>NC_090068.1:3860000-4552500 GCF_038355195.1 Osmerus mordax
GATTAGGTGATGTCCAGTTGAGTTGAGTCAGTGTGGCCTGTGTTAGGCTGAAATCTAAGTCACAGTGATGTAATGTGAACTAGTAAAATGCCATACATTGTAAATGCATTGAAAACGGCTATTCAGGAGCTGAAAAGCACTTTAAAGCAATAAAAGAATGAAAGTCTCAAAACTCGGAATCTAATGGCTAAGTATTGTCAATTAGCATGGATTAGGTGATTTCCAGTTGATTTGAGTCAGTGTGGCCTGTTTTTTAGGCTGAAATCTAAGTCAAAGTCGTGTGAACTAGTACATTGCCAAAAATTGTAAATGCATTGAAAACGGATATTCAGGAGCTGAAAAGCACTATAAAGCAATAAAAGAATGAAAGTCTCAAAACTCGGAATCTAATGGCTAAGTATTGTCAATTAGCATGGATTAGGTGATGTCCAGTTGAGTTGAGTCAGTGTGGCCTGTTTTAGGCTGAAATCTAAGTCAAAGTCGTGTAAACTAGTAAAATGCCAAACATTGTAAATGCATTAAAAACGGATATTCAGGAGCTGAAAAGCACTTCAAAGCAATAAAAGAATGAACGTCTCAACACTCGGAATCTGATGGCTAAGTATTGTCAAGTAGCATGGATTAGGTGATTTCCAGTTGATTTGAGTCAGTGTGGCCTGTTTTAGGCTGAAATCTGAGTCAAAGTCGTGTGAACTAGTACAATGCCAAACATTGTAAATGCATTAAAAACTACAATTCAGGAGCTGAAAAGCACTATAAAGCAATAAAAGAATGAACGTCTCAAAACTTGGAATCTAATGGCTAAGTATTGTCAAGTAGCATGGATTAGGTGATTTCCAGTTGAGTTGAGTCAGTGTGGCCTGTTTTAGGCTGAAATCTGAGTCAAAGTCGTGTGAACTAGTACAATGCCAAACATTGTAAATGCATTAAAAACTACAATTCAGGAGCTGAAAAGCATTTTAAAGCAATAAAAGAATGAAAGTCTCAAAACTCGGAATCTAATGGCTAAGTATTGTCAAGTAGCATGGATTAGGTGATTTCCAGTTGATTTGAGTCAGTGTGGCCTGTTTTAGGCCGAAATCTAAGTCAAAGTCGTGTAAACTAGTAAAATGCCAAACATTGTAAATGCATTAAAAACTACTATTCAGGAGCTGAAAAGCACTTTAAAGCAATAAAAGAATGAAAGTCTCAAAACTTGGAATCTAATGGCTAAGTATTGTCAAGTAGCATGGATTAGGTGATTTCCAGTTGATTTGAGTCAGTGTGGCCTGTTTTAGCCTGAAATCTAAGTCAAAGTCATGTAATGTGAACGATTACAATGCCAAACATTGTAAAATGCATTGAAAACGGCTATTCAGGAGCTGAAAAGCACTTTAAAGCAATGTGACAGGTGGGAGGGGGATAAACCAGGGAGCCATTTGGTTCACCTGGTTCTGTCACATGACCACCGTAATTTCAATTAAATGCAGGTAGATGGCATACCACAGTTAGTGTTGTTTTAATCAGAGCTGGCCGGCGGTGATAAATTGGAAGCGGGTAAGGACAAGCGTCACCACGTAACCCATGTTTACAAATGTTTGTGTTTTAATTGAGATTTTAAGACGGTAAATGTGAGGTGAATTAAACAGAGTAAATTGTGGGAGTAAATGAGTAATGTTTATACTGCTTTGTATTGATTATGCATTTATTGTTGTTGTAGTGTCCTGTGCTAGAAACGCATGGTTCCCATCTGAAATCTGACCTCAGCACAGACGTAAAGGTATTAATTGACCAGTGTAATATTATGTAAAATCAGTGTTTTGATACACAAGTGACTAAAATAATGTCTGCTATTTTCAGGGATCATTAGTAGCCACTGTTTTTCCCACCGTAGAATTTCACTAACACAAATTAGTTAAAACATTCGCTGTTCCCCAGCCTAATAGCCTATTACAGGACAGCAGTTCAGGGCTTGCAGTTTGCCGTTGAGTGCCTTTGTTATGTAAACCACCTCCAAGTTTTGTGTGTCATTTATTTTGTTTGACGGGCGTTATTCTGTCCTTTCGTTTCTTTGCAGTGAGAGTGCCCCCCCCTTGTGTTTGGATTGATTTAATTATATTAGTTTGATTTGACTTTATGTAACAGGCAACGTAATAAGATCGCAGCCTTGGTGCAGCTTGTTGTGCTAGCGGCTCGAGGGAACACCAACTGTACCGTAAATAAAGTGCATTATTTTTGTACGCCGCCTCCTCCCCTTTTCATTTAATTGAACACACCTTCGTGATAACTACTGTTCTAGCTTACCGCTGGCTCTTGGTGAAGAGCCAGTAGGGTGTAGGTTACATTTGGCGCTGCGAGTAGGGTGGAGGTGGTGTGAAATTTTGCCTGGCTACTTGTGTATATTTTGTTGTTTGTTAGATACATATATGTATTTTCTTTGTGGAGGTGGTTATTTTAAAAGGCATTAGATTGGTGGGGAAAACAGTGGTTACCACGAGGAAGATTCATCACACTTCGCTCTCAAGGTTGGCTTCTCATCATCAACATGTCTGATACCTTGGAGGAACAGGTTAGGGCTTTGACAGAGCTGGTTAAACAGCTTCAAGCTGATAACCAGCAACTTAGAGGACAGGCAGGTCCTTCAAATATATCAGACTCTGACCAGGATTCTCTCAACAATCCTACTAGGCGAACCTCTGTTGAGCGTCTGTTATGTCTACCTAGAGAAAGAAAATGTTCAAGGTTTTCTGGTAAAATGTCTGTTGACAATATGTCTGTAGAAGACTGGATTGAGGAGGCAAAGCGGTCATTGGCGGTCCGCCCTATGCCTGGATTTGAGCAGGCTTTGTTTCTGTATGATTTATTGGATGGAGAGGCTAAGCGGGAGATTAAGTTTAGTCCAGCAGCTGATCGCAATGACCCACAGAGAATTTTTGCCGTTTTGAAAAATAACTTTCGTTGCTCCAAATCTCTTAATGCTTTACACCGCCAGTTTTATCACCGCCGGCAGTTTGAAAGTGAATCTGTGAGGGAATATTCCCATGTTTTAATGGAGTTAATGGAACAGATTAAGGAGAGGGATGATGATTTAGAGCATTCGGATCGCGTCCTCCGTGACCAGTTTGTCGAAGGTCTCCGTAATGATAAACTGCAGGGTGACTTGCTGGATAAAATCTCAGCTAACCAGCGGTTACTTTTTAGGGATATACGAAATGAAGCCCTCGATTGGCTTAATAGGCGTACACAAACCACCCCCCGAGCCCGTGCATATTCCTGCAATTCCTATGAGGCAGACACTAATGCCGTTACAGCCAGTCCCTCCTCTGAGTTTACAGAACTGAAGGAGTGCCTTCGCAAACAACAGTCTCAGCTTGATGTAATTTTAGCCCAACTAGGACAGTCACGCAGTCTTACCAGTTCCACTCACAGACCGGCAGCAGCTCAGCCTAGGCCCTACAAGTTCCAGGCAGATGGGAAGCCCATATGCTTACGTTGTAACCAAGCTGGCCATATAGCTAGAATGTGCAGGGTTTTCATTCCAGGAGGTCAGGGGGTAGCAACACGGAGTGACTACCCTGGCGGGGTGCAGACTACGGTAACCACCAACAGTGTGATGCAGCCGGAAAACTAGCGCCCTCTGGTGTTGGGAGCTTGACACCGGGGGGGGGTTTGATGGGCTCAAAACAGAAGACTTCATCTACTAACACCCGTCTTATCGGAAGTTGTCCAGTCATTGACATTCGTCTTGGGGGTGTACTTACACGCTGCCTCCTCGATACTGGCTCCATGGTAACAACGGTGACTGAGAGTTTTTTTCGGCAGCATGTACAACCTCAGACCACTGAAGCGATGCAGCCATGTGATTGGCTACAGCTTAAAGCAGCTAATGGGATAGCCATTCCCTACCTGGGTTATCTTGAGCTTGACTTAGAGGTGCTGGGCAAAGCCCTCCCAAAAATAGGAGTGTTGGTGGTTAGAGATGCATTGGACCCCACCACGCGGCAACAGAAGATGGCTGTGCCAGGCTTGCTGGGAATGAACGCTATTAGTCCCTGCTACCAAGAACTGTTCAAGGAACATGGGCAGGATCTCTTCCATTGCCCGCCAGTACAGGCCGCGGAGAATGGATGGAAACAAGCGTTATCCGAATGTCAAAGCTTGGAGCGCATCTCTGGCTCTGGGTGCATTGGGAAGGCAGTAGTACAGCCAGGTCCCACTCTTCGTATACCGGCTGGGTGCCTTAAGTTTGTGCAGGCCACTTGCTCGCTTGTCCCAGGCTCTATTGTGTCATGCTTCCTCGAGCCCCTACCCTATGGAGAAGGGCAGTTGCCTGTGCATCTCCTTATCTCGTCTGCCTTATTGCCCATTACTCAGGGCAAAGTGAATGTACCAGTGGTTAACGTAGGGATAGAAGACCAGTGGCTCCAACCCCGCAGTATACTGGGAACCCTTCACATAGTAGACTCCACCTCTGGTGATGGTACAGGTAACGAGCAGGTAGCTCTTGTTCAAGCAGCAGGGGCTAGCACCATAGCCCCGGTAGATTTCGGGGGGGTACCTTGGCCAAACCTTTCATGTTCACAACAGCAGGAAGCTAGGGCCCTTCTAGAGCAGTACCGAAGGGTATTCAGTGAACACGACGGGGACTTGGGTTGTACAGCACTAGTCCAACATGAGATACACTTAGTGGAAACGACCCCAGTACGGCAACGTTACCGGCGTCTGCCTCCATCTCAGTTTGCACAAGTCAAGGCTCATGTACATGAACTGGTAGGGAAGGGGATAGTTCAACCTAGTTGTAGTCCATACGCTTCACCTATCGTAGTGGTCCAAAAGAAAGATGGTACAATCCGCCTTTGTGTGGACTATAGACAACTTAATGCCAAAACAAGAAAGGACGCATACCCTCTTCCAAGAATAGAGGAATCCTTGGATGCACTAACGGGGGCCACACTGTTTTCGACTCTAGACCTGGCCTCTGGATACCATCAAGTTCCCATGGCTGAAAAGGATAAAGATAAGACTGCCTTCTGTACACCCTTTGGGTTATTTGAATTTAATCGCATGCCCTTTGGCCTATGTAATGCCCCGAGTACATTCCAGCGCCTGATGGAAAGAATCTTTGGCGACCAAAGTTTCCACTCATTGTTGTTGTACTTGGATGATATCGTGATTTTTTCATCCTCGTTTCAACAGCATTTACAACGATTACAAGTGGTATTGGGTAGACTCAAGGAACACAACTTAAAACTTAAATTGAGCAAATGCCATTTTTTCCAAGAGGAAGTACAATATTTAGGACATGTAATATCAGCTCGTGGAGTGGCAACTGACCCAGATAAGATCCGGACTGTCCTGCAGTGGAAACGCCCTTCCACCCTGACTGACCTGCGTTCATTTTTGGGGTTTGCCTCTTATTACCGCAGGTTCGTGGCAGGCTTTGCCAGGCATGCAGGGCCTTTACACAAGCTCGTTGCAGCAGTCCAAGGGAAAGGAAAGAAAAGGGGTGGATCTAACACTATGCTGGGGAATCTCTGGAATGACCACTGTGAACAAGCATTCGAAACACTGAAACAGAAACTTGTAAGTGCCCCAGTTCTCAAGTATGCAGACTTCTCAAAGCCATTTATCCTTGAGATTGATGCCAGTCACCAGGGCCTGGGTGGGGTCCTGTCTCAGGAAGTGGACGGAAAGAGACGTCCCATTGCCTTTGCCAGTAGAACCTTGCGACCATCTGAAAGAAACATGTCGAACTACAGTTCGATGAAGCTAGAGTTTCTGGCATTGAAATGGGCGGTGACGGAGAGGTTCAGGGAATATTTGCTCGGGGCCAAATTTATTGTCTATACAGACAACAATCCCTTAAGCCACCTGCAGACTGCCAAGTTAGCTGCAGTTGAACAGAGGTGGGCCTCCCAGTTGGCAAGTTTTGACTTTCAGCTGAAATATCGCCCTGGTACAGCAAACCAGAATGCCGACGCCCTGTCACGTCAAAATCGTGATTTGTCTCCACAGCTTGTCACAGCAGTCGTCTCTGGCATCACGGTCCCAATGGAGTTGAGGGTGCCCGAGGTACTAACGGAACACCCGGCACGACAAGCAGTGATCGCCACCATCGATGCAGCTCCCATCCGCTTGCCAGCAGACCTACGAGCACTCCAGGCAAAAGACGTAGTGATTGGGGCCTTTTTGGCGTATTGGAGGAGGGCCCGGCCGCCAAATAGACAGGAGAGACCACAGGAAGCCACGATGGTACTGGAGCTAGCTCGTCAGTGGCGCAGAATCCGAGAGCAGGATGGCATCTTGTATCGTGAGATTCAACGACCCCCAGCGCGGAACCTTAAACTACAGCTACTACTACCAAAAGTTCTGCTCAAGGAGGTATTAACCAGCTTGCATGACAATCATGGCCACCAAGGGGTGGAAAGAACTACTGAACTAGTCCGTCAGAGGTGTTACTGGCCTAGGATGCGTCGGGACATTGAGCAGTGGTGCAAAGAATGTGAGCGGTGTTCCCTAGCCAAGGGAGTGGTTCCTACTGCACGCACCTATGCAGGCCACCTGTTGGCCACCAAACCACTGGAAGTTGTCGCTATTGACTTCTCAACCATGGAAAAAGCAAGTAATGGCTATGAAAATGTTCTAATTGTTACAGATGTGTTTTCCAAATTCACCCAAGCTTATCCAACTGCTAATCAGCAGGCAGAGACTGTGGCCAAGGTCCTTACGGAAAAGTGGTTCTACTCCTTTGGGGTGCCAAAAAGAATCCACTCAGACCAAGGCCGGTCCTTTGAGGGAGAATTGCTGAAGCGTTTGTGCAAGTTGTATGGGATCAACAAAAGCAGAACCACTCCCTATCATCCGCAGGGAAACGGGCAATGTGAACGTTTTAATCGCACACTCCATGACCTTTTGCGGACCCTGCCTCCTGAGAAGAAGAAAAGGTGGCCCCAAGCCCTCCCACACTTGCTGTTTGCATACAACACATCTGTGCATCAGTCCACGGGTCATTCCCCATACGAACTCATGTTTGGGCAGAAGCCCCAACTTCCGGTGGATTTCTTGCTGGGGCTGGGAGCAGCAGATCCAGATGATACACCCCCAGCCGATTGGGTCACTACCCACCAAGAACACCTTGCTGAAATTTACGCTGACGCCAAGAGCCGTCTGGAGGCAGCAGCGGCCACTAGAGAACGTTACAGTCACCCCCCACCCCTTCTCCCAGTGAATACCAGGGTGTATCGTAGAAGCCATCCACTCGGCCGGCACAAAATCCAAGATTCTTGGGACCCAAGAATATACCGAGTGGTGAAATGCCGGGACGACAAGGGTCTTGTGTACCATCTTACACCTGAAGATGGGTTGGGTCCAGACATGAATGTCCACCGCTCCGAGTTGCAAGCTCTGCCAAGCCAGGATAAACCACCGGTGGATGCTCCTTGGGACATGCTATGTGGCACACCAGAAAATGAGAGACAAAAAATTAATGAAGAGGATGAGGATGAGGTGTGGTTTCAAGCTCTACCTAATCTGCCAGATGCAAGGCCAGGCTGCGAAGTTGGACAAGATGGGACAGTGACTGGACCACAACTGGACAACAACTGCCCGCCACAAGTTGACCAGGCAACCCCAATGACAACAGTAGTTGGCACAGGTAGCTCCTCTCCAGAGGTGGAGTCAGACGCACCCCAAGAAATGATGCCGTTGGGAGAAGACCCAGTGAGACGCCCAAGACGGGCACGAGCAGGCCAACACTCCAACCCCTTCCGGTTGCCACAGTCAGTTACCCAACACCTAGAAGCCCAACAAAACGCCATTCGGTCAGTAAACCTTACCCCCAGCTACTATTTTAGGCCATGGCATTAGAAAGAATAGATCAACGGCACCGGGACGGTGACCTTTTAAAGTGGGGGAAATATGTGACAGGTGGGAGGGGGATAAACCAGGGAGCCATTTGGTTCACCTGGTTCTGTCACATGACCACCGTAATTTCAATTAAATGCAGGTAGATGGCATACCACAGTTAGTGTTGTTTTAATCAGAGCTGGCCGGCGGTGATAAATTGGAAGCGGGTAAGGACAAGCGTCACCACGTAACCCATGTTTACAAATGTTTGTGTTTTAATTGAGATTTTAAGACGGTAAATGTGAGGTGAATTAAACAGAGTAAATTGTGGGAGTAAATGAGTAATGTTTATACTGCTTTGTATTGATTATGCATTTATTGTTGTTGTAGTGTCCTGTGCTAGAAACGCATGGTTCCCATCTGAAATCTGACCTCAGCACAGACGTAAAGGTATTAATTGACCAGTGTAATATTATGTAAAATCAGTGTTTTGATACACAAGTGACTAAAATAATGTCTGCTATTTTCAGGGATCATTAGTAGCCACTGTTTTTCCCACCGTAGAATTTCACTAACACAAATTAGTTAAAACATTCGCTGTTCCCCAGCCTAATAGCCTATTACAGGACAGCAGTTCAGGGCTTGCAGTTTGCCGTTGAGTGCCTTTGTTATGTAAACCACCTCCAAGTTTTGTGTGTCATTTATTTTGTTTGACGGGCGTTATTCTGTCCTTTCGTTTCTTTGCAGTGAGAGTGCCCCCCCCTTGTGTTTGGATTGATTTAATTATATTAGTTTGATTTGACTTTATGTAACAGGCAACGTAATAAGATCGCAGCCTTGGTGCAGCTTGTTGTGCTAGCGGCTCGAGGGAACACCAACTGTACCGTAAATAAAGTGCATTATTTTTGTACGCCGCCTCCTCCCCTTTTCATTTAATTGAACACACCTTCGTGATAACTACTGTTCTAGCTTACCGCTGGCTCTTGGTGAAGAGCCAGTAGGGTGTAGGTTACAGCAATAAAAGAATGAAAGTCTCAAAACTCGGAATCTAATGGCTAAGTATTATCAATTAGCATGGATTAGGTGATTTCCAGTTGAGTTGACTCAGTGTGGCCTGTGTTAGGCTGAAATCTAAGTCACAGTGATGTAATGTGAACTAGTAAAATGCCAAACATTGTAAATGCATTGAAAACGGCTATTCAGGAGCTGAAAAGCACTTTAAAGCAATAAAAGAATGAAAGTCTCAGAAATCGGAATCTAATTGGTAAATCTTATCAAGTAGCATGGATTAGGTGATTTCCAGTTGATTTGAGTCAGTGTGGCCTGTTTTAGCCTGAAATCTAAGTCAAAGTCATGTAATGTGAACGATTACAATGCCAAACATTGTAAAATGCATTGAAAACGGCTATTCAGGAGCTGAAAAGCACTATAAAGCAATAAAAGAATGAACGTCTCAACACTCGGAATCTGATGGCTAAGTATTGTCAAGTAGCATGGATTAGGTGATTTCCAGTTGATTTGAGTCAGTGTGGCCGGTTTTTTTTAGGCTGAAATCTGAATCAAAGTCGTGTGAACTAGTACAATGCCAAAAATTGTAAATGCATTGAAAACGGATATTCAGGAGCTGAAAAGCACTATAAAGCAATAAAAGAATGAAAGTCTCAAAACTCGGAATCTAATGGCTAAGTATTGTCAATTAGCATGGATTAGGTGATGTCCAGTTGAGTTGAGTCAGTGTGGCCTGTTTTTGGCTGAAATCTAAGTCAAAGTCGTGTAAACTAGTAAAATGCCAAACATTGTAAATGCATTAAAAACGGATATTCAGGAGCTGAAAAGCACTTTAAAGCAATAAAAGAATGAACGTCTCAACACTCGGAATCTGATGGCTAAGTATTGTCAAGTAGCATGGATTAGGTGATTTCCAGTTGATTTGAGTCAGTGTGGCCTGTTTTAGGCTGAAATCTGAGTCAAAGTCGTGTGAACTAGTACAATGCCAAACATTGTAAATGCATTAAAAACTGATATTCAGGAGCTGAAAAGCACTTTAAAGCAATAAAAGAATGAAAGTCTCAAAACTTGGAATCTAATGGCTAAGTATTGTCAAGTAGCATGGATTAGGTGATTTCCAGTTGATTTGAGTCAGTTTGGCCTGTTTTAGCCTGAAATCTAAGTCAAAGTCATGTAATGTGAACGATTACAATGCCAAACATTGTAAATGCATTGAAAACGGCTATTCAGGAGCTGAAAAGCACTTTAAAGCAATAAAAGAATGAAAGTCTCAGAAATCGGAATCTAATTGGTAAATCTTATCAAGTAGCATGGATTAGGTGATTTCCAGTTGATTTGAGTCAGTGTGGCCTGTTTTAGGCCGAAATCTAAGTCAAAGTCGTGTAAACTAGTAAAATGCCAAACATTGTAAATGCATTAAAAACGGATATTCAGGAGCTGAAAAGCACTTTAAAGCAATAAAAGAATGAAAGTCTCAAAACTTGGAATTTAATGGCTAAGTATTGTCAAGTAGCATGGATTAGGTGATTTCCAGTTGATTTGAGTCAGTGTGGCCTGTTGTAGCCTGAAATCTAAGTCAAAGTCATGTAATGTGAACGATTACAATGCCAAACATTGTAAAATGCATTGAAAACGGCTATTCAGGAGCTGAAAAGCACTTTAAAGCAATAAAAGAATGAAAGTCTCAAAACTCGGAATCTAATGGCTAAGTATTGTCAATTAGCATGGATTAGGTGATTTCCAGTTGAGTTGACTCAGTGTGGCCTGTGTTAGGCTGAAATCTAAGTCACAGTGATGTAATGTGAACTAGTAAAATGCCAAACATTGTAAATGCATTGAAAACGGCTATTCAGGAGCTGAAAAGCACTTTAAAGCAATAAAAGAATGAAAGTCTCAGAAATCGGAATCTAATAGGTAAATCTTATGAAGTAGCATGGATTAGGTGATTTACAGTTGATTTGAGTCAGTGTGGCCTGTTTTAGCCTGAAATCTAAGTCAAAGTCATGTAATGTGAACGATTACAATGCCAAACATTGTAAAATGCATTGAAAACGGCTATTCAGGAGCTGAAAAGCACTATAAAGCAATAAAAGAATGAAAGTCTCAAAACTCGGAATCTAATGGCTAAGTATTGTCAATTAGCATGGATTAGGTGATGTCCAGTTGAGTTGAGTCAGTGTGGCCTGTGTTAGGCTGAAATCTAAGTCACAGTGATGTAATGTGAACTAGTAAAATGCCATACATTGTAAATGCATTGAAAACGGCTATTCAGTAGCTGAAAAGCACTTTAAAGCAATAAAAGAATGAAAGTCTCAAAACTCGGAATCTAATGGCTAAGTATTGTCAATTAGCATGGATTATGTGATTTCCAGTTGATTTGAGTCAGTGTGGCCTGTTTTTTAGGCTGAAATCTAAGTCAAAGTCGTGTGAACTAGTACATTGCCAAAAATTGTAAATGCATTGAAAACGGATATTCAGGAGCTGAAAAGCACTATAAAGCAATAAAAGAATGAAAGTCTCAAAACTCGGAATCTAATGGCTAAGTATTGTCAATTAGCAAGGATTAGGTGATGTCAAATTGAGTTGAGTCAGTGTGGCCTGTGTTAGGCTGAAATCTAAGTCAAAGTCGTGTGAACTAGTAGAATGCCAAACATTGTAAATGCATTAAAAACGGATATTCAGGAGCTGAAAAGCACTTTAAAGCAATAAAAGAATGAACGTCTCAACACTCGGAATCTGATGGCTAAGTATTGTCAAGTAGCATGGATTAGGTGATTTCCAGTTGATTTGAGTCAGTGTGGCCTGTTTTAGGCTGAAATCTGAGTCAAAGTCGTGTGAACTAGTACAATGCCAAACATTGTAAATGCATTAAAAACTACTATTCAGGAGCTGAAAAGCACTTTAAAGCAATAAAAGAATGAACGTCTCAACACTCGGAATCTGATGGCTAAGTATTGTCAAGTAGCATGGATTAGGTGATTTCCAGTTGATTTGAGTCAGTGTGGCCTGTTTTAGGCTGAAATCTGAGTCAAAGTCGTGTGAACTAGTACAATGCCAAACATTGTAAATGCATTGAAAACGGCTATTCAGTAGCTGAAAAGCACTTTAAAGCAATAAAAGAATGAAAGTCTCAGAAATCGGAATCTAATTGGTAAATCTTATCAAGTAGCATGGATTAGGTGATTTCCAGTTGATTTGAGTCAGTGTGGCCTGTTTTAGGCCGAAATCTAAGTCAAAGTCGTGTAAACTAGTAAAATGCTAAACATTGTAAATGCATTAAAAACGGATATTCAGGAGCTGAAAAGCACTTTAAAGCAATAAAAGAATGAAAGTCTCAAAACTTGGAATTTAATGGCTAAGTATTGTCAAGTAGCATGGATTAGGTGATTTCCAGTTGATTTGAGTCAGTGTGGCCTGTTTTAGCCTGAAATCTAAGTCAAAGTCATGTAATGTGAACGATTACAATGCCAAACATTGTAAAATGCATTGAAAACGGCTATTCAGGAGCTGAAAAGCACTTTAAAGCAATAAAAGAATGAAAGTCTCAAAACTCGGAATCTAATGGCTAAGTATTGTCAATTAGCATGGATTAGGTGATTTCCAGTTGAGTTGACTCAGTGTGGCCTGTGTTAGGCTGAAATCTAAGTCACAGTGATGTAATGTGAACTAGTAAAATGCCAAACATTGTAAATGCATTGAAAACGGCTATTCAGGAGCTGAAAAGCACTTTAAAGCAATAAAAGAATGAAAGTCTCAGAAATCGGAATCTAATTGGTAAATCTTATCAAGTAGCATGGATTAGGTGATTTACAGTTGATTTGAGTCAGTGTGGCCTGTTTTAGCCTGAAATCTAAGTCAAAGTCATGTAATGTGAACGATTACAATGCCAAACATTGTAAAATGCATTGAAAACGGCTATTCAGGAGCTGAAAAGCACTATAAAGCAATAAAAGAATGAAAGTCTCAAAACTCGGAATCTAATGGCTAAGTATTGTCAATTAGCATGGATTAGGTGATGTCCAGTTGAGTTGAGTCAGTGTGGCCTGTGTTAGGCTGAAATCTAAGTCACAGTGATGTAATGTGAACTAGTAAAATGCCATACATTGTAAATGCATTGAAAACGGCTATTCAGGAGCTGAAAAGCACTTTAAAGCAATAAAAGAATGAAAGTCTCAAAATTCGGAATCTAATGGCTAAGTATTGTCAATTAGCATGGATTAGGTGATTTCCAGTTGATTTGAGTCAGTGTGGCCTGTTTTTTAGGCTGAAATCTAAGTCAAAGTCGTGTGAACTAGTACATTGCCAAAAATTGTAAATGCATTGAAAACGGATATTCAGGAGCTGAAAAGCACTATAAAGCAATAAAAGAATGAAAGTCTCAAAACTCGGAATCTAATGGCTAAGTATTGTCAATTAGCATGGATTAGGTGATGTCCAGTTGAGTTGAGTCAGTGTGGCCTGTGTTAGGCTGAAATCTAAGTCAAAGTCGTGTGAACTAGTACAATTCCAAAAATTGTAAATGCATTGAAAACGGCTATTCAGGAGATGAAAAGCACTATAAAGCAATAAAAGAATGAAAGTCTCAAAACTCGGAATCTAATGGCTAAGTATTGTCAATTAGCATGGATTAGGTGATTTCCAGTTGATTTGAGTCAGTGTGGCCTGTTTTAGGCTGAAATCTGAGTCAAAGTCGTGTGAACTAGTACAATGCCAAACATTGTAAATGCATTAAAAACTACTATTCAGGAGCTGAAAAGCACTTTAAAGCAATAAAAGAATGAAAGTCTCAAAACTCGGAATCTAATGGCTAAGTATTGTCAAGTAGCATGGATTAGGTGATTTCCAGTTGATTTGAGTCAGTGTGGCCTGTTTTAGGCCGAAATCTAAGTCAAAGTCGTGTAAACTAGTAAAATGCCAAACATTGTAAATGCATTAAAAACGGATATTCAGGAGCTGAAAAGCACTTTAAAGCAATAAAAGAATGAAAGTCTCAAAACTTGGAATCTAATGGCTAAGTATTGTCAAGTAGCATGGATTAGGTGATTTCCAGTTGATTTGAGTCAGTGTGGCCTGTTTTAGCCTGAAATCTAAGTCAAAGTCATGTAATGTGAACGATTACAATGCCAAACATTGTAAAATGCATTGAAAACGGCTATTCAGGAGCTGAAAAGCACTTTAAAGCAATAAAAGAATGAAAGTCTCAAAACTCGGAATCTAATGGCTAAGTATTGTCAATTAGCATGGATTAGGTGATTTCCAGTTGAGTTGACTCAGTGTGGCCTGTGTTAGGCTGAAATCTAAGTCACAGTGATGTAATGTGAACTAGTAAAATGCCAAACATTGTAAATGCATTGAAAACGGCTATTCAGGAGCTGAAAAGCACTTTAAAGCAATAAAAGAATGAAAGTCTCAGAAATCAGAATCTAATTGGTAAATCTTATCAAGTAGCATGGATTAGGTGATTTACAGTTGATTTGAGTCATTGTGGCCTGTTTTAGCCTGAAATCTAAGTCAAAGTCATGTAATGTGAACGATTACAATGCCAAACATTGTAAAATGCATTGAAAACGGCTATTCAGGAGCTGAAAAGCACTATAAAGCAATAAAAGAATGAAAGTCTCAAAACGCGGAATCTAATGGCTAAGTATTGTCAATTAGCATGGATTAGGTGATGTCCAGTTGAGTTGAGTCAGTGTGGCCTGTGTTAGGCTGAAATCTAAGTCACAGTGATGTAATGTGAACTAGTAAAATGCCATACATTGTAAATGCATTGAAAACGGCTATTCAGGAGATGAAAAGCACTATAAAGCAATAAAAGAATGAAAGTCTCAAAACTCGGAATCTAATGGCTAAGTATTGTCAATTAGCATGGATTAGGTGATGTCCAGTTGAATTGAGTCAGTGTGGCCTGTGTTAGCCTGAAATCTAAGTCAAAGTCATGTAATGTGAACGATTACAATGCCAAACATTGTAAAATGCATTGAAAACGGCTATTCAGGAGCTGAAAAGCACTATAAAGCAATAAAAGAATGAAAGTCTCAAAACTCGGAATCTAATGGCTAAGTATTGTCAATTAGCATGGATTAGGTGATGTCCAGTTGAGTTGAGTCAGTGTGGCCTGTTTTAGGCTGAAATCTAAGTCAAAGTCGTGTAAACTAGTAAAATGCCAAACATTGTAAATGCATTAAAAACGGATATTCAGGAGCTGAAAAGCACTTTAAAGCAATAAAAGAATGAAAGTCTCAAAACTTGGAATCTAATGGCTAAGTATTGTCAGGTAGCATGGATTAGGTGATTTCCAGTTGATTTGAGTCAGTGTGGCCTGTTTTAGCCTGAAATCTAAGTCAAAGTCATGTAATGTGAACGATTACAATGCCAAACATTGTAAAATGCATTGAAAACGGCTATTCAGGAGCTGAAAAGCACTTTAAAGCAATAAAAGAATGAAAGTCTCAAAACTCGGAATCTAATGGCTAAGTATTGTCAATTAGCATGGATTAGGTGATTTCCAGTTGAGTTGACTCAGTGTGGCCTGTGTTAGGCTGAAATCTAAGTCACAGTGATGTAATGTGAACTAGTAAAATGCCAAACATTGTAAATGCATTGAAAACGGCTATTCAGGAGCTGAAAAGCACTTTAAAGCAATAAAAGAATGAAAGTCTCAGAAATCAGAATCTAATTGGTAAATCTTATCAAGTAGCATGGATTAGGTGATTTACAGTTGATTTGAGTCAGTGTGGCCTGTTTTAGCCTGAAATCTAAGTCAAAGTCATGTAATGTGAACGATTACAATGCCAAACATTGTAAAATGCATTGAAAACGGCTATTCAGGAGCTGAAAAGCACTAAAAAGCAATAAAAGAATGAAAGTCTCAAAACGCGGAATCTAATGGCTAAGTATTGTCAATTAGCATGGATTAGGTGATGTCCAGTTGAGTTGAGTCAGTGTGGCCTGTGTTAGGCTGAAATCTAAGTCACAGTGATGTAATGTGAACTAGTAAAATGCCATACATTGTAAATGCATTGAAAACGGCTATTCAGGAGATGAAAAGCACTATAAAGCAATAAAAGAATGAAAGTCTCAAAACTCGGAATCTAATGGCTAAGTATTGTCAATTAGCATGGATTAGGTGATGTCCAGTTGAATTGAGTCAGTGTGGCCTGTGTTAGCCTGAAATCTAAGTCAAAGTCATGTAATGTGAACGATTACAATGCCAAACATTGTAAAATGCATTGAAAACGGCTATTCAGGAGCTGAAAAGCACTATAAAGCAATAAAAGAATGAAAGTCTCAAAACTCGGAATCTAATGGCTAAGTATTGTCAATTAGCATGGATTAGGTGATGTCCAGTTGAGTTGAGTCAGTGTGGCCTGTTTTAGGCTGAAATCTAAGTCAAAGTCGTGTAAACTAGTAAAATGCCAAACATTGTAAATGCATTAAAAACGGATATTCAGGAGCTGAAAAGCACTTTAAAGCAATAAAAGAATGAACGTCTCAACACTCGGAATCTGATGGCTAAGTATTGTCAAGTAGCATGGATTAGGTGATTTCCAGTTCATTTGAGTCAGTGTGGCCTGTTTTAGGCTGAAATCTGAGTCAAAGTCGTGTGAACTAGTACAATGCCAAACATTGTAAATGCATTAAAAACTACAATTCAGGAGCTGAAAAGCACTTTAAAGCAATAAAAGAATGAAAGTCTCAAAACTCGGAATCTAATGGCTAAGTATTGTCAATTAGCATGGATTAGGTGATGTCCAGTTGAGTTGAGTCAGTGTGGCCTGTTTTAGGCTGAAATCTAAGTCAAAGTCGTGTAAACTAGTAAAATGCCAAACATTGTAAATGCATTAAAAACGGATATTCAGGAGCTGAAAAGCACTTTAAAGCAATAAAAGAATGAACGTCTCAACACTCGGAATCTGATGGCTAAGTATTGTCAAGTAGCATGGATTAGGTGATTTCCAGTTGATTTGAGTCAGTGTGGCCTGTTTTAGGCTGAAATCTGAGTCAAAGTCGTGTGAACTAGTACAATGCCAAACATTGTAAATGCATTAAAAACTACAATTCAGGAGCTGAAAAGCACTTTAAAGCAATAAAAGAATGAAAGTCTCAAAACTCGGAATCTAATGGCTAAGTATTGTCAAGTAGCATGGATTAGGTGATTTCCAGTTGATTTGAGTCAGTGTGGCCTGTTTTAGTCCGAAATCTAAGTCAAAGTCGTGTAAACTAGTAAAATGCCAAACATTGTAAATGCATTAAAAACGGATATTCAGGAGCTGAAAAGCACTTTAAAGCAATAAAAGAATGAACGTCTCAAAACTTGGAATTTAATGGCTAAGTATTGTCAAGTAGCATGGATTAGGTGATTTCCAGTTGATTTGAGTCAGTGTGGCTTGTTTTAGCCTGAAATCTAAGTCAAAGTCATGTAATGTGAACGATTACAATGCCAAACATTGTAAAATGCATTGAAAACGGCTATTCAGGAGCTGAAAAGCACTTTAAAGCAATAAAAGAATGAAAGTCTCAAAACTCGGAATCTAATGGCTAAGTATTGTCAATTAGCATGGATTAGGTGATTTCCAGTTGAGTTGACTCAGTGTGGCCTGTGTTAGGCTGAAATCTAAGTCACAGTGATGTAATGTGAACTCGTAAAATGCCAAACATTGTAAATGCATTGAAAACGGCTATTCAGGAGCTGAAAAGCACTTTAAAGCAATAAAAGAATGAAAGTCTCAAAAATCGGAATCTAATTGGTAAATCTTATCAAGTAGCATGGATTAGGTGATTTCCAGTTGATTTGAGTCAGTGTGGCCTGTTTTAGCCTGAAATCTAAGTCAAAGTCATGTAATGTGAACGATTACAATGCCAAACATTGTAAAATGCATTGAAAACGGCTATTCAGGAGCTGAAAAGCACTATAAAGCAATAAAAGAATGAAAGTCTCAAAACTCGGAATCTAATGGCTAAGTATTGTCAATTAGCATGGATTAGGTGATGTCCAGTTGTGTTGAGTCAGTGTGGCCTGTGTTAGGCTGAAATCTAAGTCACAGTGATGTAATGTGAACTAGTAAAATGCCATACATTGTAAATGCATTGAAAACGGCTATTCAGGAGCTGAAAAGCACTTTAAAGCAATAAAAGAATGAAAGTCTCAAAACTCGGAATCTAATGGCTAAGTATTGTCAATTAGCATGGATTAGGTGATTTCCAGTTGATTTGAGTCAGTGTGGCCTGTTTTTTAGGCTGAAATCTAAGTCAAAGTCGTGTGAACTAGTACATTGCCAAAAATTGTAAATGCATTGAAAACGGATATTCAGGAGCTGAAAAGCACTATAAAGCAATAAAAGAATGAAAGTCTCAAAACTCGGAATCTAATGGCTAAGTATTGTCAATTAGCATGGATTAGGTGATGTCCAGTTGAGTTGAGTCAGTGTGGCCTGTGTTAGGCTGAAATCTAAGTCAAAGTCGTGTGAACTAGTACAATTCCAAAAATTGTAAATGCATTGAAAACGGCTATTCAGG
The DNA here is from genome assembly GCF_038355195.1 of Osmerus mordax. Classification (NCBI taxonomy): domain Eukaryota; kingdom Metazoa; phylum Chordata; class Actinopteri; order Osmeriformes; family Osmeridae; genus Osmerus; species Osmerus mordax. Next base: position 3,878,352 of record NC_090068.1, read on the forward strand.
AGATGAAAAGCACTATAAAGCAATAAAAGAATGAAAGTCTCAAAACTCGGAATCTAATGGCTAAGTATTGTCAATTAGCATGGATTAGGTGATGTCCAGTTGAGTTGAGTCAGTGTGGCCTGTGTTAGCCTGAAATCTAAGTCAAAGTCATGTAATGTGAACGATTACAATGCCAAACATTGTAAAATGCATTGAAAACGGCTATTCAGGAGCTGAAAAGCACTATAAAGCAATAAAAGAATGAACGTCTCAAAACTTGGAATCTAATGGCTAAGTATTGTCAAGTAGCATGGATTAGGTGATTTCCAGTTGATTTGAGTCAGTGTGGCCGGTTTCTTTTAGGCTGAAATCTGAATCAAAGTCGTATGAACTAGTACAATGCCAAAAATTGTAAATGCATTGAAAACGGATATTCAGGAGCTGAAAAGCACTATAAAGCAATAAAAGAATGAAAGTCTCAAAACTCGGAATCTAATGGCTAAGTATTGTCAATTAGCATGGATTAGGTGATGTCCAGTTGAGTTGAGTCAGTGTGGCCTGTTTTAGGCTGAAATCTAAGTCAAAGTTGTGTAAACTAGTAAAATGCCAAACATTGTAAATGCATTAAAAACTACAATTCAGGAGCTGAAAAGCACTTTAAAGCAATAAAAGAATGAAAGTCTCAAAACTCGGAATCTAATGGCTAAGTATTGTCAAGTAGCATGGATTAGGTGATTTCCAGTTGATTTGAGTCAGTGTGGCCTGTTTTAGGCCGAAATCTAAGTCAAAGTCGTGTAAACTAGTAAAATGCCAAACATTGTAAATGCATTAAAAACGGATATTCAGGAGCTGAAAAGCACTTTAAAGCAATAAAAGAATGAAAGTCTCAAAACTTGGAATTTAATGGCTAAGTATTGTCAAGTAGCATGGATTAGGTGATTTCCAGTTGATTTGAGTCAGTGTGGCCTGTTTTAGCCTGAAATCTAAGTCAAAGTCATGTAATGTGAACGATTACAATGCCAAACATTGTAAAATGCATTGAAAACGGCTATTCAGGAGCTGAAAAGCACTTTAAAGCAATAAAAGAATGAAAGTCTCAAAACTCGGAATCTAATGGCTAAGTATTGTCAATTAGCATGGATTAGGTGATTTCCAGTTGAGTTGACTCAGTGTGGCCTGTGTTAGGCTGAAATCTAAGTCACAGTGATGTAATGTGAACTAGTAAAATGCCAAACATTGTAAATGCATTGAAAACGGCTATTCAGGAGCTGAAAAGCACTTTAAAGCAATAAAAGAATGAAAGTCTCAGAAATCGGAATCTAATTGGTAAATCTTATCAAGTAGCATGGATTAGGTGATTTACAGTTGATTTGAGTCAGTGTGGCCTGTTTTAGCCTGAAATCTAAGTCAAAGTCATGTAATGTGAACGATTACAATGCCAAACATTGTAAAATGCATTGAAAACGGCTATTCAGGAGCTGAAAAGCACTATAAAGCAATAAAAGAATGAAAGTCTCAAAACTCGGAATCTAATGGCTAAGTATTGTCAATTAGCATGGATTAGGTGATTTCCAGTTGATTTGAGTCAGTGTGGCCTGTTTTTTAGGCTGAAATCTAAGTCAAAGTCGTGTGAACTAGTACATTGCCAAAAATTGTAAATGCATTGAAAACGGATATTCAGGAGCTGAAAAGCACTATAAAGCAATAAAAGAATGAAAGTCTCAAAACTCGGAATCTAATGGCTAAGTATTGTCAATTAGCATGGATTAGGTGATGTCCAGTTGAGTTGAGTCAGTGTGGCCTGTGTTAGGCTGAAATCTAAGTCAAAGTCGTGTGAACTAGTACAATTCCAAAAATTGTAAATGCATTGAAAACGGCTATTCAGGAGATGAAAAGCACTATAAAGCAATAAAAGAATGAAAGTCTCAAAACTTGGAATCTAATGGCTAAGTATTGTCAAGTAGCATGGATTAGGTGATTTCCAGTTGATTTGAGTCAGTGTGGCCTGTTTTAGCCTGAAATCTAAGTCAAAGTCATGTAATGTGAACGATTACAATGCCAAACATTGTAAAATGCATTGAAAACGGCTATTCAGGAGCTGAAAAGCACTTTAAAGCAATAAAAGAATGAAAGTCTCAAAACTCGGAATCTAATGGCTAAGTATTGTCAATTAGCATGGATTAGGTGATTTCCAGTTGAGTTGACTCAGTGTGGCCTGTGTTAGGCTGAAATCTAAGTCACAGTGATGTAATGTGAACTAGTAAAATGCCAAACATTGTAAATGCATTGAAAACGGCTATTCAGGAGCTGAAAAGCACTTTAAAGCAATAAAAGAATGAAAGTCTCAGAAATCGGAATCTAATTGGTAAATCTTATCAAGTAGCATGGATTAGGTGATTTCCAGTTGATTTGAGTCAGTGTGGCCTGTTTTAGCCTGAAATCTAAGTCAAAGTCATGTAATGTGAACGATTACAATGCCAAACATTGTAAAATGCATTGAAAACGGCTATTCAGGAGCTGAAAAGCACTATAAAGCAATAAAAGAATGAACGTCTCAAAACTTGGAATCTAATGGCTAAGTATTGTCAAGTAGCATGGATTAGGTGATTTCCAGTTGATTTGAGTCAGTGTGGCCGTTTTTTTTTAGGCTGAAATCTGAATCAAAGTCGTGTGAACTAGTACAATGCCAAAAATTGTAAATGCATTGAAAACGGATATTCAGGAGCTGAAAAGCACTATAAAGCAATAAAAGAATGAAAGTCTCAAAACTCGGAATCTAATGGCTAAGTATTGTCAATTAGCATGGATTAGGTGATGTCCAGTTGAGTTGAGTCAGTGTGGCCTGTTTTAGGCTGAAATCTAAGTCAAAGTCGTGTAAACTAGTAAAATGCCAAACATTGTAAATGCATTAAAAACAGATATTCAGGAGCTGAAAAGCACTTTAAAGCAATAAAAGAATGAACGTCTCAACACTCGGAATCTGATGGCTAAGTATTGTCAAGTAGCATGGATTAGGTTATTTCCAGTTCATTTGAGTCAGTGTGGCCTGTTTTAGGCTGAAATCTGAGTCAAAGTCGTGTGAACTAGTACAATGCCAAACATTGTAAATGCATTAAAAACTACAATTCAGGAGCTGAAAAGCATTTTAAAGCAATAAAAGAATGAAAGTCTCAAAACTCGGAATCTAATGGCTAAGTATTGTCAAGTAGCATGGATTAGGTGATTTCCAGTTGATTTGAGTCAGTGTGGCCTGTTTTAGGCCGAAATCTAAGTCAAAGTCGTGTAAACTAGTAAAATGCCAAGCATTGTAAATGCATTAAAAACGGATATTCAGGAGCTGAAAAGCACTTTAAAGCAATAAAAGAATGAAAGTCTCAAAACTCGGAATCTAATGGCTAAGTATTGTCAAGTAGCATGGATTAGGTGATGTCCAGTTGAGTTGAGTCAGTGTGGCCTGTGTTAGCCTGAAATCTAAGTCAAAGTCATGTAATGTGAACGATTACAATGCCAAACATTGTAAAATGCATTGAAAACGGCTATTCAGGAGCTGAAAAGCACTATAAAGCAATAAAAGAATGAACGTCTCAAAACTTGGAATCTAATGGCTAAGTATTGTCAAGTAGCATGGATTAGGTGATTTCCAGTTGATTTGAGTCAGTGTGGCCTGTTTTAGGCTGATATCTGAATCAAAGTCGTGTGAACTAGTACAATGCCAAAAATTGTAAATGCATTGAAAACGGATATTCAGGAGCTGAAAAGCACTATAAAGCAATAAAAGAATGAAAGTCTCAAAACTCGGAATCTAATGGCTAAGTATTGTCAATTAGCATGGATTAGGTGATGTCCAGTTGAGTTGAGTCAGTGTGGCCTGTTTTAGGCTGAAATCTAAGTCAAAGTCGTGTAAACTAGTAAAATGCCAAACATTGTAAATGCATTAAAAACGGATATTCAGGAGCTGAAAAGCACTTTAAAGCAATAAAAGAATGAACGTCTCAACACTCGGAATCTGATGGCTAAGTATTGTCAAGTAGCATGGATTAGGTGATTTCCAGTTGATTTGAGTCAGTGTGGCCTGTTTTAGGCTGAAATCTGAGTCAAAGTCGTGTGAACTAGTACAATGCCAAACATTGTAAATGCATTAAAAACTACAATTCAGGAGCTGAAAAGCACTATAAAGCAATAAAAGAATGAAAGTCTCAAAACTCGGAATCTAATGGCTAAGTATTGTCAATTAGCATGGATTAGGTGATTTCCAGTTGAGTTGACTCAGTGTGGCCTGTGTTAGGCTGAAATCTAAGTCACAGTGATGTAATGTGAACTAGTAAAATGCCAAACATTGTAAATGCATTGAAAACGGCTATTCAGGAGCTGAAAAGCACTTTAAAGCAATAAAAGAATGAAAGTCTCAGAAATCGGAATCTAATTGGTAAATCTTATCAAGTGGCATGGATTAGGTGATTTACAGTTGATTTGAGTCAGTGTGGCCTGTTTTAGCCTGAAATCTAAGTCAAAGTCATGTAATGTGAACGATTACAATGCCAAACATTGTAAAATGCATTGAAAACGGCTATTCAGGAGCTGAAAAGCACTATAAAGCAATAAAAGAATGAAAGTCTCAAAACTCGGAATCTAATGGCTAAGTATTGTCAATTAGCATGGATTAGGTGATGTCCAGTTGAGTTGAGTCAGTGTGGCCTGTGTTAGGCTGAAATCTAAGTCACAGTGATGTAATGTGAACTAGTAAAATGCCATACATTGTAAATGCATTGAAAACGGCTATTCAGGAGCTGAAAAGCACTTTAAAGCAATAAAAGAATGAAAGTCTCAAAACTCGGAATCTAATGGCTAAGTATTGTCAATTAGCATGGATTAGGTGATTTCCAGTTGATTTGAGTCAGTGTGGCCTGTTTTAGCCTGAAATCTAAGTCAAAGTCATGTAATGTGAACGATTACAATGCCAAACATTGTAAAATGCATTGAAAACGGCTATTCAGGAGCTGAAAAGCACTATAAAGCAATAAAAGAATGAAAGTCTCAAAACTCGGAATCTAATGGCTAAGTATTGTCAATTAGCATGGATTAGGTGATGTCCAGTTGAGTTGAGTCAGTGTGGCCTGTGTTAGGCTGAAATCTAAGTCACAGTGATGTAATGTGAACTAGTAAAATGCCATACATTGTAAATGCATTGAAAACGGCTATTCAGGAGCTGAAAAGCACTTTAAAGCAATAAAAGAATGAAAGTCTCAAAACTCGGAATCTAATGGCTAAGTATTGTCAATTAGCATGGATTAGGTGATTTCCAGTTGATTTGAGTCAGTGTGGCCTGTTTTTTAGGCTGAAATCTAAGTCAAAGTCGTGTGAACTAGTACATTGCCAAAAATTGTAAATGCATTGAAAACGGATATTCAGGAGCTGAAAAGCACTATAAAGCAATAAAAGAATGAAAGTCTCAAAACTCGGAATCTAATGGCTAAGTATTGTCAATTAGCATGGATTAGGTGATGTCCAGTTGAGTTGAGTCAGTGTGGCCTGTGTTAGGCTGAAATCTAAGTCAAAGTCGTGTGAACTAGTACAATTCCAAAAATTGTAAATGCATTGAAAACGGCTATTCAGGAGATGAAAAGCACTATAAAGCAATAAAAGAATGAAAGTCTCAAAACTCGGAATCTAATGGCTAAGTATTGTCAATTAGCATGGATTAGGTGATGTCCAGTTGAGTTGAGTCAGTGTGGCCTGTGTTAGCCTGAAATCTAAGTCAAAGTCATGTAATGTGAACGATTACAATGCCAAACATTGTAAAATGCATTGAAAACGGCTATTCAGGAGCTGAAAAGCACTATAAAGCAATAAAAGAATGAACGTCTCAAAACTTGGAATCTAATGGCTAAGTATTGTCAAGTAGCATGGATTAGGTGATTTCAAGTTGAGTTGAGTCAGTGTGGCCTGTTTTAGGCTGAAATCTGAGTCAAAGTCGTGTGAACTAGTACAATGCCAAACATTGTAAATGCATTAAAAACTACAATTCAGGAGCTGAAAAGCATTTTAAAGCAATAAAAGAATGAAAGTCTCAAAACTCGGAATCTAATGGCTAAGTATTGTCAAGTAGCATGGATTAGGTGATTTCCAGTTGATTTGAGTCAGTGTGGCCTGTTTTAGGCCGAAATCTAAGTCAAAGTCGTGTAAACTAGTAAAATGCCAAACATTGTAAATGCATTAAAAACGGATATTCAGGAGCTGAAAAGCACTTTAAAGCAATAAAAGAATGAACGTCTCAACACTCGGAATCTGATGGCTAAGTATTGTCAAGTAGCATGGATTAGGTGATTTCCAGTTGATTTGAGTCAGTGTGGCCTGTTTTAGGCTGAAATCTGAGTCAAAGTCGTGTGAACTAGTACAATGCCAAACATTGTAAATGCATTAAAAACTACAATTCAGGAGCTGAAAAGCACTATAAAGCAATAAAAGAATGAAAGTCTCAAAACTCGGAATCTAATGGCTAAGTATTGTCAATTAGCATGGATTAGGTGATTTCCAGTTGAGTTGACTCAGTGTGGCCTGTGTTAGGCTGAAATCTAAGTCACAGTGATGTAATGTGAACTAGTAAAATGCCAAACATTGTAAATGCATTGAAAACGGCTATTCAGGAGCTGAAAAGCACTTTAAAGCAATAAAAGAATGAAAGTCTCAGAAATCGGAATCTAATTGGTAAATCTTATCAAGTGGCATGGATTAGGTGATTTACAGTTGATTTGAGTCAGTGTGGCCTGTTTTAGCCTGAAATCTAAGTCAAAGTCATGTAATGTGAACGATTACAATGCCAAACATTGTAAAATGCATTGAAAACGGCTATTCAGGAGCTGAAAAGCACTATAAAGCAATAAAAGAATGAAAGTCTCAAAACTCGGAATCTAATGGCTAAGTATTGTCAATTAGCATGGATTAGGTGATGTCCAGTTGAGTTGAGTCAGTGTGGCCTGTGTTAGGCTGAAATCTAAGTCACAGTGATGTAATGTGAACTAGTAAAATGCCATACATTGTAAATGCATTGAAAACGGCTATTCAGGAGCTGAAAAGCACTTTAAAGCAATAAAAGAATGAAAGTCTCAAAACTCGGAATCTAATGGCTAAGTATTGTCAATTAGCATGGATTAGGTGATTTCCAGTTGATTTGAGTCAGTGTGGCCTGTTTTAGCCTGAAATCTAAGTCAAAGTCATGTAATGTGAACGATTACAATGCCAAACATTGTAAAATGCATTGAAAACGGCTATTCAGGAGCTGAAAAGCACTATAAAGCAATAAAAGAATGAAAGTCTCAAAACTCGGAATCTAATGGCTAAGTATTGTCAATTAGCATGGATTAGGTGATGTCCAGTTGAGTTGAGTCAGTGTGGCCTGTGTTAGGCTGAAATCTAAGTCACAGTGATGTAATGTGAACTAGTAAAATGCCATACATTGTAAATGCATTGAAAACGGCTATTCAGGAGCTGAAAAGCACTTTAAAGCAATAAAAGAATGAAAGTCTCAAAACTCGGAATCTAATGGCTAAGTATTGTCAATTAGCATGGATTAGGTGATTTCCAGTTGATTTGAGTCAGTGTGGCCTGTTTTTTAGGCTGAAATCTAAGTCAAAGTCGTGTGAACTAGTACATTGCCAAAAATTGTAAATGCATTGAAAACGGATATTCAGGAGCTGAAAAGCACTATAAAGCAATAAAAGAATGAAAGTCTCAAAACTCGGAATCTAATGGCTAAGTATTGTCAATTAGCATGGATTAGGTGATGTCCAGTTGAGTTGAGTCAGTGTGGCCTGTGTTAGGCTGAAATCTAAGTCAAAGTCGTGTGAACTAGTACAATTCCAAAAATTGTAAATGCATTGAAAACGGCTATTCAGGAGATGAAAAGCACTATAAAGCAATAAAAGAATGAAAGTCTCAAAACTCGGAATCTAATGGCTAAGTATTGTCAATTAGCATGGATTAGGTGATGTCCAGTTGAGTTGAGTCAGTGTGGCCTGTGTTAGCCTGAAATCTAAGTCAAAGTCATGTAATGTGAACGATTACAATGCCAAACATTGTAAAATGCATTGAAAACGGCTATTCAGGAGCTGAAAAGCACTTTAAAGCAATAAAAGAATGAAAGTCTCAAAACTCGGAATCTAATGGCTAAGTATTGTCAAGTAGCATGGATTAGGTGATTTCCAGTTGAGTTGAGTCAGTGTGGCCTGTTTTAGGCTGAAATCTGAGTCAAAGTCGTGTGAACTAGTACAATGCCAAACATTGTAAATGCATTAAAAACTACAATTCAGGAGCTGAAAAGCATTTTAAAGCAATAAAAGAATGAAAGTCTCAAAACTCGGAATCTAATGGCTAAGTATTGTCAAGTAGCATGGATTAGGTGATTTCCAGTTGATTTGAGTCAGTGTGGCCTGTTTTAGGCCGAAATCTAAGTCAAAGTCGTGTAAACTAGTAAAATGCCAAACATGGTAAATGCATTAAAAACGGATATTCAGGAGCTGAAAAGCACTTTAAAGCAATAAAAGAATGAAAGTCTCAAAACTTGGAATCTAATGGCTAAGTATTGTCAAGTAGCATGGATTAGGTGATTTCCAGTTGATTTGAGTCAGTGTGGCCTGTTTTAGCCTGAAATCTAAGTCGAAGTCATGTAATGTGAACGATTACAATGCCAAACATTGTAAAATGCATTGAAAACGGCTATTCAGGAGCTGAAAAGCACTATAAAGCAATAAAAGAATGAACGTCTCAAAACTTGGAATCTAATGGCTAAGTATTGTCAAGTAGCATGGATTAGGTGATTTCCAGTTGATTTGAGTCAGTGTGGCCGTTTTTTTTAGGCTGAAATCTGAATCAAAGTCGTGTGAACTAGTACAATGCCAAAAATTGTAAATGCATTGAAAACGGATATTCAGGAGCTGAAAAGCACTATAAAGCAATAAAAGAATGAAAGTCTCAAAACTCGGAATCTAATGGCTAAGTATTGTCAATTAGCATGGATTAGGTGATGTCCAGTTGAGTTGAGTCAGTGTGGCCTGTTTTAGGCTGAAATCTAAGTCAAAGTCGTGTAAACTAGTAAAATGCCAAACATTGTAAATGCATTAAAAACGGATATTCAGGAGCTGAAAAGCACTTTAAAGCAATAAAAGAATGAACGTCTCAACACTCGGAATCTGATGGCTAAGTATTGTCAAGTAGCATGGATTAGGTGATTTCCAGTTGATTTGAGTCAGTGTGGCCTGTTTTAGGCTGAAATCTGAGTCAAAGTCGTGTGAACTAGTACAATGCCAAACATTGTAAATGCATTAAAAACTACTATTCAGGAGCTGAAAAGCACTTTAAAGCAATAAAAGAATGAATGTCTCAACACTCGGAATCTGATGGCTAAGTATTGTCAAGTAGCATGGATTAGGTGATTTCCAGTTGATTTGAGTCAGTGTGGCCTGTTTTAGGCTGAAATCTAAGTCAAAGTCGTGTAAACTAGTAAACTGCCAAACATTGTAAATGCATTGAAAACGGCTATTCAGGAGCTGAAAAGCACTTTAAAGCAATAAAAGAATGAAAGTCTCAGAAATCGGAATCTAATTGGTAAATCTTATCAAGTAGCATGGACTAGGTGATTTCCAGTTGATTTGAGTCAGTGTGGCCTGTTTTAGCCTGAAATCTAAGTCAAAGTCATGTAATGTGAACGATTACAATGCCAAACATTGTAAAATGCATTGAAAACGGCTATTCAGGAGCTGAAAAGCACTATAAAGCAATAAAAGAATGAACGTCTCAACACTCGGAATCTGATGGCTAAGTATTGTCAAGTAGCATGGATTAGGTTATTTCCAGTTGAGTTGATGTAACGGAAAGGATTTTTAACTCGGATCCTTGAGGCGCACAACCAACACAGTGAAATAATTTATAATAAATATCCCTTTATTAATACACAGTTCTAAAAACAGAAGACTTAAGTCATGAGCAAATCGCAGCCCTACACCTGGTGCCAAAAGCTAATGTCAGCAAATCCACAGCAATTTACATCAAATTCACAGCAAAACCCACAGCAATTGCACTGCAAACCCACAACACTGCAAACATTATAACACACCATAAACGTATGCCGCAAAACGGCGACCGGCTCATAACCCCCAGTCCCTCACAGAAGTAGCAGAAGATCCAGATTGATATAAAAGTAAGTAAAAAATAGACCACTCATGAGAGGATTTGTCCAGCGATCCCACCAGTCCAGACACCACTCACGACCCAGCTGATGACTTCAGGGCTCCAGTGTAACGCAGCCGCAAGCGCACCGCAGTTCCACCAAAACTGTCCTTTCACAGCGGTGGCGTATGTTTCCCACGGAACTGCGAAAGAAGAATAAGATAGATCAGGACCCGCACTGGCAGTGAGGTTAAACCACTAGGCTGTCACACGGCAATGTGGTACAGGCAAGTGTATTTCCCTTCCCTTTGCTGCCGAAATAGAGAGCGTTGTACGTCTTTTGGTGGGGCGCACGATACCAGTGTCCTCCAGCGTTTCTTGACGTTGTTTCGTTGTGTGCGTTGTATGATCCTTCTGCTCGATCGTAACGGTTGCTGTTCCACTCCGTGGAGGTTCGTCGTTGAGTCCTTTCTGGGCGCCTGCCAATAACCAGCCTCCCCGTTGAATGCCGTCCTCCGCATTTAATTCCTCCCGTCACCAATCACGTCGGTCTCATTAGAGGCCATTTGGCACACCTGTTGGGAAACGCTACAAACCATACACCATTCTAAAATAACCACTTACCATTGTTCAACCCCGCCCACTACCAACAGCCAATATTTACATGTCACAATCACAAAACACCCAAACGTTGTCGCCCCGTTACATTGACTCAGTGTGGCCTGTGTTAGGCTGAAATCTAAGTCACAGTGATGTAATGTGAACTAGTAAAATGCCAAACATTGTAAATGCATTGAAAACGGCTATTCAGGAGCTGAAAAGCACTTTAAAGCAATAAAAGAATGAAAGTCTCAAAAATCGGAATCTAATGGCTAAATCTTGTCAAGTATCTTAGATTAGGTGATTTACAGTTGATTTGAGTCAGTGTGGCCTGTTTTAGCCTGAAATCTAAGTCAAAGTCATGTAATGTGAACGATTACAATGCCAAACATTGTAAAATGCATTGAAAACGGCTATTCAGGAGCTGAAAAGCACTATAAAGCAATAAAAGAATGAAAGTCTCAAAACTCGGAATCTAATGGCTAAGTATTGTCAATTAGCATGGATTAGGTGATGTCCAGTTGAGTTGAGTCAGTGTGGCCTGTGTTAGGCTGAAATCTAAGTCACAGTGATGTAATGTGAACTAGTAAAATGCCATACATTGTAAATGCATTGAAAACGGCTATTCAGGAGCTGAAAAGCACTTTAAAGCAATAAAAGAATGAAAGTCTCAAAACTCGGAATCTAATGGCTAAGTATTGTCAATTAGCATGGATTATGTGATTTCCAGTTGATTTGAGTCAGTGTGGCCTGTTTTTTAGGCTGAAATCTAAGTCAAAGTCGTGTGAACTAGTACATTGCCAAAAATTGTAAATGCATTGAAAACGGATATTCAGGAGCTGAAAAGCACTATAAAGCAATAAAAGAATGAAAGTCTCAAAACTCGGAATCTAATGGCTAAGTATTGTCAATTAGCATGGATTAGGTGATGTCCAGTTGAGTTGAGTCAGTGTGGCCTGTGTTAGGCTGAAATCTAAGTCAAAGTCGTGTGAACTAGTAAAATGCCAAACATTGTAAATGCATTAAAAACTACTATTCAGGAGCTGAAAAGCACTTTAAAGCAATAAAAGAATGAACGTCTCAACACTCGGAATCTGATGGCTAAGTATTGTCAAGTAGCATGGATTAGGTGATTTCCAGTTGATTTGAGTCAGTGTGGCCTGTTTTAGGCTGAAATCTGAGTCAAAGTCGTGTGAACTAGTACAATGCCAAACATTGTAAATGCATTAAAAACTACTATTCAGGAGCTGAAAAGCACTTTAAAGCAATAAAAGAATGAAAGTCTCAAAACTCGGAATCTAATGGCTAAGTATTGTCAAGTAGCATGGATTAGGTGATTTCCAGTTGATTTGAGTCAGTGTGGCCTGTTTTAGGCCGAAATCTAAGTCAAAGTCGTGTAAACTAGTAAAATGCCAAACATTGTAAATGCATTAAAAACGGATATTCAGGAGCTGAAAAGCACTTTAAAGCAATAAAAGAATGAAAGTCTCAAAACTTGGAATCTAATGGCTAAGTATTGTCAAGTAGCATGGATTAGGTGATTTCCAGTTGATTTGAGTCAGTGTGGCCTGTTTTAGCCTGAAATCTAAGTCAAAGTCATGTAATGTGAAAGATTACAATGCCAAACATTGTAAAATGCATTGAAAACGGCTATTCAGGAGCTGAAAAGCACTTTAAAGCAATAAAAGAATGAAAGTCTCAAAACTCGGAATCTAATGGCTAAGTATTGTCAATTAGCATGGATTAGGTGATGTCCAGTTGAGTTGAGTCAGTGTGGCCTGTGTTAGGCTGAAATCTAAGTCACAGTGATGTAATGTGAACTAGTAAAATGCCATACATTGTAAATGCATTGAAAACGGCTATTCAGGAGCTGAAAAGCACTTTAAACCAATAAAAGAATGAAAGTCTCAAAACTCGGAATCTAATGGCTAAGTATTGTCAAGTAGCATGGATTAGGTGATTTCCAGTTGATTTGAGTCAGTGTGGCCTGTTTTAGCCTGAAATCTAAGTCAAAGTCATGTAATGTGAACGATTACAATGCCAAACATTGTAAAATGCATTGAAAACGGCTATTCAGGAGCTGAAAAGCACTTTAAAGCAATAAAAGAATGAAAGTCTCAAAACTCGGAAAATGCATTGAAAACGGCTATTCAGGAGCTGAAAAGCACTATAAAGCAATAAAAGAATGAAAGTCTCAAAACTCGGAATCTAATGGCTAAGTATTGTCAATTAGCATGGATTAGGTGATGTCCAGTTGAGTTGAGTCAGTGTGGCCTGTGTTAGGCTGAAATCTAAGTCACAGTGATGTAATGTGAACTAGTAAAATGCCATACATTGTAAATGCATTGAAAACGGCTATTCAGGAGCTGAAAAGCACTTTAAAGCAATAAAAGAATGAAAGTCTCAAAACTCGGAATCTAATGGCTAAGTATTGTCAATTAGCATGGATTAGGTGATTTCCAGTTGATTTGAGTCAGTGTGGCCTGTTTTTTAGGCTGAAATCTAAGTCAAAGTCGTGTGAACTAGTACATTGCCAAAAATTGTAAATGCATTGAAAACGGATATTCAGGAGCTGAAAAGCACTATAAAGCAATAAAAGAATGAAAGTCTCAAAACTCGGAATCTAATGGCTAAGTATTGTCAATTAGCATGGATTAGGTGATGTCCAGTTGAGTTGAGTCAGTGTGGCCTGTGTTAGGCTGAAATCTAAGTCAAAGTCGTGTGAACTAGTACAATTCCAAAAATTGTAAATGCATTGAAAACGGCTATTCAGGAGATGAAAAGCACTATAAAGCAATAAAAGAATGAAAGTCTCAAAACTCGGAATCTAATGGCTAAGTATTGTCAATTAGCATGGATTAGGTGATGTCCAGTTGAGTTGAGTCAGTGTGGCCTGTGTTAGCCTGAAATCTAAGTCAAAGTCATGTAATGTGAACGATTACAATGCCAAACATTGTAAAATGCATTGAAAACGGCTATTCAGGAGCTGAAAAGCACTATAAAGCAATAAAAGAATGAACGTCTCAAAACTTGGAATCTAATGGCTAAGTATTGTCAAGTAGCATGGATTAGGTGATTTCCAGTTGAGTTGAGTCAGTGTGGCCTGTTTTAGGCTGAAATCTGAGTCAAAGTCGTGTGAACTAGTACAATGCCAAACATTGTAAATGCATTAAAAACTACAATTCAGGAGCTGAAAAGCATTTTAAAGCAATAAAAGAATGAAAGTCTCAAAACTCGGAATCTAATGGCTAAGTATTGTCAAGTAGCATGGATTAGGTGATTTCCAGTTGATTTGAGTCAGTGTGGCCTGTTTTAGGCCGAAATCTAAGTCAAAGTCGTGTAAACTAGTAAAATGCCAAACATGGTAAATGCATTAAAAACGGATATTCAGGAGCTGAAAAGCACTTTAAAGCAATAAAAGAATGAAAGTCTCAAAACTTGGAATCTAATGGCTAAGTATTGTCAAGTAGCATGGATTAGGTGATTTCCAGTTGATTTGAGTCAGTGTGGCCTGTTTTAGCCTGAAATCTAAGTCAAAGTCATGTAATGTGAACGATTACAATGCCAAACATTGTAAAATGCATTGAAAACGGCTATTCAGGAGCTGAAAAGCACTATAAAGCAATAAAAGAATGAACGTCTCAAAACTTGGAATCTAATGGCTAAGTATTGTCAAGTAGCATGGATTAGGTGATTTCCAGTTGATTTGAGTCAGTGTGGCCGTTTTTTTTAGGCTGAAATCTGAATCAAAGTCGTGTGAACTAGTACAATGCCAAAAATTGTAAATGCATTGAAAACGGATATTCAGGAGCTGAAAAGCACTATAAAGCAATAAAAGAATGAAAGTCTCAAAACTCGGAATCTAATGGCTAAGTATTGTCAATTAGCATGGATTAGGTGATGTCCAGTTGAGTTGAGTCAGTGTGGCCTGTTTTAGGCTGAAATCTAAGTCAAAGTCGTGTAAACTAGTAAAATGCCAAACATTGTAAATGCATTAAAAACGGATATTCAGGAGCTGAAAAGCACTTTAAAGCAATAAAAGAATGAACGTCTCAACACTCGGAATCTGATGGCTAAGTATTGTCAAGTAGCATGGATTAGGTGATTTCCAGTTGATTTGAGTCAGTGTGGCCTGTTTTAGGCTGAAATCTGAGTCAAAGTCGTGTGAACTAGTACAATGCCAAACATTGTAAATGCATTAAAAACTACTATTCAGGAGCTGAAAAGCACTTTAAAGCAATAAAAGAATGAATGTCTCAACACTCGGAATCTGATGGCTAAGTATTGTCAAGTAGCATGGATTAGGTGATTTCCAGTTGATTTGAGTCAGTGTGGCCTGTTTTAGGCTGAAATCTAAGTCAAAGTCGTGTAAACTAGTAAACTGCCAAACATTGTAAATGCATTGAAAACGGCTATTCAGGAGCTGAAAAGCACTTTAAAGCAATAAAAGAATGAAAGTCTCAGAAATCGGAATCTAATTGGTAAATCTTATCAAGTAGCATGGACTAGGTGATTTCCAGTTGATTTGAGTCAGTGTGGCCTGTTTTAGCCTGAAATCTAAGTCAAAGTCATGTAATGTGAACGATTACAATGCCAAACATTGTAAAATGCATTGAAAACGGCTATTCAGGAGCTGAAAAGCACTATAAAGCAATAAAAGAATGAACGTCTCAACACTCGGAATCTGATGGCTAAGTATTGTCAAGTAGCATGGATTAGGTTATTTCCAGTTGAGTTGATGTAACGGAAAGGATTTTTAACTCGGATCCTTGAGGCGCACAACCAACACAGTGAAATAATTTATAATAAATATCCCTTTATTAATACACAGTTCTAAAAACAGAAGACTTAAGTCATGAGCAAATCGCAGCCCTACACCTGGTGCCAAAAGCTAATGTCAGCAAATCCACAGCAATTTACATCAAATTCACAGCAAAACCCACAGCAATTGCACTGCAAACCCACAACACTGCAAACATTATAACACACCATAAACGTATGCCGCAAAACGGCGACCGGCTCATAACCCCCAGTCCCTCACAGAAGTAGCAGAAGATCCAGATTGATATAAAAGTAAGTAAAAAATAGACCACTCATGAGAGGATTTGTCCAGCGATCCCACCAGTCCAGACACCACTCACGACCCAGCTGATGACTTCAGGGCTCCAGTGTAACGCAGCCGCAAGCGCACCGCAGTTCCACCAAAACTGTCCTTTCACAGCGGTGGCGTATGTTTCCCACGGAACTGCGGAAGAAGAATAAGATAGATCAGGACCCGCACTGGCAGTGAGGTTAAACCACTAGGCTGTCACACGGCAATG
Source organism: Osmerus mordax (assembly GCF_038355195.1). Lineage (NCBI taxonomy): Eukaryota > Metazoa > Chordata > Actinopteri > Osmeriformes > Osmeridae > Osmerus > Osmerus mordax. Next base: position 3,894,413 of record NC_090068.1, read on the forward strand.
TGGTACAGGCAAGTGTATTTCCCTTCCCTTTGCTGCCGAAATAGAGAGCGTTGTACGTCTTTTGGTGGGGCGCACGATACCAGTGTCCTCCAGCGTTTCTTGACGTTGTTTCGTTGTGTGCGTTGTATGATCCTTCTGCTCGATCGTAACGGTTGCTGTTCCACTCCGTGGAGGTTCGTCGTTGAGTCCTTTCTGGGCGCCTGCCAATAACCAGCCTCCCCGTTGAATGCCGTCCTCCGCATTTAATTCCTCCCGTCACCAATCACGTCGGTCTCATTAGAGGCCATTTGGCACACCTGTTGGGAAACGCTACAAACCATACACCATTCTAAAATAACCACTTACCATTGTTCAACCCCGCCCACTACCAACAGCCAATATTTACATGTCACAATCACAAAACACCCAAACGTTGTCGCCCCGTTACATTGACTCAGTGTGGCCTGTGTTAGGCTGAAATCTAAGTCACAGTGATGTAATGTGAACTAGTAAAATGCCAAACATTGTAAATGCATTGAAAACGGCTATTCAGGAGCTGAAAAGCACTTTAAAGCAATAAAAGAATGAAAGTCTCAAAAATCGGAATCTAATGGCTAAATCTTGTCAAGTATCTTAGATTAGGTGATTTACAGTTGTTTTGAGTCAGTGTGGCCTGTTTTAGCCTGAAATCTAAGTCAAAGTCATGTAATGTGAACGATTACAATGCCAAACATTGTAAAATGCATTGAAAACGGCTATTCAGGAGCTGAAAAGCACTATAAAGCAATAAAAGAATGAAAGTCTCAAAACTCGGAATCTAATGGCTAAGTATTGTCAATTAGCATGGATTAGGTGATGTCCAGTTGAGTTGAGTCAGTGTGGCCTGTGTTAGGCTGAAATCTAAGTCACAGTGATGTAATGTGAACTAGTAAAATGCCATACATTGTAAATGCATTGAAAACGGCTATTCAGGAGCTGAAAAGCACTTTAAAGCAATAAAAGAATGAAAGTCTCAAAACTCGGAATCTAATGGCTAAGTATTGTCAATTAGCATGGATTATGTGATTTCCAGTTGATTTGAGTCAGTGTGGCCTGTTTTTTAGGCTGAAATCTAAGTCAAAGTCGTGTGAACTAGTACATTGCCAAAAATTGTAAATGCATTGAAAACGGATATTCAGGAGCTGAAAAGCACTATAAAGCAATAAAAGAATGAAAGTCTCAAAACTCGGAATCTAATGGCTAAGTATTGTCAATTAGCATGGATTAGGTGATGTCCAGTTGAGTTGAGTCAGTGTGGCCTGTGTTAGGCTGAAATCTAAGTCAAAGTCGTGTGAACTAGTAAAATGCCAAACATTGTAAATGCATTAAAAACGGATATTCAGGAGCTGAAAAGCACTTTAAAGCAATAAAAGAATGAACGTCTCAACACTCGGAATCTGATGGCTAAGTATTGTCAAGTAGCATGGATTAGGTGATTTCCAGTTGATTTGAGTCAGTGTGGCCTGTTTTAGGCTGAAATCTGAGTCAAAGTCGTGTGAACTAGTACAATGCCAAACATTGTAAATGCATTAAAAACTACTATTCAGGAGCTGAAAAGCACTTTAAAGCAATAAAAGAATGAAAGTCTCAAAACTCGGAATCTAATGGCTAAGTATTGTCAAGTAGCATGGATTAGGTGATTTCCAGTTGATTTGAGTCAGTGTGGCCTGTTTTAGGCCGAAATCTAAGTCAAAGTCGTGTAAACTAGTAAAATGCCAAACATTGTAAATGCATTAAAAACGGCTATTCAGGAGCTGAAAAGCACTTTAAAGCAATAAAAGAATGAAAGTCTCAAAACTTGGAATCTAATGGCTAAGTATTGTCAAGTAGCATGGATTAGGTGATTTCCAGTTGATTTGAGTCAGTGTGGCCTGTTTTAGCCTGAAATCTAAGTCAAAGTCATGTAATGTGAAAGATTACAATGCCAAACATTGTAAAATGCATTGAAAACGGCTATTCAGGAGCTGAAAAGCACTTTAAAGCAATAAAAGAATGAAAGTCTCAAAACTCGGAATCTAATGGCTAAGTATTGTCAATTAGCATGGATTAGGTGATTTCCAGTTGAGTTGACTCAGTGTGGCCTGTGTTAGGCTGAAATCTAAGTCACAGTGATGTAATGTGAACTAGTAAAATGCCAAACATTGTAAATGCATTGAAAACGGCTATTCAGGAGCTGAAAAGCACTTTAAAGCAATAAAAGAATGAACGTCTCAACACTCGGAATCTGATGGCTAAGTATTGTCAAGTAGCATGGATTAGGTGATTTCCAGTTGATTTGAGTCAGTGTGGCCTGTTTTAGGCTGAAATCTGAGTCAAAGTCGTGTGAACTAGTACAATGCCAAACATTGTAAATGCATTAAAAACTACTATTCAGGAGCTGAAAAGCACTTTAAAGCAATAAAAGAATGAAAGTCTCAAAACTCGGAATCTAATGGCTAAGTATTGTCAAGTAGCATGGATTAGGTGATTTCCAGTTGATTTGAGTCAGTGTGGCCTGTTTTAGGCCGAAATCTAAGTCAAAGTCGTGTAAACTAGTAAAATGCCAAACATTGTAAATGCATTAAAAACGGATATTCAGGAGCTGAAAAGCACTTTAAAGCAATAAAAGAATGAAAGTCTCAAAACTTGGAATCTAATGGCTAAGTATTGTCAAGTAGCATGGATTAGGTGATTTCCAGTTGATTTGAGTCAGTGTGGCCTGTTTTAGCCTGAAATCTAAGTCAAAGTCATGTAATGTGAACGATTACAATGCCAAACATTGTAAAATGCATTGAAAACGGCTATTCAGGAGCTGAAAAGCACTATAAAGCAATAAAAGAATGAAAGTCTCAAAACTCGGAATCTAATGGCTAAGTATTGTCAATTAGCATGGATTAGGTGATGTCCAGTTGAGTTGAGTCAGTGTGGCCTGTTTTAGGCTGAAATCTAAGTCAAAGTCGTGTAAACTAGTAAAATGCCAAACATTGTAAATGCATTAAAAACGGATATTCAGGAGCTGAAAAGCACTTTAAAGCAATAAAAGAATGAACGTCTCAACACTCGGAATCTGATGGCTAAGTATTGTCAAGTAGCATGGATTAGGTGATTTCCAGTTGATTTGAGTCAGTGTGGCCTGTTTTAGGCTGAAATCTGAGTCAAAGTCGTGTGAACTAGTACAATGCCAAACATTGTAAATGCATTAAAAACTACTATTCAGGAGCTGAAAAGCACTTTAAAGCAATAAAAGAATGAAAGTCTCAAAACTCGGAATCTAATGGCTAAGTATTGTCAATTAGCATGGATTAGGTGATTTCCAGTTGAGTTGACTCAGTGTGGCCTGTGTTAGGCTGAAATCTAGGTCAAAGTCGTGTGAACTAGTACAATGCCAAACATTGTAAATGCATTAAAAACTACTATTCAGGAGCTGAAAAGCACTTTAAACCAATAAAAGAATGAAAGTCTCAAAACTCGGAATCTAATGGCTAAGTATTGTCAATTAGCATGGATTAGGTGATGTCCAGTTGAGTTGAGTCAGTGTGGCCTGTTTTAGGCTGAAATCTAAGTCAAAGTCGTGTAAACTAGTAAAATGCCAAACATTGTAAATGCATTAAAAACGGATATTCAGGAGCTGAAAAGCACTTTAAAGCAATAAAAGAATGAACGTCTCAACACTCGGAATCTGATGGCTAAGTATTGTCAAGTAGCATGGATTAGGTGATTTCCAGTTGATTTGAGTCAGTGTGGCCTGTTTTAGGCTGAAATCTGAGTCAAAGTCGTGTGAACTAGTACAATGCCAAACATTGTAAATGCATTAAAAACTACTATTCAGGAGCTGAAAAGCACTTTAAAGCAATAAAAGAATGAAAGTCTCAAAACTCGGAATCTAATGGCTAAGTATTGTCAATTAGCATGGATTAGGTGATTTCCAGTTGAGTTGACTCAGTGTGGCCTGTGTTAGGCTGAAATCTAAGTCAAAGTCGTGTAAACTAGTAAAATGCCAAACATTGTAAATGCATTGAAAACGGCTACAGGAGCTGAAAAGCACTTTAAAGCAATAAAAGAATGAAAGTCTCAGAAATCGGAATCTAATTGGTAAATCTTATCAAGTAGCATGGATTAGGTGATTTCCAGTTGATTTGAGTCAGTGTGGCCTGTTTTAGCCTGAAATCTAAGTCAAAGTCATGTAATGTGAACGATTACAATGCCAAACATTGTAAAATGCATTGAAAACGGCTATTCAGGAGCTGAAAAGCACTATAAAGCAATAAAAGAATGAAAGTCTCAAAACTCGGAATCTAATGGCTAAGTATTGTCAATTAGCATGGATTAGGTGATGTCCAGTTGAGTTGAGTCAGTGTGGCCTGTTTTAGGCTGAAATCTAAGTCAAAGTCGTGTAAACTAGTAAAATGCCAAACATTGTAAATGCATTAAAAACGGATATTCAGGAGCTGAAAAGCACTTTAAAGCAATAAAAGAATGAACGTCTCAACACTCGGAATCTGATGGCTAAGTATTGTCAAGTAGCATGGATTAGGTGATTTCCAGTTGATTTGAGTCAGTGTGGCCTGTTTTAGGCTGAAATCTGAGTCAAAGTCGTGTGAACTAGTACAATGCCAAACATTGTAAATGCATTAAAAACTACAATTCAGGAGCTGAAAAGCATTTTAAAGCAATAAAAGAATGAAAGTCTCAAAACTCGGAATCTAATGGCTAAGTATTGTCAAGTAGCATGGATTAGGTGATTTCCAGTTGATTTGAGTCAGTGTGGCCTGTTTTAGGCCGAAATCTAAGTCAAAGTCGTGTAAACTAGTAAAATGCCAAACATTGTAAATGCATTAAAAACGGATATTCAGGAGCTGAAAAGTACTTTAAAGCAATAAAAGAATGAAAGTCTCAAAACTTGGAATCTAATGGCTAAGTATTGTCAAGTAGCATGGATTAGGTGATTTCCAGTTGATTTGAGTCAGTGTGGCCTGTTTTAGCCTGAAATCTAAGTCAAAGTCATGTAATGTGAACGATTACAATGCCAAAAATTGTAAATGCATTGAAAACGGCTATTCAGGAGATGAAAAGCACTATAAAGCAATAAAAGAATGAAAGTCTCAAAACTCGGAATCTAATGGCTAAGTATTGTCAATTAGCATGGATTAGGTGATGTCCAGTTGAATTGAGTCAGTGTGGCCTGTGTTAGCCTGAAATCTAAGTCAAAGTCATGTAATGTGAACTAGTAAAATGCCAAACATTGTAAATGCATTGAAAACGGCTATTCAGGAGCTGAAAAGCACTTTAAAGCAATAAAAGAATGAAAGTCTCAGAAATCGGAATCTAATGGCTAAATCTTGTCAAGTATCTTAGATTAGGTGATTTACAGTTGATTTGAGTCAGTGTGGCCTGTTTTAGCCTGAAATCTAAGTCAAAGTCATGTAATGTGAACGATTACAATGCCAAACATTGTAAAATGCATTGAAAACGGCTATTCAGGAGCTGAAAAGCACTATAAAGCAATAAAAGAATGAAAGTCTCAAAACTCGGAATCTAATGGCTAAGTATTGTCAATTAGCATGGATTAGGTGATGTCCAGTTGAGTTGAGTCAGTGTGGCCTGTGTTAGGCTGAAATCTAAGTCACAGTGATGTAATGTGAACTAGTAAAATGCCATACATTGTAAATGCATTGAAAACGGCTATTCAGGAGCTGAAAAGCACTTTAAAGCAATAAAAGAATGAAAGTCTCAAAACTCGGAATCTAATGGCTAAGTATTGTCAATTAGCATGGATTATGTGATTTCCAGTTGATTTGAGTCAGTGTGGCCTGTTTTTTAGGCTGAAATCTAAGTCAAAGTCGTGTAAACTAGTAAAATGCCAAACATTGTAAATGCATTAAAAACGGATATTCAGGAGCTGAAAAGCACTTTAAAGCAATAAAAGAATGAACGTCTCAACACTCGGAATCTGATGGCTAAGTATTGTCAAGTAGCATGGATTAGGTGATTTCCAGTTGATTTGAGTCAGTGTGGCCTGTTTTAGGCTGAAATCTGAGTCAAAGTCGTGTGAACTAGTACAATGCCAAACATTGTAAATGCATTAAAAACTACAATTCAGGAGCTGAAAAGCATTTTAAAGCAATAAAAGAATGAAAGTCTCAAAACTCGGAATCTAATGGCTAAGTATTGTCAAGTAGCATGGATTAGGTGATTTCCAGTTGATTTGAGTCAGTGTGGCCTGTTTTAGGCCGAAATCTAAGTCAAAGTCGTGTAAACTAGTAAAATGCCAAACATTGTAAATGCATTAAAAACGGATATTCAGGAGCTGAAAAGTACTTTAAAGCAATAAAAGAATGAAAGTCTCAAAACTTGGAATCTAATGGCTAAGTATTGTCAAGTAGCATGGATTAGGTGATTTCCAGTTGATTTGAGTCAGTGTGGCCTGTTTTAGCCTGAAATCTAAGTCAAAGTCATGTAATGTGAACGATTACAATGCCAAAAATTGTAAATGCATTGAAAACGGCTATTCAGGAGATGAAAAGCACTATAAAGCAATAAAAGAATGAAAGTCTCAAAACTCGGAATCTAATGGCTAAGTATTGTCAATTAGCATGGATTAGGTGATGTCCAGTTGAATTGAGTCAGTGTGGCCTGTGTTAGCCTGAAATCTAAGTCAAAGTCATGTAATGTGAACTAGTAAAATGCCAAACATTGTAAATGCATTGAAAACGGCTATTCAGGAGCTGAAAAGCACTTTAAAGCAATAAAAGAATGAAAGTCTCAAAAATCGGAATCTAATGGCTAAATCTTGTCAAGTATCTTAGATTAGGTGATTTACAGTTGATTTGAGTCAGTGTGGCCTGTTTTAGCCTGAAATCTAAGTCAAAGTCATGTAATGTGAAAGATTACAATGCCAAACATTGTAAAATGCATTGAAAACGGCTATTCAGGAGCTGAAAAGCACTATAAAGCAATAAAAGAATGAAAGTCTCAAAACTCGGAATCTAATGGCTAAGTATTGTCAATTAGCATGGATTAGGTGATGTCCAGTTGAGTTGAGTCAGTGTGGCCTGTGTTAGGCTGAAATCTAAGTCACAGTGATGTAATGTGAACTAGTAAAATGCCATACATTGTAAATGCATTGAAAACGGCTATTCAGGAGCTGAAAAGCACTTTAAAGCAATAAAAGAATGAAAGTCTCAAAACTCGGAATCTAATGGCTAAGTATTGTCAATTAGCATGGATTATGTGATTTCCAGTTGATTTGAGTCAGTGTGGCCTGTTTTTTAGGCTGAAATCTAAGTCAAAGTCGTGTGAACTAGTACATTGCCAAAAATTGTAAATGCATTGAAAACGGCTATTCAGGAGCTGAAAAGCACTATAAAGCAATAAAAGAATGAAAGTCTCAAAACTCGGAATCTAATGGCTAAGTATTGTCAATTAGCATGGATTAGGTGATGTCCAGTTGAGTTGAGTCAGTGTGGCCTGTGTTAGGCTGAAATCTAAGTCAAAGTCGTGTGAACTAGTACAATGCCAAAAATTGTAAATGCATTGAAAACGGCTATTCAGGAGATGAAAAGCACTATAAAGCAATAAAAGAATGAAAGTCTCAAAACTCGGAATCTAATGGCTAAGTATTGTCAATTAGCATGGATTAGGTGATGTCCAGTTGAGTTGAGTCAGTGTGGCCTGTGTTAGGCTGAAATCTAAGTCAAAGTCGTGTGAACTAGTACAATGCCAAAAATTGTAAATGCATTGAAAACGGCTATTCAGGAGATGAAAAGCACTATAAAGCAATAAAAGAATGAAAGTCTCAAAACTCGGAATCTAATGGCTAAGTATTGTCAATTAGCATGGATCAGGTGATGTCCAGTTGAATTGAGTCAGTGTGGCCTGTGTTACCCTGAAATCTAAGTCAAAGTCATGTAATGTGAACGATTACAATGCCAAACATTTAAAAATGCATTGAAAACGGCTATTCAGGAGCTGAAAAGCACTATAAAGCAATAAAAGAATGAAAGTCTCAAAACTCGGAATCTAATGGCTAAGTATTGTCAATTAGCATGGATTAGGTGATGTCCAGTTGAGTTGAGTCAGTGTGGCCTGTTTTAGGCTGAAATCTAAGTCAAAGTCGTGTAAACTAGTAAAATGCCAAACATTGTAAATGCATTAAAAACGGATATTCAGGAGCTGAAAAGCACTTTAAAGCAATAAAAGAATGAACGTCTCAACACTCGGAATCTGATGGCTAAGTATTGTCAAGTAGCATGGATTAGGTGATTTCCAGTTGATTTGAGTCAGTGTGGCCTGTTTTAGGCTGAAATCTGAGTCAAAGTCGTGTGAACTAGTACAATGCCAAACATTGTAAATGCATTAAAAACTACAATTCAGGAGCTGAAAAGCACTTTAAAGCAATAAAAGAATGAAAGTCTCAAAACTCGGAATCTAATGGCTAAGTATTGTCAATTAGCATGGATTAGGTGATGTCCAGTTGAGTTGAGTCAGTGTGGCCTGTGTTAGGCTGAAATCTAAGTCAAAGTCGTGTGAACTAGTACAATGCCAAAAATTGTAAATGCATTGAAAACGGCTATTCAGGAGATGAAAAGCACTATAAAGCAATAAAAGAATGAAAGTCTCAAAACTCGGAATCTAATGGCTAAGTATTGTCAATTAGCATGGATTAGGTGATGTCCAGTTGAGTTGAGTCAGTGTGGCCTGTGTTAGGCTGAAATCTAAGTCAAAGTCGTGTGAACTAGTACAATGCCAAAAATTGTAAATGCATTGAAAACGGCTATTCAGGAGATGAAAAGCACTATAAAGCAATAAAAGAATGAAAGTCTCAAAACTCGGAATCTAATGGCTAAGTATTGTCAATTAGCATGGATCAGGTGATGTCCAGTTGAATTGAGTCAGTGTGGCCTGTGTTACCCTGAAATCTAAGTCAAAGTCATGTAATGTGAACGATTACAATGCCAAACATTTAAAAATGCATTGAAAACGGCTATTCAGGAGCTGAAAAGCACTATAAAGCAATAAAAGAATGAAAGTCTCAAAACTCGGAATCTAATGGCTAAGTATTGTCAATTAGCATGGATTAGGTGATGTCCAGTTGAGTTGAGTCAGTGTGGCCTGTTTTAGGCTGAAATCTAAGTCAAAGTCGTGTAAACTAGTAAAATGCCAAACATTGTAAATGCATTAAAAACGGATATTCAGGAGCTGAAAAGCACTTTAAAGCAATAAAAGAATGAACGTCTCAACACTCGGAATCTGATGGCTAAGTATTGTCAAGTAGCATGGATTAGGTGATTTCCAGTTGATTTGAGTCAGTGTGGCCTGTTTTAGGCTGAAATCTGAGTCAAAGTCGTGTGAACTAGTACAATGCCAAACATTGTAAATGCATTAAAAACTACAATTCAGGAGCTGAAAAGCACTTTAAAGCAATAAAAGAATGAAAGTCTCAAAACTTGGAATCTAATGGCTAAGTATTGTCAAGTAGCATGGATTAGGTGATTTCCACTTGATTTGAGTCAGTGTGGCCTGTTTTAGCCTGAAATCTAAGTCAAAGTCATGTAATGTGAACGATTACAATGCCAAACATTGTAAAATGCATTGAAAACGGCTATTCAGGAGCTGAAAAGCACTTTAAAGCAATAAAAGAATGAAAGTCTCAAAACTCGGAATCTAATGGCTAAGTAATGTCAATTGGCATGGATTAGGTGATTTCCAGTTGAGTTGACTCAGTGTGGCCTGTGTTAGGCTGAAATCTAAGTCACAGTGATGTAATGTGAACTAGTAAAATGCCAAACATTGTAAATGCATTGAAAACGGCTATTCAGGAGCTGAAAAGCACTATAAAGCAATAAAAGAATGAAAGTCTCAAAAATCGGAATCTAATTGGTAAGTATTGTCAATTAGCATGGATTAGGTGATGTCCAGTTGAGTTGAGTCAGTGTGGCCTGTGTTAGGCTGAAATCTAAGTCACAGTGATGTAATGTGAACTAGTAAAATGCCATACATTGTAAATGCATTAAAAACGGATATTCAGGAGCTGAAAAGCACTTTAAAGCAATAAAAGAATGAACGTCTCAACACTCGGAATCTGATGGCTAAGTATTGTCAAGTAGCATGGATTAGGTGATTTCCAGTTGATTTGAGTCAGTGTGGCCTGTTTTAGGCTGAAATCTGAGTCAAAGTCGTGTGAACTAGTACAATGCCAAACATTGTAAATGCATTAAAAACTACTATTCAGGAGCTGAAAAGCACTTTAAAGCAATAAAAGAATGAAAGTCTCAAAACTCGGAATCTAATGGCTAAGTATTGTCAAGTAGCATGGATTAGGTGATTTCCAGTTGATTTGAGTCAGTGTGGCCTGTTTTAGGCCGAAATCTAAGTCAAAGTCGTGTAAACTAGTAAAATGCCAAACATTGTAAATGCATTAAAAACGGATATTCAGGAGCTGAAAAGCACTTTAAAGCAATAAAAGAATGAACGTCTCAAAACTTGGAATCTAATGGCTAAGTATTGTCAAGTAGCATGGATTAGGTGATTTCCAGTTGATTTGAGTCAGTGTGGCCGGTTTTAGCCTGAAATCTAAGTCAAAGTCATGTAATGTGAACGATTACAATGCCAAACATTGTAAAATGCATTGAAAACGGCTATTCAGGAGCTGAAAAGCACTTTAAAGCAATAAAAGAATGAAAGTCTCAAAACTCGGAATCTAATGGCTAAGTATTGTCAATTAGCATGGATTAGGTGATTTCCAGTTGAGTTGACTCAGTGTGGCCTGTGTTAGGCTGAAATCTAAGTCACAGTGATGTAATGTGAACTAGTAAAATGCCAAACATTGTAAATGCATTGAAAACGGCTATTCAGGAGCTGAAAAGCACTTTAAAGCAATAAAAGAATGAACGTCTCAACACTCGGAATCTGATGGCTAAGTATTGTCAAGTAGCATGGATTAGGTGATTTCCAGTTGATTTGAGTCAGTGTGGCCTGTTTTAGGCTGAAATCTGAGTCAAAGTCGTGTGAACTAGTACAATGCCAAACATTGTAAATGCATTAAAAACTACTATTCAGGAGCTGAAAAGCACTTTAAAGCAATAAAAGAATGAAAGTCTCAAAACTCGGAATCTAATGGCTAAGTATTGTCAAGTAGCATGGATTAGGTGATTTCCAGTTGATTTGAGTCAGTGTGGCCTGTTTTAGGCCGAAATCTAAGTCAAAGTCGTGTAAACTAGTAAAATGCCAAACATTGTAAATGCATTAAAAACGGATATTCAGGAGCTGAAAAGCACTTTAAAGCAATAAAAGAATGAAAGTCTCAAAACTTGGAATCTAATGGCTAAGTATTGTCAAGTAGCATGGATTAGGTGATTTCCAGTTGATTTGAGTCAGTGTGGCCTGTTTTAGCCTGAAATCTAAGTCAAAGTCATGTAATGTGAACGATTACAATGCCAAACATTGTAAAATGCATTGAAAACGGCTATTCAGGAGCTGAAAAGCACTTTAAAGCAATAAAAGAATGAAAGTCTCAAAACTCGGAATCTAATGGCTAAGTATTGTCAATTAGCATGGATTAGGTGATGTCCAGTTGAGTTGAGTCAGTGTGGCCTGTTTTAGGCTGAAATCTAAGTCAAAGTCGTGTAAACTAGTAAAATGCCAAACATTGTAAATGCATTAAAAACGGATATTCAGGAGCTGAAAAGCACTTTAAAGCAATAAAAGAATGAACGTCTCAACACTCGGAATCTGATGGCTAAGTATTGTCAAGTAGCATGGATTAGGTGATTTCCAGTTGATTTGAGTCAGTGTGGCCTGTTTTAGGCTGAAATCTGAGTCAAAGTCGTGTGAACTAGTACAATGCCAAACATTGTAAATGCATTAAAAACTACTATTCAGGAGCTGAAAAGCACTTTAAAGCAATAAAAGAATGAAAGTCTCAAAACTCGGAATCTAATGGCTAAGTATTGTCAATTAGCATGGATTAGGTGATTTCCAGTTGAGTTGACTCAGTGTGGCCTGTGTTAGGCTGAAATCTAAGTCAAAGTCGTGTAAACTAGTAAAATGCCAAACATTGTAAATGCATTGAAAACGGCTACAGGAGCTGAAAAGCACTTTAAAGCAATAAAAGAATGAAAGTCTCAGAAATCGGAATCTAATTGGTAAATCTTATCAAGTAGCATGGATTAGGTGATTTCCAGTTGATTTGAGTCAGTGTGGCCTGTTTTAGCCTGAAATCTAAGTCAAAGTCATGTAATGTGAACGATTACAATGCCAAACATTGTAAAATGCATTGAAAACGGCTATTCAGGAGCTGAAAAGCACTATAAAGCAATAAAAGAATGAAAGTCTCAAAACTCGGAATCTAATGGCTAAGTATTGTCAATTAGCATGGATTAGGTGATGTCCAGTTGAGTTGAGTCAGTGTGGCCTGTTTTAGGCTGAAATCTAAGTCAAAGTCGTGTAAACTAGTAAAATGCCAAACATTGTAAATGCATTAAAAACGGATATTCAGGAGCTGAAAAGCACTTTAAAGCAATAAAAGAATGAACGTCTCAACACTCGGAATCTGATGGCTAAGTATTGTCAAGTAGCATGGATTAGGTGATTTCCAGTTGATTTGAGTCAGTGTGGCCTGTTTTAGGCTGAAATCTAAGTCAAAGTCATGTAATGTGAACGATTACAATGCCAAAAATTGTAAATGCATTGAAAACGGCTATTCAGGAGATGAAAAGCACTATAAAGCAATAAAAGAATGAAAGTCTCAAAACTCGGAATCTAATGGCTAAGTATTGTCAATTAGCATGGATTAGGTGATGTCCAGTTGAATTGAGTCAGTGTGGCCTGTGTTAGCCTGAAATCTAAGTCAAAGTCATGTAATGTGAACTAGTAAAATGCCAAACATTGTAAATGCATTGAAAACGGCTATTCAGGAGCTGAAAAGCACTTTAAAGCAATAAAAGAATGAAAGTCTCAAAACTCGGAATCTAATGGCTAAGTATTGTCAATTAGCATGGATTATGTGATTTCCAGTTGATTTGAGTCAGTGTGGCCTGTTTTTTAGGCTGAAATCTAAGTCAAAGTCGTGTGAACTAGTACATTGCCAAAAATTGTAAATGCATTGAAAACGGATATTCAGGAGCTGAAAAGCACTATAAAGCAATAAAAGAATGAAAGTCTCAAAACTCGGAATCTAATGGCTAAGTATTGTCAATTAGCATGGATTAGGTGATGTCCAGTTGAGTTGAGTCAGTGTGGCCTGTGTTAGGCTGAAATCTAAGTCAAAGTCGTGTGAACTAGTACAATGCCAAAAATTGTAAATGCATTGAAAACGGCTATTCAGGAGATGAAAAGCACTATAAAGCAATAAAAGAATGAAAGTCTCAAAACTCGGAATCTAATGGCTAAGTATTGTCAATTAGCATGGATCAGGTGATGTCCAGTTGAATTGAGTCAGTGTGGCCTGTGTTACCCTGAAATCTAAGTCAAAGTCATGTAATGTGAACGATTACAATGCCAAACATTTTAAAATGCATTGAAAACGGCTATTCAGGAGCTGAAAAGCACTATAAAGCAATAAAAGAATGAAAGTCTCAAAACTCGGAATCTAATGGCTAAGTATTGTCAATTAGCATGGATTAGGTGATGTCCAGTTGAGTTGAGTCAGTGTGGCCTGTTTTAGGCTGAAATCTAAGTCAAAGTCGTGTAAACTAGTAAAATGCCAAACATTGTAAATGCATTAAAAACGGATATTCAGGAGCTGAAAAGCACTTTAAAGCAATAAAAGAATGAACGTCTCAACACTCGGAATCTGATGGCTAAGTATTGTCAAGTAGCATGGATTAGGTGATTTCCAGTTGATTTGAGTCAGTGTGGCCTGTTTTAGGCTGAAATCTGAGTCAAAGTCGTGTGAACTAGTACAATGCCAAACATTGTAAATGCATTAAAAACTACAATTCAGGAGCTGAAAAGCACTTTAAAGCAATAAAAGAATGAAAGTCTCAAAACTTGGAATCTAATGGCTAAGTATTGTCAAGTAGCATGGATTAGGTGATTTCCACTTGATTTGAGTCAGTGTGGCCTGTTTTAGCCTGAAATCTAAGTCAAAGTCATGTAATGTGAACGATTACAATGCCAAACATTGTAAAATGCATTGAAAACGGCTATTCAGGAGCTGAAAAGCACTTTAAAGCAATAAAAGAATGAAAGTCTCAAAACTCGGAATCTAATGGCTAAGTAATGTCAATTAGCATGGATTAGGTGATTTCCAGTTGAGTTGACTCAGTGTGGCCTGTGTTAGGCTGAAATCTAAGTCACAGTGATGTAATGTGAACTAGTAAAATGCCAAACATTGTAAATGCATTGAAAACGGCTATTCAGGAGCTGAAAAGCACTATAAAGCAATAAAAGAATGAAAGTCTCAAAAATCGGAATCTAATTGGTAAGTATTGTCAATTAGCATGGATTAGGTGATGTCCAGTTGAGTTGAGTCAGTGTGGCCTGTGTTAGGCTGAAATCTAAGTCACAGTGATGTAATGTGAACTAGTAAAATGCCATACATTGTAAATGCATTAAAAACGGATATTCAGGAGCTGAAAAGCACTTTAAAGCAATAAAAGAATGAACGTCTCAACACTCGGAATCTGATGGCTAAGTATTGTCAAGTAGCATGGATTAGGTGATTTCCAGTTGATTTGAGTCAGTGTGGCCTGTTTTAGGCTGAAATCTGAGTCAAAGTCGTGTGAACTAGTACAATGCCAAACATTGTAAATGCATTAAAAACTACTATTCAGGAGCTGAAAAGCACTTTAAAGCAATAAAAGAATGAAAGTCTCAAAACTTGGAATCTAATGGCTAAGTATTGTCAAGTAGCATGGATTAGGTGATTTCCAGTTGATTTGAGTCAGTGTGGCCTGTTTTAGCCTGAAATCTAAGTCAAAGTCATGTAATGTGAACGATTACAATGCCAAACATTGTAAAATGCATTGAAAACGGCTATTCAGGAGCTGAAAAGCACTTTAAAGCAATAAAAGAATGAAAGTCTCAAAACTCGGAATCTAATGGCTAAGTATTGTCAATTAGCATGGATTAGGTGATGTCCAGTTGAGTTGAGTCAGTGTGGCCTGTTTTAGGCTGAAATCTAAGTCAAAGTCGTGTAAACTAGTAAAATGCCAAACATTGTAAATGCATTAAAAACGGATATTCAGGAGCTGAAAAGCACTTTAAAGCAATAAAAGAATGAACGTCTCAACACTCGGAATCTGATGGCTAAGTATTGTCAAGTAGCATGGATTAGGTGATTTCCAGTTGATTTGAGTCAGTGTGGCCTGTTTTAGGCTGAAATCTGAGTCAAAGTCGTGTGAACTAGTACAATGCCAAACATTGTAAATGCATTAAAAACTACTATTCAGGAGCTGAAAAGCACTTTAAAGCAATAAAAGAATGAAAGTCTCAAAACTCGGAATCTAATGGCTAAGTATTGTCAATTAGCATGGATTAGGTGATTTCCAGTTGAGTTGACTCAGTGTGGCCTGTGTTAGGCTGAAATCTAAGTCAAAGTCGTGTAAACTAGTAAAATGCCAAACATTGTAAATGCATTGAAAACGGCTACAGGAGCTGAAAAGCACTTTAAAGCAATAAAAGAATGAAAGTCTCAGAAATCGGAATCTAATTGGTAAATCTTATCAAGTAGCATGGATTAGGTGATTTCCAGTTGATTTGAGTCAGTGTGGCCTGTTTTAGCCTGAAATCTAAGTCAAAGTCATGTAATGTGAACGATTACAATGCCAAACATTGTAAAATGCATTGAAAACGGCTATTCAGGAGCTGAAAAGCACTATAAAGCAATAAAAGAATGAAAGTCTCAAAACTCGGAATCTAATGGCTAAGTATTGTCAATTAGCATGGATTAGGTGATGTCCAGTTGAGTTGAGTCAGTGTGGCCTGTTTTAGGCTGAAATCTAAGTCAAAGTCGTGTAAACTAGTAAAATGCCAAACATTGTAAATGCATTAAAAACGGATATTCAGGAGCTGAAAAGCACTTTAAAGCAATAAAAGAATGAACGTCTCAACACTCGGAATCTGATGGCTAAGTATTGTCAAGTAGCATGGATTAGGTGATTTCCAGTTGATTTGAGTCAGTGTGGCCTGTTTTAGGCTGAAATCTAAGTCAAAGTCATGTAATGTGAACGATTACAATGCCAAAAATTGTAAATGCATTGAAAACGGCTATTCAGGAGATGAAAAGCACTATAAAGCAATAAAAGAATGAAAGTCTCAAAACTCGGAATCTAATGGCTAAGTATTGTCAATTAGCATGGATTAGGTGATGTCCAGTTGAATTGAGTCAGTGTGGCCTGTGTTAGCCTGAAATCTAAGTCAAAGTCATGTAATGTGAACTAGTAAAATGCCAAACATTGTAAATGCATTGAAAACGGCTATTCAGGAGCTGAAAAGCACTTTAAAGCAATAAAAGAATGAAAGTCTCAAAACTCGGAATCTAATGGCTAAGTATTGTCAATTAGCATGGATTATGTGATTTCCAGTTGATTTGAGTCAGTGTGGCCTGTTTTTTAGGCTGAAATCTAAGTCAAAGTCGTGTGAACTAGTACAATGCCAAACATTGTAAATGCATTAAAAACTACAATTCAGGAGCTGAAAAGCACTTTAAAGCAATAAAAGAATGAACGTCTCAAAACTCGGAATCTAATGGCTAAGTATTGTCAATTAGCATGGATTAGGTGATTTCCAGTTGAGTTGACTCAGTGTGGCCTGTGTTAGGCTGAAATCTAAGTCAAAGTCGTGTAAACTAGTAAAATGCCAAACATTGTAAATGCATTGAAAACGGCTACAGGAGCTGAAAAGCACTTTAAAGCAATAAAAGAATGAAAGTCTCAGAAATCGGAATCTAATTGGTAAATCTTATCAAGTAGCATGGATTAGGTGATTTCCAGTTGATTTGAGTCAGTGTGGCCTGTTTTAGCCTGAAATCTAAGTCAAAGTCATGTAATGTGAACGATTACAATGCCAAACATTGTAAAATGCATTGAAAACGGCTATTCAGGAGCTGAAAAGCACTATAAAGCAATAAAAGAATGAAAGTCTCAAAACTCGGAATCTAATGGCTAAGTATTGTCAATTAGCATGGATTAGGTGATGTCCAGTTGAGTTGAGTCAGTGTGGCCTGTTTTAGGCTGAAATCTAAGTCAAAGTCGTGTAAACTAGTAAAATGCCAAACATTGTAAATGCATTAAAAACGGATATTCAGGAGCTGAAAAGCACTTTAAAGCAATAAAAGAATGAACGTCTCAACACTCGGAATCTGATGGCTAAGTATTGTCAAGTAGCATGGATTAGGTGATTTCCAGTTGATTTGAGTCAGTGTGGCCTGTTTTAGGCTGAAATCTGAGTCAAAGTCGTGTGAACTAGTACAATGCCAAACATTGTAAATGCATTAAAAACTACAATTCAGGAGCTGAAAAGCATTTTAAAGCAATAAAAGAATGAAAGTCTCAAAACTCGGAATCTAATGGCTAAGTATTGTCAAGTAGCATGGATTAGGTGATTTCCAGTTGATTTGAGTCAGTGTGGCCTGTTTTAGGCCGAAATCTAAGTCAAAGTCGTGTAAACTAGTAAAATGCCAAACATTGTAAATGCATTAAAAACGGATATTCAGGAGCTGAAAAGTACTTTAAAGCAATAAAAGAATGAAAGTCTCAAAACTTGGAATCTAATGGCTAAGTATTGTCAAGTAGCATGGATTAGGTGATTTCCAGTTGATTTGAGTCAGTGTGGCCTGTTTTAGCCTGAAATCTAAGTCAAAGTCATGTAATGTGAACGATTACAATGCCAAAAATTGTAAATGCATTGAAAACGGCTATTCAGGAGATGAAAAGCACTATAAAGCAATAAAAGAATGAAAGTCTCAAAACTCGGAATCTAATGGCTAAGTATTGTCAATTAGCATGGATTAGGTGATGTCCAGTTGAATTGAGTCAGTGTGGCCTGTGTTAGCCTGAAATCTAAGTCAAAGTCATGTAATGTGAACTAGTAAAATGCCAAACATTGTAAATGCATTGAAAACGGCTATTCAGGAGCTGAAAAGCACTTTAAAGCAATAAAAGAATGAAAGTCTCAGAAATCGGAATCTAATGGCTAAATCTTGTCAAGTATCTTAGATTAGGTGATTTACAGTTGATTTGAGTCAGTGTGGCCTGTTTTAGCCTGAAATCTAAGTCAAAGTCATGTAATGTGAACGATTACAATGCCAAACATTGTAAAATGCATTGAAAACGGCTATTCAGGAGCTGAAAAGCACTATAAAGCAATAAAAGAATGAAAGTCTCAAAACTCGGAATCTAATGGCTAAGTATTGTCAATTAGCATGGATTAGGTGATGTCCAGTTGAGTTGAGTCAGTGTGGCCTGTGTTAGGCTGAAATCTAAGTCACAGTGATGTAATGTGAACTAGTAAAATGCCATACATTGTAAATGCATTGAAAACGGCTATTCAGGAGCTGAAAAGCACTTTAAAGCAATAAAAGAATGAAAGTCTCAAAACTCGGAATCTAATGGCTAAGTATTGTCAATTAGCATGGATTATGTGATTTCCAGTTGATTTGAGTCAGTGTGGCCTGTTTTTTAGGCTGAAATCTAAGTCAAAGTCGTGTAAACTAGTAAAATGCCAAACATTGTAAATGCATTAAAAACGGATATTCAGGAGCTGAAAAGCACTTTAAAGCAATAAAAGAATGAACGTCTCAACACTCGGAATCTGATGGCTAAGTATTGTCAAGTAGCATGGATTAGGTGATTTCCAGTTGATTTGAGTCAGTGTGGCCTGTTTTAGGCTGAAATCTGAGTCAAAGTCGTGTGAACTAGTACAATGCCAAACATTGTAAATGCATTAAAAACTACAATTCAGGAGCTGAAAAGCATTTTAAAGCAATAAAAGAATGAAAGTCTCAAAACTCGGAATCTAATGGCTAAGTATTGTCAAGTAGCATGGATTAGGTGATTTCCAGTTGATTTGAGTCAGTGTGGCCTGTTTTAGGCCGAAATCTAAGTCAAAGTCGTGTAAACTAGTAAAATGCCAAACATTGTAAATGCATTAAAAACGGATATTCAGGAGCTGAAAAGTACTTTAAAGCAATAAAAGAATGAAAGTCTCAAAACTTGGAATCTAATGGCTAAGTATTGTCAAGTAGCATGGATTAGGTGATTTCCAGTTGATTTGAGTCAGTGTGGCCTGTTTTAGCCTGAAATCTAAGTCAAAGTCATGTAATGTGAACGATTACAATGCCAAAAATTGTAAATGCATTGAAAACGGCTATTCAGGAGATGAAAAGCACTATAAAGCAATAAAAGAATGAAAGTCTCAAAACTCGGAATCTAATGGCTAAGTATTGTCAATTAGCATGGATTAGGTGATGTCCAGTTGAATTGAGTCAGTGTGGCCTGTGTTAGCCTGAAATCTAAGTCAAAGTCATGTAATGTGAACTAGTAAAATGCCAAACATTGTAAATGCATTGAAAACGGCTATTCAGGAGCTGAAAAGCACTTTAAAGCAATAAAAGAATGAAAGTCTCAAAAATCGGAATCTAATGGCTAAATCTTGTCAAGTATCTTAGATTAGGTGATTTACAGTTGATTTGAGTCAGTGTGGCCTGTTTTAGCCTGAAATCTAAGTCAAAGTCATGTAATGTGAACGATTACAATGCCAAACATTGTAAAATGCATTGAAAACGGCTATTCAGGAGCTGAAAAGCACTATAAAGCAATAAAAGAATGAAAGTCTCAAAACTCGGAATCTAATGGCTAAGTATTGTCAATTAGCATGGATTAGGTGATGTCCAGTTGAGTTGAGTCAGTGTGGCCTGTGTTAGGCTGAAATCTAAGTCACAGTGATGTAATGTGAACTAGTAAAATGCCATACATTGTAAATGCATTGAAAACGGCTATTCAGGAGCTGAAAAGCACTTTAAAGCAATAAAAGAATGAAAGTCTCAAAACTCGGAATCTAATGGCTAAGTATTGTCAATTAGCATGGATTATGTGATTTCCAGTTGATTTGAGTCAGTGTGGCCTGTTTTTTAGGCTGAAATCTAAGTCAAAGTCGTGTGAACTAGTACATTGCCAAAAATTGTAAATGCATTGAAAACGGCTATTCAGGAGCTGAAAAGCACTATAAAGCAATAAAAGAATGAAAGTCTCAAAACTCGGAATCTAATGGCTAAGTATTGTCAATTAGCATGGATTAGGTGATGTCCAGTTGAGTTGAGTCAGTGTGGCCTGTGTTAGGCTGAAATCTAAGTCAAAGTCGTGTGAACTAGTACAATGCCAAAAATTGTAAATGCATTGAAAACGGCTATTCAGGAGATGAAAAGCACTATAAAGCAATAAAAGAATGAAAGTCTCAAAACTCGGAATCTAATGGCTAAGTATTGTCAATTAGCATGGATCAGGTGATGTCCAGTTGAATTGAGTCAGTGTGGCCTGTGTTACCCTGAAATCTAAGTCAAAGTCATGTAATGTGAACGATTACAATGCCAAACATTTAAAAATGCATTGAAAACGGCTATTCAGGAGCTGAAAAGCACTATAAAGCAATAAAAGAATGAAAGTCTCAAAACTCGGAATCTAATGGCTAAGTATTGTCAATTAGCATGGATTAGGTGATGTCCAGTTGAGTTGAGTCAGTGTGGCCTGTTTTAGGCTGAAATCTAAGTCAAAGTCGTGTAAACTAGTAAAATGCCAAACATTGTAAATGCATTAAAAACGGATATTCAGGAGCTGAAAAGCACTTTAAAGCAATAAAAGAATGAACGTCTCAACACTCGGAATCTGATGGCTAAGTATTGTCAAGTAGCATGGATTAGGTGATTTCCAGTTGATTTGAGTCAGTGTGGCCTGTTTTAGGCTGAAATCTGAGTCAAAGTCGTGTGAACTAGTACAATGCCAAACATTGTAAATGCATTAAAAACTACAATTCAGGAGCTGAAAAGCACTTTAAAGCAATAAAAGAATGAAAGTCTCAAAACTTGGAATCTAATGGCTAAGTATTGTCAAGTAGCATGGATTAGGTGATTTCCACTTGATTTGAGTCAGTGTGGCCTGTTTTAGCCTGAAATCTAAGTCAAAGTCATGTAATGTGAACGATTACAATGCCAAACATTGTAAAATGCATTGAAAACGGCTATTCAGGAGCTGAAAAGCACTTTAAAGCAATAAAAGAATGAAAGTCTCAAAACTCGGAATCTAATGGCTAAGTAATGTCAATTGGCATGGATTAGGTGATTTCCAGTTGAGTTGACTCAGTGTGGCCTGTGTTAGGCTGAAATCTAAGTCACAGTGATGTAATGTGAACTAGTAAAATGCCAAACATTGTAAATGCATTGAAAACGGCTATTCAGGAGCTGAAAAGCACTATAAAGCAATAAAAGAATGAAAGTCTCAAAAATCGGAATCTAATTGGTAAGTATTGTCAATTAGCATGGATTAGGTGATGTCCAGTTGAGTTGAGTCAGTGTGGCCTGTGTTAGGCTGAAATCTAAGTCACAGTGATGTAATGTGAACTAGTAAAATGCCATACATTGTAAATGCATTAAAAACGGATATTCAGGAGCTGAAAAGCACTTTAAAGCAATAAAAGAATGAACGTCTCAACACTCGGAATCTGATGGCTAAGTATTGTCAAGTAGCATGGATTAGGTGATTTCCAGTTGATTTGAGTCAGTGTGGCCTGTTTTAGGCTGAAATCTGAGTCAAAGTCGTGTGAACTAGTACAATGCCAAACATTGTAAATGCATTAAAAACTACTATTCAGGAGCTGAAAAGCACTTTAAAGCAATAAAAGAATGAAAGTCTCAAAACTCGGAATCTAATGGCTAAGTATTGTCAAGTAGCATGGATTAGGTGATTTCCAGTTGATTTGAGTCAGTGTGGCCTGTTTTAGGCCGAAATCTAAGTCAAAGTCGTGTAAACTAGTAAAATGCCAAACATTGTAAATGCATTAAAAACGGATATTCAGGAGCTGAAAAGCACTTTAAAGCAATAAAAGAATGAACGTCTCAAAACTTGGAATCTAATGGCTAAGTATTGTCAAGTAGCATGGATTAGGTGATTTCCAGTTGATTTGAGTCAGTGTGGCCGGTTTTAGCCTGAAATCTAAGTCAAAGTCATGTAATGTGAACGATTACAATGCCAAACATTGTAAAATGCATTGAAAACGGCTATTCAGGAGCTGAAAAGCACTTTAAAGCAATAAAAGAATGAAAGTCTCAAAACTCGGAATCTAATGGCTAAGTATTGTCAATTAGCATGGATTAGGTGATTTCCAGTTGAGTTGACTCAGTGTGGCCTGTGTTAGGCTGAAATCTAAGTCACAGTGATGTAATGTGAACTAGTAAAATGCCAAACATTGTAAATGCATTGAAAACGGCTATTCAGGAGCTGAAAAGCACTTTAAAGCAATAAAAGAATGAACGTCTCAACACTCGGAATCTGATGGCTAAGTATTGTCAAGTAGCATGGATTAGGTGATTTCCAGTTGATTTGAGTCAGTGTGGCCTGTTTTAGGCTGAAATCTGAGTCAAAGTCGTGTGAACTAGTACAATGCCAAACATTGTAAATGCATTAAAAACTACTATTCAGGAGCTGAAAAGCACTTTAAAGCAATAAAAGAATGAAAGTCTCAAAACTCGGAATCTAATGGCTAAGTATTGTCAAGTAGCATGGATTAGGTGATTTCCAGTTGATTTGAGTCAGTGTGGCCTGTTTTAGGCCGAAATCTAAGTCAAAGTCGTGTAAACTAGTAAAATGCCAAACATTGTAAATGCATTAAAAACGGATATTCAGGAGCTGAAAAGCACTTTAAAGCAATAAAAGAATGAAAGTCTCAAAACTTGGAATCTAATGGCTAAGTATTGTCAAGTAGCATGGATTAGGTGATTTCCAGTTGATTTGAGTCAGTGTGGCCTGTTTTAGCCTGAAATCTAAGTCAAAGTCATGTAATGTGAACGATTACAATGCCAAACATTGTAAAATGCATTGAAAACGGCTATTCAGGAGCTGAAAAGCACTTTAAAGCAATAAAAGAATGAAAGTCTCAAAACTCGGAATCTAATGGCTAAGTATTGTCAATTAGCATGGATTAGGTGATGTCCAGTTGAGTTGAGTCAGTGTGGCCTGTTTTAGGCTGAAATCTAAGTCAAAGTCGTGTAAACTAGTAAAATGCCAAACATTGTAAATGCATTAAAAACGGATATTCAGGAGCTGAAAAGCACTTTAAAGCAATAAAAGAATGAACGTCTCAACACTCGGAATCTGATGGCTAAGTATTGTCAAGTAGCATGGATTAGGTGATTTCCAGTTGATTTGAGTCAGTGTGGCCTGTTTTAGGCTGAAATCTGAGTCAAAGTCGTGTGAACTAGTACAATGCCAAACATTGTAAATGCATTAAAAACTACTATTCAGGAGCTGAAAAGCACTTTAAAGCAATAAAAGAATGAAAGTCTCAAAACTCGGAATCTAATGGCTAAGTATTGTCAATTAGCATGGATTAGGTGATTTCCAGTTGAGTTGACTCAGTGTGGCCTGTGTTAGGCTGAAATCTAAGTCAAAGTCGTGTAAACTAGTAAAATGCCAAACATTGTAAATGCATTGAAAACGGCTACAGGAGCTGAAAAGCACTTTAAAGCAATAAAAGAATGAAAGTCTCAGAAATCGGAATCTAATTGGTAAATCTTATCAAGTAGCATGGATTAGGTGATTTCCAGTTGATTTGAGTCAGTGTGGCCTGTTTTAGCCTGAAATCTAAGTCAAAGTCATGTAATGTGAACGATTACAATGCCAAACATTGTAAAATGCATTGAAAACGGCTATTCAGGAGCTGAAAAGCACTATAAAGCAATAAAAGAATGAAAGTCTCAAAACTCGGAATCTAATGGCTAAGTATTGTCAATTAGCATGGATTAGGTGATGTCCAGTTGAGTTGAGTCAGTGTGGCCTGTTTTAGGCTGAAATCTAAGTCAAAGTCGTGTAAACTAGTAAAATGCCAAACATTGTAAATGCATTAAAAACGGATATTCAGGAGCTGAAAAGCACTTTAAAGCAATAAAAGAATGAACGTCTCAACACTCGGAATCTGATGGCTAAGTATTGTCAAGTAGCATGGATTAGGTGATTTCCAGTTGATTTGAGTCAGTGTGGCCTGTTTTAGGCTGAAATCTAAGTCAAAGTCATGTAATGTGAACGATTACAATGCCAAAAATTGTAAATGCATTGAAAACGGCTATTCAGGAGATGAAAAGCACTATAAAGCAATAAAAGAATGAAAGTCTCAAAACTCGGAATCTAATGGCTAAGTATTGTCAATTAGCATGGATTAGGTGATGTCCAGTTGAATTGAGTCAGTGTGGCCTGTGTTAGCCTGAAATCTAAGTCAAAGTCATGTAATGTGAACTAGTAAAATGCCAAACATTGTAAATGCATTGAAAACGGCTATTCAGGAGCTGAAAAGCACTTTAAAGCAATAAAAGAATGAAAGTCTCAAAACTCGGAATCTAATGGCTAAGTATTGTCAATTAGCATGGATTATGTGATTTCCAGTTGATTTGAGTCAGTGTGGCCTGTTTTTTAGGCTGAAATCTAAGTCAAAGTCGTGTGAACTAGTACATTGCCAAAAATTGTAAATGCATTGAAAACGGATATTCAGGAGCTGAAAAGCACTATAAAGCAATAAAAGAATGAAAGTCTCAAAACTCGGAATCTAATGGCTAAGTATTGTCAATTAGCATGGATTAGGTGATGTCCAGTTGAGTTGAGTCAGTGTGGCCTGTGTTAGGCTGAAATCTAAGTCAAAGTCGTGTGAACTAGTACAATGCCAAAAATTGTAAATGCATTGAAAACGGCTATTCAGGAGATGAAAAGCACTATAAAGCAATAAAAGAATGAAAGTCTCAAAACTCGGAATCTAATGGCTAAGTATTGTCAATTAGCATGGATCAGGTGATGTCCAGTTGAATTGAGTCAGTGTGGCCTGTGTTACCCTGAAATCTAAGTCAAAGTCATGTAATGTGAACGATTACAATGCCAAACATTTTAAAATGCATTGAAAACGGCTATTCAGGAGCTGAAAAGCACTATAAAGCAATAAAAGAATGAAAGTCTCAAAACTCGGAATCTAATGGCTAAGTATTGTCAATTAGCATGGATTAGGTGATGTCCAGTTGAGTTGAGTCAGTGTGGCCTGTTTTAGGCTGAAATCTAAGTCAAAGTCGTGTAAACTAGTAAAATGCCAAACATTGTAAATGCATTAAAAACGGATATTCAGGAGCTGAAAAGCACTTTAAAGCAATAAAAGAATGAACGTCTCAACACTCGGAATCTGATGGCTAAGTATTGTCAAGTAGCATGGATTAGGTGATTTCCACTTGATTTGAGTCAGTGTGGCCTGTTTTAGGCTGAAATCTGAGTCAAAGTCGTGTGAACTAGTACAATGCCAAACATTGTAAATGCATTAAAAACTACAATTCAGGAGCTGAAAAGCACTTTAAAGCAATAAAAGAATGAAAGTCTCAAAACTTGGAATCTAATGGCTAAGTATTGTCAAGTAGCATGGATTAGGTGATTTCCACTTGATTTGAGTCAGTGTGGCCTGTTTTAGCCTGAAATCTAAGTCAAAGTCATGTAATGTGAACGATTACAATGCCAAACATTGTAAAATGCATTGAAAACGGCTATTCAGGAGCTGAAAAGCACTTTAAAGCAATAAAAGAATGAAAGTCTCAAAACTCGGAATCTAATGGCTAAGTAATGTCAATTAGCATGGATTAGGTGATTTCCAGTTGAGTTGACTCAGTGTGGCCTGTGTTAGGCTGAAATCTAAGTCACAGTGATGTAATGTGAACTAGTAAAATGCCAAACATTGTAAATGCATTGAAAACGGCTATTCAGGAGCTGAAAAGCACTATAAAGCAATAAAAGAATGAAAGTCTCAAAAATCGGAATCTAATTGGTAAGTATTGTCAATTAGCATGGATTAGGTGATGTCCAGTTGAGTTGAGTCAGTGTGGCCTGTGTTAGGCTGAAATCTAAGTCACAGTGATGTAATGTGAACTAGTAAAATGCCATACATTGTAAATGCATTAAAAACGGATATTCAGGAGCTGAAAAGCACTTTAAAGCAATAAAAGAATGAACGTCTCAACACTCGGAATCTGATGGCTAAGTATTGTCAAGTAGCATGGATTAGGTGATTTCCAGTTGATTTGAGTCAGTGTGGCCTGTTTTAGGCTGAAATCTGAGTCAAAGTCGTGTGAACTAGTACAATGCCAAACATTGTAAATGCATTAAAAACTACTATTCAGGAGCTGAAAAGCACTTTAAAGCAATAAAAGAATGAAAGTCTCAAAACTTGGAATCTAATGGCTAAGTATTGTCAAGTAGCATGGATTAGGTGATTTCCAGTTGATTTGAGTCAGTGTGGCCTGTTTTAGCCTGAAATCTAAGTCAAAGTCATGTAATGTGAACGATTACAATGCCAAACATTGTAAAATGCATTGAAAACGGCTATTCAGGAGCTGAAAAGCACTTTAAAGCAATAAAAGAATGAAAGTCTCAAAACTCGGAATCTAATGGCTAAGTATTGTCAATTAGCATGGATTAGGTGATGTCCAGTTGAGTTGAGTCAGTGTGGCCTGTTTTAGGCTGAAATCTAAGTCAAAGTCGTGTAAACTAGTAAAATGCCAAACATTGTAAATGCATTAAAAACGGATATTCAGGAGCTGAAAAGCACTTTAAAGCAATAAAAGAATGAACGTCTCAACACTCGGAATCTGATGGCTAAGTATTGTCAAGTAGCATGGATTAGGTGATTTCCAGTTGATTTGAGTCAGTGTGGCCTGTTTTAGGCTGAAATCTGAGTCAAAGTCGTGTGAACTAGTACAATGCCAAACATTGTAAATGCATTAAAAACTACTATTCAGGAGCTGAAAAGCACTTTAAAGCAATAAAAGAATGAAAGTCTCAAAACTCGGAATCTAATGGCTAAGTATTGTCAATTAGCATGGATTAGGTGATTTCCAGTTGAGTTGACTCAGTGTGGCCTGTGTTAGGCTGAAATCTAAGTCAAAGTCGTGTAAACTAGTAAAATGCCAAACATTGTAAATGCATTGAAAACGGCTACAGGAGCTGAAAAGCACTTTAAAGCAATAAAAGAATGAAAGTCTCAGAAATCGGAATCTAATTGGTAAATCTTATCAAGTAGCATGGATTAGGTGATTTCCAGTTGATTTGAGTCAGTGTGGCCTGTTTTAGCCTGAAATCTAAGTCAAAGTCATGTAATGTGAACGATTACAATGCCAAACATTGTAAAATGCATTGAAAACGGCTATTCAGGAGCTGAAAAGCACTATAAAGCAATAAAAGAATGAAAGTCTCAAAACTCGGAATCTAATGGCTAAGTATTGTCAATTAGCATGGATTAGGTGATGTCCAGTTGAGTTGAGTCAGTGTGGCCTGTTTTAGGCTGAAATCTAAGTCAAAGTCGTGTAAACTAGTAAAATGCCAAACATTGTAAATGCATTAAAAACGGATATTCAGGAGCTGAAAAGCACTTTAAAGCAATAAAAGAATGAACGTCTCAACACTCGGAATCTGATGGCTAAGTATTGTCAAGTAGCATGGATTAGGTGATTTCCAGTTGATTTGAGTCAGTGTGGCCTGTTTTAGGCTGAAATCTAAGTCAAAGTCATGTAATGTGAACGATTACAATGCCAAAAATTGTAAATGCATTGAAAACGGCTATTCAGGAGATGAAAAGCACTATAAAGCAATAAAAGAATGAAAGTCTCAAAACTCGGAATCTAATGGCTAAGTATTGTCAATTAGCATGGATTAGGTGATGTCCAGTTGAATTGAGTCAGTGTGGCCTGTGTTAGCCTGAAATCTAAGTCAAAGTCATGTAATGTGAACTAGTAAAATGCCAAACATTGTAAATGCATTGAAAACGGCTATTCAGGAGCTGAAAAGCACTTTAAAGCAATAAAAGAATGAAAGTCTCAAAACTCGGAATCTAATGGCTAAGTATTGTCAATTAGCATGGATTATGTGATTTCCAGTTGATTTGAGTCAGTGTGGCCTGTTTTTTAGGCTGAAATCTAAGTCAAAGTCGTGTGAACTAGTACATTGCCAAAAATTGTAAATGCATTGAAAACGGATATTCAGGAGCTGAAAAGCACTATAAAGCAATAAAAGAATGAAAGTCTCAAAACTCGGAATCTAATGGCTAAGTATTGTCAATTAGCATGGATTAGGTGATGTCCAGTTGAGTTGAGTCAGTGTGGCCTGTGTTAGGCTGAAATCTAAGTCAAAGTCGTGTGAACTAGTACAATGCCAAAAATTGTAAATGCATTGAAAACGGCTATTCAGGAGATGAAAAGCACTATAAAGCAATAAAAGAATGAAAGTCTCAAAACTCGGAATCTAATGGCTAAGTATTGTCAATTAGCATGGATCAGGTGATGTCCAGTTGAATTGAGTCAGTGTGGCCTGTGTTACCCTGAAATCTAAGTCAAAGTCATGTAATGTGAACGATTACAATGCCAAACATTTTAAAATGCATTGAAAACGGCTATTCAGGAGCTGAAAAGCACTATAAAGCAATAAAAGAATGAAAGTCTCAAAACTCGGAATCTAATGGCTAAGTATTGTCAATTAGCATGGATTAGGTGATGTCCAGTTGAGTTGAGTCAGTGTGGCCTGTTTTAGGCTGAAATCTAAGTCAAAGTCGTGTAAACTAGTAAAATGCCAAACATTGTAAATGCATTAAAAACGGATATTCAGGAGCTGAAAAGCACTTTAAAGCAATAAAAGAATGAACGTCTCAACACTCGGAATCTGATGGCTAAGTATTGTCAAGTAGCATGGATTAGGTGATTTCCAGTTGATTTGAGTCAGTGTGGCCTGTTTTAGGCTGAAATCTGAGTCAAAGTCGTGTGAACTAGTACAATGCCAAACATTGTAAATGCATTAAAAACTACAATTCAGGAGCTGAAAAGCACTTTAAAGCAATAAAAGAATGAAAGTCTCAAAACTTGGAATCTAATGGCTAAGTATTGTCAAGTAGCATGGATTAGGTGATTTCCACTTGATTTGAGTCAGTGTGGCCTGTTTTAGCCTGAAATCTAAGTCAAAGTCATGTAATGTGAACGATTACAATGCCAAACATTGTAAAATGCATTGAAAACGGCTATTCAGGAGCTGAAAAGCACTTTAAAGCAATAAAAGAATGAAAGTCTCAAAACTCGGAATCTAATGGCTAAGTAATGTCAATTAGCATGGATTAGGTGATTTCCAGTTGAGTTGACTCAGTGTGGCCTGTGTTAGGCTGAAATCTAAGTCAAAGTCGTGTAAACTAGTAAAATGCCAAGCATTGTAAATGCATTAAAAACGGATATTCAGGAGCTGAAAAGCACTTTAAAGCAATAAAAGAATGAAAGTCTCAAAACTCGGAATCTAATGGCTAAGTATTGTCAATTAGCATGGATTAGGTGATGTCCAGTTGAGTTGAGTCAGTGTGGCCTGTTTTAGGCTGAAATCTAAGTCAAAGTCGTGTAAACTAGTAAAATGCCAAACATTGTAAATGCATTAAAAACGGATATTCAGGAGCTGAAAAGCACTTTAAAGCAATAAAAGAATGAACGTCTCAACACTCGGAATCTGATGGCTAAGTATTGTCAAGTAGCATGGATTAGGTGATTTCCAGTTGATTTGAGTCAGTGTGGCCTGTTTTAGGCTGAAATCTGAGTCAAAGTCGTGTGAACTAGTACAATGCCAAACATTGTAAATGCATTAAAAACTACTATTCAGGAGCTGAAAAGCACTTTAAAGCAATAAAAGAATGAAAGTCTCAAAACTCGGAATCTAATGGCTAAGTATTGTCAATTAGCATGGATTAGGTGATTTCCAGTTGAGTTGACTCAGTGTGGCCTGTGTTAGGCTGAAATCTAAGTCAAAGTCGTGTAAACTAGTAAAATGCCAAACATTGTAAATGCATTGAAAACGGCTACAGGAGCTGAAAAGCACTTTAAAGCAATAAAAGAATGAAAGTCTCAGAAATCGGAATCTAATTGGTAAATCTTATCAAGTAGCATGGATTAGGTGATTTCCAGTTGATTTGAGTCAGTGTGGCCTGTTTTAGCCTGAAATCTAAGTCAAAGTCATGTAATGTGAACGATTACAATGCCAAACATTGTAAAATGCATTGAAAACGGCTATTCAGGAGCTGAAAAGCACTATAAAGCAATAAAAGAATGAAAGTCTCAAAACTCGGAATCTAATGGCTAAGTATTGTCAATTAGCATGGATTAGGTGATGTCCAGTTGAGTTGAGTCAGTGTGGCCTGTTTTAGGCTGAAATCTAAGTCAAAGTCGTGTAAACTAGTAAAATGCCAAACATTGTAAATGCATTAAAAACGGATATTCAGGAGCTGAAAAGCACTTTAAAGCAATAAAAGAATGAACGTCTCAACACTCGGAATCTGATGGCTAAGTATTGTCAAGTAGCATGGATTAGGTGATTTCCAGTTGATTTGAGTCAGTGTGGCCTGTTTTAGGCTGAAATCTGAGTCAAAGTCGTGTGAACTAGTACAATGCCAAACATTGTAAATGCATTAAAAACTACTATTCAGGAGCTGAAAAGCACTTTAAAGCAATAAAAGAATGAAAGTCTCAAAACTCGGAATCTAATGGCTAAGTATTGTCAATTAGCATGGATTAGGTGATTTCCAGTTGAGTTGACTCAGTGTGGCCTGTGTTAGGCTGAAATCTAAGTCAAAGTCGTGTAAACTAGTAAAATGCCAAACATTGTAAATGCATTGAAAACGGCTACAGGAGCTGAAAAGCACTTTAAAGCAATAAAAGAATGAAAGTCTCAGAAATCGGAATCTAATTGGTAAATCTTATCAAGTAGCATGGATTAGGTGATTTCCAGTTGATTTGAGTCAGTGTGGCCTGTTTTAGCCTGAAATCTAAGTCAAAGTCATGTAATGTGAACGATTACAATGCCAAACATTGTAAAATGCATTGAAAACGGCTATTCAGGAGCTGAAAAGCACTATAAAGCAATAAAAGAATGAAAGTCTCAAAACTCGGAATCTAATGGCTAAGTATTGTCAATTAGCATGGATTAGGTGATGTCCAGTTGAGTTGAGTCAGTGTGGCCTGTTTTAGGCTGAAATCTAAGTCAAAGTCGTGTAAACTAGTAAAATGCCAAACATTGTAAATGCATTAAAAACGGATATTCAGGAGCTGAAAAGCACTTTAAAGCAATAAAAGAATGAACGTCTCAACACTCGGAATCTGATGGCTAAGTATTGTCAAGTAGCATGGATTAGGTGATTTCCAGTTGATTTGAGTCAGTGTGGCCTGTTTTAGGCTGAAATCTAAGTCAAAGTCATGTAATGTGAACGATTACAATGCCAAAAATTGTAAATGCATTGAAAACGGCTATTCAGGAGATGAAAAGCACTATAAAGCAATAAAAGAATGAAAGTCTCAAAACTCGGAATCTAATGGCTAAGTATTGTCAATTAGCATGGATTAGGTGATGTCCAGTTGAATTGAGTCAGTGTGGCCTGTGTTAGCCTGAAATCTAAGTCAAAGTCATGTAATGTGAACTAGTAAAATGCCAAACATTGTAAATGCATTGAAAACGGCTATTCAGGAGCTGAAAAGCACTTTAAAGCAATAAAAGAATGAAAGTCTCAAAACTCGGAATCTAATGGCTAAGTATTGTCAATTAGCATGGATTATGTGATTTCCAGTTGATTTGAGTCAGTGTGGCCTGTTTTTTAGGCTGAAATCTAAGTCAAAGTCGTGTGAACTAGTACATTGCCAAAAATTGTAAATGCATTGAAAACGGATATTCAGGAGCTGAAAAGCACTATAAAGCAATAAAAGAATGAAAGTCTCAAAACTCGGAATCTAATGGCTAAGTATTGTCAATTAGCATGGATTAGGTGATGTCCAGTTGAGTTGAGTCAGTGTGGCCTGTGTTAGGCTGAAATCTAAGTCAAAGTCGTGTGAACTAGTACAATGCCAAAAATTGTAAATGCATTGAAAACGGCTATTCAGGAGATGAAAAGCACTATAAAGCAATAAAAGAATGAAAGTCTCAAAACTCGGAATCTAATGGCTAAGTATTGTCAATTAGCATGGATCAGGTGATGTCCAGTTGAATTGAGTCAGTGTGGCCTGTGTTACCCTGAAATCTAAGTCAAAGTCATGTAATGTGAACGATTACAATGCCAAACATTTTAAAATGCATTGAAAACGGCTATTCAGGAGCTGAAAAGCACTATAAAGCAATAAAAGAATGAAAGTCTCAAAACTCGGAATCTAATGGCTAAGTATTGTCAATTAGCATGGATTAGGTGATGTCCAGTTGAGTTGAGTCAGTGTGGCCTGTTTTAGGCTGAAATCTAAGTCAAAGTCGTGTAAACTAGTAAAATGCCAAACATTGTAAATGCATTAAAAACGGATATTCAGGAGCTGAAAAGCACTTTAAAGCAATAAAAGAATGAACGTCTCAACACTCGGAATCTGATGGCTAAGTATTGTCAAGTAGCATGGATTAGGTGATTTCCAGTTGATTTGAGTCAGTGTGGCCTGTTTTAGGCTGAAATCTGAGTCAAAGTCGTGTGAACTAGTACAATGCCAAACATTGTAAATGCATTAAAAACTACAATTCAGGAGCTGAAAAGCACTTTAAAGCAATAAAAGAATGAAAGTCTCAAAACTTGGAATCTAATGGCTAAGTATTGTCAAGTAGCATGGATTAGGTGATTTCCACTTGATTTGAGTCAGTGTGGCCTGTTTTAGCCTGAAATCTAAGTCAAAGTCATGTAATGTGAACGATTACAATGCCAAACATTGTAAAATGCATTGAAAACGGCTATTCAGGAGCTGAAAAGCACTTTAAAGCAATAAAAGAATGAAAGTCTCAAAACTCGGAATCTAATGGCTAAGTAATGTCAATTAGCATGGATTAGGTGATTTCCAGTTGAGTTGACTCAGTGTGGCCTGTGTTAGGCTGAAATCTAAGTCACAGTGATGTAATGTGAACTAGTAAAATGCCAAACATTGTAAATGCATTGAAAACGGCTATTCAGGAGCTGAAAAGCACTATAAAGCAATAAAAGAATGAAAGTCTCAAAAATCGGAATCTAATTGGTAAGTATTGTCAATTAGCATGGATTAGGTGATGTCCAGTTGAGTTGAGTC
This sequence comes from Osmerus mordax, assembly GCF_038355195.1. NCBI lineage: Eukaryota > Metazoa > Chordata > Actinopteri > Osmeriformes > Osmeridae > Osmerus > Osmerus mordax. The sequence goes on from NC_090068.1 coordinate 3,927,672, forward strand.
AGTGTGGCCTGTGTTAGGCTGAAATCTAAGTCACAGTGATGTAATGTGAACTAGTAAAATGCCATACATTGTAAATGCATTAAAAACGGATATTCAGGAGCTGAAAAGCACTTTAAAGCAATAAAAGAATGAACGTCTCAACACTCGGAATCTGATGGCTAAGTATTGTCAAGTAGCATGGATTAGGTGATTTCCAGTTGATTTGAGTCAGTGTGGCCTGTTTTAGGCTGAAATCTGAGTCAAAGTCGTGTGAACTAGTACAATGCCAAACATTGTAAATGCATTAAAAACTACTATTCAGGAGCTGAAAAGCACTTTAAAGCAATAAAAGAATGAAAGTCTCAAAACTCGGAATCTAATGGCTAAGTATTGTCAAGTAGCATGGATTAGGTGATTTCCAGTTGATTTGAGTCAGTGTGGCCTGTTTTAGGCCGAAATCTAAGTCAAAGTCGTGTAAACTAGTAAAATGCCAAACATTGTAAATGCATTAAAAACGGATATTCAGGAGCTGAAAAGCACTTTAAAGCAATAAAAGAATGAACGTCTCAAAACTTGGAATCTAATGGCTAAGTATTGTCAAGTAGCATGGATTAGGTGATTTCCAGTTGATTTGAGTCAGTGTGGCCGGTTTTAGCCTGAAATCTAAGTCAAAGTCATGTAATGTGAACGATTACAATGCCAAACATTGTAAAATGCATTGAAAACGGCTATTCAGGAGCTGAAAAGCACTTTAAAGCAATAAAAGAATGAAAGTCTCAAAACTCGGAATCTAATGGCTAAGTATTGTCAATTAGCATGGATTAGGTGATTTCCAGTTGAGTTGACTCAGTGTGGCCTGTGTTAGGCTGAAATCTAAGTCAAAGTCGTGTGAACTAGTACATTGCCAAAAATTGTAAATGCATTGAAAACGGATATTCAGGAGCTGAAAAGCACTATAAAGCAATAAAAGAATGAAAGTCTCAAAACTCGGAATCTAATGGCTAAGTATTGTCAAGTAGCATGGATTAGGTGATTTCCACTTGATTTGAGTCAGTGTGGCCTGTTTTAGCCTGAAATCTAAGTCAAAGTCATGTAATGTGAACGATTACAATGCCAAACATTGTAAAATGCATTGAAAACGGCTATTCAGGAGCTGAAAAGCACTTTAAAGCAATAAAAGAATGAAAGTCTCAAAACTCGGAATCTAATGGCTAAGTAATGTCAATTAGCATGGATTAGGTGATTTCCAGTTGAGTTGACTCAGTGTGGCCTGTGTTAGGCTGAAATCTAAGTCACAGTGATGTAATGTGAACTAGTAAAATGCCAAACATTGTAAATGCATTGAAAACGGCTATTCAGGAGCTGAAAAGCACTATAAAGCAATAAAAGAATGAAAGTCTCAAAAATCGGAATCTAATTGGTAAGTATTGTCAATTAGCATGGATTAGGTGATGTCCAGTTGAGTTGAGTCAGTGTGGCCTGTGTTAGGCTGAAATCTAAGTCACAGTGATGTAATGTGAACTAGTAAAATGCCATACATTGTAAATGCATTAAAAACGGATATTCAGGAGCTGAAAAGCACTTTAAAGCAATAAAAGAATGAACGTCTCAACACTCGGAATCTGATGGCTAAGTATTGTCAAGTAGCATGGATTAGGTGATTTCCAGTTGATTTGAGTCAGTGTGGCCGGTTTTAGCCTGAAATCTAAGTCAAAGTCATGTAATGTGAACGATTACAATGCCAAACATTGTAAAATGCATTGAAAACGGCTATTCAGGAGCTGAAAAGCACTTTAAAGCAATAAAAGAATGAAAGTCTCAAAACTCGGAATCTAATGGCTAAGTATTGTCAATTAGCATGGATTAGGTGATTTCCAGTTGAGTTGACTCAGTGTGGCCTGTGTTAGGCTGAAATCTAAGTCAAAGTCGTGTGAACTAGTACATTGCCAAAAATTGTAAATGCATTGAAAACGGATATTCAGGAGCTGAAAAGCACTATAAAGCAATAAAAGAATGAAAGTCTCAAAACTCGGAATCTAATGGCTAAGTATTGTCAATTAGCATGGATTAGGTGATGTCCAGTTGAGTTGAGTCAGTGTGGCCTGTGTTAGGCTGAAATCTAAGTCAAAGTCGTGTGAACTAGTACAATGCCAAAAATTGTAAATGCATTGAAAACGGCTATTCAGGAGATGAAAAGCACTATAAAGCAATAAAAGAATGAAAGTCTCAAAACTCGGAATCTAATGGCTAAGTATTGTCAATTAGCATGGATTAGGTGATGTCCAGTTGAATTGAGTCAGTGTGGCCTGTGTTAGCCTGAAATCTAAGTCAAAGTCATGTAATGTGAACGATTACAATGCCAAACATTGTAAAATGCATTGAAAACGGCTATTCAGGAGCTGAAAAGCACTATAAAGCAATAAAAGAATGAACGTCTCAAAACTCGGAATCTAATGAATAAATCTTGTCAAGTAGCATGGATTAGGTGATTTCCAGTTGATTTGAGTTAGTGTGGCCTGTCTTAGGCTGAAATCTAGGTCAAAGTCGTGTGAACTAGTAAAATGCCAAACATTGTAAATGCATTGAAAATGGCTATTCAGGAGCTGAAAAGCACTTTAAAGCAATACAAGAATGAAAGTCTCAAAACTCGGAATCTAATTGCTAAGTCTTGTCAAGTAGCATGGATGAGGTGATTTCCAGTTGATTTGAGTCATTGTGGCCTGTATTAGGCTGAAATCTAAGTCAAAGTAATGTGAACTCGTACAATGCCAAACATTGTAAATGCATTGAAAACGGCTATTCAGGAGCTGAAAAGCACTTTAAAGCAATAAAAGAATGAAAGTCTCAAAGCTCGGAATCTAATGGCTAAATCTTGTCAAGTAGCATGGATTAGGTGATTTCCAGTTGATTTGAGTCAGTGTGGCCTGTTTTAGGCTGAAATCTAAGTCAAAGTCATGTCATGTGAACTAATACAATGCCAAACATTGTAAATGCATTGAAAACGGCAATTCAGGAGCTGAAAAGCACTTTAAAGCAATAAAAGAATGAAAGTCTCAAAACTCGGAATCTAATGAATAAATCTTTTCATGTATCTTAGATTAGGTGATTTACAGTTGATTTGAGTCAGTGTGGCCTGTTTTGGGCTGAAATATAAGTCAAAGTAATGTGAACTCGTACAATGCCAAATATTGCAAATGCATTGAAAACGGATATTCAGGAGCTGAAAAGCACTTTAAAGCAATGAAAGAATGAACGTCTCAAAACTCGGAATCTAATGAATAAATCTTGTCAAGTAGCATGGATTAGGTGATTTCCAGTTGATTTGAGTCATTTTGGCCTGTATTAGGCTGAAATCTAAGTCAAAGTAATGTGAACTCGTACAATGCCAAACATTGTAAATGCATTGAAAACGGCTATTCAGGAGCTGAAAAGCACTTTAAGGCAATAAAAGAATGAACGTCTCAAAACTCATCTAATGGCTAAATCTTATCAAGTATCTTAGATTAGGTTATTTACAGTTGATTTGAGTCAGTGTGGCCTGTTTTGGGCTGAAATCTAAGTCAAAGTAATGTGAACCAGTACAATGCCATACATTGTAAATGCATTGAAAACGGCAATTCAGGAGCTGAAAAGCACTTTAAAGCAATAAAAGAATGAACGTCTCAAAACTCGGAATCTAATGGCTAAATCTTGTCAAGTACTATGGATTAGGTGATTTACAGTTGATTTGAATCAGTGTGGCCTGTTTTAGCCTGAAATCTAAGTCAAAGTAATGCGAACTCGTACAATGCCAAACATTGTAATTGCATTGAAAACGGCTATTCAGGAGCTGAAAAGCACTTTAAAGCAATACAAGAATGAAAGTCTCAAAACTCGGAATCTAATGTCTAAGTCTTGTCAAGAAGCATGGATTAGGTGATTTCCAGTTGATTTGAGTCAGTGTGGCCTGTCTTAGGCTGAAATCTAGGTCAAAGTCGTGTGAACCAGTACAATGCCATACATTGTAAATGCATTGAAAACGGCAATTCAGGAGCTGAAAAGCACTTTCATAACTAACGTTATGCCTACGTATGACAGAAACTGTAGTGGAAACTTTATTTTGTAATGTTTGGTGAGTTTCGGCACTTTTCAATTAGAATTTGCCATGTTACAGAGCCAGACAAGACTTTGCGGACGGTCCGCACGTTCTCACGTCTGCTCAAAATTTTCCGTGATGGCCCGCTCATTCTCACGTCAAGTAAATCTTTATACATCACAAAGTGTGCGTGAAAACCAGCGTACGCAAGCTTTTTGTGCGTACGCAACGTTTATACATGAGACCCCTGGACCTTTTGAAAATGCAGGCTGGGAAATAAGAGGAGAGAGAGAGAGGCAGGCTCTTCAAAGGGAAGAGGAGAGGGAGAGGGCAGCAGCTGCCAGAAGCGAAAAATGCCTCTCACTTTTTGAGAAATTGGTTGACAAAATATAATATTTTTTTTTCTTTCTTATTAGTAAAGTTTATGATTACTAGACAAGCCCGTTAATAACCTCCTACATTCAGCACTGACAGAACATGTTGTTTATTGCTGAGAAGGGAACACACAGCAATGCCAAGGGTCTCAAAATGAAATTGGCATAAAAAATAAGTTCATACAATGCAGTAATTTACAAAAATTTACATTTAACGTAAATAAACTAGAAAATAATTCAATAGGCTATACAAATAATAGAAAAGATTACACATTCAAAGTTTACCCCCCACCCTACCTAGCACAGTTGTTATCCCCTAAAAGTAATCATGCTCCTGCAGATATGCATGGAGTTCTGTAGGAGCAGAAAGGTGTGCAGCCAGTCTAGCCCGGAGGTTGTTGCCAGACACCTCCTGCTCATCTGCACAGTCCTCCGAATTGTCACCCTCTTCCTCATGCTGAGGATGGTCCACCTCTGAGATGTCGTCCACAGAGAGACAAAGGTTGTGGAGAATGTAGCAGGCAGCAACCACCTTGGGGACAAACAGAGGACGCACTTCCAGAGCCCTCAGAAAGATGGATCTCCAGCGAGTTTTCAGCATTCCGAAAGTGCTCTCAATTATGCACCTCGCTTTGGCATGGTGGCTGTTGAACCGGGCCTCAACACGTCCTGGTGGTATACATAATGGTGTAGAAATGTTATACAGTTACATTATTTGGTAGTGTTGTTATTTACTGTGTTATTTATGTGTGTGTGCATGTGTTGGCAACTTTGAATTTAGGTCCAGTAAATATCCCTACCAGCTACAGGCTGTCGAAACGGGGTGACGACAGCCACAGGATGCTGCAGGCATGGATATCCACCATCTCCAAGGAGGAAATAACCAGCCGGGGGATAAAGGGACTCCTTAAACATTGGAGATCTCCGCAGGACAAGGGCACCGTGGACAGAACCTGTGTTGCCAATGTACACATCAATTAACTTTCCACTGCTGTCACAAATGCCCTGCAGGATAACCGAGGGAAAGAGCTTGCGGTTCAAGTAACTCTTTTTTTGTGGCATAGCAGGTGGACGGATTCTGATGTGGCACCCATCAATGGCTTCTGCAGCGAAGCAGAAAGCTTCATGGCCGGCCAGGTGAGCAAAACCTGCCCCCACCACCTCCATTTCATCGGCCTTGGGGAAATGGATGATGCGGTGGAGGATTGTCATCATTTCCTCTACCACGTGGTGTACAGCTCTGCACACTGTAGCCACTGGCATAGAAAAGGCATCGGAAGTCACACGGTATGAAGCACCACATGCAAGCCAGTAAACAAACATGTACACTTACATCTCGTGGCTCCAACCATGCCTTTTCTTTCTCGGCAGGACCTGGACCAGCAGCTGGATGGTGGCCCTGGCGAGCCTGAAGGCTGGTTTGGTGTCTTCATCTGAGAAGACTATCTTGAGGATGGGCACTTGGTTATTTATTTGAGCAAAGTTCTGTGCAGTTCCATCCTATTTACATTTTTACATTTAGTCATTTAGCAGACGCTCTTATCCAGAGCGACTTACAGTAAGTACAGGGACATTCCCCCGAGGCAAGTAGGGTGAAGTGCCTTGCCCAAGGACACAACGTCAGTTGTCTTGACCGGGAATCGAACTGGCAACCTTTGGATTACTAGCCCGATTCCCTCACCGCTCAGCCACCTGACTCCACCTGACTCCCCCATTTATAAAATAAAATGACAGATAAAATGTTACAATTATGTTCAATAAAAGGTTTTAGACCATTATCCCACACTGTGTTGTTTATAAATATGTATAACTGATAATACTGATAATATTAACACCTTATCTCATTGTGAAGTGGTTAATGGTCATTGCTATTTCTGTGTAATATTTAGTCCAAGATCATTCAAACATTTACAACTTTATGAATTTGCCTGTGGAATTGGCCATTTGTAAACAGTAAGGCATTTACTTAATTAGATTATTGGAGTTTCCATTAAGGTTTTTAACTTAATGGTTTTGTTACTATTCGACCACTTACATTGAGAAAGATATGTGATGGCATTTGACGAAGCCTCACCATCCTCCTCCGTCTCATTCTGGCCCTCCTCCTCTGGATCAGGTGCCTCAGCTCAGCTGCCTCCTCCTCAGCTTCCAAGTAAAGTGACCCTATAGCCACTGCTACCAGTGCCCTTCTGTTTGTCTCCATAATTGTCTGACTAGTCATATATATATATATATATATATTTAGTTTGTCTATATTTTACCGGTCAAATCGTTTGTGTTGACTATCTTTTACCTCAGCCTTTTCCCACTGGTAGCTCGTGAATGTCCTCGTGAAATTCACAAGGTACCAGCGGGAAAAAGATGAGGAAAAAGATATGCAACAGATTATATAGATAAACTAGATAGGAGGTACACACACACACATATATATAGAGAGAGAGAGTGAGAGGAACAGACCAGGCATTTCACACGGGGGCATCATACCACTTTTAAGGTTAATAACATTTTATCATGATCCTATCAAATGAGTGAAATGACAAACATACATTTTGAGTTTGTTTTTGAACTTTATTAAGTATGAGCCTATATTAGGCTCATACTTAGCCACAATACACAAGCGCTATACAGCAAAAGTTTAAAAATGTTGCGCTGATAATGCCAGTGTTATCATAATGCTGTGAGTCCAGGGTATTGCGCAATAGCCAAGAAAACCCTAACCATCTCAATTCATTCTGCCTCGAGGTATAACGTGGTCCCGGTTCTTTGGACACCACCGGATAGAAAATCAGGAAATGACGTACTCGAATGAAGAGAGTTCGTGTTACTTCGGCTCTTTAAATCGATTTTCATTGGTTTGAGTGTTTCCATGGCATTCAGAAATATACAACCGCGCAAATCGCTATTTATCTGAAATGCAGGAGCCGGCATCAAACAAAACAGGTACTTTAAGTAGCAAGCTTTGTCAAAATATGTGTATTTTATTACTAGAATTTGGTTGTTTTTGAAGTCAGAAGTTGTTTGCAAAGCAATTTGTTTGCGAGTTTTTAATTAATGACTGATAAGGCCGTCAGTTCTCCTTGATGCTAGCTAACGTTAGTTATTGGGTTGATACTAACGTTGTTAGTCACTTTTTTGCATTCAGTTACATGTAGGAACATCATCTGTATTACATGCTTAGACATATACAATGTTTATCAGTGTTTATTATGACCAGACCATCCTCAAATCTCAAAGCAGAACAGCTATTTATCAGCCTGCCTTTCAGGTCCACAACCCCTGGTACCCTGAGTGTGCTTCCTGCCTACCAGCCAGTACTAGTAACCGCTACCCCCTGCTCGGCATCAGGCGCTGGGCCCACCCTCCTGCTCTGCATCCAGCACTGGGCCCAGCCTCCTGCTCTGCATCCAGCGCTGGGCCCAGCCTCCTGCTCTGCAACCAGCAAATTCACAGTGTGCGAATTATACAATGACAATCGGGGGGGTCAACTCAGTGCCCCCCCCCCCCTCCCCCCGGGACGAAGTTCACCCCTGCCGCCGCCCCAACCAAGTAAACGGCACGACAACGCACTACTAAAACTACAAACACTATTGTTTGTAGTCATTTCTTTCTGAAATAATCTTGGTCTTTACAAAATTTGCAAAGTAACATATCTGACTGTTCATCACAAAATAAGGTTGTTGGAAATCTTTCCAGATTCTGACAAGCAATGAGACAGACAAATGAAGCTATCTTGCTTGATATAGAGCTAGCGATAGCTATCTTTTAAGTTGGTGGTTAACCATGTTTCTATCACTAACATTCTTGTGAATATTCTACAGCTAATTGCCATTACAAATACATTTGTGACAGATTGTTGGGGTATTAGATAGCAAACTTGCACTTTATCACGACGCAGAACGCACCGCTACACTGAGGTGATTCAACAAGCTTCTGTATTGCACACTGACTGGTCACTCACGCGCGGTGTTTCTTGAATTTTATTGGGCACTGGTCACTCGCGCTGTGTTTATTGAGTGAATTTTGACTAGGCAGTCAGTGTAATACATTTTTTACATTTACATTTTAGTCATTTAGCAGACGCTCTTATCCAGAGCGACTTACAGTAATTACAGGGACATTCCCCCCGAAGCATTTTGGGTGAAGTGCCTTGCCCAAGGACACAACGTCATTTGGCACGGCTGGGAATCGAACTGGCAACCTTCAGATTACTAGCCCGACTCCCTCACCGCTCAGCCATCTGACCGCTCAGCCATCTGAATACCACTAATAGTGGTATTCCGTGCCATAAAGTTAACATTTCAGTGTATCGTCAACCTGTTATTGAATGAATATGGTAACTATATTGTGATATTTATGATTACAGGTAAGAACGATATATAGATGTATCGACCCCCCAACCTGTGGTTTTTACCTCTTTTGGGGGGTCTGAGCCTTAATCGGGGGGGTTAGACCCCCCCAAACCCCCCCGTAATTCGCACACTGGTCCCAGCCTCCTGCTCTGCATCCAGCGCTGGTCCCAGCCTCCTACCCCTACCCCCTGCTCGGCATCAGGCGCTGGGCCCACCCTCCTGCTCTGCATCCATCGCTGGTCCCAGCCTCCTACCGCTACCCCCTGCTCGGCATCAGGCGCTGGGCCCACCCTCCTGCTCTGCATCCATCGCTGGTCCCAGCCTCCTACCGCTACCCCCTGCTCGGCATCAGGCGCTGGGCCCACCCTCCTGCTCTGCATCCAGTGCTGGGCCCAGCCTCCTGCTCTGCATCCAGCGCTGGTCCCAGCCTCCTGCTCTGCATCCAGCACTGGTCACAGCCTCCTGCTCTGCATCCAACACTGGGCCCAGCCCCCTGCTCTGCATCCAGCGCTGGGCCCAGCCTTCTACCCCTACCCCATGATCTGTATCCAGCGCTGGGCCCAGCTTCATACTCTGCATCCACCGCTGGTCCCAGCGTCCTGCTCTGCATCCAGTGCTGGTCCCAGCCTCCTGCTCTGCATCCAGCGTTGGGCCCAGCCTCCTACCCCTACCCCCTGCTCTGCATCCAGCCGTCCCAGCCTCCGGCCACTAACCCCTGCACTGCACCCAGCCACTAACCTCATTATATGTTGTTATTATTATCATCAAATGTTTGTGTATGTTTGTGTAATTAATTGATTATTGTTTGGTTTGTATTTAAGGACCATCTAAAAAAAAGACGGGCCTTCGAGGCCCTAAGTCAGGATCTCCCTGGACAAGTTTCCAACGTCAAGTATGATGTTAAACGTATCCCTGGACTACTGAGACGTAATTCTGTAAATACCAATCTTTTGTTAATTTTGTAATATTTTACAGTTTTACTTCAGAAGGAAGGATCTCTTATCTACGTTGTCCTATTTGTGTTGCTTTAAGGACCACAAGAAGAAATCCGTGAATACTGGTGTTGGTGTTGATGCTGGTGCGGGTGTTGATGCTGGTGCTGGTATTGGTATTGGTGCTGGTGTTGATGCTGGTGCTGGTGTTGGTGTTGATGCTGGTGCTGGTGTTTATGCTGGTGCTGGTATAGATGCTGGTGCTGGTATAGATGCTGGTGCTAGTGCTGACGCCAATTACACCATTCATGAGAACAGGGTAAGACAGTTATTTGTGAAAATATTGACAATTTCATAGGATTCAATGTTTACCTTTTGGCCAGTGGATAATTGTGAATTAAAGATTTGGTATCTCTGTTTACCTACCTGTAGAGGATTGAAGCATATCTATGTATTCCATCCCAGGTACCATTTTCTAGCAAACTAGACAAATACATCTGGCTTCTGTTGGAAACAGAAAATGTTATGTTGGTAGATGAGGAGGGTAAAGTGTTCATCATCAACACATTCAACCATTCCACCAAGCGTCTTAATGTGAGACATTTTTTTTAGCCCACTTTATACTTTATAATCTATTTGACGGCAAGTGTCTTTGAATGTGTGTGATGAAGCATGTGATTATATTCTTGTCTTTCTTGAATTGGCAGAATTATGATTTTGCCATAATCAGTAGAAGAGCAATGCAGTTTCCAGAGGGCTGCAGGTGGATATATATGTGTTCATGCAATGACCACCATGCCAGGCACATCTTGGCACTGTCTACACACGTGGACACATCCTTTGATGGTATTACGTTTATATTGTACTTAATGTTTATGAATGTCCAGTATGTAAACTCCCCTTTTACAAATATAAGTGTTATCTCGATCATGACAGAGTTGGCCTGGGTGGACTGTTTCCACATCAAGGCATTTAATGGGGTTTTGCCCAGTATTGAGGATGTCCCGGATAGTCCCAGTGAAATGGGTAAGTATTCACTTCTCTACTCCACGCCTCTTAAATTGAGCTAAAGCATCACAACATTTTGTTTAAACAGCTGCGTTATTTGGACCAATGTTGTTACGGAGGCAACAATGGTTGTTTACTGTACTATTTATTTTCTTCTCAGAGCACAGATATGCCACTGATGGAACAACAGAGGTAATGGTGACAGTAATTGGTAATAGTCGTGCCATACAGTATGTAACTTCATGTCACTAATTGTTCTTTCTCACTGTAGAACAGCAATGTCAAACGTATTCTGTTTGCCAGCAGTTACTTTGTTGTTGAAAAAGATGGATATGCAATCATCATAGTGAGTGCTGGCGCAATGAGGTGTCAGATGTGCCGTTTGCACCAGAGGAACTGCTGCCACGTGCAAATCCTGCAGGACATCATCAACGATGAAGCACACCTTTTATCGTTAGGGATTAAGGAGGCAATGAAAGAGGGGTCCCTATACCCTGACACTGTGAAAGAGGCTGTTTCCACAGAACCAGTCCTCTTTCACATTCCTTTACCAGATAGGGTATGTGTTTGTTGACCATGTAGTTTTGTAAAAGGTCTAGGTATTTCTCCCCTCTGTATATGATCCGATTCTGACTCAATTTCTGTTCCAGGTTCGTTATGGGACTGCTGTTCCTAATCTTCACCAAGAGAAGGATGGAGTGTTCCTCCTGTATCCCACCCCCAAGGAACGATGTGACTGTGGCAGGCCATTATCCTTGACCCCTCAAAAAGATTTGTACAACAGATGTCATGTGTACAAAGTGAAAGGTATTCACTGAGAATTATCTAGAACTATTAAGATTTTCCAAAGGTTTATTTCTGACATGATGATTGGTTTTGTACATGGAATGCAATAACAATTTGTTTGTTTTTTCCAAAGCCCACCAACTCACATGCACAATGTGTCCCAAAACTCAAAACTATGATGGTGGATTTGATTTCATTCTAAACATGGGCACATACATGGTGCACCATGAAGTCCTCAGGGACTATGTTTATCATTTCCTAAATTCAAGGCAAGTTAACCAAATATGATATGTAATCATGTGTAGAAACACAGATTATTATCAAACCTTTGGTGCTCAACATGTTTGTTCTTTATCTGTTGCAGCACAACCATGTACAACTTCTTAGAAGTGTACAACACTCAGCTGCGAGATGCAGGGACACAGGACACTCTCCAGATGTCCTACCGCAAGTTGAGGGATGCAGTTATAGCCTTTTTGCAGCTTCTGTCTGCAGACTTTTGCTGGGGATTCAAATGTCCCATCTGCCAAGAGAACTTCAAGTAAGCTCTGTAACAAAGTTGCAAATGGTCTGGATATACAGCCATGAAAAAAATTAGGAGACCACTTAACATTGATTGCGGACCTTGGAGTGGTCTTTTAATTTTTTCCATGGCCGTATATCACAACAATGTTTGGAGCTTGTAATTAAGTATGTGATGCATGTGTACATTGTCTCAATAGTGAGATTGTTATGGATGGCACCTCTTTGGGGTATCAGCAGCGGTATGCCCTCAAAGAAAGGCTTGTTCCTGGCCAAACTCTAATGAACATTGGAAGATAAGTCTATGATTTTCTTGTTTTAATCATTGTGTGTGCATGCCAATGTTACCCCTATAATTTGTACATTTAAATGATTAAGGCCTAATGTTATTATGACCTTTCTAAATTTGTTTTTCTTTCATTCAATTCACCAGTCACAGAACGAGAACTTTATTCCTGAGCCAGACCTCCGTAAGCTGCTGCAGCGCTAAAGTGCAGACGGGCTCCTCCCTGGAGAACACAGGGAAATGATGTTACAGAGTGCCAAAAGCGCCCCATTCCTCCTGCCCCTTTTGCCGAAGCTGGCCCTGACTTCACCCACACCCAAGTGAGCCCTACCGCCCTCTCTTAACACAAGTCAGCAAGAACTCCCCTGCCTGTGCTCTGCTACATCCCAGTAAAGAACTCGGGGAGTTGATGTCAGAGATGGAGGGATTGCAGTACTGCCAGATCGAGCGGCAACAAGCACTTTTGGGGAAACTTGCCAAGGAATGCCCTTTGTTTTTTAGCTTGGTTGGGATGGAAGGGACTTTTCCTCAGGAGGTGGTACCCATCTTTCAGTGCGTCTATAAAAAGGCACTGGAAACAGTGTCCACACCTCCGGTCTCGACACCCCTAACTTCCCCAGAGGATCCTGGGCATTACTTCCCCAATCTGCCTCCTGTGAGGGACAGAGGCACGTACACTACAGACAGGTGTAAAAAGGAGGCCAGTGACTGTAGGAAGACAGCAGGCAGACACCCTAACCTGATCCCTGGCATATTCACCCTGTTCTGCATACATGGTGAGGTTAATTTACTTGAACATTGACATTACACTATTGAAATTAATGAATATTGCTGGTCAGGTTATTGAGGTTTTGTTTTATTGTTTTGTTCACAATGGAATGTTTTTTGTACTTTAGGTGTTTGTCTTGGGTTTTCAATAATGGAGCAAGTGGAGTCGGTGAATACCATATAATACTTTACCATACTCCGTACACGTTTTCGACAATGTAAGTTCAGGTTTTGCTTAGCATTGGCGTGACTAATTATCTGTGAATTTGTTGGCCGTAATCATCTGTGTGCACCCCATTCAGGCCCCAAGATAGTCATATATGACAATGCCTGTCAGCTGCAAACATACTGCTTGCGGAGGGACCCAGGTTTTTTTAGAGAGACTTGGTTTCTTGTGGATCGTTTGCACTGGCGCAACCACTCAGGTGATTTGCAGTGCTTTTTATACCGGTTACTTGCCTTTTTATATTGCAAATGCTAGTCAATGAAACTGTTGTGTTGGTTGCACATGTGTAATGTGTAATATCTTGTTAAAATCTTGTTATTATGATCAAACCAACATCATTAAGCTAATACATATTTTTTTTAATTATTTAAGGGTGTAACATTGGATACAATCTGGACAGCTATCCTCAGTTCAAGAAAATAAATTCTCAGGTGGCAGAGCAGAATAACTCGCTCCTGAAGAAGATGAAAGGACAACTGTCCTACATGAACAGGGAGAACTTCATCAGGCATCTGATGCTCGTCTTGTGGCATAGATCATGCAAAGTCATTACAAAACTTTGAGGTAAACATGTATTATGCAACATGTGTGTGGAGATGAATGACTGCATGCATGTGCCCATTCAGACTACAATTCAAGGATATATAGTTTTATACTGTTATCTTCTTTTTATTTATTTTTTATCTACTTTTATTATCTATCCCTTCTTCACTCAAAAGGTATGTAATGACTTGGAGCAATACACCCAAGACCATCAACCGAAGGATATTGGCAGCAAACTCACAACCACAGGATGAAGGATATCGGCAGCCAACTCAACCACAATATCTCAAAAGTCCTTTTTCCACAATTCACAAGGCTAATATCTTTCACATGTCTTACCTGTGCGCTGGCGCCAGCGTGTTGCCTTGGCGGAGCGGACGCCATGCCAACTGCCGAGTCTTCTGCCTCTTTGTTAGGTTGTCACTCATAACTCCCGCCTCTGAGTTGAAGCCACGCCCCCTACGCAAAATCGGGGCCAAAAGTCTAACAAAAAAATAATATGAAAATTCATAATTTATTTAAAATAATTCCAGACTTTAATCGAAATTGTATTCAACTTGAAAAAAATGTTGGTAAACTTATTTTTTCTTTGAATTCATGGTTTGATTTTTCTAGTGTTTGACCAAAACTTACATTTTCAATGTCAAGCTTTAGTTTTTCAACTAAATAATTTTTTTTCGATTTAAAAAAACATTTGGCCCTGATTTAGCTCCATATCTATTGATCCAAAAATGAAGCATGATGAGCGAAAATTGTGGCAATGCTGGCAAACTAGAAAAAAAAATTGAGGAAGATTTCGAAGCTCCCCTCCACTAAGCGTTTCAGTCAGCACTTTAGGCTCTCACATACACACCCATGTAAATCTCAGAAACGGTTTGAAAAACTCATGAAACATAATCAGTGATATTGAAAAAAAGTTGAATAGATATCAAAAAGTTAAATAAAAAAAAAAAATTAGGGTTTTGTCAACATTTTAAAGTTTAAATGGTGGCTCTAGCTGACAGATTGAGGAAGAAGAAGGATTTGGAAGTTGAAGAAGTTTGAGAGGATTTGAAAAAAAACTCAATTGGAAAACCATGTTAAAATATTATGAATATTGATTTATATTAATTCAAGCATAAGAGGTACAAAGCTGAAAAGTCATAGAACAATACTTGGAATGCTGCTTCTTCCGTGACACCTTTCAGCTCCTTCAAATCTTCTGCTATTAAAACCGTTCAGCTATCAAAAAAATCAGCAGTTTCAGGCTATGACTGCTATATCTTTTCAGCTTTGTACCTCTTATGCTTGAATTAATATAAATTTCTCAATCCTCTTAAACTTCTTCAACTTTCAAATCCTTCTTCCTCAATCTTTCAGCTACAGCCACCATTTAAACTTTAAAATGTTGACAAACCCATAAACTTTTTTTTATAATTCAGCTTTTTGATATCTATTCAACTTTTTTTAATATCATTGATTATGTTTCATGAGTTTTTCAAACCGTTTCTGAGTTTTACATGGGTGTGTATGTGAGAGCCTAGAGTGCTGACTGAAACGCTTAGTGGAGGGGAGCTTCGAAATCTTCAAAATATATTTCTAGTCTGCCAGCATTGCCACAATTTTTACTCTTCATGCTTCATTTTTGGATCAATAGATAGCTAATTTAGTGTTGGTCGTAGACAGTTGTCTGTGGAATCCAACAGACTTAGCGTGTCCAATCCCGACCGGTTTTTAGCTAACATTCTGATAAAATGCCACTTCAAATATTGATCAAAATAATTGTATCACGTTTGCAGCTGATTTACTGATTTCACGTTAAGCTTTAACTTCTTACCTTTCGAGCTAAATATTGTTTAAAAATGTAGAGTTAGCTTAGCCTTTACTAGAGCCGGTCAAAAGACGCTGGCGCCGGTAAATTAGCCGTGCGCTAGCCTTGTCCAAAGCCGACCGCACTTCTAAACACTGGCCGCTGCTGTTTTTCTGGGGATATTAACTTGATCCAGGGTCACCAAACTGACCATCAATGCTGTCAACATTTCCGGGGACATAGTTATGTCCTCCACAATAAGATATCACGCTTCAACATCTCCAAACTATGCGATAAAATATCAATTTGACTGTATACCACCACCTGCTGGATGTTTTGTTGAACTCTTCTCAAAGTTTGCTAGCCCCATCCCTTCCTCCCCTCGACTACAGATCACGTCACACATGATCGTGTATTTTCATTGGCAAGACAAAGTAGTGTTAAGCTAGCATTGAAATACACTCATATGTTAACCCATAGTAGCAGTACAATGACAACACAGACACACTAGTCAGAGTAGAGATCGTCGCCCAAGCGTCGCCCGAGTGTCGCCGAGTGGTCTTTCGGCCAAAGTAACTTTCCTATATTATTTAGACATGTAAACGTCCATATATGTTCATGAAATTTTACACGTAGATTGTTTGGTATGCCTAAAATAATACTACTTACACTTTGCTGGCGATAGCAAAAGAAAATGCTGGCAAAAAGACCGGAAACTGAGTGTCCTATTGTCCAACAATAGTAGTTTACAGCGGTCGGGATTGGACACAGTGACGTTACACATTTGTTCAGAGCCCCACGAAAGCGAGACAAAGTCCAACTCTCGCCCCATAGAGACCAATGCAAATCTGGTCCCACATTTCTCAGAGAAAGCAGAAGTTACACGTTTTGGAAACTGCCAGTAGAGTCGTATTTCTGACCGCACAGACATATAAAGGATATCTCTGGTTTCGGCAAAGTCTTGGGTCTCGGAAAATATCCTTATTTTTTGGATTGGACGTATAGTTTTGCGTTTAGGTTAACTTGTTTGAGGTGTGTGTAGCAAGTGGGCAAGCAGTAGTAGTTTGGTGCCTGCCCCTTTCCAGCTGCATAGTTAGTTCTCTCTGTCTCTCTTCCTGTCATACAGCAGTGCGTCACTAATTGGGAAAGGGGATGCAATTAATTAAGCTACCTGACGTATTATCCACAAGCTTATAAATAGACACCCGGGGTCCTAAAGCCGGTAGCTCATTGTCAACACCACTGGTTCTCGGGCTGTGTAGCAGAGTCACTGCGTGAAATCGACAGGTATGTCTGAGCAAAGGTTTCTAAGTTTTTCCGTCACTGATGACTAGCTTGCTAAGTTGCTACTTGTTACCTATTGTATAGGAAAGCGGAGCCGCTGTATGTCGATGTGCGTGTGGGGGAGTGACGCCGTGTTGTTGTGTGTAACAAGGTACGTTATTAAACGTAGCCGCGGTCTTTTACTATTCTGGTTGTAGTATATGGGCAAATCATGATGTAGTGTTTATGTATCTTTTACCAGTGTATTATATGCTTGCAGTGTCAGACCCTCGCAGCTACACAGGAGTGCTAGTTGCTGTTCTCTTTCTTTCTTTTTTTTCGGAAATGTGTGTTTGATGCATTGGTGCCGCTCATAGATTCTTTACTTTATTGTGTCGGTTTAAGTTCCTCTAGCCTATCGGCCTGTGTCGTATATGTATAGGTGTAAATGTGAGCCGCAGGCTAGAGTGGACTTATTATTATTGTTTTTACTTTATTTCCAGTCTGTCTCCCTTTCCCCCTTCATAGCTAATAACCTCAGTGCTGGTAAGGCCACTAGCGACTTATCCATAGCCGGTCTCTGTAGTTTTTCTCACCCTAGTAGCCTATAGAGAGTGCGGTGTGTTTGTAGTGGAACTCTTAATTGCTTGGTCACGTATCACGAGTGTCGTGAATATTGTAGTGCATTTTCCCTGAATTTAAACACATGTTATTGAGTGTGCACAAGACCACATGTGTTATAGAGACCTAGAGACCTGGCCTGACATCAGTTCTTCTAGTGGCCCATTGCCGAGGTTCCCCAGCCCCCATACTGTCCATGTATGTTATTATTATTTTCTTTATCTGGTGACCAACCAACTCCATATTTACTCCATACTCCAATATTTATTAATAAAGATAATTTTTATACTTTCTCCAAAATAAACTGTGCAATAGCATTATTGAGTTCCCCTTGCTCAGATATAAATTAGCCCACTTCAAGGGGTGGCGTAGTCAACTGGCCTGAGAGGGCGCTACATGTGGATTCTAGCTACATTTCTGTTATTCGCTCTGCCCTCAGCGCGTTAGCAATCATAGCTGCACCATCACCATGGCAACCAAAGAGACACGCGCCACTCAGTCTCTTACACAGGTGATTGGTATAGCTTAGTGGAGACACAAGACAAGCCATTCAGTCAACTCGTCTCATTAAAAGATAAGAGCACCTACTAATTCTGCAGATGCTGCTAATATCTCTTTTACTAACTACTATTGCTAATGGAACTGTTTTGTACTACTACTAGCCTAGAGAAACCCGATTACTAGCAATTGTCGGTTTATGCCAATAATACGATTACTGCGTTTACATGTGTAATTGGGTGTGCTTTGCCTTCGGCAAGGGCACAACCTTTGTTCTCTCACATATATATTATTGGGTGTGCTCAAGCCTTCGGCGAGAGCACAACCTTTGTTCTCTCACATATATATTTATTATTATTATTTATTTTCGCCCCCCTAAGGATCAGTCAATATTTGGACTACATACACAACGGCGGTGACAAAAGGTTCGTCTTGGTAGCGATTGCGTTGGTTGTATTTTTATTTACGATCCGTTGCATGGTTTAAGTAGAAATTGCGTTTTTGTGGTGAAAAGTGAAGCTAACGGTGGCTAATTTGCTAGCCACAGTCACTGACGTTACTAACGTCACTACGTCACGAAAACACGCGTGACTACCTTTGGCAGAACATTTGTTTCGCATCTGTTAACCTGGGGGATAGCTAGGCTAACTATAGCTTTACTGCAAGGCAGCTGCAGAAACGCCACAAGCAAAGAGGCCAGGGTGATAACTATTTACTCATTTTACTTTGTGATATGACACACAATTGTGATGTGTAATATACAGTATAAGCTGATATTATTAAGGAAGTACATCTACTTTCGGAAACAGTAGTCTACAATTTCACTGAAGTATTAGCGTCATGACATTAGCCTGTGTTGCCCGGGAAACACATACTACAGTGGTCTATGATGTAGCGTTATCTGTTTTCAATCGTTAAAATAAACATTCCTCACATATACATTTTCGTTGTAGGATTTATTCTGACATTAGTAAACGATTTGTTGGTGAAATTACCATTACCTGTGGTTTCAAACCAGTGTAGCTCACTGCAACGCTGTAGCTTACGTGAGACACACTACAAAAACATCTACACTACACAGCTGTTTAGGAAGTCAAAAGGCGACAGAACATGTTCGGCACTCCCCTTACTTAAATCAAAAGTCTATCTAACTACTAACCTGAACTTCATTGCCACAGCCTAAACGTTGTCAATCTGTTCATGAAAATAATTAATTTCAGCTCAAACCGTACAACGGAACATTAAATCCAATTCAACCAACGCAATCGCTACCAAGACGAACACAGCAGTAGTCTAGTACTGTACGGTAGTAGTACAATTTACCGGGGCAGCTTCTCCACACAGGGCTATATCGCATTTTGCGTTGTTACTGACAATGATCGCTACCAGTGAGCTTTTTATGAATGAGCGATTTTCCACTAAATAAATGTCAAGCTTATTTACGTTTTGGGGGGCATATTTTCAGTTAGCAGATGGTACTGTTTGAATCGCGATTCCATCTTCTACTACCGGGTAACGTCGTAGAATAATCTTTAAAGGGGGTTCTTTATTAATGAATGAATGCAATGAGTAGGCTAAATGCCTGAAAATATCATGAGAAGGGAAAAACTTAAAATGACGTTTAAGTCATAGAGATTAGGTCAATTTTTACACCGGTCTTCCAAATTTATTCGTTTTGATTCAACGATGAGGCTGCCTCTTGCAGGGGAAATGAGAAGACATCTATTTCATTCTACACTTCACTCGTATTTTCAGTTGTAAATGAGCAGCAAAAAAAAATGCTTTAAAATCTATGTAGTCTTTATAAATAATAAGTATGCATTTTTATATAAAATATACAGAAATATCAGTTGTAAAAATGTCATTCAAAAACGGACCCCTGTGTAACCGACGCAAGCAAGCACACCCTACAATTTCCCCAGAAATTGTACCCTCTCTAGTTATTATATACTCTACTGACACTGACAGATAAATTGGCCTTCCAGAGTTTCCATGTCTATCGTATAGTATCTATACTATGATGCAAGGAATGTCTGTGTGTGTGTGCGCGCGTGCATGCATGCAAGTTCTATAGTGGGATTTCTGTGGAACGAATATCTAGAGAACCGGGCGCTGTGCAAAGTTTTAAATTTGCAGGTGTCTTCCTCAACACCCAAGGATGTGCGGTGCCTCTTTTGAACCATTGTTTTTTTGGATGAGCGCTTCATGTGTCCGAAAGAAAAGAAAAATGCCTAAAAGGTTACATGTGTGTTGCATGACTGATGGCCTACTTAATGTAAAAATAAGGAAACTGACTGGGTGATGAGAAGAAGGATACTGATTGGAAGAGGACGAGAGCCATGTTGACTTACACATTAAGTTGTCTTTAGTTTCATCTCCTATTTTATTTCACAGGTCGGTAAATATGCCTTAAATAGCTCATAACAGCATTGAGCAGAGCTGCACTACAGTAAGCGATTGTGACATGGATCTTGCGAGACGCAAACGGGCATGTGAAAAAAAGACTTCTGAATTTAACCTACTCAGTCCATTGTTGGTGTCAAAACGATTCATACAAACAACACCATACAATGGATTAATTGCAAGAACCCACAGCTCCAAATCCTCAGATCTCTAGCCTACATATCTGTCAGTAAATATGTCGGTGCCATCAAAATGATTCCTTGTGTCATTGTTAACAAACACGATAATCAAAATGTTTAACCATGTTGTCAATAGGCTATAACAGATTACTCTTAAGTATGTTCTAATGTAAGGTTTTGATGAGAATGATAGGTAAGACTGTTCAACTGAAAATTAACAACCTTTACATATTGCAATTTCTAATGTAATCTAACAGAAAACTATTATAGGCTACATAAATCTGCATGAATGTACACAAGCATTTGTTCGAATGAGTTTTATAATATGAATAAATGACTGGAGGTTGAACAAGATTTTTTGAGAATTTTAATTGTGATCTGAGAAAAGTAGGTACAGAAGCAACTGATAAAAACTGCAGCTGCATAACAGGCCCAAAAATCATGAGCACTGCACTAGCTATATAATTCCTCAAATCTTTGTGTTTGTGTGTCACAGATATCTTCATCATCGACTGCAGGTTATGTAACATCTGTGTAACAAGACTATGGACTACAGTTGATGAAGGTGTGAGTGGGTAGAACATGGAGAGATGGGGGTTCTTGTTCATATGGAATTGGATACTAGTAGGGTGGTAGTCTCCTTAGCAACACAGAATTGATTAAATATTTTTACAGCAGTCAGCATTGCTTCCTCTGCAATTCCAAGTTAACAGTCTTTTCTTTCACTGAAGCTTGGCTCTCGTACTCTGTGAAGCACGCCATGTACCCACACCCCCTCTATCTTAACACAGCCAAGAGTGTCAAGGTGCTAATGATCTCTCTTCCTCCCAAAAAACTACATCTGACATTACTCATCACCAAGTGAAATGACTGCCTTTTGGACAATAGCCAATGGGTGGATAGGGTGATATACCGAGCTGTCTTTCATATTGTCTCTATTGTCACAAGCTAGTTATTCTTCTCACTCTGTCTTCCTGGGAGCTAAGAAAACAGTGGAATGCGGATTCATGATAGCTGCAGACTCATTCTCTGGCTTGAACCCTGGAAGTGCTTTCTGTCTCACCTTGAGACCCAGACCTACCACAGACATGTTTTTTGCACTGGTTCAGTCGTTTCTGAGAGACTATGTCCTCTTCTGTAAGTCCTTGTTCTCTGAAAATACATGTAATGTTATTTAATTTGTTACGGAATATACTGTTTAATATTGTTTACATTTAGACAGCAAAAAAAGCTGTATGACTTAACGCAGGCCTGTATTATCTCTAAGTGTTGGACATACATTATATTGACATATAGAAGTAAATTGGAAGGACGGGGTGCATAATCAGAGGGTCCCTGATAGCATCAAGTTTTCTTTGTAGAGCGGAAAGTGTTGTCACCCCATGCGACAGTGTTAGTAGTGACTGAGTGTGCGGTGTAGCTGTGTATGAATATTAAACCATTAGGAAGCTTTGAGTCTGGGTGATGCTCTGAGTTGTGTGTTTGCGCACACTTGTCTCTGAGAGATTCATTCAAAGACTTTGCTGCCCTTATGATTGTTCCCACAAGCCCATAATAGACTATGTGGGCTGGAGTTTGTTTGCATTTCCTTCAGAGATTCAAAGGCATGTCCTTTATAATGGTAGGGGAAACACTGCATACGATAAACATAACAATTTTAAACATAAAAAGTAGAAAATGTACAAGTCTAAATAATTCCAAACAATACTATACAGTGTAAATATAAAATAAGAAAAAATAAATACGAAATTAATAGTGCAATATGACTGGTAGATATGTCGATGACGTTCAATATAGTGATTTTATGCAATGTGCAATAAAGTGATTTGTTTTTACATACTTTGTGAAAAGAAGCAGATATTTTTTCTTTTCAGCAGCCAAAATCCTAGTCTGACAAGATATAAGGGCCAACGCCCCCCCCCCCCCCCCCCCCCCCACCGCCCCCTGGAAGGTCAAGTACATAATTTTTTTTTTTAAACGCCAGATCGTGGTTATATAACGCCAGATCACAAAATAATTCATTTAAGGTTACCTTTCCTATAAAACAGGTCTATGGCCTTATGTTATTTATCTTATTTACACGACGGCATGTCATTTCTGTCTGTACATGGTCGCCCCCCCCCCCAAGCTTTAAACCTAGGGGAAACACTGCACCTTCCTGCCACAGTAAATTATTTGTTTGTGTAAACTTATTTGGCGAATAAACCTGATTCTAATTAGCATTGTAAGACACAATTACCAACTACAGAAAGGCAATGTTGGTTTAAGGTTGTATACTGGGCAATGGTCTCAGAGAAGCCTTTCATTTGCATACATGAAGACCCCAGCTGTCACAACTCCAGTTTAGTACATCATTATCAGAGTAATCTGTGGCGCATATCAAAGTGCCTTGTGTGTACTCAAGAGAGTCATCATCCCCTCTGCAAGCACAGGGGAAAACCCTGGTGTGCTGCAACACCAGCAACCACATCCACACTCAGCTACCAGCTACAAACACACGCACACACAAACACAGCATTCTGCCTCTTACTTTAATTGGTCATGTCTATGCGACGCGTCGGTAGCCTGAATCAAGTTCACAGGTAACATATAAATGACTGATTAAATCCACACAGAGTGGAAAGAACATGTGTGCATTTGTGCACCTGCATATGCCATTGAGACACATCCCAAGCTATGAAAGAGCACAGCTTATTTCAAGACTTGTTTCACAATACCTCTTGTAGCAATATTGTGGCAACAGTTCCCAGAATCATCTATTGTAAACTTTGTTTTATTACATTTGACCTTGCATATCCTTCATGCCTCTCCAGATAAGTTATGACGTGTTGGGCTGAACAGTTGATGTTGTGTAGTTGAATATATGGTCTTAGATGCTTGGTGTGTCTATAATCATAAAAACATGAACTATATCTCTATCGGGAACTGGGAGACAAAACCCCTCCCTAAACAAACTGTTTAAACATTAACTGATCTGGCCTTGTGAAGTGAGACCTCTGGTGATGTTGTTTCCTTCATTCGTATATGCTGAATGCTGCATGACCTCGCGCCTATCTGTGTGGGTCGCGGTTTCGGTTTGACTCATTAACGTGACTTGCCGATGGACTCCAACCCCACCACAGCAGAGTACGAATCGTTCTGTGCAATGCGCACATGCTTCTCTGAAGGAGTTGTAAAGTCAAATTCGTTTTGAGGAACCATCCTTTATTGTGCAAGTGATCAGTTTGAGAGTTTTTCAGTGATAATCTTCTGTCTTTAAAACGTGATTCAAGACCATCAGGTAAAATTCAGATGAAGACTTACTAATGTACACAACCCTTTTCATAATATGTCAGCTGAGGAAGTGGTGCACATCTCCACATCCAGGAGGGGTGTCATCAGGCCCCAGTAGAGCTTGACAGACTCATCAAGTTCATCTTTTAATATCCTGTGCTAGATGTTGGCCTCTGAAAACTCATCGACACTAAAGCACATTTATTTCTTAAGGGACAAATACTGAAAGGCAGCAATGCAATATTACGTGGCTTCATCCATTTACTTCCTCTTTGAATGAGCTATAATAACTTACTTTGTAAAAGTAGGATGCTGAGTATAATCTAACAAAAGGAATGGGAGATGCTGACGTGCTAATGGCAAAAAAGGCAATTGAGAACATTTTGAAACAGTGAAGAAATCAAAGAGGAAGAGAATTGACTTGTTCATGTCACGTTCTCTGGACTTTGCACTTGCGGTCAGTGTGGTGTGGCCTAAGTAATATCCTTGCCAACCTTGGAAACCAGAAGTCTTTTCATAAGACACTAGGCGATTACATTAGACACATTTTCAGACCAGTTTTAGGTAATCAGTGTAAAATGTAAGTTGTCTTTCCACAAGATAACTGGAGTCAGCAAGTAATTCCAACCAGTGTTGCAGAGTTGGGTCTTCCTCATGGTAACTTGAGGAATATGTCTTGCCAAAGCGTGAGGATAGTGGTGGGTTTACTCATTCTCCTTAAACCCATTGAACGCTTTGCATGATCACATCAGCTAATTTAAACCCATACAATCTTTGATGCAAGTCAATGATTCACCTAGCCTGGGTTTCCCATAGGTGCTGACCAAAGCTGTTTGTCGAAACAAACATTTCAAATTCCCAAGAGCATAAGTACATGTGTATTAATTCATAATGCACATACATTGTTTCAATTAGGAACTTCACATAAATCAACCAATACTTGTCCTTTTTCATCATCATTGTTTTTGTTTGTGCCTTGTGATTGGAGGACTAGAACAAGCTCCACCCCCATCTTGGGAATTTAGGGCAGACTTATGGGATGTGGTGCTGGGGGTGAGGATCTCAGAGAAGGAGCTGTTGTCTTTGCTCAATAAACCCTCTTTCAGTTTCAGCCCGAGGGAAGCTCCTATTCAGTAGTTAAGATGGTTGGAGCCCTGCCACTTTAAACAAACAAGAACCAACCTGATCTGTTTTGATCAGATATAGTCTGACTTCTTTCCAGTTTTAACTCGCTCAGATGTAGTGGGGGAAGTCTGTATTTTATGCTTTGTACCTGAGGTCTTTGTACCTATGCTTTGTACCTAACTGCAGGTCTTAATAATTACTCATTCTTGTAACAAGTAACATTTACAGTTACAAAGTAAGTTGCGACAAACAAGATTATTGTAATAGGCTTGTTTGTCCTAGTGCTCTGACGTCTTATTCCAGTACCAATTAAATGGACATTGCTTGCCATTCATCAAGACATAGTGATACATTTACATTTATTCATTTAGCAGACGCTTTTATCCAAAGTGACTTCCAAGAGAGAGAGCTTTACAAAGTGCATAGGTCACTGATAACAACAAGATAGCCCCCAAAAACATTGCGGGTAGCCAAAACATGAAGCACATATTGTGAACAACCAAAATAAGTGCCAAAGGGAAGAACCACAAAAGCATGTAGTTAAACAAGTTACAATTAAACAACATGAATCTCTATAAGTGCAAGTGTACCTGTAGAAAAGCAAGCAACAGTAAAAAACATATTTCAACAATTTAAATCAGTTACCACAACCAACAGGAGCAGCAAGGCTCTAAGCAAGAGTCATTGTGATCCTTGAGGAAACTAACATGGGGTCCAGCAAACCATTCCGAAGTACCGTTGTACTCCCGGAACAAGTGCGTCTTGAGCCTTTTCTTGAAGGTGGGGAGACAGTCAGTGTCTCTGATGGATGTGGGGAGTTGGTTCCACCACTGGGGGACCAGACAGGAGAAGAGCTTGTGTTGGGACCGAGTGCTCTTGAGCGGTGGGACCACCGGGCGGTTGTCTGAAGAAGACCGTAGGTGGCGGGTGGGGGTGTAAGGCTGCAGGAGAGACTTGATGTAGTCGGGTGCAGTCCCGTTCACTGCTCGGAAGGTCAGTACCAGGGTCTTGAATCTGATGCGGGCTGTGATGGGTAGCCAGTGGAGGGAGATGAGGAGCGGGGTAACATGGGAGAGTCTGGGTAGATTGTAGACAAGGCGGGCCGCCGCGTTCTGAATCCTCTGGAGAGGGTGGGTTGCGCATGCTGGGAGACCGGCGAGCAGCGAGTTGCAGTAGTCCAACTTGGAGAGGACAAGTGCTTGGACAAGCAGCTGGGTGGAGTGCTCAGACAGGTATCTCCTGATCTTCCGGATGTTGTAGAGGGTGAATCTACACTACCGGGAGACTGCAGCAATGTGGGCTGTGAGGGAGAGCTCGTCATCCATGGTAACCCCAAGGTTCCTGGCAGAGGATGAAGGGGTCACCGTTGCAGATCCCAGGGTGATTGAGAGATACCTTAGTGATGGCATCTGACATCTTATTGTCGTACGCTTGATATAGCTAATAAGTATTGGCTATGACATTACTCAGTAATAGGTATTTGCTATGACATTAATGAGCAGCAAAAACCCACCCACCATCGCTTTTCCAACCTAAGCAGGGAGGCCCAGACTTCCCTCTCCCTGGCCACTTCCACCAGCTCTTCCTGGGGGACCCCGAGGCGTTCCCAGGCCAGCCGAGAGACATAGTCCCTCCAGCGTGTCCTGGGTCTTCCCCGGGGCCTCTTCCCAGTGGGACGTGCCCAGAACACCTCACCAGGGAGGCGTCCAGGAGGCATCCTTATCAGATGCCCGAGCCACCTCAACTGGCCCCTCTCGACGCGGAGGAGCAGCGGTTCTACTCTGAGCCCCTCCCGGATGACCGAGCTTCTCACCCTATCTCTAAGGGAGAGCCCGGACACCCTGCGGAGAAAACTCATTTCAGCCGCTTGTATTCGCGATCTCGTTCTTTCGGTCACTATCCACAGTTCGTGACCATAGGTGAGGGTAGGAACATAGATCGACTGGTAAATAGAGAGCTTCGCCTTTCGACTCAGCTCCTTCTTCACCACGACGGACCGATGCAGAGCCCGCATCACTGCGGACGCTGCACCGGTCCGCCTGTCGATCTCGTGCTCCATTCTTCCCTCACTCGTGAACAAGACCCCGAGACACTTGAACTCCTCCGCTTGGGTCAAGATCTCCTCCCCGACCCGGAGATTGCACTCCACCCTTTTCTGGTCGATAACCATGGCCTCAGATTTGGAGGTGCTGATTCCCATCCCAGCCGCTTCGCATTCGGTTGCGAACCGCTCCAGTGAGAGCTGAAGGTCACGGCCCGATGAAGCCATCAGGACCACATCATCCGCCAAAAGCAGCGACCCGATCCTGAGGTCACCAAACCGGAACCCCTCAACGCCCTGGCTGCGCCTAGAAATTCTGTCCATATAAGTTATGAACAGAATCGGTGACAAAGGGCAGCCCTGGCGGAGTCCAACACTCACCGGGAACAAGTTCGACTTACTGCCGGCAATGCGGACTAAACTCTGGCACCGGTCGTACAGGGACCGGACAGCCCCGATCAGGGGATCCGGTACCCCGTACTCTCGGAGCACCCCCGACATGAGCCCCCGAGGGACACGGTCGAACGCCTTTTCCAAATCCACAAAACATGTGTAGACTGGTTGGGCGTTATGAAACAACAAAAGGGTCCTGGAGAGTGCATGGGAGTTCGCAGCAAAAACCAAGTATGCAAAAAGCTAACTTTCTATAGCCCTACTACAAAATCATTCAAATTCTTTTGTTGTTTCATTTACATTTTGTATGCTGATTTATTGTTATTAAAATCACAGGGCACACCTATAAAACCTGTTTGTCAGTCTGACTACTCCCAAAAAACAAATGAACTTGCATAAAGTCACCATATTTCAGTTTTGATATAACGTTTTCCAAGAAGTGGGCTTCTTGAAAGCATCTGGTATTTTCTTCTTTGTTTTTCCTCAAATACTCTGTAAATAAACATTTCTGAGAGAAAGCCCACATGTCCACATACACACACAGGGATACTCCCCTCCACAATGTATGTAAGCTGCACTCAATAGTCTTGTGTATAGGTTTGTTTTGTCTTTGTCAACTGTATGTTTGAGTGATTTGAATTAGTTTGCATTTGCATGCAGGTGCACATCTGTGTGGTGTGTGTGTGTTTTGTGTGTTTGAGAATTCCAGACAAGTGTAAACATGTGTGAGTTTTAAGGTATTCAAACGTGAGTCTGAGTAAATAGAAAAATAGAAAGCTGAGATTTAACCAAAATGAGACTTTGTAAGTGAGAGAGAGACTGAGTGTGACCAAAAGATACAGAGTGGGAGAACGTCAGCATGAGGGAGTTACTCAACCCGCTGTTGGCCTGTGGCCATAAACACATAGCCATACTCTTAGTCAGGGCCAGCATACACATAATTACGTCTGTAATGGTACTGGGGGCTGTTTCTCAGGTAACCATTTTCATATGGGGCTGAGATACTTGCTGGAAAATACTGTAATGCCAGTAGTTAGCACTGTCTTTTGATACTGCGAGTGAAGGTGGGAGGACATTATCTGTCTAAATGTTTATAACACTGATATAATGTCTTTTGTTAGTGCGTAAATTTGAGAATTGATCATGTCTATTAAGTATGAGTAATGTAATACATAGTACAGTTAATCCTGTGACTTCAAAAGCACAGTACGGTGACACACCAGTCAACTGAATGTTTACTGTACTGTCTGAATTGTACACGTCATATACCAATCTGTCTCAAAGTCTATTGTTGTACAAACTATAAAAAATCCACTGACGGTAACAGTCCAAATTTGAAATCAAGTTTCCAGTAAAGTCTACTGCAGGGAAGTATTGAAGTATGGTGTGGAATTCCACTGTGACTGCTTTTAATTTGAGGAGAGCCAGAATCATCACATGGTTTTAAAATGTATTCAGATCAAACTCAACAGTGTGTTGTGTATTTGAGCATACAACATAATTATGACAATAAGCTATACTCAATTCTTAGCTTTCTGCAATATAACCCATTATAACCCAACACCTTATTTATCTTCAGTTTTTTTTCTTGCCAGCTGTTGCCTGTAGACACAGTATGATATTCATTAAATTATGTAACTACGCTAGATGTAGGGGCCTGGAGTCAACACCAACACACACTTATGAAGAGAGACTCCCTAGGTGGTTTGCTTGATTTTGTAACCGCCATCTTGTCTTGTCCTCTGTTGTGGGGGTGGTGTTTTCTCTCGCCCAGATGGCCAGAAATGGCAGATGGAGACTTTAACCTTTATGGCTAACAGACACTCATATGCTGCGGTAGCTTGCTAGCTACCAACCCTTACACCCAGACTTAGTGTAAGGTCTGCTGTGTAGAGAATATAATGTGAGTGAGGTCATCAGATAGTTGGTGTGGAGTCTGTTGTGCTCCCTAAATCTTCCAGCAAGTTCTCTTTCCATAGAAATAACTTTACTTTCATCCATACCAAAGTCTGGCATTTTGGAAAAAAGGTTGTTTATTCTGGCTGTCCCTGCAACTAAGAAGCTTCCCAATAGCATGATGTTGTCACCCCAATGCTTCTCTGTAGGGACAGTATTGGCAAGGTGATGAGTAGTACTTTCGGGCAAATTTGTTACTTTGATATAAAATATGTTTGCCCGTTTCTGCATTATTATTGATAGTGACAGGGTATGTAGAGAAACAGGAAAGGCAGGGGAGATAAAGAGGGGATGACATGCAGTAAATGTCCCTGGCTGGAATCGATCCCGGGCCACTGTTGTAAGGCATTAGCCTATGTGGTTTGCGTTCTATCAGGTGAGCCACCAGGACGCCCCGTACGCCCCACACATTTTCAACATCCTCTAGACCAAGCCTACTTCATGTTGGAATGTGGCAAGAGCTCCATAAACTCAGAACAGAAGGACCAGGCAGTGGAACACTGGAGCTGGGAGAATACAATCCTTTCTTTGGCGCCTTCCGTCAGGGCTACTTGCTGTCTCTTTGTCAGTTCTAAAGTGCAGGCAAAACAGACTGGTCCTAGTCTCTTTTTCTTGGTTGGTGCCATGAAGAGCCAAGCCCAAGTTGGCTGGAATGTTGACAGGGCCTGAGGAGCAGGTGGCCTGGGCAGGAAAACTGGCACAGACTGGTATGACTCTGATGTCTGGGAACATTTCTCCTTTTTATCAAAGCTATTCTCCCCTCTGCTCCCGACTCTCTGGAAAATGCATGGCATTTAGCGTCAGTGGGCAGGACTCTGATACACAATTTACATTCGCCAACCTTCCAACTCACACTCATGGGACCCCACTCCTGGACTTATGATGGCAGCAGCCCAGGAAGGCTGCAAGTAGTAGAGGTGGTTAAACTAGGGGCTGGCTCATCATGGGGTGCCACATGACTGTGGTGCCTGCAGATCTGTCCTTGGTGCTGACTCACCTTGACCTCTCTAGCTTTCTGGAGCTGCTAATGGTTCTTATTTTCTAGCTCCCTGCTGGCAAACTGTGCCATTGGGAACTTCCAGTGCCACTTCCAGAGCTAGTAATTCAGTTTTAAACTTTGAATATTTATCATGATCAATAATCATCATTGTTTCATCTTTTCAATGATCAATTATTGGGTATTGTGTGTGTATATCAAAATCGCTTTAATTGACAGCAGCAGTTTTTTAAGTGTCTTTATCTGAGAATGTATTTATTTAATACTCATTCAGAAATCAGCAGTCCAATCCTTTACTTGAGAACAGTATGTTATGTTATATGTTAATGCAGTGATCACAATGTGATGTAGGCTGCACACATGGACCGTCATGTGTTTGTATACAGCCGTCACCTCTCAGTAGCCTCAGCATGTTTGCGTTAAGGTTGTGTGTAGGTGTGTGTTTCACACGAGTTGGACCTTGTTTGCGCCTGTCACTTGGGAACCCGCCCACACTCTGGCTATGAGCCCACAGGTTATGTTTCTCACAGACACTAAACTATTGTGGGTTTCCTTTATCTGCTATTTGCAAGCACCTGCCATGTTAATTCACCACCAAGCACTTGAGCTGGCTGACTGGCTTTTTATTCATTCAGCTTTTATTCCAATTATTTATTTGTAACGTTTATATACTTTTGCTACAAAATGTTAAAATGTGCCATATACACTTGATTACCACATCCTGTCATTTTGACCGTAGATGACACAATACCAATCTGTACTTTGTGTACTATAAGGTTGAGCAATGGGTGTGTATCTTTCAAGAATAGTGTAGAAAGTATTGTTCTCAAAGCATTGCCAGTAAACTCCACCCACATACACACTCACTTGTCCACCCACATGCACTCGCACACACACAATTCTACCATGAACTTGGAAGAAACACAGACCAACAAACTCATGCATATAGACACACATCTGTGTAACAGAATGCAACACACATACCCAAGCACACACACAAATACCAGGTCTGCTGGTTTTATTGCTCCAATTAGGTGGACATTGACAGTTAGTCCGACTGTCTGCCATGTTGACACAGCTGTTTCTCTGTGTGAATGGGGTGGTGGGGGGTGGGGGGGTGGTGTAGCATGTAGGGCTCTGGAGCCTGTCTTGACATAATATTAGATATGTAAGACCTGCGTTGCCATATTGGAAATGTTAATCAAAGTAATGAGGATTACAGTTATCTTATTTTGAAGAATTATATTGTACACCAGAAGAGAACAAATCAGGATAAATGTGTAATTTCAGAAAACACAGAGACACACACACAGATTATTGGGATAGTGCACAGTGCCCGTGATGAAGTCAGTGACACACAAACACACAGATTCCTGGAATTATAAAAAGGGAATGTGCCCGTGATTCAGTCAGTGAGTAAGATGTCAGTGACACACATATTTCTGGAATTAGAGTACCTGAGTGCAGTGCCTGTGATGCAGCTGGTGGCGACAGTTTTTCTCAGTGGCTTTGGTACCTACATTTTTCAGATCACAGTTGAAATTCTCAAGTACTTGTTCAACCTCCATATCATTTATGGAGCCGGCGACAGGTTCATGGGCAGCCATGGCTCATTGATGCATGTGAGGAGCAAAAACTGGCCTGTGTGGTCTGATCCAACAGAAGAGCTACTGTAGCTTAAGTTGCTGAAAAGGTCCATGCTGGTTCTGATAGAACACACAGTTCACAGTTTGTTATGTATGGTCTGCGGCTATGCAACCCCAGTCAGGGTGCCCATGCTGACCCCTGTCCACTGCTGAAAGCGCCAACAACTGGCATGTGAGCATCAGAACAAGACCACGGAGCAATGGAACAAGGTGGTCTGGTCTGATGAATCACGTTTTCTTTCACATCACGTGGATGGCTGGGTGCGTGTGCGTCGCTTACCTGGGGATGGCACCAGGATGCACTATAGAAAGAAGGTAAGCTGGCAGAGGCAGTCTGATAATTTGGACAATGTTCTGCTGGGAAACCTTGGGTCTTGCCATTCATGTGGATGTTACTTTGACATGTACCAACTACCTAAGCATTGTTGCAGATTACGTACACCCTTTCATGGAAACGGTATTCCCTGATGGCAGTGGCATCTTTTAGCAGGATAATGTGCCCTGCCACGATGCAAAAATTGTTCAGGAATGGTTTGAGGAACAACGAGTTCAAGGTGTTGACTTGGCCTCCAAATGACCCAGATCTCAATCCAATCAAGCATCTGTGGGATGTGCTGGACAAACAAGTCCGATCCATGGAGGCTCACCTCGCAACTTACAGGACTTAAAGGATTTGCTGCTAACGTCTTGGTGCCAGATGCCACAGCACACCTTCAGAGGTCTAATCGAGTCCAAGCCTTGACAGTCTTGTATAGGTTTCCCTTTTGGCAGCAAAAGGCAGGTGGTCATAATGTTATGGCTGATCAATGCATTTCCATTTAACCCTTTGACACATACAAACACACCGGTATGTTCGGTTCTGGCTGGGCCCTGAAGCATACCAACACACCAGTGTGTTTAGAACACGTCCTTAGACCGTCTAGTATGGCTTACTAAGCAACAGTCTTGTTTTCACTGCATATCTTCCTATTGTATACCTTTTTTTATTTATATGAAAACGTTCAGACATTCACAATTTAGTTTAGATAATGTTAGCTAACAGCTAACCGGAGTGTAGCGTGGTGTGGTCGCTTAAGAATAGATATACTTAATTTCTAATCAAGTATTTATTAGTCAGGGTACCACCTTGAAATTTGGTTTTAGGGACATGGTAGTTGAGGAATACACCAAGGTGATTGTAAGCCACCACACCAACCTCAATGTCCGGAATGGAGGGCTGTTCATCTACCCTCAAAATCCATAGGGGAATCCCCAGATGACATACTGAAATGTGGCTGCCATGAGATGGGTGTGTTGGAGATAAAGGCACCCAACTGCCTTCAGAATGCCACTTTGATGGATAAAGTTTTGTTTCCAAGAGGTGGAGGGTAAACTGTTGTTAAAGAAGGACCACCACCAATATTCTTATATATGTCTCCTATATATGTGTCTTCTGTATTTGTGCAGCAGTACAAAAATGCTATTTTGCAAAATAGATTATTTAGCCTTTACATTGAATTATTTCTTCAAGTATTTTTACATTACTTAAAAACAAATTGAATTGTGCCTAAGACTTTAGCAGGGCATTGTGCATTCATAGAAGTTGCTTAACATTTGATACCACTCCTTTAAAGGTTGGAAATGCAGAGACTGCAGTTAGCAAAGCAAGAGAAAAAACAGGAAGCAAGTGAAGAAAGTGGCTGTGCACAGCACACACTGACAATTTTATCTAGAGGTGTAAGACCTTTAGGATGCTCAGCTTTACACATTTAAATTGCAATGGTACTTTGAAGTATGGTGTACCTATTCCTTGCCTCACCAATAATTCTCTATACACTAATTCACTGTGTGTACGTGTGGACTCCAATTCCACTTGACCAATTGCTTTTTCCCTTTAGTAGAATCTGGGGTCTTGAGCTCAGCATTGTACAAACCAACTGACCCTGCCACATCAATCAACTAAAATCACATCACTTGGGTTGAACTTATCCAAAAAAACACTGCTCACAGTCAAGTATTCGTCAGATCTTCTGCCTCCGCATCCTTTCAATATAAAATAAAAAAGTTCCTTGTGTTTTTCTACCAATAAGATATTTTATGGTATGATGATGCTTGTATTGTCTGTGCTGTTTTAATGTAAAAAGCCCAATTGTCTTTGGGCTTTTTAATGTAAATCTCAAAGCAGTCTATAATACATGCACATTTTTGAAATACCTATCTAAACACCATGGCTATTGATTGCTGAAGCTCTTGTCGATCTGGCCAAAACAACCACATTTTAGAGCCTAGAGCTAAATGTCTGTAGTATTTTGAAATGCTCTGCTGGCTGTTGGAATGGATATTTGGGTGTGCTCACAGCTTCGGCGAGCACAACCATTGTTCTCTCACATATATATTATTGTAAGAATGCTGTTAAGCATTCTCACTATTATTTTCCTGTTTCTCTTTATTATTATTCCAACTTCTTAGTTCTTCCGTTGTTTTTTTGTCCTTTAACTAGTCCTACATACTTTCACATATTCCTAAAATTTTGGTATCAAAACGTTCAGCTCCTTCAGGAGATGTGTGCTATGTATTTAGGTATTTCTTTCTTTTATACTTTTTAAGATATTAAGGTTTTAGTGCAAATTATTCTCCCTTTAAAAGTTATGGTAAATCCTTTCAAATCATTAAAAAAAGCTTCCTCCTCTTTCAAACTTAACTACTTCAGCATACTTTCAGATAGAGACACCATTCAACCTTCTCAAAATGTTCACAAGACATTCAGCTATTCCCAAATGATTCAGATTTTTCAAATTTTCAGCCAATTTTGAATTATCACAGTTTCAAATACATGAACATTTTTGCTCCTTCTTGATTTTTATGAACGAGCAGCAAGCAGAGTGGCTGGTCTTTTTCTGATATTCAACTAAATTGTCAAACAAATTCCTCTAAGGTTCATATAGTTTAACTTACAGGAACAAGTTATACCTTAACAAGTAGGAAAAGATGTCCTCTTTCAGCCAATGTAACTACTAAATAGCTCACATTTACAGATTTTCAGCTATGAGCCTGAAGCGAGAGCAGCCTTTCAAATTCTCTCACTAACTTCAATGGAGAGGTGGGTAAAATTCGTCAGAGAAAGCCGAAGGAACAAGATTTTAAAACTGCCGATAGAGTCGTATTTCTGACCACACATACATATAAAGGACATCTCTGGTTTCGGCAGAGTCTTGGGTCTCGGAAAATATCCTTATTTTTTGGATTGGACGTATAGTTTTGCGTCTAGGTTAACTTGTTTGAGGTGTGGATGCTAGGTAAATTTCTGTTATTCTCTCTGCCCATCTCGCACCATGAAAGCAGAATTGGGTACACGTTTTTGAAACTGCCGGTAGAGTCGTATTTCTGACCGCACAATATCTCTGGTTTCGGCAGTCTTGGGTCTCGGAAAATATCCTTATTTTTGGGATTGGACGTACAGTTTTGCGTCTAAGTTAACTAGTTTGAGGTGTGGATTCTAGCTACATTTCTGTTATTCTCTCTTATAATCGAGCTAGCGCGATGGCTCTCCATAACTAAAAACGGTTAGACTTTTTTTCCACAATCGACCAAATTGGCCAAACAAGGTATGTACATTGAGCTTAAAGTGTACATAATCTAGGTAGATCGTTTTTATTTTTCCAAGTTTCAAAGAAATCTGCAAAAATCGAGGCTCAAAACTGTCATAGCTGACCGTCACGAACAGCCAAATCGGGGTCACCTAACGTTAAGTGTTTGCTGCAGCTGGCGTTAATCCTACGAACAAACGCTTCGTAACTGGAAAGTTTTTACTTTTAATTGACGATATTGAACACAGATGTTAAGTAACTTGTCTTTACTCTAAATATCTTCTCCGTTTTCAATTTGAAGCAGTAAATCTAACACAGTAGGAATTCTCCCACGACATCCGCTCGCTCCGCTTCGACTAACAAATATGTTTTCTCAGTCCACCATACAGTAGACAAGCTAATTTTCAAGCACTTTCAATACAAGATACAGGCCATGTTAGAGTTAATATATATATATATATATATATATATATATATATATATATATATATATATATATATAATTGTGTGGGCAATGTAGAACAGCAGACAGATTTGAAATATTATCTTTGGTTTGAAGTTATGGCTATTCTAGTGACACTACGACTGTCATCATAGCTGCCACAGAACGGCAAAACCAGGTCATACTGTACAGTAGCTGGCTACGTTCTTCCTGCAATAACTATCATTCGTTACCTACAAACAAATGCTTCGTAACTGAAGAGTATTTACTTTTTATTGGCGATATTGACAACAGAGGTTAAGGAACTTTACTTACTGTAGAAAATCTCCCATTGCATCCTCTCTCTAGCTTCGCTTCGGCTAAAGTCAGATGGACGACGATGCATGCATTATTCACGCCTACGGTGTTAATACAGTCTGTACAAATACCACTTTGACACACTTGCAAGAAATGATCCGCTGGTTAGATGTAGCATGATCTTATTTAATACCCACAATACTGTAGTTAATCTTTTTTTGCAGAAGCATTTTAATCTGAGTTCGAGTAGCTTTTGCAGTTGCACAACAAAGTCACGTAATGTGACGAGATTGAATTTAAAAGTATAACAAACTCACCAGGGAAAACGGCAACATCGGCAACCTTGCACCATGGATTATTATTTTTATGTCATCTTTAAATTCAGTGTCTGAACAGGACTGGGTGTGCTGTGCAGGCACACATGATTAGGGATGGGTATGGAGAACCGGTTCTTGTTTAGAACCGGTTCCCAGTTCCTTGGAATCGTTAGCAAAATTCCTTATTGATTCTGTTAACGATTCTCTGTGCCGTTGCGCATGCGCAAACTTTGATAGTTTATTCAGACAGACTGCAGCAAACATGCCAACTAGGAAGAAGCGTTCTAAAGTTTGGTTGTATTTCACACGACAATATGACAACAACGCCACTTGTAACGCGTGTAAAAAGTCTATGTCGTCGAAGGAAGGAAATACTACAAATATGAAGAAGCACACACAGCATGGAATGAAGTTACTGGAACGTCATGTGTTCGATGCATGCAGCAGCGCAGCTAACGTTTGCGCTTCATCTCTAACTATCTAAGGTAGAGCTAAACTGCTCAAAAGTGATCACAACCACTTGTTACTGTGTGAAGCAATTTGCCTTTATTGTGTGTAGTCGATCTAGTTATCTTCTGTCCCGTCGTTTGAAGCATACATTTTAGCTCCGGCATTCGTCTCCCATTAGTATTGATCTTATTGATCATTTCACGTTATCGGGGCGGCGTGTGTTATCAGCAAACGTTCGCGTGAACCATTTGGAGTACATGCATGTAAATGGTCTCTTTTGAAAGGTGACACTGAAGTTATTTCCCCTGTTGTTAGGACCCCTATAAGTCCTACTGGTGTTGAGTAATAGAAGCTTGAACACAAGGAAACTGAAAGTTTCTATCTCCGACTAGATTTTGTTTTGTAAACAGAGGCCTGAAGAGGCCTAGAGGTGGTAGGTATTAGCCCATTTCAATGAGTGAAACATACAGATGCATATAAATGAAATGTTCCTCTGAGCTGTAACAGTAAAAATGGACACCAGAGACAGCAGACAGTGAGCTCTTCAACTAGGCTTCTTCTAACACATTAGCTACCATTTCACAAAAATACTATCATTCTACACCGAGTAGCCTAATATCAATTTAGCGGTTTGCACTAACTCATAGCAGAGATACCCCTGGAAAAGTTATCTAGTATAATTATAACAAGCACACAGAACTGAGTGATGAACTGCTGGCGGCGGTGTATGGTCCAGGTGCGACCGGAGGATGAACGGCCGGAGGGGCGATGCTCGGTACGGCTCCGCGCTGCAAGAGAAGCCGTGTGTTGGTGAACCCCGTCTGTCTCTGGTCCATGTTAAAACTGTCCGCCGTGAAATGGTCAGTGCAGAGGCGGCTGTTGGAGTTTATCCGAAGCTTTCCATGAGCGTGGCTCTTCACAAAATCTATCCACCTATCTTTCCTTTCATTATCAATAGGGAACTTAAATGGCGTTGCAGCGCAGCTGGAGTTATTGCATCCAGGGAAGATGCAGTTGCGGGTGGTGGGAGACATCCTGAAGCTAGCTAGCTAGCTGATGTAGGCTACAATAACAGTGCAGCAGGAGGAGCCATTCAGTGATCTGACGTAGATAGGGCGAAATGATGTAGATAGGGTGTTTTTTGGCTCCGCCCATTAAAACCTGATCTGAAAACGGAAGAGAAACTGTTCGTCGGTTTAACTCCACATTTCAGTGTGACAAAGTTTTAGCGCTTTGCACATGCTTTCCGGAACTAATTTCACACGTATATAATGTACTTAGAAGCAAAACATGGAATTTACTTTACAGGATCTTTAAACCCTCAACTTTTTCTGCTAGGACTTTTTTTTTCAGCCATTTAATCAATTCTGCCTTTTTTCCAGCAAGTTCAAGTCATTCCAGTGTTGTCCTTTTACCTTCAAATTCGTTCAACCCAGACTTCAGCAACTGGTTTTCTGCTAAACTTTCACATTGTCCTGCAGCTCATCTTTCTGAATTTTTCCCCTTTTTGTTTAGCATTTTTCTTACTTTCTTCTGTTTTCTGCCTTCATCTTGCTCCAAGTCCTTTCAAAAATACCTTTCACTGCAGTACCTTCCAACTGCCAGTACTTTTGCATTTTTCTTCTCTTTTCTGTACTTTTTCCCTTCATCTTGCTGCAGGTCCTTTCTAACATACATTTCAGGCCTTTTGAAACTCCAGCAAATAATTTTCTGCTAAATTTTCAAATTTTTATGCATTGTTTCTCTTCTTTCTGATTTTTTTCACTTTTTGTTTTGCATTTTTATTCTCTTTTCTGTACTTTTCTGCCTTCATCTCGCTGCAGGTCCTTTCTAACATATATTTCAGGCATTTTGAAACCTGAGCAAATGACTTTCTACTACATTTTCAAATTCTTCTGAATTATTTCTCTTTTTGCATTTTTCTTCTCTTTTCTGTAGTTTTATGCCTTCGTCCAGCTCCACCCCCTTTCAAAAATACCTTTCGGGCGCTTTGAAGCTTCAGCTTATAACCTTCTACTAAATTTTCACTATTTTCAGCTTTTTTAAGCATGGTCAGCTATCCCCATTCAGGATTTCAGCATTCTCACTGCTGTTTCGCAGGAACAGCCGTTTCTAGTTCTACATAACATTAAGTCATTTAGCAGACGCCCGTATCCAGAGCGACTTACAGTAAGTACAGGGACATGCTACACTTTCTTTTTGTATTTTGAATTGCACATGAGCAGCAACAAATGTAGGCTATGCTTTTAAATCTATGCAATCTTCATAAATAATAAGTAAGCATTTTTATATAAAATATACAGAAATGTCAGTTGTAAAAATTACAGTTAATAAACTGACCCATCTTCAACCGATGCAAGCACACCCTACAATTTCCCCAGAAATTGTACCCTCTCTTCGTTAAGATACAACTAATCAAAGAAAAAAGAAGCCTCATTTTCAGCCTCATGAGCATTGACAACAGGAAAGAGACATGTTTGAACCAGTCTGGAGGGATGACATCACAAATATTAACACTACTTGGCATATGTTTAAATTCCTTTCTTGCCTTGACTTTTTCATGATTATTTTCAAAAGCCAGTTAATCATATGTTATGGATCTAAAAATGTCACTCAAACTAAGACTTTCCTCCCTGAGGCCATTGCATTCCCTCTTGTATCTTTCAATCAGCCTTGCATGATGTGTTGTCACACTGTTGTAGTTCCTCCTCAGCAGGCTCAGTTTCTGGCACTTAGGATAAATTGAGCATCCATAACATTTTGCTCTTCCACATTTCCTTTTCTGCATTCTGCAGTGCTGCTCATACCTTTCCATGTCATGCTCCTTTTTCCTTTTTTTGGTGGCTGGTGTGTGGGAGAAGATCCATGGGACCCAGTAAGGGGACAGCAGGTCATCCAATCTGGCACCTATCCAAAATCAAGAGGCTAAATGTTAATTACATAAGATTTGATTGACCATTCCAATGATGCAGTCCTATACTGCATTCTCATTCAATTGTGCAAACATTTCTACAATGTTTTTTTTTATAACATTGGGCCTCTGGAGGTAGATTTGTGTCTTTATGTTGAGTGCAAAACTTTTTGCATTGCAAACAAACAATACAATATGCAAACGAGAGCTTTAAAGTTTTTAAATGACCAGAAAAAATGTATTCCATCAAATATTACCTAATAAAGATTAAACAAAATGCATGTCAATCAAACGTAAATATATTTCAAGCACCAAAACTGCTTTTTAAAGTTTGAGAGCAAAGAAAATGAACATCTGCACACAAAAACGACTTCCATTTAACAGCATTTAACTCCTTTGGTCAGGTCAGGCTGTCTTATGGTTTGCTCTTGGCGCCATTTAATTTTTGTTATGACCATTTGTGTCTTATTGTCGAGTGCAAAACCTTTTGCATTGCAAAAAGAAAGTAAATTTTTGCTGAATTTCACCACTTTTGCTTTGGTTGACATTTTCTGTAGGACTTCGGTTGCTAAGTGTTGTTAATTATTGCTAATTGCTTGCTAATACTTGAGTCTCTTTTTTGGGTTGAGTTTTTTTTTTATAGATTCAACATCATATAAAAATAAAGCTTTTATTAAACTGTCATGAAGCCATTTTCAATTTGAAAACCACAGGCTCATTGGCAGTGGTATTAAAGAAAAGCTGTCAAATAATTAAATCATTTTTAGACATGCCAGTAACATACACATTTTAACTTACAGTTGACAGGTCTGTGGGCTGTATTTATACATATTGCCATATGTATGTATGACAAGACCTTTGTGAAAACACAATGTTCACGTGACATTTCAAACATCCCCACAAAAGCTTTTCACTTGCAATCTTGATATATAGTATTACGAAAGATACATTATCTAAAAGATGTAAACCTTGTTCTGAAATTCAAAAATAAACAGGGTGAACACTATCATTAACCATAGATAATGACCCTGCTGAAATAATTCTGTCCTCACACAAACAACTTTTAAAGCCGATTTGAACTTTCTGCACATATTCAGTGTATATTTGTTACAACAATAACAAAACAAATAGCAAAAAAACATACAACAAATTACAAACATGGTTAAGAATATATTATTTACAATACATCCACAAGTCGCTTTGGCCACATGGAATATATTTAACAATCAAGGCACAAATTGATCCCTTGATAGACCAGCTACAATCCAGACAAAATAAATTACTTATTCATTTGCTACACTCTTACATTCAATCTTTAAAGAATATGTGCCTTTTTTACACCTTACGCATATCGCATAAGACGAGACATTAAACAAGCTATCTCAAATGCGGCAGCATATCTGGCATTCCACTTGAACAGTCACAGGCTTGTCAGCAAAAACAATGCATTATAAAGTACTCTGAAATAGTAAAAGGCAATATTAGCGTTTCCATAAAGTCAGAAATACACATTCCGCAAGTCCTTTCTAAGGGCATGAGGGCCACAATTCCAAAACAAGCTCCTTTGGTTATCCCCTATAATTCACAGTCAGTAAATATGTGCACATTTCAGAGGCTGTAAACTTTATACATACATGTATGAGGCTTTTGCAAAAAAAATCTTATACTCCTGTCCACTGAGACTGCTATAAGATTGCAAATGGATACAAATCATATCCATTAAAATTACATTTTGCAAAGTGGCCCTAAAAAGGAATGCTGGATTTCTAAATTGGCCTCCCTTTAACCACAAAGCCCACACAACTATGCATGCTGACCTAAAGAGCCAAGAAAGGGACTGCCTCTCCAAAATAGACCACATTCTGTCTGTACCTCAGTGTAGTGACAATGAGTGCTCAACTGTCACCTGCTCAGAGACTACAAATGACAGCCAGTTGGGCTGTACCATTAGCAACATAATGTATGGGGATGCATGGGTTAATGAAGCAACTCCATATCCAACCCTTTCCCCTTTAATAAAAGTAGAGTTGATTCAGTCCTCAGTGTCAGGCTGGACTCCCAGCATGATATGGAGCTCCTCAGCAGAGTAGCCCAGAAGGTTGTGCAGATCGCATACAAAGCGGTAGACATAACGTTTTCCCGAGGTCTTGTGGATAATGTGCTTGTCATAGTAGTAACGTAAGCCACGGCTCAACTTCTCGTAGTTCATCTTAGGTTTGTTTTTCCTTCGGCCCCAGCGACGAGCAACCTGGAGGAGAGGAGAAGGAAGGGTCAAACAACACAATTTGTTTGGTCTGGTTAACTTGGGACATTTGAATTACTCCATCTAGTTAGGTGTACTACAAGAAACGGTTTATCAATGCATAAAAGACAGGAGAAACTCACCTCATCTGGGTCAATAAGTTTGAACTCCCAGCCATCTCCTGTCCAGCTAATGATGGACTGGCAGCTTTTGTCTGTCAAGAGCTCCAAGAGGAACTGCCAAAGTTGGATGGGACCACTTCCTATAAAAGAGACATGGTCAGAGGGTCAAAACGTGTTCAATTAGGTGTGTGATTAGGCAGGAAGATTTAATCAACCAAACTGTGTGAAAATGTCAAACTGAATCTAACAGAGAAACATATTGCAAGTTGGCAACTGGAGGCCTGAGGGTATTGGGATGGAATCCATTCCAATTGATGAGAATAATGGTAAATTTAAATCATTAATAATTAAAATAATCTGGCTCGTGAACTCACCAGTGAACCCTGCCAGGACGGCAGCTGGTATCACAGGCTTGCCCAGTTCCACCGGCTCATTCTTCTCTTGAATGTAGTCTTTGAAGGACAGGCCCTGCTTTCCCAGACTCAGGGGCGTGTTGTTGTACTCATCGTCAAAGCTGTCCTGAGATGGGACCCGCTGGGTGTCCGCCAGAGACGAATGACTACCCCAGGAGCGCAGCCCCTCGAAGCTGTCCACACTCTCCAAGGAACTCTGGTCTTTAGACAAGACTGCAGGGACAAACAGAAGCAACGTTTAATAGCAGGCTAATAAAAACACATTTTAAGTGTAAGCAAGCCAATAGTATGATTAAGAAGCATTGCTGACATGTGTACAGGCAACTTGTAAACAGGTATAAAAGAGTCATTCTCTAACAACTTGCTAACTGTAAACTTATAAAAAACTTGGCCTACTCACAAGATTTGGGAGTAGCGCTTGTCGTGGAGTATTCGGGGCTCCTAGTGATGTAGCTAACATTGACAGTGCTCAGCTGAGGCTTTGAGAACATGGAGAACTCCTGGTCTTGGAGCAACACGGGCGTCTTATCAGTATTCTCAAACAGTTCCCTCAGAAGACTGCCCGTGCACTCAGGCACCCGCATGGCACACTTGGTAAAGCCTGTGGAGGGCAAAACAGTAATATATGAACCAATTTAAAATGTATTTATGATGTTATTTTTGAAGTGGAAGGTAAATAGCTTTTTTCATTTTGGCTTTGTGGACAGCTGTTTTTCATTTTCTGTTGATTTTGTAGTGTAGTGTATCGTGTTTACTTACCAGCAGAGCTCATCCAGTTATTAACTGATGGGACAATACTGCTGATAGTTTTACAATAATCTTTTTCCTGGCAGTCTGAAGTGAAGTGAAGAAAATATGATTTGTAAGTTATCTACATCAAGGTAACTAGTGCATATGGGTATTTTACATTTGAAGTGTTTCATATACAGATAGACCAAAACATACAAACAAACCAGGATTCATTCCTGTTTTTACCTTTCATCATCTGTTCCAGGTGCTCCCACAGGATGTCACCAACGAAGTCGGGAGCTAGCTCCAGGAAATTTTCCTTGCCCAGGTCACACAGCTCCTGACCATTCATGTCAAACTTGAAGAAGTTGACATTGGCCAGACTGAACTCACTGGCTGCCCAATGGAGCCACTGAAGTACATGTTGCTTGGTCCACTTGCGAGGGTCTGAGAGGTATAAGATATTTAGATAAATGACTAGATTAAATTCTGTGATGACATACCTACCTAAATACAAATACATTTTGGGTGGAGAAATGACTTTCACAACAGTGAAACACAAGAATACATTGTAAAAGTATAATTATTTCAATTGAATCCTAAATAAAAATAAAACTGATGCAAAACAATATGCTTGACACAGTAGAAACCATAAAAAAATATTTTATTTTATAAAATTAACACAATGGAAATAAGCACAATGCGAGCCCTTTATATCAACTGGAAATACTATGTTCAGAGAGATATAGCGGAGAAAAGAAAGGTTATCATATTATGGAAAAACAGGTGAGGAGGTGACTCACTGTTGGAGATTCCGCAGCAGCCCTGCACCTTGGAGAATCCACTGAAACTGTCCTTGAGTGCCTGACTCATCACTGCCTTGCTGCATGGGGTCAACAGAGGCACAGAGCAGGGGCCAAGGTCTGGGAGAGGACCAAAGCAAATGTAAGTTTGTTCAGAAATAAACGTGTTATCTCAACTGGCATTGTTTTAAATGTGGCACTGTATTTACTGTGACACAGACGTTCAACTGGAATAAATACCATTCTACTAAGAGTAATAGGACTTTATCAAATCATTTAAAAAATCTGTATTACCTCTAGACTCAACGAGAACATAGCCATTGTATTATCTCACATATGTATCATAGTATCATAAGTGTCTGCTAATCATTGACCCTTGATATGCCATAGACTTTGTGTACACAATGTCTGGTGAGTAACTGACT
The DNA here is from genome assembly GCF_038355195.1 of Osmerus mordax. Lineage (NCBI taxonomy): Eukaryota > Metazoa > Chordata > Actinopteri > Osmeriformes > Osmeridae > Osmerus > Osmerus mordax. The sequence continues at coordinate 3,972,421 of NC_090068.1, forward strand.
AATAAATGACTAGTCCAAGTTATAAAGTGTTTTGGTTTGGCCTGGGGTGATAAGTGTATGGTGTCATAAGGGTGACATGGCGTTAGATACTAAGGTAGGGGGTGTGCTACCGTGTGTGAGGGAGTCCATCCCAGAAGGAACCTCCTGGAGTGATTGGTCTTCATCTGAAGGCAGGAAGTACCCCGAGAACAGGGACATGGGGTCGTCAAACAGGTCAAATGCTGTCTGTCGCTGTGGATGGAAAAAAGCAGAAAAACAAAACAAATGGGGTTTGTTTTTAAAAGGCTTTAAAGGCATCCTTTTACAAAAATGTACTCTAACTTTACCATATACTTCAGACATGTATAACCCCGTCCTGATGACCAGTTGTCAAAATAAGCCACAAACATATCCACATCACTTGTGAAAACCTCATTCACCTCTTCAGGGTCACACCACTGTTATCCTAGATAAAGGCAAAAGATAACCAAACAGGCGCGGAGAAAAAAAAAAACGTGGGCACTCCCTTTCTTTAGAAGTAATCTGTCATTGCTAGTCAAACACTTAAGTCCTTTCTCATTCCACTCTGCCAGCCCTGGCCGTGAACCGCTGGGAAGAGGACGCCCAAATATGGTCTTTCCTGTTCTGTAGACGCTCTCAAAGCTTCCCTTGAGGCAGCTGGCAGCGTTTCAGTGCAGAGGGTTCATGACACAGCGTGGGCGTCGTCTTGAAGAAGAAAAAAAAAAGCATTCTCTCTTGTACTCCATCGCCTTCCCTTCACCCTCTATCCCTCCCTCTTTAAATCAGGTTAAGCAAACCAGTCTCTTCTTTAAAATTCGATTAACCAAGAGGGAGACATTTTTAGAACAGCTTTCTCTTTCCTTCTGCTCTGTCCTGTCTCTGTGTGTAACATACTCATGTTCTTGACATATTCCAGGTTTGAGCCTCACAATAAACTTTTTAGAGATAATTGAGATTTGAATTAAGTAAAAATAATCACGTTTCATTGGATACAACTTTCTGCTCAGTGAATACAAAACTAACAATTGAACTGAAATTGGCTCCAACAGTGCATGTGACAGTCCGGTGACAAGTCAGTGTGACAGAGTAGCAAAAGGTTCAATAAATGTAGCCCTCAAGGTTTGAAAGCTGCTCGCTCTCTCTGTTGCCAAGGGGACTAATTGAATTAGATGGAGTATAAGAGGAACATACTGAGACTGTACTCATTCTATATCAAATGCTTTGTCAAATTTAGTCAGTCATCTTTGACAGTCTTGCTAAATCTTGTTTTCATGTTTTAGTCAATGTCAAATGTGTTCCAATTCAATGTACATATTGATAACTATCGGAAGTCACTGCAGCCATTAAATATTGGTTTGTTTCCAACGGCACTCTGTTTGAAGGACACAGCTTGTCTATGGATTTGGGGTACAGCAACATGGACATAATACTACAACTCTACTATTAATAATGAACTTGTCATACAACAGTTGAGTGAAAGTACATATCTGGCTTAAGCCTGGTTAGGTTGCGATTCTTCAACTTGGTTGACGACTGGGCTCACCTTGAGGCTTGAGCGGAAGCCACTTGACAAGGGGGCTACCTGGTCCATGCTGAGGTCACACATCAGGAATCTAGAGGTGCATTCAACAGACAGACCTGATTAGTATTTCATGCTGAATGTAACAATGATGACATCACAGATGGTAATATACATTTACATTTAGCAGACGCTCTTATCCAGAGCGACTTACAGTAAGTACAGGGACATTCCCCCGAGGCAAGTAGGGTGAAGTGCCTTGCCCAAGGACACAACGTCATTTGACACGGCCGGGAATCGAACCAGCGACCTTCTGATTACTAGCCCAATTCTCTAACTGCTCAGCCACCTGACTCCACCTGAATATAGCTAAGTGTGACATGAAATTTCATGAGATATCCAGGTATGACATGGTCTCTCTATAATGTATCCATTGTCATTCCAGTTTTAGTTATTCAGTAACCTAATCTGATTTAACATGAGGCACGTTAATGTACATAGTCTTACTTTCCAGATAATATTTTCAAGTCAAGAATGAACACATTTTATATTTCACACTATTTCTTATTACCTTGTGCCATTATACACATTCATTATGTTGTTGTAGCCTACATCAAATTGTTGGGTCGATTAAAAAACATTTATGATTATATTACAGCTACAGATAAGACGCCTAATTCCCTCATTGGTCATTGGTCACAAGTTTAATGGATCCCCGAAATGACCCAACATACATCGTCACTGGTGGGTGGTCCTTCACTATTATATTAACACCCAAAAATCCAATGTGTTCGACATAGATGATCCAAATACCCCAAATTACATTTGTAAAATGTAGTGCTAAGTCTTTCATGAAAAGCTTGATTCTGTAATATAATATTTGCTTCCAATAAGATGTTGTGGTAGGCTAATATGTGTAGAAGTATAATGTTTACCCGCATATATATATATATATTTCATAGGTTAAAATCCTGAACATGCATGAAAACCAAACCCGCCAATCGCATTTTTATACGAGCATACTTCAGTAAAACGCAAGGCCGACCAACAGCGAGTAACCGTGTCGAAATCAGAAACCTACCTGTTGAACTGATCGACTGCTTCAAATATACACACGGACAGGCAATTTAGGCTTCTTTGTAATCCTTTAGGTTTTGGAAATATCGGCTGTGATCTTGTGTTGTTTTATTCCCTTTCCCAAACTACTGCAAAATCAAAATAATCCAGTTTTATATCCTTGTGTTTATGTTTTGACTATGTGTACGTCTATGGAGTGTCTTGATAACTAAAAAGTGAGGTAAGGCAGGGTTTTTTGCTCTTTTCATAGTGTGTTGAGACGTCGTTGGTAGGCGGGGCGAGCAATAGCCCACGCCCTTCTGTGTTTCATCACGCACAGTGGAAAATACATTGTATTCAATATGCGAAAACGACTCATCCATTTGTAAACATACTCTTTATGTGCGTGTATCAAACACTATATATTCTGCAACAGAAGCAAACAGAGCAGCTGGGAGTCACGACACCTATGATGAGGTGATCAATCATAACAATAAAAACTAGAGAGGGTACAATTTCTGGGTAATTTGTAGGGTGTGCTTGCTTGCGTCGGTTGCAGAGGGGTCCGTTTTTTAATGACATGTTTACAACTGATATTTCTGTATATTTGATATTAAATGCATACTTATTATTTATAAAGATTACATAGATTTAAAAGCATAATTTTTCTGCTGCTCATTTACAAGTCAAAATACTAAGAGTGAAGTGTAGAATTAAATAGTTCTCTTCTCATTTCCCCTGCAAGAGGAAATTTTGATAGGCTATATACAGTAGCAGCCTCATAGTTGAATCAAAACGAATAGGCAAAACGGTGTAAACATTTACCTAATCTCTATGACTTAAACGTCCTTTTAAAGATCCTGTAAAGTGGAATTAAAAACGAGTTTCAAGTTCACCACACCACAAAATAATATGTTATTAACTACCCATCCAAATTCGAATGAAAAAAAAACACCGACAAGTATGTTAAATTAGGCTTTGAAAGCGTAAGAAAATCAGCAGTCTTCTCTGTTCGACACTGGGGGGGCGTGTCGCCTGAAGGAGCTGAAGCTTGGCCCCCTCGCTGGAAGGCGCCGCCTCTCTCAAGTAAGCTACCTACGAACCTAATGGACGCTACGTCAAGCCGAACAAAACAGTATAGAATTAGAATGTATTTGTTCAATGAGTGAAACATACAGATGCATATAAATGAAATATTCCCCTGAGCTGTAACACAAGAGTAAACATTTACAGCAGAGACAGCAGACAGTGAGCTCTCCAACTACTTCTAGCACATTAGCTACCATTTCCCCAAAATACCATCATTCTACACCGAGTAGCCTAATATCAAGTTAGCGGTTTGCACTAATTATAGCAGAGATACCTCTGGAAAAGTTATCTAGTATAATTATAACAAGCACACAGAACTGAGTGATGAACTGCAGGCGGCGGTGGATGGTCCAGGTGAGACCGGAGGATGAACGGCCGGGGGGGCAATGCTCGGTACGGCTCCGCGCTGCAAGAGAAGCCGTGTGTTGGTGAACCCCGTCTGTCTCTGGTCCATGTTAAAACTGTCCGCCGTGAAATGGTCAGTGCAGAGGCGGCTGTTGGAGTTTATCCAAAGCTTTCCATGAGCGTGGCTCTTCACAATCTATCCACCTATTTTTCCTTTCATTATCAACAGGGAACTTAAATGGCGTTGCAGCGCAGCTGGAGTTCTTGCATCCAGGGAAGATGCAGTTGCGGGTGGTGGGAGACATCCTGAAGCTAGCTAGCTAGCTGATGTAAGCTACAATAACAGTACAGCAGGAGGAGACATTCAGTGATCTGATGTAGATGGGGCGAAATGACGTAGATAGGGCATTTTTTGGCTCCGCCCATTAAAACCTGATCTGAAAACGGAAGAGAAACTGTTCTTCGGTCTAACTCCACATTTCAGTGCGACAAAGTTTTAGCGCTTTGCACATGCTTTCAGGAACTCATTTCATACGTATATAATGTACTTAGTTTTTCCCTTCTCGTGATATTTTCAGGCATTTAGCCTACTCATACGGCATTCATTTATTAATAAAGAACCCCCTCTGAAACTTATTCTAGCAACAACGTTACCGGCAGTAGCTAGCTAGTGCTATCTCAGATGGAATTGCGATTCAAACAGTACCATCTGCTAACTGAAAATATGCCCACAAAAACGTAAATAAGCTAGACATTTATTTAGGGTGAAATCGCTAATTCATAAAAACCTTACTGGTAGCGATCATTGTCAGTAACAACGCAAAATGCGATCCATGTGTGGAGATCATTTAACTAGAGAGGGTACAATTTTCTGGGGAAATTGTAGGGTGTGCTTGCTTGCAGATGGGTCCGTTTATTAACTGCTATTTTTACAACTACATTTGTTGCTGCTCATGTACAATTCAAAATAAAAAAAAGTGAAGTGTAGCATGTCCCTGTACTTACTGTAAATCGCTCTGGATACGGGCGTCTGCTAAAATCAGGGCCGGATTAAGGCAATGGGCTTTAGGGGCTGCAGCCCTGGGCCTCGCGACCAGGGCTGCAGGACCTCAGGTTGCCCGATGTCGAGTGAGTCAACGGCACCGCGCATAACATTAGAAACATTCAGAGTGAAAACAAAAATAATGTGAGAAAATGTCCGGTCAAAGAAAGCACGAGAATGTGGCCAAAATCCGCGATAGGACTGAGCTCGAATAGCTTCAGCGACTTTTTATAATACAAAATGGCTGTCAATCAAAAGGAGATGCAGTCTTTCGACAGACCCTCCAATCATCACGCGGAAGCCCAGCGTCCAGGCCAGCCCACTCCTCCATTCACCCCCAGAGATGTTGAGTGTCCGTGGGCGGTGGTCTGTTCAAAGCAGCCCCATTGAAATCCATTGAAGCTGGGCTTCAACAGGGAAATGCACTGTGACGCTACTGGACTGTATGAGAAGGAAATCAGTCAGTCGACCTGCTACGTAGCTGATTCTGAACGAACTCGTCTTCGAGATGAACGTGTTCTTAACGCATTTAAAATGTTAAATAGTAAATATTCGAGCATATTTTTTAAATATATTTTAGGGCAGTCTTAAAGAAATCGCCACTGCATACAACACTTTTTCTGCTCACGATCATTTCATTTTCTCTCAGTCTACTGCATTGATCGGTCCACCTACGTAAACAACTTCCCGTAATCAACAGCGGCACCACTATTTCAACCAGCGTAGTGCGCGTAGTGCAAGCGTAGAGTTTGGGTTCGGTGGAAAAAGAATTGAAGGTTCAGCCGAAACCGACTCCCGTCAAAAGGCCCAATATTTGGCCGAAACCAAATCCTGGATTCGGTGCCTAGTCAATAGAGCATGACATACTGCGCCAACTGGACTTTGAAGAGCTCATTGATGAGTTTGCATTAAGAATGAGCAAAAATGGGCCTGTTAATATCACTTATGTGATGATGGTGAGTCACATGTTTAAACTGATCATATTTATAGAGTGGCTCTGTGGACTTTAAAGCACTGATGTGTCAGTGCACCTGGGGTTGGTTTGTGTGCGTGTCACGATGTGCGTCGGGGTGATATAGGGGCCTCATCCTGGTAATTAGCCCCAGGCCTCAAAATGTCTTAATCCGGCCCTGGCTAAAATGACTAAATCTACTGTAAATGTAGAATTACCTTAACCTATATGACTAAAAAGTTTCTACAGTACTTATATTTTCAAACATTTAGCCCACTCATATTGCATTCATTCATTAAGAACCACCTTTGAAACAAGCTGAACCCCCTTGAAACAAGCTTGTCTAAGTAACAACGTTCTCACCGGCAGTATTATTAGCTAGATGGGAGTCAGGTGGCTGAGCGGTTAGGGAATCGGGCTAGTAATCCGAAGGTTGCCAGTTCGATTCCCGGTCATGCCAACTGACGTTGTGTCCTTGGGCAAGGCACTTCACCCTACTTGCCTCGGGGGAATGTCCCTGTACTTACTGTAAGTCGCTCTGGATAAGAGCGTCTGCTAAATGACTAAATGTAAATGTAAATGTAGATGGAATCGCGATTGAAACAGTACCATCTCAGCTAACTGAAAATATTACATTTACATTTAGTCATTTAGCAGACGCTCTTATCCAGAGCGACTTACAGTAAGTACAGGGACATTCTCCCCGAGGCAAGTAGGGTGAAGTGCCTTGCCCAAGGACACAACGTCATCTGGCACGGCCGGGAATCGAACTGGCAACCTTCTGATTACAAGCCCGCTTCCCTAACCGCTCAGCCACCTGACTCCCATATCCCATATTCCCCTAAAAAACGTAAATAAGCTTGACATTTATTTAGGCGGAAATGGCTAATTCGAAAGAAGTTTGCTGGAAGCGATCATTGTCAGTAACAATGCCAAATACGAGCATTTGATCTTAGACTAGAACCCTGCATGGTGGAGAAGCTGACCTCAGTAAATTGTGCTACTGTACGAGCAAGCTAGCCTAGCTGCTGTTGCTAGCCAAAATTAAGGGGATTGTTTGACTGCGCCGGAAATGAAAAACGTTTCTTTTGACATCAAGTTTAGGCTGTGGCATTGAAGACAGCGACGCACCACACAAGCTTGAGTTTAAATACATTATTTAATGTGACATTACTTACTGTACATGCAAGTCTTGATTTGCTTAAATGTAACCTACATGTGCTGCTAGTTCACCACGGCACGATACTCGCTGTGCAACAGCACATCTATGCACGTTGTATCCATTTGTCGTTGCTAACGTGTGCTGACGTTATGACGTAGGCTAGCACTGAGTACCCTTTGTTGACAAAAGGCTCTTTTTGCCACAAAAACTTAACCCTTGTGTTGTCTTCGGGTCATTCTGACCCATCAGTCATTGTGACCCACCGTCGTATTGCAACAACTTTACCGCATACAAAAACAAAGTGAAGCATTTTCTTTTAACCGTTGGGCTGTCTCAGACCCCCCACATTGCGAAGGTTAAAATATTTTCTTTTTTGTAAAATTGGGTAAACACAACGATGGTTCGTTATGAACCTTTGGGTCATGTGACCCAAAGGCAGGACAAGGGTAAGTTAAGCCTAAACCGTGCAACGGAACGTAAATAAAAATACAAGCAACTCAATCGCTACCAAGACGAAACTTTTGACACCGACGTTGTCTGTGTAGTCCAAATATTGACGGATCCTTAGGGGGGCAAAAATAAATAATAACTAGAAACGGCTGTTCCTGCGAAACAGCAGTGAGAATGATAACCTGAATGGGGATAGCTGACCATGCTAAAAAAGCTGAAAATAGTGAAAATTTAATAGAAAGTTATAAGCTGAAGCTTCAAAGCGCCCGAAAGGTATTTTTGAAAGGGGGTGGAGCTGGACAAAGGCATAAAACTACAGAAAAGAGAAGAAGAATGCAAAAAGAGAAATAATTCTGAGGAATTTGAAAATTTAGTAGAAAGTCATTTGCTCAAGTTTCAAAAGGCCTGAAATGTATGTTAGAAAGGACCTGCAGCAAGATGAAGGGAAAAAGTACAGAAAAGAGAAGAAAAATGCAAAAGTACTGGCAGTTGGAAGGTACTGCTGTGAAAGGTATTTTTGAAAGGACGTGGAGCAAGATGAAGGCGGAGAACAGAAGAAAAGAAGAAAAATGCAAAACAAAAAGGGGAAAAATTCAGAAAGATGAGCTGCAGGACAATGTGAAAATTTAGCAGAAATCCAGTTGCTGAAGTCTGGGTTGAACAAATTTGAAGGTAAGAGGACAACACTGGAATGACTTGAACTTGCTGGAAAAAAGGCAGAATTGATTAAATGGCTGAAAAAAAGTCCTAGCAGAAAAAGTTGAAGGTTGAAAGAAGGAGATGGGAGATGAATTCTGTTCATATTTTGAATTCTTTTTCAATCCTTATAAAATGAAGTCACCTAAAGATGCTAAATAAGTAGAGAAAAGGGAAAGATTTGCAGAAATGTAGTTGCTGGAACTCTTTTCAAAGCTGGAAAGTACTTGTGGAAGGACAGTGGAACAGTTAAGAGCGTTGGCCAATCGGATTGGTTCCTTGTTTCTTGTAACGTTGCAACCATTGGTCATTGGCAACATTTCTAACCTAGAATCTAGGTTTCAGGTTCAAGGTGGAGGAGAAACTAATCATGTGTAGGGATACGTATTGATAAGATTTTAACGATTCCGACTCCTTCTCAATTCCTGCTTATCGATTCTTTATCTATTTTCTTATCGATTCTCCCCTCTACAGCCAACTAGGTCTGTGCGTCCTGCACCCCCCACACACACACACTCGTTCTAAACAAATTTCTCAAACTGGCTTTGACTGGCTCTGAAATTAGCTAATACCTACCACCTCTAGGCTTCTTCAGGCCTCTGTTTTCAAAACAAAATCTAGTCGGAGATAGAAACTTTCAGTTTCCTTGTGTTCAAGCTTCTATTACTCAACACCAATAGGACTTACAGGGGTCCTAACAACAGGGGAAATAACTTCAGTGTCACCTTTCAAAAGAGACCATTTACATGCATGTACTCCAAATGGTTCAACAACAGCTTTCAATGTACTTTGGGTATGTTGTTTGGGCGTTTTCAAGCACATTTAACAGGACTATTAAAAGGTTAAACAATTAAAATGCTAAGTTTAATAATGGATTAAAAATCATTATGCTCAGTTTAATAATGGGACACGCGAACGTTTGCTGATAACACACGCCGCCCCGATAACGTGAAATGATCAATAAGATCAATACTAATGGGAGACGAATGCCGGAGCTAAAATGTATGCTTCAAACAACGGGACAGAAGATAACTAGATCGACTACACACAATAAAGGCAAATTGCTTCACACAGTAACAAGTGGTTGTGATCACTTTTGAGAAGTTTAGCTCTACCTTAGATAGTTAGAGATGAAGCGCAAACGTTAGCTGCGCTGCTGCATGCATCGAACACATGACGTTCCAGTAACTTCATTCCATGCTGTGTGTTCAAATGCTTCTACATATTTGTAGTATTTCCTTCCTTCGACGAAATAGACTTTTTACACGCGTTACAAGTGGCGTTGTTGTCATTTTGTTGTGTGAAATACAACCAAACTTTAGAACGCTTCTTCCTAGTTGGCATGTATGCTGCAGTCTGTCTGAATAAACTATAAAAGTTCGCGCATGCGCAACGGCACAGAGAATCGGTAACAGAATCAATAAGGAATTTTGCTAACTATTCCAAGGAATCGATTCACTGGGAACCGGTTCTAAACAAGAACTGGTTCTCGATACCCATCCCTAATCATGTGTGCCTGCACAGCACACCCAGTCCTTAGGCCGTAAGGTGAACCCTGTTATCGTTTCAACCCGCTCCACAGTCTGGCATCTACACAATCTTTAGCTCATAAAAAAGAACTAGTCCTGCTAAGCTACCAAAAAAAAGTTTGTCGCTGAAATTCCAGTCGATTGTCGACGCGTCTATGTTTTATGCAGAACTAGTTTCTTCAGAGCGTAATAGGATTTTGGTGGCACGGTTCGACACGTGATCCTTCTACACCAATAAGGTAGCTGCTTTTTGTCAACATGGATGGATATGGTTGTCAAATAGAGGATGGGAAATTGCACGTTAGTGTTTCCTATGTTTATTTTGCCGTGGCGGCCTGCCACGACTACATTTCTGCCGCCATGGTATCAGAAATAGGGCTGTACAAAATTTTTGGACGTCTATGTGATTGTTAGAGTGCATGTCGGAGAATAGCATGGATACGCGCTTCACACCGAAGTTGAGATTGTACGTCTTTGAGAAGTCGTATAGCTAACTTGTCAGTTAATTTAAGCCTGTTATTGTATTAGTCTATATTCTTGCTAATTTAAATTAAGTTAACTGGTGATCTGTATTATTCCCCTGCTAGCTAAATTGCACATGTCTGTTGATTCGATAGCGATTGCTGCCTTTGCTTACGTTTGTATTTTCGGTGCATTACTATGCAGAAGTAGTTTTAATAAATAAATAGTGGGTTTATTGTTATTATTTGCTACAGAATGCTTAGCCTATCAAGCTCAAATGAAGCAGACAGTGTGCATGCTTTTGAGTACCTTAATCGATAGGCTGCTGACCAACGTCAATTATTAATACGTCAATTAATAATTGGCAGCATTTATGCCATTTAGAACATACTTTATTGCTTTAGTGGAAATAGTACGAAAATATGTGCAATATTACATTAGTTGTTAAACTAGGCTATTACATTAACCTGGGGGGGGGGGGGGGGGGGGACACAGACTTATGTCATTGTTGTAACATTCATTCATTCTTCCACAAATGAAAACACTGATCAACCATAAAAACAATCGTAATAAATAGTAGTAAAATCGTAGTAAAAAATATGATATATAAAACTGTACAAAACAGAATAAGGAATAACAGATTAAGGACACTCGGCCCTCACTGTCAGTGTCAGGACAGTTATCTCCCAGTTCCTCAGTTTCTTGTGTTGGCACAATTACAACAACGACATAAGTCTGTGCAACACAGTCCTGCAGAAACACATGAACATCTGCCTGTCTCACACGCACTTTTGCAGCCGCAGTGTATCACATGCAAAACACTGTCAGGGGCCGAATTTATGTTACGTGCAAGGTCCCATCAACTATTTGCCAAACATATCCATCCATGTTGACAAAAAGCAGCTACCTTATTGGTGTAGAAGGATCACGTGTCGAACCGTGCCACCAAAATCCTATTACGCTCTGAAGAAACTAGTTCTGCATAAAACATAGACGCAACGATAATCGACTGGAATTTCAGCGACAAACTTTTTTTTGGTAGCTTAGCACGAATCGTTCTTTTTTATGAGCTAAAGATTGTGTAGATGCCAGACTGTGGAGCGGGAATCATTTTCTAAAAGACTTTTCATGGTTCACCTTGCAGCCTACCTGTTCAGACACTGAATTTAAAGATCACATAAAAATAATAATCCATGGTGCAAGGTTGCCGATGTTGCCGTTTTCCCTGGTGAGTTTGTTATACTTTTAAATTCAATCTCGTCACATTACGTGACTTTATTGTGCAACTGCAAAAGCTACTCTAACTCAGATTAAAATGCTGCTGCAAAAAAAGATTAACTACAGTATTGTGGGTATTAAATAAGATCATGCTACATCTAACCAGCGGATCATTTCTTGCAAGTGTGTCAAAGTGGTATTTGTACAGACTGTATTAACACCGTAGGCTTGAATAACGCATAGGTCATCGTCGTCCATCTGACTTTAGCCGAAGCGAAGCTAGAGAGAGGATGCAATGGGAGATTTTCTACAGTAAGTAAAGTTCCTTAACCTCTGTTGTCAATATCGCCAATAAAAAGTAAATACTCTTCAGTTACGAAGCATTTTTTTGTAGTTAACGAATGATAGTTATTGCAGGAAGAACGTAGCCAGCTACTGTACAGTATGACCTGGTTTCGCCGTTCTGTGGCAGCTATGATGACAGTCGTAGTGTCACTAGAATAGCCATAACTTTAAAACCAAAGGAAATATTTCAAATCTGTCTGCTGTTCTACATTGCCCACACAATTATGTATGTATGTATATATATATCAACTCTAACATGGCCTGTATCTTGTATTTAAAGTGCCTGAAAATTAGCTCGTCGAATGTATGGTGGACTGAGAAAACATGTTAGTCAAAGCGGAGCGAGCGGATGTCGTGGGAGAATTCCTACTGTTAGATTTACTGCTTCAAATTGAAAACGGAGAAGATATTTAGAGTGAAGACAAGTTACTTAACATCTGTGTTCAATATCGTAAATTAAAAGTAAAAACTTTCCAGTTACGAAGCGTTTGTTCGTAGGATTAACGCCAGCTGCAGCAAACACTTAGCGTTACGCGACCCCGTTTTGGCTGTTCGTGACGGTCAGCTATGACAGTCTTGAGCCTCGATTTTTGCAGATTTCTGTGAAACTTGGAAAAATAAAAACGATCTAGCTAGATTATGTACACTTTAAGCTCAATGTACATATCTTGTTTGGCCAATTTGGTCGATTGTGGAACAGAAGTCGAACCGTTTTTAGTTATGGAGAGCCATCGCGCTAGATCGATTATAAGAGAGAATAACAGAAATGTAGCTAGAATCCACACCTCAAACAAGTTAACCTAGACGCAAAACTATACGTCCAATCCAATAAAATAAGGATATTTGCAGAGACCCAAGACTCTGCCGAAACCAGAGATATTCTTTATATTTCTGTGCGGTCAGAAATACGACTCTACCGGCAGTTTAAAAATCTTGTTCTTTTTGCTTTCTCTGACGATTTTGTCACCAGATTTGCATTGGTCTCTATGGGGCGAGAGTTGGACTTTGTCTCGCTTTCGTGGGGCTCTGAACAAATGTGTACGTCTGTTGGATTCAACAGACAACTGTCTACGACCAGCACAAAATTAGCTATCTATTGATCCACAAATGAAGCATGAAGAGCGAAAATTGTGGCAATGCTGGCAAACTAGAAATATTTTTTCAACTACATCCAAAGCTGCCCTCCACTCTAAGCGTTTCAGTCTGCACTCTAGCGGTTTCACGTACACACCCATGTAAATCTCAGAAACGGCTTGAAAAAGTCATGAAACATAATCAGTGATTTAGAAAAAAGTTGAATAGATTTTAAAAAGGTGAATAATTTAAAAATAGTTTAGGGTTTTGTCAACATTTTAAAGTTTAAATGGTGTCTCTAGCTGAAAGATTGAGGAAGAAAAAGGATTTGGAAGTTGAAGAAGTTTTAAGAAGTTTGAGAGGATTTGAAAGTAAACTCCATTGGAAAACCATGTTAAAAATATTGGCCGGGTTTCCCAGATTCTTTAAGAAGCTCTTAAGCGCTAAGAGCTTCTTAGGAGCGTTCTAAGAGCGCTGTGAAAGAAGGACGTGTTTCCCAGAGTCGTTCTTAGCTTAAGAAGATCTTTCACTAAGAAGGAAATGTAAGATCAGCCTGACCCACTCTTAACAGCCTTCTTAGCGACCAAACGCTCACTGCAGCTGCATCAGGGAAAGTTATATCTGACACTCAAAGGAATACTAAAACCATGCGTGATGATAAATGTGCGCCCACAGCTGCAGAACAAGAAAAATAATAGCATAAGAAAAATAAAGATATAAAAATAAATAATTGCCCATGTGTTCCTGTAGCACATAAATAAAATGAATCATCATTACTATCACTCATTACGTTTTCACACACATTCGGCATATGAGTTAGCTATAAAAACATCAACAACCCTGTGGTATTTCACAGATATCAGGGAAACTGACAGGTGTAATTGAACTCGGCTGGAACCTCATCAAGAGAGGCTCCACCTGCTAGTCTATATAAAGGCGTTGCTGAAGTCCACGCGTGTGAGACACCACGGCTGCAATACAGCATATTCTCGCTGCTAATCAACAGCGTCGCCGTGCGCGAAGCCAGACAGTTTATATAAATGCCTATGTGCGTCAGCACTTCTCCCCACTGAATGTGCTGTCGGACCGGGCTGTCCAGTCCAAGTACCGGCTTCCCCGTGTGGAGATCCAACACCTCGTCAGAGGGCAACCCGATGCAATTTTGCCCTCAGCCCGGAGGTGCAGCTCCTGGCCGCGCTGTGTTTTTACGCAGTGGGGAGCTTCCTGGAGGTGGTTGGGGACGGCACCGGCCTCAGCAAGGCATCGGTTTCACGGAGTGTGGCAGCCGTGACACCGATCCTCCTGCGCCATGCCCGGACACACATCAGAATGCCCACCATACGGGACGAGGTCCGCCAGTTCCACCGTGGATTTCATGCTGGGATCCCCCGGGTGATTGGTGTCGTGGATGGCACACTGATCCCAATCCACAATCCCTCCCTGGTGGATCCGTGCTGGATTGGGAGGAAACATTACGCTGCCTTCAACATAGGGTGCCACCCCCCTACTCCCAACATTAAACCCACTACCATCACACAACCCATACCAACTATCATGTAGGCTATAGGGCTTGAAAGCTAGGAAATGACGCAAAATGATCCACAGAACACAAGGTTGAAAAGGAAGAGAAACAGAGTGTTGTGTGTGATTTATGCGCTGATAAAGTTGTGGGTGATCGATTTGCCTGGAATCGATTGACTTAGTTTCAGCACCACGGCGGTGGGCAGCTCCCTCTAAGAGCTTCTTAAGAAGCTTCTCTGGCGGGATCTTAAGAAGGCAGTTAAGAACGCGTCTGGGAAACACCCCTATCTTAGCGCTCCTTCTTAGCCGAACCCTTCTTAAGAGCCTTCTTAAGTCCTTAAGAACGATCGAATCTGGGAAATTGTAGGGTGTGCTTGCTTGTGTCGGTTGCACAGGGGTCTGTTTTTTAATTACATTTTTACAACTGATATTCCTGTGTATTTTATATAAAAATGCATACTTAGTAATTATAAAGATTACATAGATTTAAAAGCATATTTTTTTTGCTGCTCATTTACAACTCTAAATACGAGTGAAGCGTAGAATGAAATAGATGTCTTCTCATTTCCCCTGCAAGAGGCAGCCTCATAGCTGAATCAAAACAAATAAATTTGGCAGACCGGTGTAAAAATTGACCTAATCTCTATGATTTAAACTTCCTTTTAAGTTTTTCCCTTCTCGTGATATTTTCAGGCATTTAGCCTACTCATATTGCATTCATTCATTAATAAAGAACCCCCTTTAAAGACTATTCAACGACGTTACCGGCAGTAGAAGATGGAATCGCGATTCAAACAGTACCATCTGCTAACTGAAAATATGCCCCCAAAAACGTAAATAAGCTTGACATTTATTTAGTGGAGAATCGCTCATTCATAAAAAGCTCACTGGTAGCGATCATTGTCACTAACAACGCAAAATGCGATATAGCCCTGTGTGGAGAAGCTGCCCCGGTAAATTGTACTACTACGGTACAGTACTAGACTACTGCTGTGTTCGTCTTGGTAGCGATTGCGTTGGTTGAATTTGATTTAACGTTCCGTTGTACAGTTTAGGCTGAAATTAATTATTTTCATGAACAGATTGACAACGTTTAGGCTGTGGCAATGAAGTTCAGGTTAGTAGTTAGATAGACTTTTGATTTAAGTAAGGGGAGTGCCGAACATGTTCTGTCGCCGTTTGACTTCCTAAACAGCTGTGTAGTGTAGATGTTTTTGTAGTGTGTCTCGCGTAAGCTACAGCGTTGCAGTGAGCTACACTGGTTTGAAACCACAGGTAATGGTAATTTCACCAACAAATCGTTTACTAATGTCAGAATAAATCCTACAACGAAAATGTATATGTGAGGAATGTTTATTTTAACGATTGAAAACAGATAACGCTACATCATAGACCACTGTAGTATGTGTTGCCCGGGCAACACAGGCTAATGTCATGATGCTAA
Organism: Osmerus mordax; assembly: GCF_038355195.1. Taxonomy (NCBI): domain Eukaryota; kingdom Metazoa; phylum Chordata; class Actinopteri; order Osmeriformes; family Osmeridae; genus Osmerus; species Osmerus mordax. The sequence continues at coordinate 3,988,325 of NC_090068.1, forward strand.
TACTTCAGTGAAATAGTAGACTACTGTTTCCGAAAGTAGATGTACTTCCTTAATAATATCAGCTTATACTGTACATTACACATCACAATTGTGTGTCATATCACAAAGTAAAATGAGTAAATAGTTATCACCCTGGCCTCTTTGCTTGTGGCGTTCCTGCAGCTGCCTTGCAGTAAAGCTATAGTTAGCCTAGCTATCCCCCAAGTTAACAGATGTGAAACGAATGTTCTGCTACAGGTAGTCACGCGTGTTTTCGTGACGCAGTGACGTTAGTAACGTCAGTGACTGTGGCTAGCAAATTAGCCACCGTTAGCTTCACTTTTCGCCACAAAAACTTAACTTAAGCCTAAACCATGCAACGGAACGTAAATTCCAATAGAAGCAACTCAATCGCTACCAAGACGAAACTTTTGACACCTACGTTGTCTATGTAGGCCAAATATTAACTGAGTTTTAGGGGGGCAAAAAGAATAATAATAATAATATATATGTGAGAGAACAAAGGTTGTGCCCTTGCCAAAGGCAAAGCACACCCAATTAAAATGCATTTCCAGAAATGCATTTTCATTTTAAGAACGTAGCTGCAAAATCGTGACCACATTTCAAATTCAAATGCATTTCCAGAAATGCATTTTCATTTTAAGAACGTGGCTGTAAAATCGTGACCACAATTCAAATTCAAATGCATTTCCAGAAATGCATTTTCATTTTAAGAACGTGGCTGTAAAATCGTGACCACAATTCAAATTCAAATGCATTTGCAGAAATGCAAAATGAACGAAAAAGCATTCTGAGCGGCGCAGCAGAGTGACGTCAGTAGCCGCTCTTCTTCAGCTCCCTGCTGACCGAGCTACCCATCTTGTTCGGTCTGCATTGCATTACATTGCAAATGTGCCGGGAAATTGATTGAATTGCCGGGTCTTTAGAGCAGCGTTCCCCAACCGGTGCCCACCGGTCCGCGGACCGGTACCGGTCCGTGGGTCATTTCGTACCGGGCCGCACAAAAAATAATTAATAACATTATTTCCTTTTAATTGATTATCAGAGTCTGAAAGACGTTTTATTCTGAAAAATGACCTGATTCTCTCCTTCTCCGCGGGCCTTTTCCCCTGAGCAAAAAAGCTCTGCAAAGGCGTGTGTTTACTAATTTTTTTGCAAGTTTGTGGGCTTTATTGAACGGTATCATGCGCGTCTCTTCCTCTTGACACATGACAAGTGATAGTTACCACTCAATGAAGCCTGTTTGAGACAAACAACTCTATCGGTGTTTTGGATGAAGGCTATCCTGAGATCGCCACTAAAGCACTGAAAACTCTGCTTCCATTTCCAACATCAAGCGGGATTTTCTGCCGTGACAGCTATCAAACAAAATTATGGAATAGGCCTGAACTGGATATAAGGAACGCACTTCGGGTGTCACTGTCGTTGCTTATAGTCACACACAACAGTGGGACTGACACATCGAAAGCTAGCTAGTAACAATATAACGATGGAAAACCAGGCTAAGAAACTTAAAGATGGGTCAATTGAAAAAACGGCTGTTTATTTTACATAAAACTCCCAAAACTATTTTTCGCTCAAATCAGCTAAACTAAACTTCCACACCTAATGCGCTCGCATTAGGTGTGGAAGTCACTAACTAGGATCACATCAAACCCAGAATGTACATGCATTAGCAGCGCAGCTGTCCAGGGTCTATCTTTCCTCACAGTCCGTTCTGCCGGTCCCTGAAAATGTCTTACATGAAAGCGGTCCATGGCGCAAAAAAGGTTGGGGACCGCTGCTTTAGAGGACGTATCACAGACCATGGCGCTCCCTCAAATTGTGCAAACACTGTTAGAATTAGCTGAACAGGTAGAATCTGATAATATATCTGAGTCTGATGCCCGTGACCGAGTAGAACAAGTCATAGAGAGCTTGGCTGCATACTCTGCCGTCACAGATTTACACATTAATAGTAGCTCTGCCACTGTTTTAGTCATTGTTTGACATCAAGTTGCTCAGTCTGTGATGCGTCCTCTAAAGACCCGGCAATTCAATCAATTTCCCGGCACATTTGCAATGTAATGCAATGCAGATGTGCACACCGCTCCCTACCGAACAAGATGGGTAGCTCGGTCAGCAGGGAGCTGAAGAAGAGCGGCTACTGACGTCACTGCTGCGCCGCTCAGAATGCTTTTTCGTTCATTTTGCATTTCTGCAAATGCATTTGAATTTGAATTGTGGTCACGATTTTGCAGCCACGTTCTTGAAAATGAAAATGCATTTCTGGAAATGCATTTTCATTTTAAGAACGTGGCTGCAAAATTGACTCGCTAGTTTGTTGTAAACAAAGTAAGCAAATGTCAATAGGTTTCGCCAAGTTTAGCCGCTAGCAAGACATCTCGTTAGCGATGTTAGCTAGCTTGTTAACACGCTTGGACATTGGTGCTAGTAATAAGTGCTCTAGCGTCAGCTTCTTTGTAATGTTTTTGTGATAGCTATAGGGTAGCTTGCCGACAACTTTCCTAACACAGTCAAACATCAAGCAAGTGCAACACAAGACAAAGCAAGACAGAAAATAAGTTACTGAATAGTCCAGCAGAAAGTAGCCCCCTACCTCGCAGACACAGTGTTCCTTGAGGAGTGTAACCACTCCACTGTGTCTATGGCTGTTGTCAAGTGTCTTCAAGAGTACGGCATTGATAATGATGATGTCATGGTGTTTAACACTGATAATGCAGCATACATGAAGAAGGCCTATACAGCTGCGCTGCAGTCCCATATACCCAAATTCATTGCATGTAACGTGCATGGCTCATATCATGAATTTGATAGGCGGTGCCTTTCGGAGACCTTTTGACCAACTGAATACATTCATGCTTAGTTTCTCCCAAATGTTCTACCATGCTGGCTCCCGCAAAAGAAGATATCTTCAATTCCTGACAAAAAAACTACCATCAGGAAGCAAAGCAACCATGGCTCCAAATCCATGTGCCACTCGATGGAACTCGTGGTTCACTACAGTGCAGTACCATTCAGAACACTTCGGACTGTACAAGGAATTCATTGAGAAGGAAATCAATGTAAGTGGCATTCTCTTTGCTCATAATGCAGTATTACAAATATACATTTCAAATGATAATTACCACCAAAGACACACAGACCAAAACATACACAGACAAACAGAGAGACAAACAAAATAATGATGTATAAATTAAATACTATGTGCTTTTTGGTTATTCTATTCATAGACTTGTGGCAAAACCACACCTGCATCAGTGGAGAGACTGCACGAGATGCTCCAGGACGCCAACATGGCTGAAAGTCTGCAGGTCCAGATCAGCATCACAGCAGATAAGTGCAAAGTAATCTTTGCACTTCTTGACATCTTCCAGAGCAGACACCCTATAGTCACCAAAGTTTTTGACTACCTGGAGGATCTGCACATGAAGTTGGAGGTCAACAAAGAACTCCACTACGAAGAATGCGCTCAATACTTCGAGGGACTTGACCTGTCTTTCGCCATCAAAATGCAGATTCTGAACAGAGTGGAACAGGCATACAACAATGCAGAGGACAAACTGAACAAATACATGTCAGATGGACAACCTGCCATTGAGTTCCTTAAAGAGGTCAGGGTGTTTGACCCTCGTCACATTGTATTTATGAGTGACTGTGTGGCCAGCTACAAATCCATCCCAGGCTTCAGTGCTGTGCCTAAAGATGAACTGGATGCCTACTTTATTCACCTTGGTCCAGCTGCACTCAGAGCTTCAGCGTGTGGAGTGGTCGATTTGGATGTGTTCTGGGATGGACTTCAGGAGAGACTGCCTGTACTCAGTGTCCTGGCCAAACGATACAAATCGGTCATCGTAAACTCAGCAGACGCTGAGCGCAGTAACAGCATCTACAAGCTGGTGTTGTCCAGCCGAAGGAGATCAGCCACAAATGACAACCTCAAAGCCTTGGTCTTCCTATACCACAACCAGAGGCTTACCAGTGGAGCTTTTGAAATGGATGAGGAGGATGAAGATTGAGGAGGCCTTCGAAGAGGCCTAGGCATTTAAGCCTAGTGGTCTTTCAGATTATACTTCTGGTGCATCTTATGTTGTTTAAAAAATTCAAGAGCACAGATAAAACTAAATTAAATTTTCGTGTACCATTTAACTTTTCAATATATATTGATATTGAGTTTTGGAATTGTTGTATTGTTTCCTTTAAACTAAGGTGAATGTACCTAGATCATTTGGATAGCACTTTCCATTTTTAACTGACTTTTTTGTATAGCTACTTAAAATTTTGTTGATCCATTAGGTATCCGTTTCATGTTGTGGATAAGTAAAGCCTGTTTTGCTACATTTTGTAGTCCAGGGTTAGGGTTATTCCAGGTAGCGGGTTTAACAAACTCTGAGCCTAACCCTGAACTCTGAGTTGAGTTACTCTAAAATGGGAATTTCCGAAAACTCGGTTCCAGAAAAGCTGATTTGAATTTGTTAACTCAACTCTGAGTACGTCAACTGAGTTAAGCGCGGGCATGAGAACTATTAAAAGCCAACATCAATGGAGCTCCGATACTAGGACCCACCATGGCACCCGGCAACAAAAAACGTTGTCCTACTTCACCACACTTCAGATATGTTTTATTTCGTGTTTATGGTCAATCTGAGCACATATTCCGGAAAAAAAGCAACACGGCTGTAGCAGCGTATACAATTGGCGTGGGAGACAAACTGCTCAATGCATATATTTGAATGTAATAGCCAGTCCATACATTGAACATTTAACCCCACTGTCCGTTAATATTACAGGAGAAAAAGTGGTGGCTAGCATGTTCAATGTTGTATATAAAAACATACTACGAACAGGTATGACATTTTGCTTAGGCTGTACACTTGTGATAGTAGCCTCGACGTCACCTTGGTTTTAATCATTTTCGACATGATACAAAGTAAATATCAATTGGTGCCTATTTCAACTTGTAGCAGTTTCCCCCAACCGAATGCTTTCATCACATAGGTAGAAACGCAGAGTTTGGCATGGAAAACCTTCAAGCGAGCAGGTTAGTTTCACGGAGTAAGTTACCATGGAAATGTAACACCTGATTACGTATGGTAGGTGCTGGGCCTTTGTTAAGGCAAACAGTTCAGACAGGAGATAGGCTTGTATAAATATAAAAAACTTTAATTTAATTACATAATTCTCAAAATGCCGCACAACAACGTGCACAAGTGCTTTCGCTTCAAACAAACATACAGAAAAGGGCGAGACTAAAGCAGCGGCTTGCACCAGCATTCTGCAAACAGACATACATAGACAACATCATTAACATAACTACCAACTAACATAATGTTGCGTCTAGGGCCTACCCTACAACACTCACCCTCAATATCAATCGGCAAACATTTGCCTGCACCCGCGTGCTGCCGATAGGTATTCAGCCTCGGTGTATAGCGTCTGCAATTACCCGTGCCTCCCATTAAGTGGCCCAATTACGACCTGCGCAGGTAGCTCACCTTATATCCGTGTCCTACCTGACACCTGGCCTCATATGTTCCCCCCTGGCTACAGAAACTTACCGAAAGGTTTCGTTACCTCTCTTTCTGGAATGGAATCCTTGGAGTATGCCTCTTTTCAGGGTTAAACAACTCAAAGTTTTCACTAAACCCGCTACCTGGAATATCTATATCTAATATATACCGCCCCTGGTTATCTTTTTAAAAACCATTTCTCAATGGTTTTATTCTTTAATGAATGTTTGTTTATTAATTACCTATTTTTCAACCAATTACTCAATTATAATTACAAAGAGGGAAATTCGCAACTTTTAATCGCAACTTTCACTTTCAAAGGCCTGCGAAACCCTAGGGGGACTGATTAAAGACAAGTTCCTTAACCTCTGTTGTCAATATCGCCAATAAAAAGTAAATACTCTTCAGTTACGAAGCATTTGTTTGTAGCTAGGTAACAAATATTATGTCTGGAAAAACGTAGCTAGCTATGTGACCTGGTTTAGTTATATGATGACAGTCGTAGTGTCACTAGAATGGCCATAACAAAAGATCATATTTCAAATCTGTCTGCTGTTCTACATTGCCCACACCATTTTTTATATATATATATATATATCAACTCTAACATGGCCTGTATCGAAAGTGCTCAAAAATTAGCTTGTCTAATGTATGGTGGACTGAGAACATATTTGTTAGTCAAAGCAGAGCAAGCGGATGTCGTGGGAGAATTCCTACTGTGTTAGATTTACTGTAAAGAGTTAAGTAAAGACAATTTACTTAACATCTGTGTTCAATATCGTCAATTAAAAGTAAAAACTTTCCAGTTACGAAGTGTTTGTTCGTAGGATTAACGCCAGCTGCAGCAAACACTTACCCCAGCCCCGGTTTGGCTGTTCGTGACGGTCAGCTATGACAGTCTTGAGCCTCGATTTTTGCAGATTTCTGTGAAACTTGCTAAAATAAAAACGATCCAGCTAGATTATGTACACTTTAAGCTCAATGTACATACCTTGTTTGGCCAATTTGGTCGATTGTGGAAAAGAAGTCGAAACGTTTTTAGTTATGGAGAGCCATCGCGCTAGCTCGATTATAAGAGAGAATAACAGAAATGTAGCTAGAATCCACACCTCAAACAAGTTAACCTAGACGCAAAACTGTACGTCCAATACAAAAAATTACGATATTTTCCGTGACCCAAGACTCTGCCGAAACCAGAGATATCCTTTATATGTCTGTGCGGTCAGAAATACAACTCTACCGGCAGTTTAAAAATCTTGTTCTTTTTGCCTTCTCTGACGATTTTGTCACCAGACAAATGTCTCTATGGGGCGAGAGTTGGACTTTGTCTCGCTTTCGTGGGGCTCTGAACAAATGTGTACGTCTGTTGGATTCAACAGACAACTGTCTACGACCAGCACAAAATTAGCTATCTATTGATCCAAAAACGAAGCATGAAGAGCGAAAATGCTGGAAACTAGAAATATTTTTTCAACGACATCCGAAGCTCCCCTCCACTCTAAGCGTTTCAGTCTGCACTCTAGGGTTTCACGTACACACCCACGTTAATCTCAGAAACGGCTTGAAAAAGAAAGGTGAAAGGTGCCACGGAAGAAATAATAATAATAAAAATAAGTTGAATAAAGTTTCAAAGAACAATACTTGGAATGCTGAAGCAGCATTCCAACAATAAAGATTCAAAGAACAATACTTGGAATGCTGAAGCAGCATTCCAACGATAAAGAGAAACAGGAAAACAATAGTATGCGAGAGAACAATGGTTGTGCTCGCCAAAGGCGTGAGCACACCCAATAACAGCAAGCAATTTGGTGTAACATTTGTTTATATTGCCGCGCACTAATACTGTTTGGGTTAGTAACAAGGGCGCAGTGTTGCACAGTGTTAGGTGTGTGATGCGTCTGGTAATGCACTTTGGCTGTTGGTCAAGTCCGGCTCGAGCATGCAATAAACTGGACTGGACTAATAGAAGCCTTCTCATGTATATCATTCAGCAAATTATAACATGGTGTCAGAAAGTGGTCCAATTCATAATTTTGCCTGAGGAATTTATTTCGGATTCCGATTTCCTGGAGAGTGAGCTACAGTTAACAGGTACCGCGACGGAGAATAGCACAACAAAAAAGAGGCTAACTGGAAATGGAACAGTTTAAGCTACTGTCGCCGTTGGTGTCAGGGTTTTTCCTGGGTCAAAATGGGTCTTTGGTGCTCCAAAAAATATATATATGTAGTTCTATATATATATATTCTTTTTTTTTCTTCTTTTTTCTAATCAATGTATTTATTCCCAGGTGTTTTGCATCCAAAGCAATAAAGTTAGGCTACTTAAAGACATCTTACACTCATAAGGTATGTTCTAAATGGCATAAATGCTGCCAATTAATAATTGACGTAACAACTTATTGTAAATGGTCAGTAGCCTAGCCTATTGATTAGGTAGGCCACTCTGAAGCATGTACGCTGCCTGCTTCATTTGATCTTGATAGGCTAAGCATTCTGTAGCAAATATTAACAATAAACCCACTTTTTATTAATGAAAACTACTTCAGCATAATAATGCACCTAAAATACAAACCTGAGCAAGGGCAGCAATCGCTATCGAATCAACAGCCGTGTGCAATTTAGCTAGCAGGTGAAGAATACAAACAACGAAAATCACCAGTTAACTTGATTTTAATTTGCAAGAACTATAGACTTATACAATAACAGGCTTAAATGAACTGACAACATAAGTTATACGACTTACAGTTCTCAAGGACGCAAACCCGCAATGTCAACTGCGGTGTGAAGCGCGTGTCCGTGCAATTCTCCGACATGCACTCTAACGCCTGGGACACACTGCCTGCGATCGGCTGCGATCTGCAGCCATCGTTTCGGCAGCTGGTCGAATTTTTTCGCAAGACGCTTGCGAAATCGGCTGCAGGATGATAAAATACACCATATTTGTTGATATATTTGAATAAAAAAACATGTTATTAAGATTTTACTACATTAATTGTAGACTACGGTGAACATTTGTAAAGTTGTAGACTTTATAATTACACAATGTTGGTAACGAACGTCCTTTAGATGTGGTTACCCTGATGAAAACGAATGAAAATAAACGGATTGATCCGTTGAGCTAGCATGCCCGTAGTTGTTTTGTTTGTTTGAGAGAAGCGAGTTGTCACGTGTTGCACACAACACACATGCGTGCAGACATAGCCTACTGAGAGAGAACCCCCAAGTCGATTTCTAAAATCAGCCATCAAATGAATTCTCTAAATTGAAAAGCACAGGGAGTTGTTGTATGACCCCCCAGCAACAATTTTACAAGGACAACGTAGATAAGGATCAATGCTGGGATATAGCCAATGCCATGTTTATGTACCATGTCAGCGTAAAGGAAAGCTCAGAGTAGCAGAAAGGGTTGGTGACCGGCGCGGAGAAATGCGCGTCTGATGTGAACAGCTTTTGCTCAGTCGTAGCCGATCGTGGCGCTGTGCGTCCAGGCGCTTTGCAGCCAGTGTGTCCCAGGCGTAACAATCACTGCTGATAGACGGCCTAAAATGTTGTACAGCCTGATTTCTGATAACCTGGCGGCAGAAATTTAGCCATAGAGGAAACACTGCACTATATATTATCATTCCAGGTTAAGAATACCAATGGAGGCTGCGTTTGAAATCGTAAATCAAACTTTTGTCAGCATTTTGAGTGGAAATTTCATTTGCATTTGTACAGGTGTATATATGAGTCAGGTGGCTGAGCGGTGAGGGAATCGGGCTAGTAATCCGAAGGTTGCCAGTTCGATTCCCGGTCATGCCAACTGACGTTGTGTCCTTGGGCAAGGCACTTCACCCTACTTGCCTCGGGGGAATGTCCCCGTACTTACTGTAAGTCGCTCTGGATAAGAGCGTCTGCTAAATGACTAAATGTAAATGTATTCGTGCACGTCGGGCTGGCCCTCGCAGCGGAACGACAGTTTAGTGGCCACTCTGTCCATTCGCGCACCTCACAGTTGCGTATTGATCAGACAAGAAGACACGCTTATCAACTCGATTACTATTGATCAAAACAGAACGAGGGTTCGGCTGTAGCCTTCTTGAAACATACTATTGAGAACATATTCGCTGACATGCATTGCACGCGTGATGAACACATCTTTTTTTTTTCTTCATCGCAGACTTTTTTTTTGCCTTTGGCGCTCGGGATTTGTCATTGGCGCTCGGGAAAACGGCTTTGGCGTGCACCAAAATGTTCTCTATGCAGGAAAAACCCTGGGTGTTAACCGGCAACTTTGGGGAAAATTGGAGACGATGGGAACAGCGCTTCCAAATATACATGACCGCGAGTGGTGCAGACGGAAAGGACGAGAGGATCCAGGTGACTATTCTACTGCATGCACTGGGCGAAGACGCACTGGAGCAGTGCCGCTGCTAGCCATTTTGGTGCCTTAAGCATAATTCCTTTATGATTTCTCGGGTTTTATTAACAAATATAACTCAATACTAATAACACAACAACAGCATCACAATGTAACACCTATTCAGAGGTGGTGGTTCTCTGCTGTGTATTTATCCCTAAATTGCTGGTTGTCACGGCCACAGCCGTGCCCCCTGTTAGGATAATTTCTTTATCAAGTAATGCACAGAGTCGTTGGATTTAAAGAAAGTACAATAGTTTAATGCTTGCCGGCAAGGAGACAAAGTCTGATTGCAATACAAAGTTTGTCTAGCTCCCCAGTCTTCAGGTAAGACCATTTATTGGTGAGAAGTCCCCTCCTCAGCTGTCAATATGATAGATCCCAGAGACAGAGTGCGCGTGCACATGGAAACTTACAGAGTTCTCTGACCCTAGGCTTGACCATATGATTTACTCAACACAGATATGGTTTATTGCACCTCTAGTATGATAATGGTCAACCTAGGTCAGTTTGTTTACGTAAGCCTAGTGTCATCTATAGATCATGTGGGGAGAGGGTTCTCTGCCGACAAAGGAATGCTAGCACCAGTATTTTCAGAATATAACCTTACATTCTAAATTTGTCCGACAGCTCCCCCCTGAATATACTGAAACATACAGGTGATAACATCAAACCATGGGTAATAAAAAGTTAAACATAAGTAAAAGAAATAAAGTCATCCAGTTGAATGGCAAGAATACATTCAGACATAACCGGAAAACCCTATATCACTTAATCCAGAGGTCATTTGACGTCTATGCACCTTATAGCAGCCATATTTCAGATGTCTTTAATAACACAACATGCCTGTAATCAAGCTTTAATCAAATAAATGACTACAGAAAAGTAACAGAATATAAAATAATAGTATGAAACTATAAACTCACATCATCATAAAACAAAAATGTTTGTACTTCTTCAAGCCTGTCGGCAATATCATTGTTTAACACTTCGTCAGATTTTCATTAAACGAATCATGGTGAATTCACTCAATATTTTTGATCTTCATACATAGGCATCATCATAGGTGTCATGAGCATGGTCAGTCATCCTGTCATAGTCATCATCAGCACGGTTCAGCTGTTGGTATATAGTTTTAGTAAGGGCTTTGTCTATCAAACGGGCCACTAAGCCTCTAATGCACGGTATACAACCACAAGTAATGAGTATTTCCACTGCTACGGCCAAAGAAATCAGCAGTGAAGAGATGAATGTGCTCCACCGGCCGAACCAGCTCTCCCATCATACGAGTAAATGGATCATCAATTCCAGAATTCTCTGCCAGTTCCTCTGAAAGAGATGTAAGACCCTCCAGAGCTTTTGTTATGCTCCCATCAGGAGCACTGTTATTAGGGATAAAAGTACAACAATGTGTACACTGTAAACCCAAATGTTCAAAGTAATTAAATATATTAAGTAGCGTAAACTTAATTTAAAAAAACAATCCAACTTACTCAAATATGTTGAGTCTGTGACATTTTCTACCTTTTGAGTTAATTGAACTGTTATTTTTTGATTTACCTGAACTATGCGACCACTACAAGGCTACTCATTTATGACAATCACTATGCTAACACCAACGCTAACGCTAACCCAGAGGATGCATGCAATCACATACTGTATGCAACTTTAGTATGATCAAGAAAGACAACATATGAGGGAATAATTAAGACATCTGGTTTAGAAGCTCAGCAATAAAACTGTAATGATCCTGCCAAATGGGTCGAACAGTATAATTATCGACGCTCCGAAGCGGCAGGTGGCGCAATGCACTTAATGCGCTGCTCAACAAAGAAGACACGTTGAACAATGCAACCGTATTGAATGCTACGCGGGATTTGCAAAGCCAAACCAACCGTCCTCAGGCACCTAAAGTCCAAGGTAAGAAGGCGAGGAAAATGCAAGCTCAAATTGTTAAAATTTTATTTGCAGTGTGATGCATTCGGTTTGGATGTTTGAATATGAGGTGTTTGGTAATGCATATTGTTCATTTATGGAATTAACAATTAATTGACCATGCCGTGGCTGTTAGCTGTATTGACGTTTTAGCCAGATAATTGCTAGCTAGCTCACGTGTCCGACCTAAACCAGGAGTTGAGTCAGGAGATTTACAGACATGCTTGAAATATCTGCACAATTACTGTATAATGTTGATTGGTAATATGTATACATTTATAGTTGGCTATCTTTGCAAAAACTGTTGATACCAAAGTAGGGCTGTCAACCTTTATTGAAAAGCATTAAGAAAAATTTATTGTTCGCGGCTTTAACAGGCAATTTGATTAAAAATAGCTAGGTTGTGGTCTTGAACTGCCAAGCTGTAGTTAGCCCACGTGCTGAATTTAAAACCCATGTACTAAGCAAACACTACTGAATTGGACTGTTTGCTAACAATTAGCACGTTTCCTTGCCTCACTAAATTAACTTTGAATATTTTTGATGGAGGCCCGACATGCTTTAAGTTTCTGACTTTTTGTTCTTGACTTCCAGGTTGCTGGCTCCATTATGATCTGGCAGTGTAAGTTGTGCTCAGCTTCTTTTAATTACAGAATACAATTATTTAAACATTATAGACTACAGCACAGCCACTTTTCAAGCGTTAGCCCCCTTCCATGTCTACATAATGATTGCATGTGTAGATTTAAAACGCTTAATGCACTGAGAACTAATTTGTCACGGTATCATACTGCACAACTTAGCAGTATTGCAGAGCAGAGTCAGGACACTGTGTTATTTAAATGTCCTATATGCACATTTCAGCAACCTTTTTCGGAATCTGTTTTGTGTCATCTCAGAAAGCATTTAAAAAGTCATGAAAAAGTGGTGTGCCCATATAAGGATTGTGACTATAGCACAAATGTGTACTCTTCATTCAATTCCCATAAAAGTGGAGCACACCAATTAAGTCTTGCATCAAACCTTCGAAGTGAAATCATCATTGGTGATCCACAGAATCTCCAGGCCAGTATTTCTGAGGTCTCTAATGATTTGCATGAAGAATGTCAAGGCCAGAGTACAGAGGTGGGGGATGATGATCAGTGTGACACTGACAATCTAAAAAATCAACTCAAAATGAATGTATCTTCCTTATTCCTAAAGATGCAGGCTATCCTCCATGTCTCAAACACAGCTACACAGGAAATAGTAGACCACTTGAGTCAGATATTCTCCTTATCTCAGCCACTGATCAAGGAGGCAATTAGTGAGATATTGCAGAGAAATGGTCACAATATAGAAGAACCTACACTGGATGAAATTGTTAGTGCTGTCATAGACTCCAATGTTCTGTTTACTGCTACCTCTAAAGGTGCAGAGTTGTCTTCATCCAAGCGCAGAAGAACCTTTATTGAGCGCAACTATCCATGTGTAATGCCAGTAGAGTATCTGTTGGAGCAACCTGGACATACCATCATGTATGTTCCTATCCTTCAAATGATTCAGGAGTTGTTTAAGAACACAGACATGTATTGCATGTATTGACATGTATACATGTATTATGCCCATGGATTGAGTGGCTTTGTGGAGTCTATTAGAGCTGGCTATGTTTGCAGATTCTGTATGGCCACAAGAGAACAGTTTCAAGCAACTGAAGTCAGAGAGAAAATGTTTTCTCAGAGAACCAAAGCCAACCATGACCTTCATGTACATCATGTTCAAGAAAGTGAAACTTTGAGCAGTCACTTTGGTGTTAAGCGTGGATGTGTCTTGCAAGAGTCCCTGAATTACTTCCATCCAATCACAGGATTTCCTCCAGATATCTTACATGATCTTCTGGAAGTCATCGTTCCTGTGGAGCTTTCTCTTTGCATTAAGGAGCTGATCCGGCTCAAGTACTTCACTCTGGAGTCTTTGAACCAAAATATTGTATCATTCCCATATCAGCACACTGATAAAGTGGATAAACCTCACCCAATTCCAAAGATATTTACGTCTCGAGGAACAATAGGTGGCAATGGGCATGAAAATGCCACACTGCTCCGTGTGCTTCCATTGCTTGTAGGTGGTGTAGTACCAGAGGGTGAAGGTGAATGGGCAGTTTTGATGGAATTGAAAGAGTTGGTGGAGTTAGCTCTGCGTCCATCGTATACGAATGCAACCTTAGACTATTTTGAGTGCAAAATCAGTGATCATAGGCGGGTACTACTAGAGGTCTTCCCTGAGGTTAAGCTTCGTCCTAAACATCATTATGTTGAGCATTATCCCACCCTAGGCAAGTGCTTTGGGCCCCTGCTGCATGTTTGGACCATGCGGTTTGAGGCCAAACACCGCTTTTTCAAAAGAGTAGTGCATGACACTGAAAACTTCAAAAATATTTTTAAGACAATGGCAGTTAGACACCAACACATGATGGCATATCATCAGAATCAGAAAGGGATTTATTCGCCATGAAAGTTTGCACAGACAAGGAATTTGCTTTGGCAGGAAGGTGCATACAATAAACATATACCTAAAATTTAAATATGTGGACTAACTATACTAAGGGTACATAAACTAGCAGTACTAAGTTGCCGTAAATTACAATATAAAAATACAAAAATACAAATATTACAAAAAATACAAATGTACAAGATACCATGTTGTGGTGCAGTGCAAAAGCAGAGTGTTTTAAGCAATAAGTCATTTGAGTCAGTGTGGTCCCTTGGCCTTGTTGAAGAGGCCAACAGCGGAAGGGAAGAAACTGTTTTTGTGGCGTGAGGTATTGGTCCTGATAGACCGCAGCCTTCTGCCGGAGGGGAGTGACTGAAACAGGGAGTGTCCAGGGTGGGAGGAGTCGGCCACAATCTTCCTCGCTCGCCTCAGGGTCCTCGAGGTGTGCAGGTCCTCGAGGGTAGGCAGATTGCAGCCAATCACCTTCTCAGCAGTACGGATGATACGCTGCAGTCTGCTCTTGTCCTTGGCAGTGGCAGCAGCGTACCAGACGGTGATGGAGGAGGTGAGGATGGACTCAATGATGGCTGAGTAGAAGTGCACCATCATTGTCTTTGGCAGGTTGAACTTCTTCAGCTGCCGAAGGAAGTACATCCTCTGTTGTGCTTTCTTGATGAGGGAGCTGATGTTCAGTTCCCACTTGAGGTCCTGGGAGAGGATAGTGCCCAGGAAGCGGAAGGACTCCACAGTGTTGACTGGGGAGTCACACAGGGTGATGGGGGTGAGTGGGGCTGTGTTCCTCCTGAAGTCCACAACCATCTCCACTGTCTTAAGAGCATTGAGCTCTAAGTTGTTCTGGCTGCACCAGGTCACCAGGTTGGCCGCTTCCCACCTATAATCAGACTCGTCTCCACCAGAGATGAGCCCAATAAGGGTGGTGTCGTCCGCAAACTTCAGGAGTTTGACGGACGGATGACTGGAGGTGCAACTTGGTGTACAGGGAGAAGAGCAGAGGAGAAAGGACACAGCCCTGAGGTGATCCGGTGCTGATGGACCGGGAGTCAGAGACTTGTGTTCCCAGCTTAACGCACTGCTTCCTGTCAGACAGGAAGTCTGTGATCCACCTGCAGGTGGAATCAGGCACGTTCAGCTGGGAGAGCTTGTCCTGAAGCAGGGCGGGGATGATGGTGTTGAAGGCAGAGCTGAAGTCCACAAACAGGATCCTGGCATAGGATGCTGGGGAGTCCAGGTGCTGTAGGGTGAAGTGGAGGGCCATGTTAACTGCATCGTCCACAGACCTGTTGGCTCTGTAGGCAAACTGCAGGGGGTCCAGTAGAGGGTCAGTGATGGATTTAAGGTGTGCCAGCACCAGGCGCTCGAAAGACTTCATTACCACAGAGGTCAGGGCGACGGGTCTGTAGTCATTATGTCCTGTTGGCCTTGGCTTTTTGGGCACAGGGATGATGGTGGAGGACTTGAGACAGGCTGGCACATGGCATGTCTCAAGGGAGGTGTTAAAGATGTGGGTAAACACCGGATACAGCTGGTCAGTGCAGTGCTTGAGGGTGGCTGGAGAGACAGAGTCCGGCCCAGCTGCTTTGTGGGGGTTCTGCCTCTTGAAAAGTCTGTTAACTTCACCCTCCTGAATGGAGAGAGTCGTCACTGTAGAGGGGGGGAGGTGGGAGGCCTCCTGGGTGGGAAGGGGTAGTTCAAGACTGTCCAATTGTCTTTCAAATCTGCAGTAGAACTCATTCAGGTCGTTGGCCAGGCGGGAGTCGTTAGTGGAGTGGGGGGCTCTGGGCTTGTAGTTGGTAATTTGCCTGAGCCCTCTCCAGACAGAAGCAGAGTCGTTTGCAGAGAATTGGTGTTTTAGCCTCTCTGAGTACAGTCGTTTAGCCTCCCTCACCGCCTTGCTAAACCTGTTCTTCGACTCCTTGAAACTGTCTTTGTCCCCACTCTTGAACGCGGCCTCTTTCTCTGACCTCAACCTTCTGAGTTTAGCTGTAAACCAAGGTTTGTCGTTGTTGTAGCTTACCCTGGTGCGTGTTGGTATACAGCAGTCCTCACAGAAGCTGATGTATGATGTCACAGCCTCTGTGAGCTCATCCAGACTATTGGTAGCAGTCGTGAACATGTCCCAGTCAGTGCAGTCCAAGCACGCCCGCAGATCCTCCATAGCTTCACTGGTCCACTGTTTTGATGTCCTCACAGCAGGCTTACAGCGCTTTAGCTTCTGCCTGTATGCAGGAATCAGGTGGACCATGGCGTGGTCAGAGTGACCCAGTGCTGCTCGGGGGACCGCATGGTATGCTTTGCTGATTGTAGAGTAGCAGTGATCCAGGGTGTTTCCTTCTCTGGTAGGGCATTTGATGAATTGTCTATATTTTGGGAGTTCTTGAGTGAGATTGCCTTTGTTAAACTCGCCTAGCACAATAACCAAGGAATCCGGATTTTCATGCTCCACACTCAGTATCTGGCTGGCGAGCACACATTGAGCCTCGTTGACGCTAGCCTGCGGAGGCATGTAGACGCCAACCAGAATGAATGATGCAAACTCTCGTGGCGAGTAAAAAGATCTACAGTTAATAAAAAATGATTCCAGATCAGGAGAACAGTGCTGCAGAATCACTGTCACATCTTCACACCAGCCACTGTTAATGTAAAAACAAATACCACCGCCTTTCGTTTTGCCAGAGAGCACAGGGTTACGATCCGCTCTCAGCAGTTTGAAACCTGCTAGCTGTAGCGCAGAGTCTGGGATCAGTTCACTCAGCCATGTCTCCGTAAAGCACAAAACGGAAGATGAATGAAAGTCTCTGTTTTTCCACACCAGTAGCTGAAGTTCATCCAGTTTGTTGCTCAGTGAACGCACGTTGGAGAGAAATATCCCTGGTAACGCTGTGCGTGCCCCACGCCGACGGAGTCGCACCAGAGCACCGGCTCGTTTGCCTCTCCTACGGCGCTTCGCTGCTAGGACAAAGCCGAGGGTGGCTTTGACTATAATTCCTACTAATTCCGCCGCTGGAAGCAGAAAAGTGGGAAATAAATCCACAGGAGTTGTAGTCCTGATGTTTAGAAGTACTTCTCTAGTTAGAGAACCCCGAAACCTCGGACATCTTGCTGCACCATCATTTTTCAAGCCAAGAACACCAGCATCCAGAGTTGACTCTGTTCTGGTTTCAGCTCTACCAGAAGTAGCTATGGCACACATTAAAACACAAACAACTAGTGACACAATCTACCAAACATCAAAGGTGACCGTTGATGGCACAGACTATGTCTGTGAAATGTTTCTGTCTGTTGGAGTCAGTAGTGGACTATCCAAATTTAGCAAAATAGAACAGATCTACCTTGTGAATCACAATGTTTCTTTTCTTTGTTCTGATTATGAGTCCTGGTATGTAGAACATCTTAGGTCCTATGAGCTGTCAGCCACTCGTACAAGACTGTCAATCCATCTTCAATCTGATCTCAATGATACTTTTCCACTCAGGATATAAGATAGATGGCTTGCTGCTGTTGACTCCCAAGCGCTTCATACAAGTGAAAGAGAACTCAGACTAGCCAATGGTGAGTAGTTCTTTATTAATAAATCATTGTATCTTTATTTATTACTCTAATCGAGCAGTTCATTATCATATCTTAATTGTCTTGTTTTGATAGCACAATGCAGGCAGATGCGTCCCCACAACCCATGGTCCTTCGGGTTGTCCAGCCAGATCAAGCAAGAAAGATTAAACTGAGTACACGACCAGCCTCTGTTGATGCATTGATAAGGATTATAAAAGAACAGTTGCAAATAGACTTAGATTTTAGTTTACAATATGAAGATCCAGACTTTGATGGAAAACTTACATCCCTCTCCGATATCGAAGAGTTGCCACTAAAGGCTGTTGTGCATATCTCTGTTGATGAAGATACCAGCTCTCTTGCATCCACTGAAATACTTTCAAGTCTGTCATCTCCAGAACGTCTTAGCAGATGGCCTTCAGGTCCTTTTCCAATTCCCCTATTTTCATTTGACGTCGAGCTTAAACTTAGAGAAGGAAATAACGAATTTGAGAAAAACAACAAACACCTGAAGTTGACTGGAGACTTAAAGCATGATATATTGGAAAAGCTTGCAGCTTCCATGTATGGCTTCAAGGCTTATCCAAGTGATAGAGACATCACAATGGCAGCTGAGGCTCTTGTGGCCAAGCATCCTTGCCTTCAGGAAGTAGGATCGGAAACTGGATGCAATGGATGGAAGAACAGCATCAAGTTTAAAATGGGCAACTACAGGACCAAGATGAGACGGGCTGGATGTCAGGAGGTCACTGTAAATGCTGGAAAAAGAAGTAGAGGAAATCCTGGCAAAGAACCTCCACACTCCAACATAAAAAGACCCAAACGAGCAGAGGTCAACTTTCTACCCAACTTTCCGCAAGGTGAAGATCCCTCAAGTCTTGAGCACTTGAGGCAGAAAATTGATGACGAAGTAAAGAAGACTGAGTAGAACCTAACCCTCATTAGAAAGATGATGCAGACCACGTTTGCCCTGCGGCGACAGAACATAGTGAATACAGGCCCACCAGTAAATGAGCTCATGGACCTGAGCCTGGCCTGCTCTCAAAATGGAGTCTGAGGTAATATGGATTACTCCTCTTTTTCCAGTTTTTCATTTGATGATAAAGTATGGCATATTCTGTGTAGTTTAAAGTGATAGTTGTGGTTCTTTCATATTGTGGTTATTAATGGACTCATCAGCTCCTTATGGAATGTATGGAGGAGCAAATAACAATTTGTGGGGAAGAAACTCACTTTTGAGTAATTCTGAACTGACTAATTGATATAGCTGTATTGTCCTTTTGCTCTGTTTTTTTTAGGTGTATGCAGAATTCCAACGGATTACAATCCAGAACCTGCCCAACACATTCTACACGGAGCTTGATCGCCATCTTCCTCGACTGATGACCTTATTCAGACAGAAGGCATCCAAGACTGGGAAGACAGCAGATGCTTTGGCTGAAATGTTCAAAGTCCATGATGCCCAGGTGAAGAGATTATACATTTCAAAGATTGAAGCTCTAATGTTGTACATTTTAAATTATTCAAATTAGCTTTTCAGTTCCACAATTGGTCTACAGTCAATTAGCACTCACAATTCACATTGTTTTAGCTATTTGTGTGATTGCATTAAAGATGTGAACATGTGATGTGAATATTGTGGACATGTTCTGATTGGACGGTTTAAAAGCAGGTCAACATCTTCAACTTCTGTTTTTATTGTTAAAGGAATTGCATGACATCCACACCACGCGTACCACTGTTCTCCATGCCCTCCCTGTGTATCTGTGTGAGGAAGTATCTGGATTTTTCAGAACCTGCACAGTGAGTCTCTGAATAATTAACAGTAGCACTTATATGGTGAACATTCATCAAAATACAAATGTTTTTGCACTTTCTGTTAATATGACTACATAACAGTATAATATTGGCTTTGTAGAACATTGAATCTAGTTCATGACTAGCATACATTAGTGCAGGAGATAATTTGTCAACCAAAAAAAAGAATGGATTAGTTTATAATGTATCTCTCATTCATACAGGAAGAGTCCGTTGAGCCAGAGTTTGGAGGTGTTGCGTTGGCCCTCCTTACAGTCATCAGTGACAATGACACAAGTCCAGTTCACTACCAGCCTGTGAAAATATCTGTCGTCATTGAAAATGACATTGTGGCCTCCCCAGACTTGCTGATGCCTTCCTGGTAATGTTTGGACTGATATATGCACTACACCTCAGCTATCCCATGGGATTGACCAAGACTTTTGACTTCATTCAGAAGATTTTACTTGGTCTGGAAGATGGTAAACTGTCACCCAAGCTGCAGACTCTCAAGAATGACTTGTTGATGTAGAAAAGTAGCTTGACCACAAAAACTTTGGGAGAGAGTTAGGGGAGGGAAGAGAAATTGAGAGGGGGGGGAGAGAGTGAGGGGAGAGGAAGAGAGCGTGGGGAGAGGAAGAGAGCGTGGGGAGAGGAAGAGAGCGTGGGGAGAGGAAGAGAGCGAGGGGAGAGGAAGAGAGCGTGGGGAGAGGATGAGAGCGAGGGGAGAGGAAGAGAGCGAGGGGAGAGGAAGAGAGCGTGGGGAGAGGAAGAGAGCGTGGGGAGAGGAAGAGAGCGTGGGGAGAGGAAGAGAGCGAGGGGAGAGGAAGAGAGCGTGGGGAGAGGAAGAGAGCGTGGGGAGAGGAAGAGTGAGGGTTGGGGAGAGTGAGGGGAAGGGAGAGTCTAGTTCAAAGGGCTTTCTTTTGTGAAAAGTAATGCCTCTGCAGGTTTTCAGCTGGTTTGTTAATCAATTACCCAATATTTTGTTTATAGTTGCGGTGCATTTGAGCCAAATAGTATACATTTTAGCATGTACATTTTTGTGATTATCTCTTTATTCTGTCTTTTAGCAATGTAGGAAAATGGGCATGGGCAAGAAAAAGACAATTACCAAAGTGAGTTATTGTACTCAATTTAAGTAAGGTATTAAGTTGCCCCAAAACTTTGGGAGAGGGTGAGGAGGGGGGGAGGGGAGAAGAGGAGTGAGGAGAAAGTGAGGGGAGGAGAGATTGAGGGGAGGATTAGAAATGGAGAAAGTTGGGTGAGGGGAGAGAGGAGTTCAAAGGGATTTCCTTTGTGAAAAATAATGCCTCTGCAGTGTAGAGCTTTTTTGATAAGTGTTTAACAAGATTTTGTTTAGATGTGCGGTGCATTTGAGCCAAAAGTATACATTCTCATTCCTTTTGCATTTTTTTGAACATTTTAGTGATTATTTCTCTTCTGTCTTTTAAATATTAGCGATGAAGAAAATGGGCAAGGGCAAGAAAATAATAGACATTTGAGTTGGTTGTACTCAATTTAAGTGAGGCAATAAGTTGCCACAAAGCTTTTAAGTTTGAGTTTCATCTTTTTGAGTTTACTAAGTCAAAGTGTTTGACTTTTGTGTACAAAAAAATGCAATGGAGACTAATAAAAATTGAGTCAAGTTTACATAAGAGTGAATTTGCTGCCACCTGATTTCTTGCCTTATATTCATCAGGAACTCCACGTGGTACCCCTATACCATCTATATACAGTTAGGTCCATAAGTATTTGGACATTGACACAATTTTCATCATTTTGGCTCTGTATACCACCACAATGGATTTGAAATGAAACAATCAAGATGTGCTTTAAGTGCAGACTTTCAGCTTTAATTTCAGGGTATTTAAATCCAAATCAGGTGAACGGTGTAGGAATTACAACACCTTTTATATGTGGCCCCCCCCCCCCCTTTTTAAGGGACCAAAAATAATTGGACAAACTAACATAATCATAAATCTAATTGTCACTTAATACTTGGTTGCAAATCCTTTGCAGTCAATGACAGCCTGAACCCATAGACATCACCAGACGCTGGGTTTCGTCCCTGGTGATGCTCTGCCAAGCCTCTACTGCAACTGTCTTCAGTTCCTGCTTGTTCTTGGGGCATTTTCCCTTCAGTTTTGTCTTTAGCAAGTGAAATGCATGCTCAATTGGATTTAGGTCAGGTGATTGACTTGGCCATTGCAGAACATTCCACTTCTTTGCCTTAAAAAACTCTTTGGTTGCTTTCGCAGTATGCTTCGGGTCATTGTCCATCTGCACTGTGAAGCGCTGTCCAATGAGTTCTGAAGCATTTGGCTGAATCTGAGCAGATAATATTGCCCGAAACACTTCAGAATTCATCCTACTGCTTTTGTCAGCAGTCACATCGATAAATACAAGGGAACCAGTTCCATTGGCAGCCATACATGCCCACGCCATAACACTACCTCCACCATGCTTCACTGATGAGGTGGTATGCTTTGGATCATGAGCAGTTCCTTCCCTTCACCATACTCTTCTCTTCCCATCATTCTGGTACAAGTTGATCTTGGTCTCATCTGTCCATAGGATGTTGTTCCAGAACTGTACAGGCTCTTTTAGATGTTTTTTGGCAAACTCTAATCTGGTCTTCCTGTTTTTGAGACTCACCAATGGTTTACATCTTGTGGTGAACCCTCTGTATTTACTCTGGTGAAGTCTTCTCTTAATTTTTGACTTTGACACAGATACGCCTACCTCCTGGAGAGTGTTCTTGATCTGGCCAACTGTTGTGAAGGGTTTTTCTTCACCAGGGAAATAATTCTTCTGTCATCCACCACAGTTGTTTTCCATGGTCTTCCGGGTCTTTTGGTGTTGCTGAGCTCACCAGTGCGTTCTTTCTTTTTAAGAATGTACCAAACAGTTGATTTGGCCACACCTAATGTTTTTGCTATCTCTCTGATAGGTTTGTTTTGATTTTTCAGCCTAACGATGGCTTGCTTCACTGATGGTGACAGATCTTTGGACTTCATATTGAGAGTTGACAGCAACAGATTCCAAACACAAATACCATACTTTAAATGAACTCTAGACCTTTTATCTGCTCCTTGTCAATGAAATAACGAACTCCCTTTATGAGGGAATAACATACACCTGGCCATGGAACAGCTGAGCAGCCAATTGTCTAATTACTTTTGGTCCCTTAAAAAGGGGGGGGGGGGCACATATAAAATGTATTGTAATTCCTACACCATTCACCTGATTTGGATGTAAATACCCTGAAATTAAAGCTGAAAGTCTGCACTTAAAGCACATCTTTATTGTTTCATTTCAAATCCATTGTGGTGGTATACAGAGCCAAAATGATGAAAATTGTGTCAATGTCCAAATACTTATGGACCTAACTGTAAATATGAGGATCAAATGCTCCTCCTGGCACCTGAGAACGCCACCTCCTGGTGATGCCCTTCCCTGAGAACTGATGAGATAAGGATCTAAAATCAGATGTGGGTAAGAGATGAAACGGCATGAGTCAGTGCACAGCTGCCATGCCACTTTGCTGGAAGTTGAGAGCGCAGTTTCATGTCTCCACACAGCCACCACAAATCTGCTCTCATCGTGGTGTGATCAGTGAACCAGACTGCCAAGTAGTCACCGTGATTCTTAGTAATATCCATGGTGTGGCTACAATATGTGGGAGTGTCCCAACACCATAACCCTCTCCTGTTCGTATGAAGCAGGTGTAATTTCCCTGATATACTGTCACTGATGGTGGGACATCCATTTTCTTAACTCAAGGGAACAATAAGGATATAGTTTTACATTGTGATTGTAGTGGTATATAAAGTATTTCAAAAAGTTACAAAACACATTGTAAACCTGCTGGATCTTTCTCATCAGTCAGCTTAAAAGGCACTGTGCCAAGTTGTGGTCTTGCTTTTGCACAGGCAAGACAATTAGACTGACCATTCTGATGGGCTGTATACATAATCCACTCAAACCATTCGTTTCTATCAGTAAACCCCATTTCTAGTGCCAATTTGTCTTCATAGGTCATATTGGTTAAATATTCAACATGGAAGGGATTTCCTAATGGAGGGTTGGATGCTCCTTGACTACGTGCATGCAGCACTTGCACAGGAAGTACTTCAGCTGGATTCCTACCTTGAATGCAACTTACATATGGTAACACGACATAAGTACCATTATATACTTGCCTGGCCTGCTTTATAGTTATTATAAGTAGGGATGCGTATTGCACTCTCACACTCGTTCTAAACGAATTTCTCAAACTGGCTTTGACTGGCTCTTTAATGAGGTAATACCTACCACCTCTAGGCCTCTTCAGGCCTCTGTTTTCAAAACAAAATCTAGTCGGAGATAGAAACTTTCAGTTTCCTTGTGTTCAAGCTTCTATTACTCAACACCAATAGGACTTACAGGGGTCCTAACAACAGGGGAAATAACTTCAGTGTCACCTTTCAAAAGAGACCATTTACATGCATGTACTCCAAATGGTTCAACAACAACTTTCAATGTACTTTGGGTATGTTGTTTAGGAGTTTTCAAGCACATTTAACAGGACTATTAAAAGGTTAAACAATTCAAATGCTAAGTTTAATAATGGATTAAAAAAAAGTTATGCTCAGTTTAATAATGGGACACGCGAACGTTTGCTGATAACACACGCCGCCCCGATAACGTGAAATGATCAATAAGATCAATACTAATGGGAGACGAATGCTGGAGCTAAAATGTATGCTTCAAACGACGGGACAGAAGATAACTAGATCGACTACACACAATAAAGGCAAATTGCTTCACACAGTAACAAGTGGTTGTGATCACTTTTGAGCAGTTTAACTCTAGCTTAGATAGTTAGAGATGAAGTGCGAACGTTAGCTGCGCTGCTGCATGCATCGAACACATGACGTTCCAGTAACTTCATTCCATGCTGTGAGTTCAAATGCTTCTTCATATTTGTAGTATTTCCTTCCTTCAACGAAATATACTTTTTACACGCGTTACAAGTGACGTTGTTGTCATTTTATCGTGTGAAATACAACCAAACTTTAGAACGCTTCTTCCTAGTTGCCATGTTTGCTGCAGTCTGTCTTCGCGCATGCGTGCGCGAACTTTTATAGTTTATTCAGACAGACGTTCGCGTGTCCCATTATTAAACTGAGCATATCGATTTTTTATCTATTATTAAACTTAGCATTTTAATTGTTTAACGCCACAGAGAATCGTTAACAGAATCGTTAAGGAATTTTGCTAACGATTCCAAGGAATTGATTCACTGGGAACCGATTCTAAACAAGAACTGGTTCTCGATACCCATCCCTACTTATAAGAGGATTGCAGTCTTTGGCTTTACATGTGGTAGTTGGACTACCTTTTATAATGGTGGTTCTCTGTGCCAGTGTAGGATTATTAGGGGGACTCGCAGCATACCCCCAATCCGTTGTTCCAGTGTTACATATTGTGTCAATCCAGTGGAAACATTTGCATTCATATGGAATTGGGCTAGAACACGTTGGCATACACAAATTTCTCATAATCTTGCCACTGTTGTTCACCTCCTCCTCCACAATCTATAATATTACAGAGATCAATGGTAAAAGAGCAGTCACTTGATTCATTGCAGTATACAGTCATTCCTGTTGGCTTTCTTATTCCTGAGGTTTGCTGCCCTGTACTGCGACAGTGTCTACTTTGTTTTATTCTTTTTTCAGTATGATTAACTATTTCTTTCCTATTTTTCTCACTAGGGGTGTCTTTCTGGCAGCAATCCCCCTTGTCCAACCATAATATAGGGACAACTATTATGAATGTTAGCAGCAGCAGTAGGTATAGTACCACGGACACCACAGTTTTGTGGACAAGGACCTGGATACCACATTTTGATTTTACTTTTCCCTGTTTACTGTCTCCTGTCCTTTTAGCCTATTTTAGTTCACACCCCAAGTCTCTGTTGGCCGTTGTTTACTACACTGAATTTGAGACGGGCCTTCCAATAAAAGAAAGACTCCACTTTGTAATCACACTTGTGCCTCAAGAGACAGTGGTGAGTAACTAATCTGACCCTATATCAATGTCCCTTACTTTCTTACAATGTGACAAATGTATCCAAGACGTCCTGTCTGCTATTTTGACTGCAGTGGGTGTGGTGAGTAGTACCTGATACGGTCCCTCCCACCTGGGGCTTTACCAGCTCTTTCTCTTAATGACCTAATCAGCACCCAGTCTCCTGGTTCCACTCCTCCAGAAGTTTGATCCACTGCATCACCTAGAATAGAATTAGCACAAGCAACTTCTTTGCCTATTAGCATTTTCTTCATGTATTCTGCCAATGTTTGATCTGCCTCCTCATCATTCCTCGTAAATGGTTTAACCCTTGTGCTGCCTTCGGGTCACATGACCCAAAGGTTCATAACGAACCATCGTTGTTTTTACCCAATACAAAAACAAATAAAAATAATTTTCTTTTAACCTTTGCAATGTGGGAGGTCTGAGACAGCCCAACGGTTAAAAGAAAA
Source organism: Osmerus mordax (assembly GCF_038355195.1). Classification (NCBI taxonomy): domain Eukaryota; kingdom Metazoa; phylum Chordata; class Actinopteri; order Osmeriformes; family Osmeridae; genus Osmerus; species Osmerus mordax. The sequence continues at coordinate 4,014,532 of NC_090068.1, forward strand.
TGCTTCACTTTGTTTTTGTATGCGGTAAAGTTGTCTCAATACGATGGTGGGTCACAATGACTGATGGGTCAGAATGACCCGAAGATAACACAAGGGTTAAGTTGTGGTATTATATAAGGTTTCCCATAAATCATTTCAAATGGTGTCAGTCCTGCTGATGTTTTAGTAATGCGCATATTCAACACAACCAATGGTAAACAGTAAATCTAATTATTTCCTGTCTCTTCCATGGTCTTCCTTAATTTACTCTTCAAAATACCATTATGTCTTTCCACTAGACCTGCTGATTGTGGGTGATAAGCACAGTGATTTTTTAGGTTAATGCTTAGATGTTGTGCCATCATTGTGATGGTATTGTTAACAAAATGACTTCCATTGTCACTATATATTCTTTCCGGTATCCCAAACCTTGGAATAATGTCCTTTACTACTACTTTAGCCACTGTTAAAGAATCTGGTGTTGAACTCGGGAATACTTCAATCCATTTAGTAAACATGTCAATAACAACTAAACAATATTTCCTTCCTTCACACTTATTTAGTTCAATAAAGTCCATGCATATGTATTGAAATGGATATTGAGGTTTTGGAGATTGTCCTCGCTTTGGTCTCTCATTCCCTTGAGTGTTGTGTCTTGCACAGATAGGGCAGGCTAAACAATTTATAGTAGTTTATGAACCCATAGGCTGTAAATACTTTCGTTATCAATCCTACCATCCACCCTGCTGAGACATGATCCAATCCATGGCTCAATACAGCCGCATAACGAAACAGATTCTTTGGTAATATAAACTTGCCGTCTTGTCATTTGTATAACCTGTTTGCAATGGTTGCCCCGTTTGTTAACCATTTAGTCTTTTCAGATTTAGGGGACACACCTTGCATATCTCTCAACACTGTCTCATCTACATAGCTCGGCATATCTGATAGTGTTAGCATGTCCTGCATCGCTGCTTCCTTTGCTGCAACATCAGCTTTAGCATTGCCTATTGAAATTGGGTCTGTTTTTCCAGTGTGCGCCGCACATTTGCATATGGCTACTTTCAGAGGTAACTGGATGACGTTAAGTAATTCAAGTATTAGATCTTTGTGGTTTATGTCTTTTCCTGTTGACGTAACCATACCTCTATTTTTCCACTGTTGTGCAAACACATGCACAGTTGAGAAGGCGTACTGGCTATCGGTATAAATAGTCACAACTTTTCCTTTTGCAAGTTTGCATGCCTCTGTGAGGGCGATCGATTCCGCAGCTTGTGCTGAATATTTCCTAGGAAGTGGTTTAGCTTGCAAAACTTTGGTTTGAGTGACTACAGCATACCCAGTAGCATTTGTTCCATCAGGATTTTTCCTACTTGACCCATCAACATACATTGTGATTTCACTATCATCATAGGGCGTGTCTCTTAAGTCGGCTCTTGGCAGCACCTTCTCAGAAATATCTGCGAGGCAATCATGCGAATCTCCATCTGTGGCCACGGGCACTAGAGTGGAGGGATTAAGTGTGTTACATCTCTCAATTGTCAAATGTGGTTGAGACAATAATACCGTCATACAAGATAGATGTCTAGATGGCGATAGATAGGAAATCTTATTCTGTAATAGGATCACTGACACAGCATGAGGTACTCTCAGAGTGAGTGGATGAAATAGTACTATGGTTGCACTACTTTGAACTGCCATAGAGGCCGTCACAACTGCTTGTACACACGGGGCAGTGCTCTTGCTACAGAATTTAATTTTGTAGAATAGTAGGCCAATGGTCTCTCCTTTGTCCCATGTGTCTGACTCAAGACAGAAGTCATGTGTCCATCTTTACAATCAACAGTTTGGGTAAACGGTTTTGTATAGTCTGGCAACCCCAATACAGCTGAGCCCACTAAAACCCGTTTTATCTCCACAAAAGCATTATCCGCTTCTGGTGTCCATTTTAAAAGGTCCGACGCTGCCATCGGTGACTCATAAATCAACGCAGTTAGGGGGGCAGTAATAACTGCATAATTTGAGATCCAACTTCTACAGAAATTAGTTACCCCTAAAAACAACATCATTTGCTTTTTTGTTCGTGGTTTTGGTGCTTGTAAGATAGATGTTTTTCATCCAAACATTTTCCCTCCTGTGTAAGATTGTAACCAAGGTACTTAACGGTTTTCTGCCACAATTGTAATTTGTCCTTGTTCTGCTAAGAATTTCAACAATGCAAGTATGTCAATTTACATTTACATTACATTACATTTAGTCATTTAGCAGACGCTCTTATCCAGAGCGACTTACAGTAAGTACAGGGACATTCCCCCGAGGCAAGTAGGGTGAAGTGCCTTGCCCAAGGACACAACGTCAGTTGGCATGACCGGGAATCGAACTGGCAACCTTCGGATTACTAGCCCGACTCCCCCACCGCTCAGCCAACTGACTCCAAGAGAGACAGACGCTCTTATCCAGAGCGACTTACAGTACGTACAGGGACATTCTCCCCGAGGCAAGTAGGGTGAAGTGCCTTGCCCAAGGACACAAGGTCATTTGGCACGGCCAGGAATCGAACTGGCAACCTTCCCTAACCGCTCAGCCACCTGACTCCCCTAGTGGTCGGTCTTAAATCGTTTAACAGAGTGTGTGGGTCTGGTACTGTTGGGGCCCTCGGTATCACTGCTTTGTTGACAGCCTGTAAATCTAGTACCATCCTCCACCCAGAAGAGGGAGGTGACTTCTTAAAGGTGACATGAAATGAAAACTTCACTTTAGGAGGTTATTTAACATTAATATGAGTTCCCGTAGCCTGCCTTTGGACCCCCAGTGGCTAGAATTTTCGATAGGTGTAAACCAAGCCCTGGGTGTTCTTCTCCGCCTTTGAGAAAATGAAGGCTCAATTGCTCTGTTTGAAAATCTCCTCTTTGTGACGTCACAAGTGGTCCTTTTATGCATTTACAAATTGATTTTATTCAGATGAACAAGTGTTGTAATTTTGAGTATGTGCTTGTAATTGTTGACATGTTCTCGAAATGGGTAGAAGCGTATCCATGTCGGAAAGCTGATGCTACCACGGTAGCCAAGATTCTAATGAGAGATGTGATCTGTAGATATGGGATCCCCACAAGACTGTCCAGTGATAGAGGTTCACATTTCACAGGTCAAATTGTTCAGGAGCTTTGTAAAGCGCTCCAGATCAACCAGCATTTCCACTGTCCCTACCACCCACAGTCTGTAGGGGCAGTGGAGGCAAAATGGAACTTTGAAAAACAAACTAGCCAAGATATGTGAAGAGACTGGCCTCAAATGGCCTGACGCACTCCCACTAGCTCTTATGGCCATGAGATCTACTCCCCAGCGGAGGAATGGACTTTCTCCACACGAGATAGTTTTAGGGAGACCAATGAGATTGCCTGTCTCTCCCCCACTATCATTGAAACAGATGGATATCCACCAGATGGATGATACAATGTTAAACTTTTGTTATGCCCTAACTAGAGCAGCAAGGGTTGTGCATTCACAGGTGAAAGCTGCCCTGCCTGAACCCGCTGGGGAGCCATGTCATCCCTATCAACCGGGAGACTATGTGTACGTGAAAGTGCACAAACGGAGGACTGCCCTCTCACCGAGATGGACCGGTCCATACCTGGTTCTCTTGGTGACTCACACAGCGGTGAAAGTGGAGGGTCGTCCGACATGGATCCATGCGACACACTGCAAAACGTCCCCTCCACCGAACAACACGGTGGAGGGGCCCGACGGAGAGCCAGGGGCCGGTGGAGGAGCAGGTGCACCTCCAAATGGAACCTCCTCCAACTTGTCATTTGTCTCATCCCCACTGGGTTACTCCTCCGGGAGTACACCAAGGGGGGTGGAGACCCGTTTGCAGCGGCTGATCCGGGAGCAGGTTCCAGTCCAGCGGACCGATTTGAGCCAGAACCAGGACCCCGCCATCCAGCACTCCAATCCAGGGGCGCCGAGAAGGAGGTCCCAAAGAGCACCCACCCGGAGGTGTTGAAGACGTAGACGTGAAGACGAAGGTGAGTCACATGTGGAGAAAGCCAGAGAGGGGCTGCTGTTGCTACCATGCCTCTCTCCCCCATGTGTGATTCATGAAGCAGATGACAGCACCCAGAACGGGGATGAGAGGATACTTTGGCAGAGGCCCTCGGTTGTTTCAAGGAATCCGAGGCTGCTGCCTGAGCTACGACGAGAGATGACATTCACAGATAAACTGACGCACACACCTGACAGACAGTTACTGATACCGGACGCACGAGTCCACAGATATCGCAGACATGAGCCACTACCAGAGTCATTATTATATGCTCCCAAAGAAACTGATTTGAACATTGACACCCATCACCTTGGAGTACACATGAAGACTGAATACTTTGCCAACACCTTCCTAAAAACCGCCAAAATGACTGCACGGAAAATGAGAGGAAATGGTTCTTGTTGGGTGTGTGGTATGATTCCCCAACACGCAGGAACCTATCCTTGGATAGCGGTCCCACCCTCCAATCAATCTGCAGATTGGGAGAGAAAACCAGTCTTCTGACCATAAATGACAACACAACACCAAGCTTAGGTCTCAACCAGGTCTCTCTCAGCTCCGAAAGCCGAAAGACCCTCTTTAATAGGGCACAAGAATGTAAACATAGATTGTGACAGTCAGGCAGGAATGACGTTACAACAGTCTCAGAGAAAAGATTCACTGCTCCCAACACATGACGACTCTCACACTAGAGAGTTCATAGTTGGAGCTCTCCTTGTAGTCATGACAAGGACCGTTTAGCCAGTATTTTCTCCTGACCCCGAACATCTATTAACCTGACACATAGACACAATATACTGTTATTAATAGCAAGCTTACATGATAAACGTACTAACTAGTATCCAATGACTAGTTCTATTGATTAGTGATTAATGTAGGCACACAGGAAATCCCAATTTCTTCCACAAAGGTTACCTCCCCTCTCTCTGCTTTGCCCGCCCAGAGAATCTGGCCCGCCCATAAGAAACTGAGCTACGACCGTGCAAGTGTTTTTAACCTTGAGAGACATCATGGCTTGCAAACGAACGAAGCATTAAATTTGCTCAGTTTGGATGTACAAATGAAAACACAAATGATGGGAGTCAGGTGGCTGAGCGGTGAGGGAATCGGGCTAGTAATCCGAAGGTTGCCAGTTCGATTCCCGGTCATGCCAACTGACGTTGTGTCCTTGGGCAAGGCACTTCACCCTACTTGCCTCGGGGGAATGTCCCTGTACTTACTGTAAGTCGCTCTGGATAAGAGCGTCTGCTAAATGACTAAATGTAAAACTAAAATCTTTTTACAGTTCCTTCATCCGAGCCTCTGAAGACCCAGTGTCTTAATTTTATTTTCTCTGGAAATGCGCCTACACAACTTTTGTTGTAGGCGCATTTGTTTTGTATGTCTGCGCCAGACACTTCAGCCACGATTGTTTCCTCAACTTGAGCTAATACAAAACTGGCCTTGCTGAAATTAAATTCTGGATCAGTACTGACTCTCCTTCGTCCAGCTACTAACTTCGGACAAGTAAGTTAACTAACACTATATCATTTTGTAGCTTTACTGTATATGGTTACCTAGCTTGCTACCCTTAGAATGTGGCTGTAACATTAGCTCTGCAGCTAACAGCTGAGTTACTTTCGCTAATGGAAAGGTAGATAGCATCAAGTATGTGTGTGAATAAACATGCTGTAACGTGAGTGTTGTACACTTCTTTGTAATTTGTATAACCGTTCTGCTGTTGGTGTTATGGCACGCGCGATATCCGCCTTTCCCCTCATTGAAATGACTGAGTGTGTACCTCTGCAAACCAGGGTTATCACATGAGAATGGGCAAATTCGAGGCATCTTACAGCAACGGGGCAACAGCCATTGCGATACATCCATTGTAAACATTAGTGATGGGTCGTTCGTGAACGATCCTGCTCTAAGAGCCGGCTCTTGTAGGTGAACGTCGGGAGCTGGCTCGCATATCTGAGGAGCCGACTCTTCAAAAAAAAATATATAGCCTATAGTTAGCAATTAAATGCTTATGTAATAATGAAATTATGAATTATTTTAATTGCATTTAAAATAATTGACTAATTCAAAGAACAAAAAAATAATTAGGCCTAAAGGCGCACGCTTATTCGACTGCCTGATCAGCCTCACATTCGGTTCCTGTCAATCTACACACAATTTCAACCAATTAAACATGAGGGAGAGCCGAGCCAAGTCAGCCAACTCACGTGTTGTCAAAACTTGGATTAGAGGAAAAACATCTCTGAAAACAAACGCAGAAAATGAGTCGGAAGCACAGCAGCATTTGGAATCATTTTAATGATTTAAACAATGTTAAAGCACAGTGTAGAATTTGCCAAACCAAAATATCATATAAAGCCAGTTCTACGAACAACCTACACCGGCATATGCGAATAGTGCACCCAACTGTGAAACTATCGGAGCTTCGAGAAACTAGTGGTCCCGCTAGTGATAGTGGTGGAGCGACTGGAGCTAGCACCTACACTCTGGATACATCTCCACAAGTGGAGATGTATCCACTGATTCCACTCAGTCAAGGCCTACTCCGCGACCCACAGCAAAGCAGACTTCTATAAGAGACCAGTTTTTGCAAAAGTCAATGTCTGTAGAAAAACAAGGCCAAATTGATATTGCATTGGCTAAAATGTTTGCCACCGACTTCCAGCCATTTTCGATGGTGGAGGACAGAGGTTTTAGAAATTATAGCCATAGTCTCAATCCAATGTACGCAATTCCAAGCAGGAAGGTAATTTCAAATTCACTTATTCCAGAACTGTATGAGAGCACAAGGGCTTCAGTGCAGGAAAGAGTCAAAAAAGCTACTGCAGTTTGCCTTACCACTGACTGCTGGACATCTAGGATAACAACTAATTATATGGCGGTTACATGTCACTTCATTGAAGATTTTTCAATGTCTAGCTGTCTTCTAGACTGCTTTGAGTTCAGCGACAGACACACCTCAGAGAACTTGGCAGAGGAACTGTTGCGAGTGGCAAAATTATGGCAAGTAGATGGAAAAGTGGTCTGTTGTGTTAGTGACAATGCAGCTAACATAACCAAAGCCGTGACAATTTTAAAGTGGACCCATCATCCATGTCTTGCCCACACAATCAACCTGATTGTAAGAGATGCTCTGAAGGTGCTGAAGCCAACTGTGGACAAGGTGAAAGCAGCTGTGGAATACTTCCACAGGAGCACAGTAGGTGCTGAAAAACTAAAGTCTACACAACGCCAGATGGGAATGCCTGAGCTAAGGCCTAAACAAGACTGCACTACAAGGTGGAATTCAACATTTCATATGTTGAAACGGTTTCTTGAATCGAAGAATGCCATTATCTCTACCCTGGCCATTGTCAATGCACCTGTTGACCCTCTGACCCAAGAGGAATGGGAGGTGGTGGAGGAGGTGACCAGAGTCTTGGAGCCCTTTGAGCAGGTTACTGTGGAGATCAGTGGAGAGAGGTACAGTAAGCAGTTATTTCAACATTTTATCCTGTATTTTATATTATATATATATAATCTGTTCTCTATTTTTAGCTATGTGACAGCCTCAAAAATTATACTCCTATGTAAGGGTCTGCAGCGAATCACAGCCAACCGCCAGAGAGAAGCAAATGTAACCACAAGACAAGTGACAGAGTTGATGGACACCCTATGTTCATCAATGGACAGAAGGTTCCATAGAATGGAATATAATCACATGCTATCAGAAACCGCTGCACTTGACCCCAGGTTTAAGAAGTTAGCCTTCAGTGATGCCAGAGCGATTGATGAGGCCCTTCAAAGAATCACCTCAGCAGCAGGGAGGAACAGCCCCAGCAGTCAGCTGGCTCAGACACCAGAGCAACAGGAAGCGAAGCGATCAGAAGGAGCAGAAGCACCACCTGTAGTGCCACAAACGTCTGCGGTTTGATGAGAGAGCAACTGGGGATGTAGCACGAAGGAATCCCTCAGCAGATGCCATAATGGAGGTCCGATCCTACTTGGAGGAGCCCCTCCTCCAAAGATCTGCAGATCCCCTGAGCTGGTGGAAGAACAAGGCCTCTATCTACCCACGGCTTACTGAAGTCATGACAGGGAGACTCTGCATAGTGGCCACATCCGTTCCCTCTGAGAGGATCTTCTCAAAAACAGGACAAATAATTACTGAGAGAAGAAACCGCATCAGCCCCTCGAAAGTGAGGCAGCTTGCATTTCTGAATGCAAATCTCTCCTAAAATAAAAAATATGGTCATCATTGTGTGTGTGCTGGTTATAACATGGCAATAAAGAAGAGAAAAAAATAGGGACCAGTTTAATGCTTTCAGTTATTTATAATATGGGTTCTATTATGTTGTTCAGTTTCAGATTGTATTTGTTTTGAATGTTGTTTCTATACATTAAAAAGTTATACTTTAAATGTTTAATAGTATTCTTTTTCATAACAAATCAATGAATTTTTTAAGACATTGTGGTTAAGGTAGAGTATGATTTCATTTAATAATTTAATTCAAATTGTTTTCACACCTATCATCAAATTCATAGTTAAAACATGTATTTTTTAAAGAGCCGTTCGGGAGCCAAAAGAGCCGTCTCTTTTTGGTGAGCTGAGCCATAAGAGCCGGCTCACGAAAAAGAGCCGAAATGCCCATCACTAGTAAACATTAGCGCATGGTGCCGTCCCTCCGCTCCTCATTAGCATTTAAAGCTACACCTCTGTCCCTTTTACAATCAGCACAATTTCTGGTCTCTCTTCCTTTTGTAACATCATATTTACATGTTCAATATTTAAAACCATCTCTTCTCCGTCCTCAACGCTGTCTTCCCAAGTCAATTGTTCGTTTGCTTTTTACACTTTTTAACTTCCCCAATCTCTCCATTAATTCATCTTCTTCACTCTCTAATCATGCTTGTTCATGTTCTCCTGGTGAGAAATTCCACTTTCTTTTTGTACACTCTTTTGCCCAGTGTCCCATTTTTCCACATATAAAGCAACAATTTGCTCTATTTTCAATACTTCTTCTGCCTCTTCCTCGGCCCCTGACTCCTTCTCTGCCTACATTACTGTCAAACACAAACATGCCTGTACTGTCTTCATCTAATGAAAACACTGTTGTTCTGGTTTTTGCCTTTTTCCTTTGTTTAATATGTTTTTCAGCATGACGGGCATATTCCTGGGTAGCATTTAAACGAGAAATGCGATGATCTACCATATGATTAGTAACAAACCCAGAGATTTGAGGCAGACATCCTTTTAGGAATGCATTCTTTAACTGCTGTTCATAAGGCGAGTCATTTTGTATATTTTGAGGGGGTGGTACGCCACTATGATTATCAAAGACCTCTTTAAATCGATGATAGTATTGATCTACATCCTCGTAGTCTTTCTGAACACACCTGTAAACTTCTGACGCAATCGGGCCTAGCTGGATCCCCTGGGCCAAATGCATGTCCATCATTACCAGTCCCCCTCCAATCACCACATATCATACACCAATATGTGCCGAGTATCTGTCTAACTGCTCTCTCTACTTCCAGCCCATTAAGTCGATAGCTTTCAGTTAAGCCATTCACCCCGGCTACAAATTCTAGTACTTTAACTTTTGGGTGGGGAATTCCTTCTGTAGCTCTCCGTACATCATCGGCTGTCCATGGTCTAAAAACATACATAGTTGCATCGCCGTCATCCCCAGGATTTGGATTTGGGACTTGAATCATAGGGAAGGTATCTAAATTCTCCCCTGCTTCTTTTTCTAATGGCAACATTTTTGGCGCTACCCCATACCTATGTTTTGGACCACTTCTAGTAGTAATGGTACCTGTCACGAGACGCAGTGGCGAGGCTTGCATTAACATACGACCGAAAGGACTAGTATGTTGCAAGTCTGGGTATAACACGTTGGGTGCTGGGGCAGTCGGGACGTTATCAACCCCATGGTTATAAGCTGGGGGTTGAAGTAGGGGCTGCTGCGGAGGCATGTCAAGTCTTGCTCCGAGATCCCTATCTTGTCTAGATGTTACTGCATTTATATACTCAGAATCCTCTAAAGCCAATGTATTTCTTTATTTCTTTGGCTTTCTGTTATGTGCTTCCTGTAACCATTTTCTTGCCTGCTCTAAGCCATGTTTTTTTTAATCAATTTTCTGATTTCCTCTTCCTTTCGCTCGGATATCTCTAACTAATGCGGAACAGCTATCCACACTCAGTTTACCATTAAATCCGAATTTGGTTCTCCATACTTTCAAATATTTCACATTTTCCTGTCCTCGAAATTGCATAAATTCAGCATCTTCAGTGCTCTCAACATACTTACAACGTGTACAACAATTACCCATGGTTAAATTCACAACAAGACCGCGGTTTACACAATTATACACTTAATCCTCATAGACTATTTAGTACTATTTTCCCTTTTGAGTAATTTATTACCTGTAGTCTACTCACAGGCTGTGGACCGGCCCATGTACTTCAACGGCTTTCTACAGAACTTAGCAAAATAGGCTACTAACGCTGCTTCCCGGTACCCCCGGCGCCATATGTTAGTAAACGTGACTCCTGTGATTAGCTTGCACCATGTCACAACTTGGACCTGAATTAAGCAAATGCAAGAGATAGAATTGCACGTCTAATTTATCTTTAACTTAAAGATCGAGAGTCCAAATTCTGCATTGTACACTGAAAAGTCCTATCTTATGTTCACACATATCTGAGTCCTGGTCGCCAGGCCTTGTCAACCTGTTTGTTTGGCTAGGATTTAATAACGCATGTTTGTAAGGCACGTGTCTACCACCAGACCCAGATCTATCAAAACAAACACATTTCAGCAACAATAAACGCACTAATGCAGAACTCTACCCTCTAATGGTATTCAAACCCTTTTAACATGTGTAAATTACAATTCCCAATTCATTAGCAATAACAATCAGCTATTATGTCAATTTCAACCAATATACATTTACAGGTCAGAATCCATTGTGAGTTTAGTGCACAACTTAACAGCGGAGTATTTCATCCGACTATATACAGTGATTAGTCTTTAACGACCTCACTGCGCGAGTTTTTCTCGATTTTAAGAAACCCCTGCCGTGCACGGATTCGGTCCCGACCCTGGACGGCGGAAAAAGCTGTTGAGATCCTGCTCCGAAGGACCAATTTGTTACGATAATTTCTTTATCAAGTAATGCACATGAGTCGTTGGATTTAAAGAAAGTACAATAGTTTAATGCTTGCCAGCAAGGAGGCAAAGTCTGATCGCAATACAAAGTTTGTCTAGCTCCCCAGTCTTCAGGTAAGACCATTTATTGGTGATAAGTAGGGATGGGACGTATGGCACTGACGCATCGATGCTTGTGTCGCAAAACCAATACGCACAGTTTCGAAAAAGTGTTTTGGAGTTTGTATCAAATTACGAAACCACGTGATAGATGACGTTCAATGCTTCAAACGTCACAAACTGGTTCGAAGTTTTGCCGCTCTTCTGAACCAGAGCCATAGAAGGAACAAAGCCACCGCTTCTTGTTAAAGACAAATCTCACATTGCCAGAGAAGCAGCACCAGGCATCGCTCGAGTTTCTTCCATCAGTCATTATTATTTAGCCAAATCCGTATTGTAATAATTATAAATCCGTGCACATGAGTGTTGTGTTATTTTATTGAAATGAAACGTAACATGATAGGACTAGGTAGGTCTATACAGTGCCCAGAAAACAAATGTTGATGATTCGTCAACATTGTCAATAATAATAATAATTAGTAAAAAATAAAGTCCCTCCAGTTCACAATAGGCCTATATCACAAATGTTAAGAATAAGAAAACATCTGTGTAATCTAGTTTAATTGATATACAAACCGTATCGTATAAAGTCCGTCCACCCGCATCAACAGGTAACGGCTTTTTCGGTGGTGTAGCTGGTTAAAGCGTTGTACGACAACGTATTGATAATGCGAGGCTGGTTACCCGAGTTCGCGCCCCAGTGCAGGGAACCTCGGAAGATATTCTTTAACTTTTACTGTGAGAAAATGATATAATTCTAACGGCCTTCAGATGTATCACAACATTTTAATGTGTGAGCACTAATATCAGATAAAAATGAACACATGTAGCCTTAATTAAAATATTAAATAACGTAGGGTAGTCTACCGTCGGAGACAACCACTACGCCTCATTCAACCAGTTTAAACGGCTTCTATATGACGCTGTTAATTTTCAATGCGCCGATAGTTAGGCTCTTTGGGCCGGCACAATCCGGAAGAAACCACCAAAGCTTCACAAGGCATCGTTCGCCCATCCCTAGTGATAAGTCCCCTCCTCAGCTGTGGATGCACATGGAAACTTACAGTTCTCTGACCCTAGGCTTGACCATATGATTTACTCAACACATATGGTTTATTGCACCTCTAGTATGATAATTGTCAACCTAGGTCAGTTTGTTTACGTAAGCCTAGTGTCATCTATAGATCATGTGGGGAGAGGGTTCTCTGCCGGCAAAGGAATGCTAGCACCAGTATTTTAAGAATATAACCTTACATTCTAAATTTCTACAACACCCCCTTGTTGGTTTTGGTTTTTCCCTGTCCTAGTGTTTCCCTGTCATTGTCTTCACCTGTGTCTCGTTCTCGTTAGCGTCATTGTGTCCACCTGTGTGTCGTTTGGTTCTGTGTATTTAGGTTTCTATTTTGTGTCCAGTCTTTGTCTTGTCATTACTACCTGTCCGTGTGAGTACCCAAGCTGTTTTCCCGTTTTTTGACAATAAATCCTCTGTTCACGCAATGCCTTGCAACTCTCCTGCGTTTGGGTCCTACCCCTCCACACACCCTGACAGAATGACAAGACCACAAATGGACCCAGCAGAGAACCCTTTCCTAGGGACCCGACTTGCCTTTGGTGGACCCCGAAGCCTGCAGCAGAGGGCCCACCCCAAGTCCTGGTTCCTACCCCGGCTCCAGCCCCAGCCTGGACCCCGACTCCAGCCTTGGTCCTGCCCTGGGCCCCGCCTCGATCCTGCCCTGTGCCCCTGCCTCATCCTGAGGTTGTGCCGCCCAGCGCACGAACAACCGAGGTTGTGCCGCCCAGCACCCAGACACCGAGGCTGTTCCTGCCGGGGAGTCTCGGCCGCCTGCCACCGGTACCCAGCCCCGTTCCTGCCCTGTGCCCCAGCCTCGTTCCTTCACTGTGCCCCAGCCTCGTTCCTTCCCTGTGCCCCTGCCTTCTCCGCCCGAGGACTCCAGGCCGCCGCCTCCTCCGCCCGAGGACTCCAGGCCGCCGCCTCCTTCGCCCGAGGACTCCTGGCCGCCACCTCCTTCGCCCGAGGACTCCTGGCCGCGGCCTCCTCGTCCGCGCTCCCAGACGCCTCCTCGTCCGCGCTCCCAGACGCCTCCTCGTCCGCGCTCCCAGGCGCCTCCTCGTCCGCGCTCCCAGGCGCCTCCTCGTCCGCGCTCCCAGGCGCCTCCTCGTCCGCGCTCCCACCTGCCCCGACCATCTGTACCGACCCCGTGCTGCCCCCCGGACCTGCCCCGACCCTCTGCCCTGCCTCCGGGTCTTCCCCCGGACCTGCTCCGACCCCCTGCCCTGCCTTGTGGGCCGTTGGGTGACATCCCTTGAGAGGGGGGTACTGTCACGGCCACAGCCGTGCCCCCTTGTTGGTTTTGGTTTTTCCCTGTCCTAGTGTTTCCCTGTCATTGTCTTCACCTGTGTCTCGTTCTTGTTAGCGTCATTGTGTCCACCTGTGTCGTTTGGTTCTGTGTATTTAGGTTTCTATTTTGTGTCCAGTCTTTGTCTTGTCATTACTACCTGTCCGTGTGAGTACCCAAGCTGTTTTCCCGTTTTTTGACAATAAATCCTCTGTTCACGCAATGCCTTGCAACTCTCCTGCGTTTGGGTCCTACCCCTCCACACACCCTGACAGAATGACAAGACCACAAATGGACCCAGCAGAGAACCCTTTCCTAGGGACCCGACTTGCCTTTGGTGGACCCCGAAGCCTGCAGCAGAGGGCCCACCCCAAGTCCTGGTTCCTACCCCGGCTCCAGCCCCAGCCTGAACCCCGACTCCAGCCTTGGTCCTGCCCTGGGCCCCGCCTCGATCCTGCCCTGTGCCCCTGCCTCATCCTGAGGTTGTGCCGCCCAGCGCACGAACAACCGAGGTTGTGCCGCCCAGCACCCAGACACCGAGGCTGTTCCTACCGGGGAGTCTCGGCCGCCTGCCACCGGTACCCAGCCCCGTTCCTGCCCTGTGCCCCAGCCTCGTTCCTTCACTGTGCCCCAGCCTCGTTCCTTCCCTGTGCCCCTGCCTCCTCCGCCCGAGGACTCCAGGCCGCCGCCTCCTCCGCCCGAGGACTCCAGGCCGCCGCCTCCTTCGCCCGAGGACTCCTGGCCGCCACCTCCTTCGCCCGAGGACTCCTGGCCGCGGCCTCCTCGTCCGCGCTCCCAGACGCCTCCTCGTCCGCGCTCCCAGACGCCTCCTCGTCCGCGCTCCCAGACGCCTCCTCGTCCGCGCTCCCAGACGCCTCCTCGTCCGCGCTCCCAGGCGCCTCCTCGTCCGCGCTCCCAGGCGCCTCCTCGTCCGCGCTCCCAGGCGCCTCCTCGTCCGCGCTCCCAGGCGCCTCCTCGTCCGCGCTCCCAGGCGCCTCCTCGTCCGCGCTCCCACCTGCCCCGACCATCTGCACCGACCCCGTGCTGCCCCCCGGACCTGCCCCGACCCTCTGCCCTGCCTCCGGGTCTTCCCCCGGACCTGCTCCGACCCCCTGCCCTGCCTTGTGGGCCGTTGGGTGACATCCCTTGAGAGGGGGGTACTGTCACGGCCACAGCCGTGCCCCCCTGTTGTTTTTGGTTTTGCCCTGTCCTTGTGTTTCCCTGTCATTGTCTTCACCTGTGTCTCGTTCTCGTCATTGTGTCCCCCTGTGTGTCGTTTGGTTCTGTGTTTTTAGGTTTCTGTATTGTGTCCAGTCTTTAGGGCTGTCCCCACTCTTCTGGTCGATATGCTCTTGGTCGACTACGATTTTTTTTAGTCGAGCTGCCGTATGGCAGTGTGAGATCTGATTCCCGCTTGTGTCATCATTGCTGAATTAATTCTACAGACATTGTAGAATATATTATTTAAGACAAATAAAGCAACTTTAAAAATATAATATAGCTTCAAGCAGCGATGCAGGTTCCTCCGCAAAATATTATAAACATGTACACTGTTGAAGTTGGACAACGAGAGCAAAACTACCTCATGTTTGGCCAACAACAATAGGCTGATTGGGGATTTGAACTCATGAGCATAAGGTCGCAAGTCAGGTTGTCTATCCTCTCTGCTACACACCAACTGTTGAACTTGTATGAGTAGAAAGGGCAGAGTATGAGCTTTGGTCAGCAAAGGTTAAGAAACGGTTGACGTTTCAAGGTAAAATTGCATGAAATTGCGCATGGTACATCAGAATGATGTCAC
Organism: Osmerus mordax; assembly: GCF_038355195.1. Classification (NCBI taxonomy): domain Eukaryota; kingdom Metazoa; phylum Chordata; class Actinopteri; order Osmeriformes; family Osmeridae; genus Osmerus; species Osmerus mordax. Next base: position 4,029,964 of record NC_090068.1, read on the forward strand.
ATTGAAGCTAATAAGGTTTGAAAAACCATCAGTCAAAATTATATTTGATTTATTGACACAAAAACACAGAGGAAAAAAGCTAATATATATATAAAATAATTGATATTCGTAACGGAGAGCTGCGATTGGAAGCGAAATGAAACGGGCTAAAAACCGAGGGTGGGGGCTTGGTCAGCACACAATTTCCTGAAAGTATGTGTGTGCGTCTCGCCAAGCTCGCTTGTGTGTCAAGGGGCAGGATGAATGTGCGCGCGCTGTGGAGCCATTCAATTGAATTCAATCATATATTGACATATCAAGGTGAAATTGCGTATGGTACTTCAGAATTATGTCAACTTGAAGGCACTAACGTTTGAAAAACCATCAGTCAAAATTATATTAGATTTATTAACACAAAGATATTGTGGCAATGTGGACATTTACATAAATGCACTTCTTTCAGCCATTTTGTATTGCATTCCTTATTCAATTTCACCCTGTAGAAAGACATATATTCTACAAATCTGTAACAAATTTCAAGTCAATTGGATCTATGGTTCATGAGAAGGGTTTTGAAGCAAATTTGGACAGTACAGCAAAATCTATCATGGCGGACCTTATGGGTTCTTGAGGCTTTTTTGTTCCCCATGAGAAATAAGGCATGTATACCAATTTTCAGGCATTTTGGAATAATGGGGCGCTGGGGAAATCACGTAGACTTTGGGTGTGGCTTATAGCGCCACCGGCGGTCTGGGAGTAGTGAGTGACCTGGTGTATCATTGGGCCAAATTTGAAAAAATCGGGTCAAGGACTTTTTGAGCTATTGAGCCATTTAGCGGAGAAGAGGAAAAATAATAATAAGAATACTAAAAAAAACAATAGGTTTCCTCCTACCGGAGGAACCCTAATAATAAGAATACTAACAAAAACAATAGGTTACCTCCTACCGAAGGAACCCTAATAATTTAAAAGAAAAGGTGTTACTGTTTTCGCTTTCGTTAATCTGCGCTTTGTTTTGGTATTTTGCACACGGCACGAGCACAATTGGCTGCCGAACTACAAACTCTGCCATAGTCTACTTTGTTGGTGTTATTAGTCAAAATGGCAAATAAATCTGTGGATGGCAGCATTTCATTAAAGTACATTTACATTTATAAAGTACTGGGTGACTCGAAAAACTTTGAATGCAAACTCTGCCAACAACGGTTTATTTTTCATAGTTCGACATCGAATATGATGTAGCCTACTTCCTGAAAATGTAAGTTGGCCTAGCCTTACTTCGCTCATGCTAACGCGCTGGGTTGAAAAATGAATATGCTTATTATAAGAATGGCAAATCGAATGGCATTATCTTCTCCGGCCAAGACAACAAAATCTTTCTCTGTTGCACCGTTCCCCACTCAGCTTCTACGTAAGTTCGCATGCTGCAAGTTTTCAGGCAGTGATAAGCGCGCTCTGATTTGCATGTTAAACAAACAATATTTTAAATTTGTAATACATTGTAAGAAATACATTCGGTTACAACAGGACTGGTGATACGAGTCTTATTATTAGTAGGCTATTAGCGGCTGAATCTGCAATGTCCAGCAGCCATCGAATCAGATCGGGAAAACGTTTTTTTTTTTTTGTGGAAAAAAAGCGTTTCAAATTTCGATTTGTCGATTTTCAGACGTTTTAGTCGAGTCTTGGTCGACCAAAGAAAATCTTAGTCGGGGACAGCCCTACCAGTCTTTGTCTTGTCATTACTACCCGTCTGTGTGAGTACCCTAGCTGTTTTCCCGTTTTTTACAATAAATCCTCTGTTCACGCAATGCCTCGCAACTCTCCTGCGTTTGGGTCCTACCCCTCCACACACCCTGACATGATCAGGGTTGGCAGGGACAGACTGGGAGTAAAAATAGGCCCTGGACTTTGATCCAGACCGGCCCACCAGATCCGACCACCATATACCACCACAGCTGCCCTGCCAATGCATGCACTTTCTGTGTTTGATGTGATGCTAGTTATGGATTTCCAGACTTAAGCTGAAAGCATGCAGCCAAGGAGCTCGCCATCTTTATTACTCATTTAAAAACTATTTGATAAATCCAATATAAAAGCATCATAGAACGTAAAGTAACAGCTAGCTGGCGTCAGTTACTTGTAAAATGCATAGATAATGTTTAACAGTAAAATATCAATTTAGCTTGCACCTAAGTTATAACATATTGGAGTTTGCTAACATTAGCAATAATGTCAGCTAGCTAGTTCGAAGTGTATACATAGGCTAACCATTACATTAGCAGCTAGGGATGGGACTTTACAGGAGTTTTCATGTTCGACTATTAATAACGTTAATGAACAATTAATCGATTATTTGCTAAGGCATGACGTCACGGTTTTCCCCCCACCCATCAACCCCACACGCATTAATGTCAAACACGCACACAACAGGACTGATATTTCCAAAAAATAGCTTTATTAAAGAAAATACGCCATTTTGTAGTCAAGTTTGGTTTTCACAGCGCATTATGCCATCCGATGGAATTTAACAGGTAGCGATTGCAACGCATCACTGCCTGGCTACAGCATAGACCTTTTGAAAAAGGAATAAATAATAATAACATTGGAAAATAATTTTAAAAAGAAATAAACACGGTCTAATGGCTTACATCCATCCTTTTAAACGTCAGGCTTCTCGACGCTGGCGGAAGCATAATTATTTGACAATTGAGTTTTATTGAGGGGAGGTGGATGGTCGTTGAGGTAGCTATCCAATTCTGCATCTACATCATTTGGACAAGCCGTGTAATTGTCACCCAAAAGCACAGCTATGGCACTTGCAGTAGCACTTCTCCGCGGCAGTGCTCCTGCGTTCTCAGTTGCATTAATCTGTTCAACAGTAGTGGTGGCCACGATATCCAGTAATGCATTCTTCAGTCAACTTTTGTGAAGGCTTGAGAAATCCCAAATGTTTGTGGCGAGGTTCTAAGATCATAGCAATCATTGCGGGCGACGTTGAAGGGAAGTTGTCCTTATTGACCTGCAGAGGCAGAAAAAAAGAACATTGGAGCCGATCTATCAATAGCCTATGCACAAATAGCTAGTAGTTCTAAGGAACGTCAAACACATATGTATTATTAAACAGACGTACCTTCATTCGTTTGGCCAGCTGAGACTGCATTTTGGCCTTGAACGCTTCTATTTTGGAGTAGCCTCCATCACTCTTAAGATGAACATTTAGCAGGCTGAAGGTGATTGGGTATGTGCTTGAGATTGAGACCTCCGTCTCTGAAGACAACACAGTTGTAGCACACTTAAGTGCCTTCAACACTGGTAAGGAGTCTTCCTTTAGCTGCCAGTGTGGGTCTTTCATGTCGAGAGTTCTGGCATTTTGGATATCTGGATTTTTGTCACTGTACGATCGGACAGCCCCATTTGTTGTTCCATTAACCGCTCAAACATATCACAGACCGAATTCCATCGCGTTTTGCGCGACTGGATGAGGCGGTGCTTTGGCAGTTGTAGCTGTCCTTGCTTTTGGTAGCAGGTGTGCTGTGGTTGAAATGTTTCACTATCCTCCCAGCTGCTGCGATGACCCTATACAAGTCAAGAGCAAAGCCATCATTGATGGCTAATTAAGAATATATTGTGCTTAGTAAAGTTATGCATTGTGCTTATTAAAGTTCTGTCTTATGAACTGAGAAGTGTGCTTAGGCTTAAACAGTTTCGACCACAGAGTGTAGGGAAAAAGGCTGTATTTAAGAAAACTGAAGAGTCAACACTGCCTGGTAATTATAGATATGTTTACAGTGGATTGAAGTCTTTCCCAGTCCTGTACCAGATGCATTAACAACATTGAATTGAATTATGGAAAATCATAATTCCACAATTTAAACGTAATGCTCACTAGGAAAGAGATGTCTTCTGCTAAATTATGTTCCAGGTGTAGCACAGTCCACAGACAAAGCACAGTACCATCACACCTTCTCCTACCCCCGACAAGGAGAGGAGTCTTCCCCCTTTGTCCTTCTCCCAGAGGAGAAGCTTCAAAGCTTCTGGCCCAGCATGGGGTCAGAAACAGAGGCCACACGGCCCACAGTATCAGACAAAGGATTTATAAGGAAGAACTTTCTTATGTGGATTTACAAACATATTCTCAAGGACTACATGGCTCATGGACACTATTTCAATGACAGTAGTTGATGTGTTATAATGTGTGTTTTTCTCATTTACTTAGAACATTGTTTAATTGAGTCAAGTATAGTTAAGTCAGCCAATCTTGATATCAAAATGATTGTACCATACTAACAAAACCATTTATGAATGTTGTATTGTTATATTCTGAAGTTTAAGCATTCCATGGACAGTTGAAATAACGGAACTCAAAAGGTACATCTACTTCACACCTAGGCAGATCTCAGGACGACGCCCAGGTGGGGGGAAATTGACCAATGAAAGAGGTCACCTTCACGGGGACCCCCCCTTGTTCTTTGGAGTATAAAACCCCCAAACGTACAATCACCCTCGCTTGTTCGTAGGATTAAACCGAGGTCAACCGGTCACTCTCTAACCTATTCCTCTCAATTGGCACATTCACTGAGCGCCCGGAACTTTGACGAGAGATTCCGCTTTCTATTCGTTGGACATAACGAACCTTTGACTCCTTCTTCAAACCGACAAAAGTAACTACGATTTGCAATATTTCTTAATTGTGACATATTGGCATGTTGTGATTAAATTGTTGATGTTTGATTGTATTTTACAAATGAGTTAACTTAACCCTTGTTAAGTCAGTTACCCTTGCTCGTCCATTGTTACCCCAAAGGCCTACCTATCCCTCTCTACCCCTCTCTCTCTCCCTCCCCCCTTCACACGCGCTCTACACAGCCATTGTGTTGCTCGCCCTCATTTGCATACAGCCACTGTACTACTCTGACTAACCCATAACTTATCTGGTATTTGTTCATTATAATTACATTCTCCTAAATAAATCATTGTGTATAATACTCGCGTATCACTCACGTTATCTGATCTGCTCTACTTTCATAGAATTCACTACTTAAGATTAGACTGATTATTACGAAGGCTATTATTTCAATATTATTCAATAAGGTTTCCTCTATCCCTTTAACAATAAGAGGTGGTGCCCCCATGAACTACATACTTTATTATAAATTAAGTATTGCTAATCTTAAACGAGCAAACCCCGCTACACAGGTGAAGCAGTAAACCAAACGAGGAGATTGGGTATTGATTAATGTGATGTCCTCACTGCAGTGTAGCAACTGTAGCTATACATCTAGCTAACTCTGATGCAAAATGACAAGTCGTAGTGAGTGTTTACTTGCTGTTTACTGGTTTCCAATATCATCTTACATGACAGAGTAAAAACTGTAACAAAGTAAGTACCTCTGCACAGTGGTGTCTGGTTGGTCTGCGCCCATCCTGAGCTCTCTGCAGGCCCCAATGAAATTTGTACCACAATCTGACCTTAGTTGTTTGGCTGGTCCTCTTATGGCAAAGAAGCGCCTCAAGGCGTTAATGCAGCTTGAGGCGTCCATTGAGGCAATCACCTCGATGTGAACTGCCCTAGAGCTCATACAACAGAACAATATGGCCCACCGCTTGCTCTCAGACTGCGCCCCTCTTGTACGTCTGGTAGTGATGTGCCATGGTCCGAAGACATCCAACCCCACATACGTGAAGGGAGGTCAGGCCTTGAGACACTCTGGTGGCAGATCTGCCATTTGTTGCTCCTGCATCCGCCCTCTGAGTCTGCGACAAGTCACGCATTTGTGAAGAGTTGAGTTTATGAGCCCTTTACCTCCCAGGATCCAGAGTCCTGCAGCTCTCACGGCGCCTTCAGTTAGATGGCGACCCTGATGTTTTACTTGAGCATGGTGGTGTCTGATGAGCAGCAAGAACACATGGTTTTCTTTTGAGGGGGAATAACAGGGTTCTTTTGCTCAATCTCCACGTCTGCGTTTTTCAGGCGGCCTCCGAGGCAGATGAGGTCATTCCGCAAGATAGGGTTGAGAGGACGTAGGTAGCTGTTTAGAGGAGCTGGCTTGTCTCTTTCTAAAGCTTCAAACTCTTTCTCAAATGCTTTCCTCTGCACAGCTCTGGTGATGACTTCTCTTGCTTGGTAAAGCTCATCCGGAGAGAGAGGCATTTCACATTTATGCCATCCCTTACACTTATCCATGATGTTAGAGGACTTGTAAGATCTCGCAACATGGATTAAGAGTGCCACAGCTCGCTGTAGTGTGTCAAAATTGGAGAACCTCTCACAACGCTCTATGCTGAGACCTTTTCCATGTAGATGGGTGACGTAGCATTTCACATCCGGACGAATCTCCGCATCTACTTCTGGTGAGACTAAACTGAATGACTGAATAGGTTCAGGTTGAATGGAAGGCTTACGCAAAAAGGTAGGTCCGCTGAACCACATTGTTTGTGTGAGGCGTGATACTGGAACAGACCTCGATGCAAGATCAGCCGGATTCTCCTCTGTGCGTACGTAGTGCCATTGTTCAGGATTAGTGGTCTGGCGAATACGCTGGACTCGATTGTGGACATATACATAAAACCGTCTGGATTGGTTGTTAATGTATCCAAGGACCACTTTGCTATCCGTGTAGAACTTAGTGGAATCTAGCTTCAAGTCTAGTTCAACTTGAATCAGTTCAGCCATTTCCACAGCCAAAACTGCTGCACATAGCTCGAGTCTCGGTATGGTTGGCTTAGATTGAGGAGCGAGTTTAGACTTCCCCATGACAAATCCAATGTCAACACTGTCTTCTTGGATGGTCTTCAAATAGGCTACAGCACCAATGGCCTTGGTAGAAGCATCACAGAACACACAGAGTTCTACTCGTTCAGCCTTGATTAGAGAGATCCCTGTGTACATCCTTGGTATATGGAAATGCTTCAACTCTTGAAGGGAGTTTCACCAAGCCTCCCACTTGCCTAATTTATCTTCAGGTAATGGGGTGTCCCACTCTGGTGTCTCAAAATTCAGCTCTCTGAGGAGGGCTCTTCCTTGGATTGTGACCGGAACCAACAAACCCAAGGGGTCAAAAACACTGTTCACCATGGAGAGAACTCCACGGCGGGTGAACGGCTTAATGTCAGTTGACGCAGCGAAGGTGAATGTGTCCCTTGCTATCTCCCACAGGAGGCCTAAGCTGCGTTGAGTTAACGACTCATCTCCACTGAGGTCTACATCTTTCCCAGCTGCCACACAGTCCTTACTTGGGAAGGCCGCCAAGACAGCCTGACTTTTCGATGCAAACTTGTGTAGCCTGAGGTTGGAGCCAGCAAGTGAAGCTTGAGTCCTACGCAGCAGGTCAATGGCTTCAGCGTCAGTTGGGACAGAACAAAGACCGTCATCAACGTAAAAGTGGGGCTTGACGAAGGTGACGGTGTCTACTCCGTGTCTTTGCACACCCTCTCTGATGGCTCTTCTAAGCCCGTAGATAGCCACTGCTCGAGATGAGCTATTCCCTTCATTCTGTAGTTTATGACTTCATTCATCACATCATTGTCCTTGAACCATAAAATTCTGAGATAGTTCCTGTGCTTTTCCTCTACGAGGAAGCAGTAAAACATCTGCTGTATATCTGCCATGACTGCAACCTTTTCCTTTCGGAACCGCAGGAGTACTCCCAGAAGGGAGTTGTTAAGATCAGGACCAGTCAAGAGCACATCGTTCAAGGAGATTCCGGAGTGTTGGGCACTTGAATCAAACACCACCCTGATTTGGCCAGGTTTTTGTGGGTGAAATACTGCAAAGCTTGGTAAGTACCAGCACTCTTCGGCTTCCGTTAGTCCTGGCGCCACCTCAGCATGGTCATTTTCCAGCAGTTTACCCATGAATGCGGATGTGGCTTTGCGTGTATAGGACAGCTCCTATTAGGATCACTGGAAGTGCTTGACTCTGCTGGGGAGACATTGGTCTTATGAAATGCAATGGGGTTTTTGGTGCTTTTAAAATGGGAACTTTCAGCCTTCAAAGGAGGCTCCCTAGCATTTAAAAAGGCAAAGCTGGGATCATTCCTTTTCTTTGCCTCATAGCACATGAACCTAGTAAAGAACTCAAATGGTGGAAACCGTCCTCCATTTCCTTCTTTATACCTCGAACCCGCAGAGATCCATTTTTCCTGAAGTCCATAAGGCAGCTTGGCTACTATAGGTTCAATGCCACGTGCAGTATCCAAGTAGGACAAACCTGGAAGGTAGCCGTCTTCCTTAGCACACTGCACTTCCATCAGCAGATCTGCTAGCTCCCTTAGCTTCAGATTTTCTTTCGCCGAAAGCGTAGGAAATTTGTTGAGTCGAGTGAAGAGGGCCTTTTCAACTACCTCTGGCGCTGCGTAACATTCCTGAAGACGTTCCCAGGCTTTCCTGAGTGCTATGTCTGGACTTGCTATGTGCACTGAATGTAAGCGTTTCACTTGGTTGCTGGATTCTTTGCCAAGCCATCGAGTCATTAAGTCCAGCTCCTCGGTAGCAGTGAGACCCAGGCCTTGGGTAGCATTTTTATATGAAGACTGCCAAGCACGATCATTTTCAGGTTGATCATCAAACTCATACAAGCTTGCACTCACCAGGTCACGTTGAGCTAAATATTGTGCGAGATGTTCAGTTGTGCGCACACTTTGTTCAGTTTTCAGCTGAGGGAAGAAGTGCGGAGCAGAGACATTCAAGTCAGTGTGAAATGTTTTTGAATTGACCTGAGCATCCTTTATGTCAAATAAGTCTGACAGTTTGACTGCTGGTGGAACATAAGCATAGTCTGGGCCATCTACTACTAAGTCCACATTACCAGTGTTAGCCTGCGGTGGTCCCTGTGAAGAAACAGGAACCTGCCGGTATGAAGAAAAGGGGTTGTTTGGACTGAAACAGTTAGTGGCAGCTGTAGCAGGCTGAAATGTCTGAGTGCTAGCCTTCGTAGCTGCTCGCTCTGGGGAGCTTGGACGTATTTGCTTGTCTGCTCTAGTTTATCTTCTTCTGATGGGCCCGTTTCATCCAACAGAATACATCTCTCCATTGTGTGAGCTGATTCCCAAACGGCTACTTCGGCGTCAGCAGCTGCTGCTTCACGGCACATGGCGAGTGTCTCAAGCTCAGTCTCTCTTCTTATTCTCTCCAACTGTGATTCAGCTTCTTTAGCTGCTTTGTCTATTTTAGCTTTAGCTTCTTGTCCTGCATATGTAGCGCGTACTTTAGCAGCTGATGCTTTTGCACGTGCGTGGATTAGCGCACTGTTTGATGATGTAGCTGAACGAGAACTTCCACTCGCTACAGAAGCCTTAGCACTTTTTGTGTCCATCTTGCCACGAAGTTCAACACTAACTTCTCTGTCTTTTTACTGTGATGTCCTCACTGCAGTGTAGCAACTGTAGCTATACATCTAGCTAACTCTGATGCAAAATGACAAGTTGTAGTGAGCGTTTACTTGCTGTTTACTGGTTTCCAATATCATCTTATATGACAGAGTAAAAACTGTAACAAAGGAATAAAGTTTGACTGTTTTAGCATAAATCTCGTAATGGAATACAACTGTAAATATATGTAAATAAGACGTAACTATGTGTAGTCTTTCCTTTTTAAACAGTATTTTAACATTAACTTATTAACAACAATGAATGTGTACTTATGACATTGCCTCTAGTGCTAACAATCGTGACGTGCATACATTTGTGTTTACTTTCCACTCAACAGGAAAATGTCAGTTTCTAACCCCAAAACTCCCGAGACAGCTTGTCAAATTAAAAGTCCTTTCAACATTTTGCCTTAATGGCAACACAATTAAAGTTATCAATGAAAGGAGGGATCTTATGAAAACTTTAAAATATCCTGTCTAATTTCTGGTTTTTCTATTTGTTTCGAATTTATTTTATTACAATTCAAAAAGCTTGGCTAAAGTTGTATGTATGTGGTGAAGGGGGCCTGTGAGTATGTCCATGTCTGCCGTGGATACATGGATGTCGAATGTCCACTCTGCGGAGTGAAGGTGGGTTTTCCCCTATAACATCATTAGGGTTTTCCCACTGTGTCCAGTGTGTCCTCACCACTTGGCCATAACGCTGCATAGTTTCATCATTATTGTTGATTTGTATGTCAACATTGTGTAATCAGTAATGGGATATTTTTAAATTTGTGTTTGTTGTCAAAGGAGGGATTTATTTGAACTTAAAAAATATCCACTTTAAATCCTCAAATGGGTTCTTGATTTCAATATCTGTGTTTAATCATTGGTGTTCGACTGTTCGCATCTCATTTGACTCAGTTACTGCTTGATCATGGGAGATAAGGTGATGCTGGGACTGTAACTCTTTTCTGCTTCAGGATGAGTCAGACCGGCGGGTCTGACTTCCTTTGGATATACAACCCCTGTTCTAAGGCCCCATTCCCCTGGAGACCCTGTCCCCCCCTTTCTCACTGGATGATTTACCCCTTCCCCTTGGAGACCCTGCCCGATACATCATTAGATGTTCGCGGAAGCCTGTTGTACATTTATGGACAGGACCATTCAAGGTAATTGAGAGAACCTCGCACGCCCTAAGGGTGCTGGGGAAAGGAAGTACGTGGTACCACTGGAGCATGTGTTGTGCTGCTCCAGAACCCAGTCGTACGTTGCAGGAGTTGGTGGAGAAGAGCCAGGAGGGCCAGTGAACCGTTTGCTATTGCTACGAATGTGAGAGTCCGGAAAAGAGGGTTACGACTAGGTCAAGAGTGATACTGCTTGACCACACTAGAATTGTACTGGACTAAGAAGGTTTCCGCTATTTTACTGTGAGTGTGCTATATCAATATCAACATTATTGTTGCTCTATCCCGTGTATCAGGTCCCTGTGCAACCGGATCATTGTCTCGGCTGTGGAGAACCCAAAGACAGGGTTCCAAATGCCATTGCTGGGGCTGGCTGACCAGGACGAGGAGGAGGTGGTTGGTCCGGGCTATGTTGATTGATCTCTGGTGTTTTCAGAGATCAAAAGAGGGATTAAAGAATATATTGTGCTTAGTAAAGTTATGCATTGTGCTTATTAAAGTTCTGTCTTATGAACTGAGAAGTGTGCTCAGGCTTAAACATTGATTTTCGACCACAGAGTGAGGGAAAAAGGCTGTATTTTGTGTCTCTATATCTTCATTTTCAGAAGCAATCTTGAAACCGGGTGGAGACGGCACCCGAGCAGGTGGGACGCGTAGGCAAGAACAACTCCCTGCTGCACAGGAGAACAAGCTCAACCCTCTTGTGTTTTTGTTTTACTGCACTGTATAATATATGCTGGGGCAGGGACAGATAGCCAGTTGGACTTCGTGAACCAACCCAAACTCTGTTGTGGGTAGGAAAACGTAGACAACCCCAGAGCTCTGTACTTGTTGATTTCCAACTGCTGCATTAAAGCTGATATTATCGGACCTCTGCGACTCCAGACCACTCTTTCTAGAACACAGACTTGTGTCATTGAATACCATCATTACACATTGGAATGTCTTGGACACTCACATTCACATTTAGTCATTTAGCAGACGCTCTTCTCCAGAGCGACTTACAGTAAGTACAGGGACATTCCCCCGAGGCAAGTAGGGTGAAGTGCCTTGCCCAAGGACACAACGTCATTTGGCAGAGCCGGGGATCGAACCAGCAACCTTCTGATTACTAGTTAGTTTCCCTAACCACTCAGCCACCTGACTCCCAAACCTTGGAGCCCACAGTCGCTCTCAGCACAGAGTACTTAGAAAAGCTAAAAGGTGAGACACAGAAAGACGACACCCCACAACTTCTGCAAAACACAGACAGACAAGGCTGGCCACACCACAAGAAACAGGTGGACATGAGAATGGCACAATACTGGCGGAATACTACCAGGAGTCATCAGACCCCCCGAGAAGTTCAAAGACTTTCCAATTAGTCAACATTAAAGGCCATATGGCAGGTTTATGGAGTAATAAGCCCCCGTTCAAGTGTTGAGCATTAGCTGCACGGTCTGTAGAGATATTGGGACGAAGCTGCAATACAGTACATAACAGAAAGTGTTTCATTCTGCAGAAATTGTGTAAATGTTTAATGTAACAATGGTTGTGACTGTGTTTGTTAATATTGTTTGTTTTGTTCATTCATACTGTCAATCATAATAGTGTAGCGCCTCTCTAGCTTAGTTGAGCTGAAGTGAGAGGTGGCTAACCTGAATTATTTTAACTAACAAAAATACACTTGGGGTTTCACTAATGAACTTGACAATATTAATCCAGTATATCAACAATCATTAATTTACTTCATCCATTAATTGTGGATGACGAGAAGAGTAGACTTTAAGAGAGGACCGATGCCGAGGACAATCTTGACTTTCCACCGGCTTTACCACTATGTTCGCTGGTCGCTAGCTTGGTAACAAAGTCTGTGCTCAATCACTAGCCACTTGGTCAGCAGCTGAACTACTTTTTACAATGGTTGAGTTATCCACTCAACTATCTAAATATACCACCATTACTAAGATAAACAGAGTCCTGGTTGAACACTTGCTGTAATAATGATGGATACTTGAAATAAACTGTTTGTATGGGTTTACATTACAACACTTCTTTTTCGACCTCCTCCGTTCACCGTTATATCTCTCCCCCTCTCATCGTTATATCTCTCCCTCCCTGCACACCCCACGACCTCTCACCCCTGACCCCTGATTGGATATTTTTAAAGGAACGTGAATATTAATGAACTTAATCGAAATACATATAAACAGTACAAAACAAATAATTAACATTTTAATAAATTCACTTTTTAACCCTTAAATGCTATTTATTATAAAATGAACTTATTTATTATAACTTATATTTATATAGCAATGAATGAAATTCAACAGGGTTACAATAGTTTTGTAAGGCAAATAGGGTGTCAATTATTAAGGCTCAGACAGGCACTTTTGGAAGCTAAGGGGTCCTTTCTTGTGGAAAAAACGGAGCGGGAGCAAGATCTCGCGGGAATTTAGAAAGGAGAGTTCTGGGACAGCGAAGCGAGGTAGCCAGTTTTTGAAGAGCTAGCATGTACCCCTGTATGACGACAAATAAAAAGTAAAAAATCTGCACGCCTGGAAGACATTGTGTCCAAGTGTGCAACAAATATTGGACGCACCGCTGAGATAAATTAACATTGTGCCGAGTGTGACAAGGAAAACGGACGGAGATTGGTTTCGAAGGACGACGAATGCATGCGACCGTGGAACGCAGCTACATCAAACACAATTTGATTTGGAGGAGTTGGCAGAGATCGCGTCGCAAAGACTATGGCTCCTGCAACTTGACCAGCTAAAAGAGGTGCTAAAATCCCGAGGGGAAATGTCATAACAAGGCGAGCGTTAATCAGATTAAATACGGAAGCTATGGACAATGTGATTAATGATGGGGAGGGAGTCAGGTGGCTGAGCGGTGAGGGAATCGGGCTAGTAATCCGAAGGTTGCCAGTTCGATTCCCGGCCGTGCCAACTGACGTTGTGTCCTTGGGCAAGGCACTTCACCCTACTTGCCTCGGGGGAATGTCCCTGTACTTAATGTAAGTCGCTCTGGATAAGAGCGTCTGCTAAATGACTAAATGTAAATGTAAATGATGAAGAAGAGAATGTTGCAAAAAAAATTCTCAAGACAATTCTGAAGTGGGTTGGACGAGTAACAGAAAACACGGATAGTGAGGAAAATACAGTGGGAACAGCACAAGCTAGCGAGAAGACTGTTGAAGAGATTAGTTTAGCAGACAAATACTCACAGCTTCAGCTAAACAGTCAAGCGCTGCAGGATGAAGTTAGGAGGCTGAGTGAGAGGGTGAGCAGTACATCTTCAAGTCAGACCTCAGCTATAAACAGGCTTCCAGAAGTTACAATAAGGAGAGATTTTAAGATCTGTGGTCAGATTGGGGAAAAGGGACAAAAAGACAGACTCTCGTATACTAATCTGATGCATCAGATGGACAGAGGCCTGGGTAAAGGACACAGTGAGGCAGAAGTCATGGAAGCCGTGATCAAGTCAATTAGTCCAGGTTTGAGTCTTCGTGACATGTTGGAGATCAAAGGAGATCTCACCCTTCCCCAGTTGAAAATAATCTTAAAAGGACATTTCAAAGAGGATGATTCTTTAGATTTATATCACAGGCTAGTAAATATAGCACAAGATAGCCGTGAGTCTCCTCAAAACTTCCTCTTTAGAGCATTTGAGTTAAAGGAGAGGCTGTTACTAGCTTCAAGGGATAGTGGGTCAGATGAACAGTACAGTCCTGCGCTCATCCAGAAGAAATTCTTGAGATCAGTTAGTACTGGTCTGCTAAGTGACCACATCAAGTTTCAGCTTGTGAGTGTCGAATCAGAGTGTCGAATCAGAAAGACAATCCAAGCAAAGGAAGCATACAAGCAGAAAAGTAAAAGTAAATGAACTACAGACAGAAATGCAGAACAGTTTGCAAGGTCAGGGCTCCGAAGCCGGAGTGATGGTTCAAGAGCAGGCAGTGGAAGTGGGTAAATCTAAGAGCCGTAAAACACCTATTGCCGTTAGTTCGAGAGACTCTGAGCTTTATGAAACAGTCAGGCAGCTGAGGGAAGAAATGGCTGAAATTAGGAAATGTATCACAAACTCCCAAGCACCCAACCGCCAAGGAAGAAGGAGTTTTAGGAGGGGTTGTAAAGACTGTCAGGAGCAGGGAACAGGTGGACAGTGTGAGCACTGTTTCAAGTGTGGACAGTCAGGGCACTTCTCTAAGGGCTGTAGGGTGAACGGGAGACTAGCAGGGAAATCTGAAGGTATGAAAGTAGCAATTCAGACTGTCACTCCCCCAAAATCATTAGCTCCCAGCCAAGCTGAACCAGGGGACAAGGTACATGAGCTTCTTTGTGATAGAATCAGGCAGCTGGAGGCAGAGTTAGAGAAAAATTGAAAGTTTGAACAGACTGTGGGTGTTACCTATGCCAGTCACCTCTCGTTACGTCGCCAAGCCAAGCTGAAGGCCCTCATCGGGAAGAAGTATATGGTGGATTGTCTCTTGGAGGGAGTAGCGACACAAGCACTGTGGGATACGGGTTCACAGGTCACGATCATCAACGAAAGTTGGAGAGTCCTATCTTCCACATATGCAGTTACGGAGCACAGAGGAACTCTTGGGGGAGAATGAGAGCCTTCTTGGCAGAGCAGCAAACCAGACACCCATACCCTTTGCGGGTTGGGTTGAGTTGAAGTTTAAGCTTCGACCCAATGGGGGCCCACAGCCAGAACTACTCGTACCTGTGCTGGTTTCAAATGAGCCAGGAGTAGCCGAACCACCAATTATTGGCTACAATGTGATTGAGCAGCTAGTAATGAATGGAATGGAGAGGCATCCAGAGGTTATACCTGCTGTAGTACGAGAAGCTTTCTCCATGGACTGTATAAAAGCAAATGTGTTGATCCAAATAGTGCAGAGCTGTGATCAGTTTGACAAAGAGGGTGTGGTGAAAGTTGGGAGACTAAAGACAGTGATTCCAGCAAGTCAGACCAGGGAGGTAAAGTGTAGTGTTAGGACAGGTCCCCTATCCCACAAGACAGGAAGTCCTTTTTGAACCAGAGGAGATTCCAGAGTGGCCAGAGGGGGTGAACATTACAGAAACCGCCATCTGCCTGCAGAAAGGAAAGTGGTCTAAGGTAGCTATCCCGGTCACTAATGACAGCAACCATGACATCTCTCTCACCCCCCGTACAGTATTGGGACAACTACAGCAAATCAAGGCAATTTACCCAGTGGACGTGAGACCAGCCAGTGCTAGTGGAAACACTACCAAAACAACCGAGGTTACTGAAAGATATAAAGGGGAACACCGACAGATGGGCAAATGTAAACAGGATTTATGGGATCCTCCAGTGTCAGTGGATCACCTGACTCCAGATCATCAATAAATGGTGAGACAGATGCTACGAGAAGAGTGTGCTGCCTTTTCAAAAGACGAGAGTTATGTAGGGTGCATTCCATCCCTGCAGTTGAAAATCAGACTGAGTGACACAAACCCGGTAAGACGCACCTACACTTCAGTACCCAAACCGCTCCACAAGGAAGTGAAGGAGTATTTGGAAGACCTACTGAATCGAGGATGGATTCGAAAATCCCGGTCCTCATACTCATCACCAATAGCTTGCGTACGGAAGAAGGATGGGAGTTGCGTCTATGTGTGGATTACCGTGAACTCAACCAAAAATCTATTCCTGACCGCCACCCCATCCCTCGGGTACAAGATATGCTGAACAGCTTGAGCGGGAGTGTGTGGTTCTCGGTACTAGACCAGGGCCAGGCGTACCATCAGGGTTTCCTTGAGGAAAGTAGTAGACCACTTTCAGCCTTTATAACACCTTGGGGTCTGTATGAGTGGGTAAGGATCCCCTTTGGCCTGTCCTCGGCTCCAGCAGAATTCCAGCGCAGTATGGAGGAGTGTCTGTCGGGTTTGAGGGATGAAACTTCTCAGCCGTATCTGGATGATAACCTTGTACATAGTAAATCGTTCGAGGATCATCTGTGTGACATGAGAGAGGTTCTCCGTCGCTATCAAGCGCATGGGGTAAAGCTAACAGCTAAAAAATGTGAAGTGTTCAAAGACAGGGTGAAATACCTGGGAAGGATTGTATCCAAAGATGGCTACTGCATGGATCCGGCAGAGATAGCACCCGTACAAGCACTCCAGGACCGCAAAGCCGAGACTGTGGGAGACCTGAGGAAAATGCTAGGATTTGTATCATACTACCCTCCTTATATTCCAAACTTCTCGCACATTGCCAAGCCGCTGTACAGTCTGTTATCCACCGATAAAGCTCAAAGTAATAAGGTTCAAAGATCAAGTGCAAGTAAAAGCAAGGGAAAATGGAAGAAGTCAGAGCAGTTATCCTCAAGCCGGAAGATCACCTAGATAGCACAACACCAGGAAGTGCTTTGCCAGCTTATAGGGTACCTGCTTCGTCCACCAATCCTAGGTTACCCCGACTATGAAAAGCCGTTTGTGTTGCACTGTGATGCCTCTCAAGAGGGCCTCGGTGCAGTACTGTACCAGAGACAACAAGGCAAGCTAGTAGTTATTGGGTCAAGGACACTAACGACTCCAGAAAATAATTAGAACCTCCATTCTGGAAAGTTAGAGTTTTTAGCCATGAAATGGGCAATTTGTGAAAGATTTCGGTAATATCTGTATTATGCGCCCTCATTCACCGTATACACGGATAATAATCCCTTAACCTATGTCTTGACCACAGCAAAGTTAAACGCCACCACACACCGATGGATTGCTGAGTTAGCGGACTTTAACTTCTCAATTAAGTATCGGCCCGGGAAGGCCAATGGAGACGCGGATGGCTTGTCCCGAATGCCATTGGACATTGAGCAGTACATCCGCACATGCTCACAGGAAATGGAGCCAGAAGTAATAACAACGGTCACGCAGGCACTCCAACTTGAATCCAATGAACGGGATCCCTGGATGTGTCCAGCCACCATCACTACAGCATGTACTGAGAAAGAACATGAACAAGTAACATCTCCAGTGATAGAAATATCCATAGAGAACCTAAAGAAAGCTCAAGAGGAGGATCCAGTGATTGGCAAGGTGCGAGAGTATGTCATGACAGGACAGTGGCCTAATTTGAGAGGAAGAGACCGGCATGATGACATCTCTGTCGTACTGGGGGAGAGAAACAAGTTGTATGTCAACAAAGATGGTATCCTGTATAGGAAGTCAGTGGCTTGAAATCAACTGGTGTTACCCAAACCATTCCATCAGCTGATCTACAAAGAGCTGCATGAAGACATGGGACACCTCGGAGTGGAACGGACTCTCAGCTTGATCCGTGATTGATTTTATTGGCCTCATATGCAAAGAGATGTGGACCAGTATGTGACCAAGGCATGTAGTTGCCTGAAAAGGAAGCGTCCAAACAAGCCAACTAGAGCACCATTGGTTAATATTGTAACCACATACCCTTTTGAAATGGTCTCAATAGATTACCTTCATATGGAAAGCAGTAGAGGGGGATATGAGTATATTCTAGTTGTCATAGACCACTTTACTCGCTTTGCTCAGGCATATGCCTGTACTAACAAGTCTGCAAAAACCACAGCTGACAAGATCTTTGGAGACTTTGTTCTGAAGTTTGGATTTCCCTCCAAGTTGCATCATGATCAGGGCAGGGAGTTTGAGAATAAGCTATTCTCCAAGCTGGAAGAATACTGTGGCATCCGGGAGTAAGGTGGCTGAGCGGTTAGGGAATCGGGCTAGTAATCTGAAGGTTGCCAGTTCGATTCCCGGCCATGTCAAATGACGTTGTGTCCTTGGGCAAGGCACTTCACCCTACTTGCCTCGGGGGGAATGTCCCTGTACTTACTGTAAGTCGCTCTGGATAAGAGCGTCTGCTAAATGTCTAAATGTAAATGCATAAAAGGCTCACGCACAACACCTTACCATCCAGCAGGAAATGGCCAGGCAGAGAGATTTAATCGAACTCTCCTGTCCATGCTTAGAAACCTGACAGAGGAAGCGAAGTCGGATTGGAAGAGCTCCTTAGCCAAGGTCGTACACACGTATAACTGTACTCGCAGTGAAGCAACAGGATATGCCCCATATTACCTCCTCTATGGCAGGAACCCCCGGCTACCTGTAGACATAATGTTTGGCCTGACGCCAAGTGACCAGAGCACCACTCACAGTGAGAGACAGGGGAGGACCCGGGAAGCTCAGGTCTTATTGGGAGGAGCAAATCTTCATTGTAACCGAGAGGAAGCACGAAGACAGTCCGGTCTATGTAGTACGACCTGAGAGCAGCCCAGGAAGAACCAGGGTCCTGCACAGGAACCTGTTACTGCCTTGCGACATCCTGGCCAGGACAGAAGACAAGCAAGAGAACAAAGGAACTGACAAGAAAAAGGATAACGCAAATGGGAGGAGAAAAAGACAGGCGAAGCAGAAGAAAAGAGACACTGACAGTAGTTCAGAGGATGAAGATAACTGGAGATTCATCACCATGCAACCAGCAGGACTCTTAGACCAAGTCAGAAGCCAGCCGGGTGCAGGAGTAGAGGAACTCCAGTCACTAGCAGGTGATGAAGAACTGGGGCAAGGTGGTGAGAACGACGAGTGTCCACACAAGGGTGATGAAGACCGGAAGAAACTAGAGTTGGAGAGTGGAGAAACGGCAGAGGCTGAGCAGGGGTCGTCATCTGATGAAGCAGATGAGAAGGCTCTTGAGCCGGTGGTGTCATCTGATGAAGCAGACGAGAGAGATGCTGAGCCGCAGTCGTCTCCTAAGAGGAAGTATCCTTTACGACAAAGAAACCCACCTAAGACACTTACATATAACTCATTAGGTCAACCATCAGTCACACATGTGTAAGTGATGATTATAGTTTTACGTAGTAGACACAAGTTTGTAGTCACGAGTTGAGTGTAGTGTTGTGACAACCTAATAGGAAACCGTTCATAGTAGAATGTTGTTTTAGAGTAAATGTAGTAGGAAAGTCAGTAGTATTCTGCATGGAGTTATGTTAGTTCACTAGAGTACCAGATCCAGACCACGGACACATAGTAGGATACTGGGTTATGTGTGACGCATACAGTAGTAAATGTGGGTCTGTGTAATGGGTTATGGGGTGGGAATATGGTCAAAAACCTTTCAGTCTGAGATGTATAACCCGCAGAAGTAGCGGAGTAGCACTTCAGATAACAACTGGCCAGTGTTGTCTGTTGCTGTCGTGTGACATGAAGAGGGAGAGGCGTGTCACTCTAAAGACTGTCTATACAGAGACGAAGATCTCATACGACTGACTCCCGAGATAACCTACCCCTATACCTCAACAGTCGAAGACAGGGGTACTCTAGAAACGTCAAAATGTCGAGACGACATTCATGTTGGAGGGGAGAGTGTTGGACCCACAGTGAGATTGTGGTAATCGGCACGGGACCCCCCCCCCCCACTACTCTGATGTACTATTTAATGTCAGGCCCTGAATGATCACTGACATTAGATATAAAGAAAACGTTGACTTTCACTCTGTGCTATTCACTGACAGTAAAAATAAATAGTATATGTGCACTGCTATTCGTAGACTAGCTCCAGAGATCGTTGCTGCGTTGCTAAATGATAGCAACTCACCAGGACACTTCACCTACTCTCCACTCATTCTCCTCGGACCATCCATTTAATTGGCTTTGATGGCCATCAGGTCTCGGCAATTCCTCATTTGCTCTCTCATGTCTACTTGGTTCTAAATTATAAGGCTGCGGGCCATCATACACATTAGTGGTTTTTGCCACCTCTTCTTCATCCCAGTCAGTCGCCATAGTTCTAGTACTAGGCTGAGGCTTCTCTCCTCCACGACTCCCCAACCTGACGTCATTGCCGATTTGCGCTAATATGCTAATACCAAAAACGACAAAAACTGGTCTTTAACACCATTTGGAGACACCATTTGGAGATATTTTAAATGATATACATATATTGAGTGCTTCAGTAGTGTTTAACCTGCCATATGGCCTTTAAGGTGCTTGGCATAACACCTTGAACAGCTGAGAGACTGTATGATCAGTTAAAAAAATAAAATAATACTAAGTGAAGAAAGATGTAATGTAAAATGATGTGAAATGTTGAGTGGTGAAATGATAAACTGTTTGTATACGGTAACTGAGATCTACTTGAAAAGTGAAATGCTTGATATCTGGAATATTCTCTTATGATATTCTTGGCAGAAAAGTTACTTATTATATTCTTCTTGCAGAGAGATTACACAAGAGAGATGTTATTCAGTCAGTTTTGTGGGTATAATCCAATTCGAAGAAGAACAACAAACTTTGTATTGATATCAGTTTATTAGTGCATCAGTTAAGTTTCCATTGCAGGTTGATAAGCAGTTAGAATGTAGTGTAATCTCCATGTTAAGAAAGGGGGATGTAGTATATATTGCCGTGCACTAATACTGTTTGGGTTCGTAACAAGGGCGCAGTGTTACACAGTGTTAGGTGTGTGATGCGTCTGGGAACGCACGTTGGCTGTTGGTCAAGTCCGACTCGAGCATGCAATAAACACGGACTAATAGAAGCCGTCTCATGTATATCATTCAGCAAACTATAACAATTTGAAGTCGCCATTCGGCGTTGAGTTTTTAGGGTTTAGTTTCGCAAAAGTAGGCTACAATGAGCATCAAGTACATGTAGCCTAAACCCATGCTGCTCTCTCAAAAATGTAAATGAAAAAATCAATCTAATAGTCAATTTAGCATGTGTATGGTTAAACATTTACTTTCTGTGCTTGACTACATTATGCATTGAAAATGACATCTACGGTTGTCACATCCTCCTTGCTTTTGTGGAGTGATGTACTTATAAGAGACAGAAAGCACATGAGTTCCGATTCACACCTCAGCTACAGGAAAGAGGGAAGCTACAGGAGGGAGAGGTGTTGACCTCCCATGGCTAGGGTATGTGAAGTTAAAAAAGGCATTACATGCCTGCATAAGTGCATTAGTTTGTCAGTAGCCATTGGGAGTCAGGTGGCTGAGCGGTTAGGGAAGCGGGCTAGTAATCAGAAGGTTGCCAGTTCGATTCCCGGCCGTGCAAATGACGTTGTGCCCTTGGGCAAGGCACTTCACCCTACTTGCCTCGGGGGGTATGTCCCTGTACTTACTGTAAGTCGCTCTGGATAAGAGAGTCTGCTAAATGACTAAATGTAAATGTAAGAAACGTGACACTTTTAAAGCCTACTGGCAAACAATCAAGAACTGTGCTTTGGACAGAAAACCTACCGAAATGGAGTCAGGAGGCTAGAACAAAACTGGGGTAAGTTGTAAATCCAGTAAGTATTAGGTTAGATAGGTTGATTTGAAAGTAATCAAAGTATGGAGACAGCAGGCACATAAACCACAAGAGTGTGCATGTTTTCCAGCCAATAATAACACACTTCTACACAATAATAACGCCTAACTTATAAAATCTAAACTAGTCATGTAAGATGCTACAGAAAGGTGATAGGAGATTTATGTGTCAAACAAATAACTTAATAAAGTGCCACTAAAATGCCTAACTATACATTTAGTTACAAAGGAGTAAATTGGAATATAGTTGCCATAGCAGCGGTATAACAAGGTATATGTTGAATGTTATGTCTGTTGGATCTTGCAGTGCATTAGTCTGTTAGACCCTATGTGCTGACACACCCACAGACTGGCAGTAAAAAAAAGAAAAAAAGAAATAGGCTTTAGTGGGTTTGGGAAAATCATAATTTTTGAGAATTAATCCATTGCTTTGCATCTAATGTAAATTCAAAGGTGCCCAACATCAAAGGTTATCCTGAACAGCAACTACAGGGAAGGTGACCCAAATGTATTGGGGGAATTTATGCCAAAATAGTCCTTTGTAATTGTACTCTTATATAAAACACCACACTGTGACCTTCAAATGAACCCACATGTTCATCTTGATGCACATGGCATTGAAATGTAAATTGCTGTTGCACAAAAGATGTAGAGTGCATGAATGTCCATTAAAAAAAATCAACCTTGATATGATAGAGTAGACAATGCCGTGGTCTTACATAAATCGTTAACATCACCCAAGGACGGCATGTCCCAGTTCTCATTTTCTGCTCTATTCAAAAACAACCAGTTGATTCATGCATTCATAAAAGAATGCCCCCCAAAAAGTATTGCTTAATTTCTATAGACCCAGAACATTGCACTGAAACCTGCAGAGCACTATGACCACTATGAACTATTGTTATATTACATAGCACACAATTCATTTTTGCATGTATTACACATTATTCAACAACATGAAAAGATCAATATAGCCTACTGTATATGGAAGCTAGTGTCACAGTGGTAGGGCAAGTAGCTACAGGTCTGCAGAATGTGTTTTGGTTATTCATTGCATTCACTGTTGCTTAGCAACACAATACCTCTCTATCACAGCTCCTTGTGTGGGAGAGGGATAGAATAAAGAGAATGAAATATGTTGAAAAGATGTACCTTTGAAAAAAGAGGGTTCAGGGACAGCAATACCTGGCAACAAATTATTAAAGTATGTGATGAATTCCGTACTATCAGTAGTACATCAACTTCACAAATGTAAGGTTAAAGGTTCATATTCCATCTTGGTCAGACAATTTATTTATTGAGTGTGCTTGCCTTCGGCGAGCACCACCATTGTTCTCTCTCATATATATTTATTATAATTTGTATTATTATTTTCTAAGGATCCGTCAATATTTGGACTACATAGACAATGCCGGTGTCAAAAGGTTTGCCTTGGTCCCGATTGCGTTGCTTGTATTTTTATTTACGTTCCGTTGCACGGTTTAGGAGCTTACAACGTTTGTGTGCACAAAGGGAACTCAGTGCTAACCTAACATCACAACATCAGCACGCGTTAGCAATGATGCATAGATACGACGTGCATACGACATGCTAGTAAGACTGTTGCTCAGCAAGTATCATGGTGTACTAGCAGCATCATACATTTAAGCAATTCAAGACTTGCATGTACAGTAAGTAATGTCACATTAAATAATGTATTTAAAATAGGGCTGTCGAAGTTAACGCAATAATAACGCGTTAACGCAATCTCACTTTAACACGATAAAAAAAATTGTGCCGTTAGCACAGGTTTCTTTATGACCCTGGGAATCACCTGTCGTCACATGGCTTCGACTGCCGACGGTAGCTGAATGATGGAGAGAGGGCTTTTAGATGGGAAGTTCCATTTCAAAAAGTTGCCAGACAGCCAAGTTGACAAAACCAAGGCTGTGTGTACTGATTGTCAGTCTGAGTTTAGTTCAATCAGGAGAGACCTGGGATGAGTGAATTATGTTTATTACAGAATGATACATTTACATTTAACAGATGCTCTTATCCAGAGCGACTTACAGTAAGTACAGGGACATTCCCCCAGAGGCAAGTAGGGTGAAGTGCCTTTCCCAAGGACACAACGTCATTTGGCACAGCCAGAATCGAACCAGCAACCTTCGGATTACTAGTCCAATTCCCTAACCGCTCAGCCACCTGACCCCTTAAATGTACTTCAGTGTTTGGAGTTTACGACGAACTACACAGGGAGAGAATCATATTTAAAGGCACAGGATGAAGTGACAGCGTTAATTGATAGACTGGAGCGCTAATCGACCTGAACCCAGATGACAGCCTGACATAGGAACGGAGGAAAGTAGAGCGTTCTTAGTGGGGGGAGTAAGTAGTGTACATTATCGAGTATGCCCGAGTGCAGGGATCGGTCTTGCCTGACTGAACTTGCGCTAGGCTTCATTTCAATCAGGAGAGACCTGGGATTTACATTACATTTACATTTAGTCATTTAGCAGACGCTCTTATACAGAGTGACTTACAGTAAGTACAGGGACATTCCCCCCGAAGCAAGTAGGGTGAAGTGCCTTGCCCAAGGACACAACGTCATTTGGCACGGCTGGGAATCGAACTGGTAACCTTCAGATTACTAGCCTGACTCCCTCACCACTCAGCCATCTGACCCTTCGGGATGAGTGAAGGATGTTTATTACAGAATGATAAATATACTACAGTGTTTGTAGCTTAGACCCCATGGGGAATTATAGATTAACGGGCGCCTGCCCAACATCCGAAGAAGAATCCCCAAAAGTAAAAGGGTAGGAAGTTAGAGACCATAAATCATACTCACCAACAGGATGGAACCATGAAACGCTGGGGACTAAGCAACACAAACACAACACGGCTGCTGTGGCTCCGGGGGGAGAGAGGGTTGTCTGTTAATCGCAAGGTTGGCGGTTTGATCCCCGACTCCTCCTAGGTCATGTGCGGAAGTATCCTTGAGCAAGACTCTGAACCCCAAGATGCTCCCGATGGGCAGGCCGGCGCCTTGCATGGTAGCTCGCTGCCGTCGGTATGTGTTAGTGAGAGTATGAATGGGTGAATGAAAGGCAAACATTGTTAAGCGCTTTGAGTGCCGCTAAGGTAGAAAAGCGCTATATAAAAGCAGTCCATTTACCATTTAACATGGAGAACGACCGGCATAGGTGCTCAGCACCGATCGGTGCCACCACGATAAATACCTAACAGAATGACCTAAAAGCATACATACCCGGGCCGGATCCTGCAGGAGATGGCAAGGCACGGACAGATCCGTAGAACTGTTCCTATACCAATGACGCCAGGGGACAGCAAAGCAAGTGATTGTAGGCTGTAGCCTGCCGGCCAGAGGCCGATGCCCTAGTGCATGAATGAGCTATGTTGGCTGGAGGGCTGACACCCTCATGCTGTCGGTGTTTGCTTGAGCCGGCTGAGGCCCAAAGCCCTCGAGTATGCAGGTGATAGCCTTTGGCGGCTTTAGTCGGCTATAGGGCAGACGCCCATGAGTCTATGTGAACAGCCTGTGCCGGCTGGAGGACCGACGTCCCCACGTACATGACCTATGTAGGCTAGAGGGCCAACGCCCTTGAGTCTATTTAAACAGCCTGTGCCGGCTGGGGGACCGGCATCCCCGCGTACGTAAGTCTAGGTGTGCTAGAGGGCTGACGCCCTTGAATCGATGTGAACAGCCTGTGCTGGCTGGAGGACCGACGTCCCCGTGTACAGATGAATCTATGTAGGCTAGCGGGCCGACGCCCTTGAATCTGTGTGAACAGCCTGTGCCGGCTGGAGGACAGACGTCCTCATGTGCATATGAGCCTTTGTTGGCTGGAGGACAGAGGTCCTCGTGTGCATATGAGCCTTTGTGAGCTGGAGGACAGAGGTCCTTGTGTGCAGATAAGCCTTTGTTGGCTGGAGGACCGACGCCCTCGTGACTTTGTGATAGCCAGGGAGGCAGGAACCCGGGACCATCTGTTTACATACAGAAGGCAGAGTAGCTGTATCCGCAACGTTTGCATCGAGCCTGCAAACACAGAACAGTTAACGCGAGACACGATAACGCCACTGACTACCAGTTATTTGCAAATACTCACCGAGAGCCATCAAGGCCGTAGCGATCTTTGGGCCTCGATGATGGCAGCAGAATCCGGACGAACGTATGAAGAGTACGCTGAAGAAGACCAGCGGTCCAGAATTGTGACATGGGATTGTTGGCAGGGCTTATAAAGAGGGGGGAGAGTGGACCAGAGGGGGCCCTCATCTTTACGTATCTAAGCATCGATAAGAAAGGACAGAAAGGACCCCCCGTGTGAGCAATGACGATAGTGCAAGAGCCTCCGGTTTTAGAATGTTTGAGAAACAGATTAAAGAATTCAGGGTGAAAGGTTAAATCAGAAAAGCACACGTCAGTGGTAGGATTGAACACGTTTGACCGAGTAGTCAATTCCCTGCACCGTAGAAACCCATAGAAAGCCATTAAAAACGAACGATCCAAGAGGGAGTCGATGTAGGGGGAAAAGCAACCACGTCTGAGCACTGAAAGCATGTCATGCAAAATAGACAGAGCGAAAGGGAGTCTATCATCACTTCAGCGGGGAAAACTTTGCCTATGCCTTTGAACAGTAATTTGACTGCAGGATTAGTGAAAAGGCTGGGGAACGAAGGAGCAAGGAAAACTCAATCTGGCATTGAATTGGATACAACCAGACCTTTAATGTACTGAGGCTGGAAGTGGAGAACATCAGTGCAGTGACACATGAAAGCACACACCACGTTAACACACACAGGTACCAGCGGAACAGACAGAGATAGGCAGAACATGGCGTACGTTCTCCAGGCGAAATTTAACGACCTAAGGGTGGAAGCAGCCAATCCCTTTCTCATATAACCCTTAGCTAACTCTAAATATGCCTGCAGGGAGTGCTCATTTAATCTAGGGCCAGTGACATGAGAGGGGGAACAGCTACGGGCCCTGCCAGCTTTATGAGCTTAATGGCATGGTCCACGAATGGAGCGAGAAAGGCTCGAGGGGAATGAGCCCGTTTACGCCAGGAACTGCCGGTAAACGGCAGCTCGGTATCCAGCACGGACCAGTCCAACAACACATTTGAACGGGAGACGTGGAGAGCAGCCTTGCTGGAAAACCCTTTATGGTATTGGTAGAAGAGTTTTTTTCCGTAGCGCAGATTCACTTCCCCAATGAGAGCCAGGTACCCGTCTAATTCCTGCCGTCTTTGAGGAAACACGGAGCACACCACCTCGCGGAAAATCCCGAAAGCAAAAACGAACTCCCCAATCGACAGGTCCCTTGCCGACCTAGGGTCAGCAGATCGGAGCACCGTGCTATATTGATCGCCGGTGGAGGTGCTAGCGTCACACTTGGGCGAGGGGAGGATCAACAGGATTAAATTAATATTCCTGCCTTGCAGGATGCGGAACCTCAATCGGGGAGTAATCTCAGCCCCAGAAGGTATGTAAGGCCTACCTAGTGAAGGAGCAGCTACAGCAGAGGCCAGGGTGTGCAGCGGCTCTTCAATGGGCACACGGGAGGCGGGAGGCGGCAGGCGGCGCGGCCATGGGAGAGTGCACCACGGTAGCGGAGGTAGAAGCCACGGCGTCCTCCAGAGACCGCAGGCGGGCATGGACCAACAGCAGGGTCGGCAGATGCGCCAGCGTCCGAATCCAGGAGCTCTGGACGGCGTGACTTCCTGGCACGCTTCCGACCTGGAGCAGCGTGCAGGGATCGGTCTTGCCTGACTGAACTTGCGCTAGGCTTCATTTATCACCGGAGTACTTCCAACCTAAAATATCACATGCAAGCAAAGCACACAGCTAGCAGCAGCAGGGTTAACAGCAACAGCGTACAGCAGAAGAGTTTGCTACGGTAATATACGGCAGACAACACTTGACAATGTTAAATTTCAGATTAAATTTCCTAAATATCTAACAATTTGTATGTTCAATATTGTACAGAGTATGTGTGAGTGAATAAAACTAACAAAGAAATATTTTATTGGAAAATTTGAACAGATTAAATAAATTGAATACATTTGCGATTAATCGCGATTAACTATATGAAATAATGCGATTATTTGCAATTAAATATTTTAATCGCTTGACAGCCCTAATTTAAACTCAAGCTTGTGTGGTGCGGCGTTGTCTTCAATGCTACAGCCTAAACTTGAAGTCAATCTGTTTGAGAAAACGGCTAACATGCCCTGCGCTAGCACTAGTTAGCTTGCCATAGGCATTTCTCATATGGACAGATGAGGGGAAATTGTGTCTCGTTTTCGCTCATTTAATCCTTTCGACCTCATAATCGATTTCCATCTGCAACGTACAATTTACTGGGGCAAAAAAAGGCTGCAATGTCCCTTCCTCGTTTCTTGATGACTACTAGAAGAAGAAAAACAAATTTTTTACAGGGGCACTGGCCCTTGTAGGCCCCCGTGTAGAACCGCCCCTGACTTTAAGTCTGACTGACACATTGGTCGGCTGTTTGAGGGCATTGCTTGCCCCTACTTATACCTCGACATCTATATCACAGTGCTTGTCCTCGGTTATTTGGGGGAATGATGGAGAACGTAGCATGCTTTCTCGGGCAGAAAGTCATTATGAAGCAGAACTATACTGTCAAAAACTAAGTTGTTTCTGCTAAACCACTACCTGTACACTTCCTGAACTTCTGTAATGATTCATGAGCTTCATTACAGTTGAAGGAGATCCTCATTGTTGTTTGTGTCTGCAATCAGAAAATCTGAGACAGTTCTCACTGAGTCATACAAGCAACATACACTCAGGACACTCAGCACACTCAGGACACTCAGCACACTCAACACAATCATCACACTCAGGACACTCAGCACACTCAGCACACTCAGGACACTCAGTCCTGAAGTCAAGGACTTCAAGTCACAGTTTGTGAACAAAACACATGATAGTTTTTCCATGCATGTGTAACAGATCTGAAGTATTAGTACACTTTGTCGAATTGATACTGTAACGCTCTATCTATTAGGAAGTCACGCGCTGTATTGAAGGCTTCTTCAAGAATGAGTGATCTCAAAACTTTGAGCTGTGACAGTTTCACCTGTCATACATTTCTTACGTGTGTTCATTTAGCAGATGCTTATATATAAAGTGATAACCAGGATTCAAACCTGATACATCTTGATTGGGGGTCCAAATCTTTACCACTGAGCTATACTCATTACATTTCTTCCATAAAGGGTAGATGCATAAAACCGAAATAGCAGAACCATAGGGAGGCATTCGTCCATCTTATTATATAACTTAAGCATAGTGGGTACTGACAGCTATACTAATCATTGACAATGATACAAATCAGTATAATATGACCAACTTTTTCCTTGAGTGAGAAGTGATTTAATTTGACAGTAAACTGCATTTGCTTGGCTACTGCTCCCTCTGCTGGTCAGATCAAGAAGCCTAACCCTGCAATACATTTTTGCTGTCTAAATATTCTTTAGAAAAGAGTCATGCCAAAAGCAATACTCAGACAGCCATCAATAATAAAATGAAAATGTATTGTGTTGTACATTTCTTGGCGAACAGAGTGTGTACATACACATGTAAACTACAATACATTACTAAGTTTACTGATACCACCATAGAAAACCTATGACATTCACAAAAACAAAAGGTTTGCTTGACAGAAACACAGCCCAGTCGAAAAGCTCTGAAGCTGTCTCTTGAGTACAACAGCTTATTCAGAACCAGTCTACCCCCATCCAGTTTTGTGTCGGGTTAAAAAATGATGTTACAATTTTTCATGTGTAAGTAGGCAGTGAAATGTGATCCCTGACTGAGGCACAGCAGAGAGAGAGAGAGAGAGGCAACCCTGAGTATTGAGTTGGAGTCAATGGCTTCCAGATTTCAATCCAATCTTCCCTGTCTAGACTCGACGTTGCTCTTTCTCCACCCCACCCCTGTTTGCCTTTTACCCCATTTGTCTCTCTCTCATTCTCCATCTGAGAACACAAAATGCCAAGAGGCTGGGAGTTTTTTTGCACCTCTTCTCCAATCCACTACAATCACTCACACACAGACACACAGACAGAAATCCCTTTCCCTCGTAAGTGGAAGGAAGGCAGGCCCTGATGTGGTGGTTATGTCTCTCAATCGCTCTCTCCCTTTCTCTCTTCAGACACCACACGTATCATCTGGGTGAGGTGAGAGGGACGGGTCCCAGGGGCTATGATCAGGTCACCCACACACACACAAACACACACACACACACACCCAAGTCCCCATCACTCAACCCAGAAAAGCACAGTAGTACGTTAGGATCAGCAACCATCACAGTAATTATGGGTGACACAGCTACTGAGATATGACTACTACTACCACAATGTCAGCAACATTTGAGCTTAGTTAAGTAAAGCTACAGTTGCAGATCTAAATCCCTGTGGTTTTGTTGGGGTGTCCCAAGACTTGAATGCCAGAATTCAATACAAAAAACTAGATACATACAACAACTAAGATCTTATTTAGCTGTCCTACTAAACTATTTGTTATCTTATGTATTTATAATTTTGGAACTTCAAACAAATAGAGCTCTGCAGTAGTCGATTGACACAGGTCAACAAAATTGATATATTACGCCAGATGGACAAACCACCTCTACAAAAATCTTAATGAATGTGAATATCAGACTGCACTAAGGTCATGAAAGCTTCTGGGTACTTTGTCTGTTTCAGACGTCATTCATCCCATGTGGTTGTTGCTCTACTCTCTGGAAGTCTCAAGCCACCTTTGGGAGGGTTTCAATCCCTTAACTATTACTCCTCTGTTTGTTCAGAGGGAAGAATGTTCTTGCAAAAATGCATTCTTTATGTACATATGGTTGAAGTTTATTTCCATGATTTGACTAAAGTGGAACATCCCCTGGTTGCTTCATGTTGACGGTCAGAGTAAAGTCAATCCTAGTCTAATTCTGAGAAGGTGTGATGGAAGGTAGCCATTGGATGAACTTGCTCATTTCATTTTATACTCTGGAATACTTATTTCTTTTGTGCATTTTTGTGTTGTAAACTATCGGTAGCAATTTATGTATCCAATTAATAAAGCACTCCTTGAGGTTTATTGTCCCCCAAATGATCCACAACTAGTGCGACATTTGAAAGATTTGAAGGTTTTCTGTAGTCTAATGTTGTGCAGTTAGTGCCTATGTCTTCTCATATTTAAAATACTGCATACAATTCTAATCCTTTTGAAATCCAATGAAATGGACTTCTGATGCACACACATCTGATGTGCAACCAATGACTGTGTTTGGGCCTACAGTAAGTAGGTAGAATAAGTATCCAAAGAGAGGTTTGAGGATGACAGAGCGAAGGAGGAGGAGAAGTCAAAGGCCATCCTGCCCCAAACCTTCTCCCTTTATCCAGACTTGGGGGTCTCTGTGTGTTTCTTTCATATTCTACCTTTTTTTCCTTCTCTCCCATTTTCTGGCAGACTGATGGAATGTCTGGTTGCAGAGGGGATTGGGCCTTAGCTCGTGGTGCAGCATTCTGAAATGAGAGAGGAAAAAAGAGGGAAAAAGGGAAAGTTAGAGACTAGACCACAGAAATGTAAACATGTCTGGAGCTAAAATAACTCAGCTTTCATTGAAAACACCCCTCCGTCACAAGCAAACTTCTGTGTGCTGCACCCTTTCCAAAACTGTCACCAAAAGGGCTCATTGGTTCTGCAGAAGGGGTATTGTTTTGCAAATAAAAACACCTGTATTTTCATGGCAGAACTTTAAACCTTAAAAACAGAACCTTCTGCGCTGAAGTGGATAATCATTTCCTCATGTATCTGCTTGTGCATTATATTCGGTTATATTTATCATATTCTTGATCCAGATTTTAACTATTTGATCAACTAATCAATCATTTTCACAAATGTTCACTTTCAAAATCAAACGTTTATGATTAGTATCAAATATAATGTAAAATGTAAATAACAATAGTTAAAAGACAATTTGGGGGCCAGTCTTTTGCAAGCAACGCTATTGGCACTCTTTTAAGATTATTTTCCAACATGAAAATGTATCCATTTACCAGAAATCTCCACTCTCCACTTTAACTTTAGGTTTTCCAATTTCTCAACTTCTCTTTTTCAGTTATTTTCCCCACCATCCGGCATCCCTCTATCTGTCCCACCCTTATACTTTCTCTCTTTCTTCTAAATGTAATATTATTCTTATTTTATGTAATTCCCACCTATTATACAATAAATACAATAGTCTTCCAACACACATTTTCTGACTCTGAGCCTGTTCGCTTAAAATCTCTCCATTTATCTCCTGCTCCATCTTCACTGTTAGACTTCAACTTTTTTTCCCTGAAAGGTCAATAATAATAGTTTTGATCATGTTTTAGGCAAAGGTAATGTTTACATCAAACATCTAATCGTCATTTCAAAAGTGTATCACAAAAATGATATTCCGGTTGTGAATCTGATATGTTCAGGTAGTAAATCTAAAAAATAAATAGCAATACCCAATCCTGAGTAATTTCCCCACCCTGAATGTTGTTGTTTTAATGTGGAGCAGGCAAAACTGAAATAACGTCTACTGTTGGGTCATTATTCTTCATGCAGTCATTGTGACATTTCTACTGGTATTGTGAGATCTCTAAACTACATCAATAAAGAGTTTGTATGAAAGTTTCCCAAAAGGTTGCTGCAATAGACAAGCTGTCCTACTGTTCTTCTGATGGAATATACAATATGCACATTCAAAGCCATCAGCTTTTTTTTTTTTAAGCAGAAGAAAAAGGGACACCGATCACACAGCTATGACCAAGGAGTCATCATTATTTTCCTACAATTAATTGGTGATTATTCACTGTGTGGCAATATAGGAATACAGCACTTTGCCGGAAAGTAGAGTGTTAGCTCTGAAATTATTGATGCTACCCCCAAGTTGACAGCTGACCTCCTCAAATAGCACAGAATTTGAACACATTCATAGGACTTTAGGAAATCTCTTTCTCTCTCACTTTCTCACTAGCTCTCTCGTGTGCGCACATTTAATAGTGGCGTTTTGTATTAGGGGTCTGCCTTCTTGTGAGGTATAGTTCTTAGTAGATGCCGCCTGGCGACCGGCGACGTAGGTTACCAAAGCAGTTCACCAGACAATAAAACGAATGCCTATTTATTTTTCCTGCACCTTTCCGACAACTTCATCACCACCATTGACGACACAGTATAATACCGAACCGTAAGTCAAATTGTTATTACAACTTATCTGAACAAAGTTGATGAATGTATATACCGTCGCTTTGTTCACTTAAACAGCATGCAAATGTTCTTCAGAACGGATCCCTTTAATGTAGGCTAGATCTGGTGACAGGATGGCTGGTATGAAGACAAATAACGATACCGGAGGTAATGTGACGCTATTGCTGGTTCTATGGCTATTTGGAGGTTCTTCTGTGATGGACAGCTGACAGTAGCCTATACTGTATACGCGCGCATGGATTCTTTGTTTAGACACATTTAAAATTAAGATATTTAATTGTAACCATGTGCCATTGAAACTTCATTTGCGGGATGGAGGTATAGGCTACGTGCACAGCTTTTGAAGTAGGCTACACGATATCAGTACAATAAATAGTTCTAAACACCAACTTGCAGTTACACTATTTTGTTCATTTAGTTGAGTAATTGAGTTAGTTTACTTTCACATTGACTTGTTTTGGGGCACATATGGCCCCACCCTTCCCCACTCAGCCATACATTCCCTCAATATTTATATAATTAGTTTGATACTACCAAACCTCACACCAGCTAGGTTGTTTTGCTGTGAGAGCCATTTATTGTTAATCAACACTAAACAATTATTTTATCAAAGCTACCATATTCTCTCTGTTACATCTAGTTATTCTAAATTATAAGCAATAACATGTTGCTAAATCTTCCAGAAGATAGTAGTTCTGTCACTGCAAGCATTCTGAGAATATGGCAACTGAGTACATTATAGACAATACTGCCTGTAGTGTAATGGAATGTTTAAATTGATAACATAATAGTCTGAAGACCATAAACTTCAATCATTGTGGACAAAATTAAAACAGTATATTATTTACTGTAGCATGGCAGTGCCATTTTTAGCACTACTAATACTGACATTTGAGTATCACATTATTCTTCTGAGCTACTATGAGTGTGGCAGTTAAGTCTGGCAGTAGACCTGGAATGTTTGGTAAAGAAATAATCACATCGTTTGATTGTAAGTAAACATTTTAGTTAGTATAAATAGTGGCCATGGTTACTTTCTATTTTTAGATTTTTTAAATTTTTAAATTTTACAAATTATGTATTAATTACTGTGCTGTGTCACAATACCTCTCCTTCTACATTTTGCCACTAAACAAGAATGTTTGTGTCATTGATTTGACTATACAGTCTTTGCAGGCATAATTAAACAGTTTGCTTCTGTTTGGTAAGCTCATGTCCCAGTGATTTATGTGGCGAGGATCATTTTTGCAACATCTGGTTTGCTCCTCTGTCATATCAAAATTTACATCACCATTCCAAAGGCAACATTTGATGTTGGGTTGCCAGGTCTTTTCCGGATCGAGTGTCACCTTTTCTATATTAGATTTTAGCTGAAAAATTACCCTGCAGCTCTTTTTCTTTTGTCTGAAAGAAGTAATCTTACAAAGTTCATATGGCATAATCTTTTTTCATTCACACCTTCAGTACACCATTTCTAACTTGATACTTGAAAGAGTGTGAGTGGTGTTACGTTAACCATATTTTTTGTTAAAGGTGTGCATATGTTTCTACATTCTTAGAAAAATGTCTCTGTGCCTGGCAAGGACAGCTGACCACGTACATTTTCAACTTGCCTCCTCACATATAACCCCTAACCACTTGCTATACAATCGTTTTTTAGATACTGTGAACAGCTCTTAAAAAGATGCACTGCATTCCTTAAACATCCTTGACTATACCCATACATGTGGCAGGTGTGATGTGTGTATAGAGTTGGATTGAGCCTTCCAGTGCTGATTACAGCAGTGCTCTCTGTTGGTCAGAATGGAGTGCACACACACCAGATTGTATCAGACTCAGCAGAGGAAGGGAACTGAGGAGTTTGATTTGTGAAATGTGGATTGAGTCTGATGGGGTTGAAGTGTTAACCAACCTAGATAACACCTAGACAACCCCAGGAGAACTTTTGAGAGTTGACTTGGCTGTAGTTTGTATTTGGGAGAGAGGGCGTGTCCTCAGTCAATAAGTCAACTGTGCTACGATCACTTACCAAGTTAGATGTACAGACACAGTCAGCCAACATTGAATTTAAAAAGAAGAGTATAAATACTTTAATGTATGGTTTTATTTGTAATTTACTTAGTTTACGATGAGCCATTTGTTTGAATATAGAAACATGAAAACAGTATTTGTTACAAATATGGTTCTTGAATGTTCTCATGCTTTTCACTGATTCTGCCAATGGGAAGGACCTATGATACATTTAAAGAAAACATGACAAGTCAGTAGTGTGTGGGATCATGTGTGAATACTCATGGACTATTATATTTGTGTGTGTGTGAGAGAGAGTGAGTGAGTGGGTACACAGACAGCACATTGTCATTGCTGTCAGTCCAAAGTGGATCCTCACAGCCAGAGATGCAGTCAAAGCACTGTACTGTGTGTCAGTGTGTTTTGGTGTGAGAACACACACACACACACTTGAATCTACACTAGATGTTTGTGAAGTAAAGCAGCAGCAGTGTCGCAGCCATTACTAAAGTCACTGTGACACATTAGAATGTGAGCGGCTTCCGTATAAAAGTGGAGGAATGGTGCTTTAGTCGATCATAAAGACCAGGCCTGGCTGAACAGTGGTAAGGAATGAGCTGATAAACCCCACATTTGGCCAGCACACATTCAACACTCAAGCCTGGCCGCCTAATTTAAAACGTATGTGTGTGGGTAAGCATGAGCATGTTGAGTGTGTGTATATGCGTTTATATCCGTAACACACATTCATGCCAGCTTTGCAACCCCTAGTAAGTTATATTAAACACACCGATGCCTTCTTATCAATCTTGCCCATATAGCAAACATCCAGACGAACACGGAGTGACCCGCGCCCATCTTTGTTTTGTTTTTTCACAAGCTGCTGTTTCTTCGCCCAGAGACTGCAAATTAAACCATCCTGTAAATGTTCCATTATAGGTAGTAAAACCTAATTTTAGATTTCCTGCCCGGTGCTGCGTTGTGGCTGATTGCGTGCACACCAGAGGGGCCTGAGCTTTACTACGATTGCAGCTTGCTCGAGGCGTTAAGAAGTATCCTTTACAGGTCGCTCCTCGCCCATTAAATCCTTTAAATGGCAGGTAAAGCTGCTAACTGCTGGATCTATAACCATGGGCTAACTAGTCTACGGGTCAGTTATCAGTGCTGTCTTTAGGGCAGCTACCAAACGATACTCACACTAAGGAAACTAACAAGTGATGTAAATTTATTTTTAGGACACCAATTTTGAAGTATGTTTTATCTATCCTTTTTGTTGCTATTGGTACAACATTCATCCAAAGCTTGGAAATTTGGGATTATCATGTTCGACTGGATCAAAATTCTGAATATGGCCTCCTTTCCTGACTATCAAAATGCCACAGTAGATTTGACCAATGTAGCTTTCACAACTTTTACTAATGTAGCTGCCAACGTTGCAACGCATACATAATGATCCTTAAAGCCAATCGAGCTTTGAGGTCTGCCCTTTTATGCTGCCCCATTACGTTTCTTACCTCTGATATCAATGTCAAAGGTCAAACTTGCAAGTTGCTCAATGTCACACAAAGAGAAAATATGGACATTGATATTTACGCAAGATGTACTCATACAGCTGCTGATAGATTGAAACCATCAGCATTATAAAAAAATATGTATATGGCTGTCACTGAGCTAATGGCAAGATTAAGGTATTTCTTAGTCTCCACATGGGAAAACTAAGAAAGAAAGGTCAACAAGTCCAGTAATAGATGTGTCATGTACTTCGCGTGAACAGACTGGAACAGTGAGTAAGTAAGTGTGTGAGCTAGTACATGAGGGAGAGCTACACCTGCAAGTAATCACAATTTCACCGCCCACACCCTTTTGGACTCACCTCGTTGGCCGGCAGCATCAGTGCATTTATAGATCAGGTTATCTTGATCCAGATGTGAGTGCTGAAAGGTGGACGTGTTCTATTAGATTGGTTTGGAAACATAGAGATATATGAGCGGCTAATGTATCCCTGCTATTTCATCTACCACACAGTACCGTTGTCTGGTTTATTCTGTGGGAGGGTTTCAATAGGTCAGGATTTGACTATCTAAAGTTGGACCTTGTTGTGAACTGTTCTGAAGCAATCTACCTATGACAGTCTGAGTTCTTGCCCAAATAATTGGAGTTTAGACTAACTAATGAAATTCTCATTAATTCAACACTCACACTTGATTAACCAGCTGCCCAGGTAAGTTGCACTTAATTTCTAACTTTGCCACTGTCTTGAATGTTATTGGGCATTTGCAATTGTCTTTGATCTATCAAGCATCTAGTATTATACACACAGGCTATATTACATACAAATTATATACACCCAACACTAAAAGTGCCTAGCATGGGTCATTTGACCCCAGTAAAGATTAAACAAATATATGTCTTCGCACCCATGAAATTCCAGGACTGCTTTCTTGACTGTTCATAGATATGTGTGGTTTGTCACCCTGTATTTTTTCATATAAGGCTTATAAATTATAATAATTAGAGACACGGACAGACAGACTATTGGGCTCCGTGAGTCCTCTATTTGGCCGGTGTTGTAAAGAAAATCTTGCTTGTGGAGTTTGCTATTATAATAATAATAAGACTTTATTTATATAGCACATTTCAATCAAGAATTGCAGCTCAAGGTGCTTTACATAAAATCAATAAAAACAATATTATAAGTAATAAAACCCTTCTGAACACAGGCCGCAGTCTTTGCGGTAATCCAGAACACACAAGCCGCAGTCTTTGCGATATCTCGAGCCACAGTCTTTGCGGTATCTTGAGCCACAGTCTTTGTGGTTTCCCAATAGGGTTAGGGTTAGGGTTACCGTATTTCTTCAAATAAACGCTGCAGCGTTTATTAAATAACGTTCATTTTTGGTGCCTATGAACCTATGATGAGCTCAAGCCTTTTAAAGAGCAATCCAAAACACAAAATCTCAGACATTTTGCAGAGGAGTCCAGAACCTATGTTGCTCAAGCCTTTTGATTCAAATCCAAAACACACAATCACAGACCTTTCGCAGAGCAGTCCAGAACCCATGTTGCTCAAGCCTTTTAATTCACTTCGTAATCAATTTAGCCTATGTTTCGCTGTTTCTTGAGAATAAGTCCTTTAAGACAACATTTGGTTGTTGTTTGTTATAGAAATGAATTGTGGCAACACGTATAATGTGCACTTTTCTCTATCTTATTCGTCTATAAATACACAGTATACATACATACAAATACATACAAAGTATACGCCTTTATTGCCCCATATCTTAAATTGGAAAATAACTTAGGTTTATCATCTAGACAATATTCATATTTATAGTTGGCTGTATATAAATAGTGTTTGGTGCCTGCAGAAGACAACCCCCCCCCCCCAGCTCACCAGTAGTTGACCAGTAGATTGTTGTTTTTGTTTTTTGGAATAGGCACATGAATCCTTCCATTTATTGTTTGTGTACCTCGTCTGTCCCTTATGTTTCAGTTTTTTTCTTTCTTAAATAAAATTAATTTCATTATCTGGTGTAAATCTTGTGTAAAATACACAGAATTGAGACAGATTTAGATTCCATTTGTGTGGCTTGTTGAATGTGCAACATTTACATTTATTCATTTAGCAGACGCTTTTATCCAAAGCGACTTCCAAGAGAGAGCTTTACAAAGTGCATAGGTCACTGATCATAACAACAAGATAGCCACAAAAACATTGCGAGTAGCCAAAACATGAAGCACACATTGTGAACAACCAAAGTAAGTGCCAAAGGGAAGAACCATAAGAGCATGTAGTTAAACAAGTTACAATTAAACAACATGAACCGCTATAAGTGCAAGTGTACCTGTGGAAAAAGCAAGCAACAATAATAAAAACAATATATCAGAGCGAGTACAATTTTTTTTATCAGTTACCACTAACCACTAGAGCAACAAGTTTCTAAGCAAGAGTCATTGTGATCCTTGAGGAAACTAACATCGGGTCAAGCGAACCATTCCTAAGTACCGTTGTACTCCCGGAACAAGTGCGTCTTGAGCCTTTTCTTGAAGGTGGAGAGACAGTCAGTGTCTCTGATGGAGGTGGGGAGTTGATTCCACCACTGGGGGGCCAGACAGGAGAAGAGCTTGTGTTGGGACCGGGCGGTCTTGAGCGGTGGGACCACCAGGCGGTTGTCTGAAGAAGACCGTAGGTGACGGGTGGGGGTGTAAGGCTGTAGGAGAGACTTGATGTAGACGGGTGCAGTCCCGTTCACTGCTCGGAAGGTCAGTACCAGGGTCTTGAATCTGATACGGGCCATGATGGGTATACAGTGGAGAGAGATGAGGAGCGGGGTAACATGGGAGCGTCTGGGTAGATTGTAGACCAGGCGGGCCGCTGCGTTCTGAATCCTCTGAAGAGGGCGGGTTGCACATGCTGGGAGACCAGCGAGCAGCGAGTTGCAATAGTCCAACTTGGAGAGGACAAGTGCTTGGACTAGCAGCTGGGTGGAGTGCTCAGACAGGTATCTCCTGATCTTCCGGATGTTGTAGAAGGTGAATCTACACGACCGGGAGACTGCAGCAATGTGGGCCGTGAGGGAGAGCTCGTCGTCCATGGTAACCCCAAGGTTCCTGGCAGAGGATGAAGGGGTCACCGTCGCAGATCCCAGGGTGATTGAGAGATCGTGGGAGATGGAGGGTTTAGCCGGGATGATGAGAAGTTCTGTTTTGGCGAGGTTCAGCTGGAGGTGGTGCTCGGTCATCCAGGCAGAGATGTTTGTGAGGCAGGCCTAAATCCTAGCTGAGATCCCCGGATCGGTCGGGGGGAACGACAGGTACAGCTGCGTGTCGTCAGCGTAGCAGTGGTAGGAGAAGCCATGGGAGGTGATGATTGGTCCAAGTGAGGTGGTGTACAGAGAGAAGAGGAGGGGTCCAAGGACGGAGCCCTGTGGGACACCAGTGGAGAGCTGGCGAGGGCCTGACAGTTTGCCTCCCCAGGAGACCTGGTAGGATCTTCCCGACAGGTAGGATGAGATCCACTGGAGTGCAGTGCCAGTGATGCCCATCTCAGAAAGTCTGGAGAGCAAGATCTGGTGGTTAACCGTATCAAACGCTGCAGAAAGGTCCACGTAGGTCTCAGTATCGTTAGGGTTAGAAATACTTTTTGTGGCACAGTCTACTGGTCAACATGAGCTACCAAAATGATTCAGACCTTTAAGTCTCAAAATAGTGAGGGAGGGGAGGGGGGGTGTATCTTCGGCAGGCACCAAACACTTTATATACAGCTATCTATAAATATATTGGCTAGATGATAAACGCACTTTCAAATATAAGACGTGAGGCGGTAAGGGCTTATAGGCCTACTTTGTATAAACTAACGTATTTATAGACAAATAAGATTACACTCAAGAAAAGTGCACATTATAGGCCTATGTGTCGCCCACACAGACAAACCACAATTATTTTCTTTAACAAAACAACAAAATGTTGTCTTAAGGGACACCAATAAAGAATAATAATAATAAAAAAATATTTTTATAAAATAGTAAGAACAGTGAATAGCACAGTAACTCCATAAGCAAGCGAGTCGCAGCAATGCAGAAACAGTGTGCGCGCGTTCACGAGCAGGGGAGTTAGATTTGACAGGGAGTGGATTTTCGGCACAACCCGGCCATACTTTATTGTCTCCACTCGAGCAACGACTTCCTCCTTCACAATCAAAGTTCCTTTTTTTATACTATTGCCTAACATTACATAACAGCCCACTCAATGACATTTAGTCATTTTTACATTTAGTAATTTAGCAGATGCTCTTATCCAGAATGGCATAGCTTACTGTCCTTTAGCTCCGTGCAAAAAGCGCCATCTAGCGATCATTACTTGTCAGTAACAATGTCCATGTCTGAAGACTCAGGGGTCATTTGACCCCTAACAGTTCTAGTGCTAGATAGATTCCATATTTACCATATGTTTTAAGAACATTTGTAAGTAAAGTAATTTTGTGCATTTTTTTTCCGGTTTGCAGGTCACCAGAGAGGCTGAATACTATTGTGCGCAAGCACCAGACATATCCAGTGTACTGTATATGTTGGTGGAGTCAAGACAATGATGTTGTTACAGCTTTTCATGAAGCCTGAAAAGGCTCTAATTTTTCTTCCAGGCTTGAATTCCGCTTTCCTTGCTAAACCCGTGGAAGCGATACAGTTTTCCTCTGTTTGGAACATTCTCTATTGACATGATGAGCATATTTTGTTTAATAACTGTGGAAGTATGTGGAGACGGGCATTCAGCCAGAGAAATACAGTTAGACTGGCTGTCAGATAGACCCCTGTAGAAAGATGGGAAGTCTAAAAGATATGCTTAGGATGCTATGAGGGTGGGTAAGTAGGGTGATCGGTCGCTTGGCAGGTGTGTAGGTAAAACACGACCCATATGTCCCCCCCAATACATCACTGTAAACATAAGGAAATATTAGATACATAATAGAATATTAATAATATACATTTAACATATTACAATTTAGGCTATGTGTTACAGCAGTAATTTTGGTGTCCCCCTCAGGAATTACTCTTGAGAAAATGTCATATAATTGCCCCCCTCAAAATTGATAGCAGATTTTCTCCACTGTATTAGACATTTACATTACATTTAGTCATTTAGCAGACGCTCTTATCCAGAGCAACTTACAGTAAGTACAGGGACATTACCCCGAGGCAAGTAGGGTGAAGTGCCTTGCCCAGGGACACAACGTCATGCGCACCCAGCAATCGAACCGGCAACCTTCAGATTGGTAGCCCGATTCCCTAACCGCGCAGCCATCTGACCCCACATAAATAATGATAGAAAATGTAGGTGGGTGTGTCAATAGTAGGGTAGGTCAGTCGGTTTGTATGAAGGTTGGTATAGACAGTCAGCAATACAATAAGAAATATGCCAAAAGATGGAAAGACATAATGCATAATTAACAGAATCGAATGGCCTGTAAATTCTTGTCTGGTATTGGTCACCTTACTCTGTCATCTCCACTCACACTTTAAAGCACATAAGCTAACCAATAAAAATAACATTTTGCATAACGTTCTATTTATTTAGCAGAAGCTTTAATCCAAAGCAACATACAAACACTGCTGTACATCAGTGTCATACATCAAGTACAGCAAACAATTATGAACCAAATAAACACAGTTAACAGTGTTTCAGGGGTTAG
This sequence comes from Osmerus mordax, assembly GCF_038355195.1. Taxonomy (NCBI): domain Eukaryota; kingdom Metazoa; phylum Chordata; class Actinopteri; order Osmeriformes; family Osmeridae; genus Osmerus; species Osmerus mordax. The sequence goes on from NC_090068.1 coordinate 4,072,245, forward strand.
TGACAAGGAATGGTCTATATTTTAATTAGACTCAGTGCAACAATTACATTCTTTGTGTCTTCTCCAATAGTTGATAAAGAGATAGTGAAATTTGTTGCGGATTTAGTGGTCCATAGGAGAGTGTGTAGCCTGGATTCCCTGTCTGTTTTTAGATTGTATGTGGATGTCACCACAGAAGCCATCAGGCCACAGGCATGTGTGGGGATAGCAGGTTAGGCTTTAGAACAACACCATGTCCTCCCTCAGTATAGCTGGAAAGCCAGAGCAGCCAAAGTTATTGGTGCTCATTATACATTTGTTTGTTGTGTTCACTGCATCAGCATGTTCTATTCTAAAGGGGAGGATGATGCTACAGCTTGAAAAGCAAACAAGAACAAGATAAAGCAATCTGTTGCAAGATTGCTTCAAGGACTTCCCACATACAAAGTAGCAGAGGAAAATTATCCTAAATGATGTTTGTCACTTCAGAGCACCATCAGAGCCTTACACTTGTGTTGTGTGGCAAAACACCTCAGGTCTACACAATTGAGGAGTGAGCCAACAACTGAATGTGCCTGTGCGTGTCTGTCTGCTGCGGGGTGTGTGTGTAAGCCAACCTTTCTTGACAACCATATGTGCCTAATTTGCTGAAAATATGCTAAGTAGTGTAATTCTTTAAGGATTATTAGAGTGCTCTCTGATAAGCCCACCCGCTCTATTGATTTGGGTTGGTTTCTCCCGCTGAGCATGCTGAACTTGAAACTTTACTTTAATAAGGAATGTTCTACCCTTTTTTTTTTTGCAGAAACACAGTTATCCCAGAAAAAGCCAGGCAGGCAGGCATGCAGGCAGACCTGCAGACAGACAGACAGACTGTGAATTCTACATTACGTTTTGCTGTAAATCAACATAGGGCCATGCTCCAAGATGCTGGTGCCATTTTTGAAAAGTAAGAAATAAATTATTAATTAGATACAGATGACTCCAAATACCAGAGATCTTTGCCACATGGGACAAAATGAATCCAGACCCTTTTTAAATCTTTCAAAGGACATATAAATTATAAAGAGGGTCGCGCAAATGGCGTTTTATGTGCATGTGGGTGGGTTAGCGAGACGTGCTAGAGGTCTTAAATAGGGCTTTAAAATAGCCAAAGATGGTATGAGTGGGAGAAGGGATCAACCTCCTTCTGTTGTTTTCAAGCTAATGTAACATTAAAATGTAGAATTGTGGTCAATATTCTAATGCTGGCATTGTTGGGAATGTCTTAAGAAGGTGAAGTCATTGTGACCACTAGCTGCCCATGCCCTTTAGCTGACGTAGTAAATCTAACAAGGTGGTTTGAGGTCATATTTATGAGACGTCATTTCATCAGAAAAACACCAAGTGTAATACCAAAATTATTCGACAAACCAGAGATATTTGTATGCAATTCATTTCATTGTAGGTAGCATCCATTGACAAGCGTTAACTTCCTTGAATGCGGGTACTCTGTTGAAGTTTAAAACTATTGGATCTGCCCAGAACTAGCGATTGGCATAACCAATCGCTAGTTCGCCTTAGCCACCTCCTTCACCACTAACGGAGCTAGCTGGAAAAACGAACCCCGTGGGGATCAAAGATTGTTCTTGCTCCGGCTTTAACTTCTGGATATTCGGCAGTGTTGCCACAATGGACCGAATGGCTTCGCTCGCATTTTTCTCCGCCGCCATTACGGAACTACAACTCAAACTAGCGCACGTTATCGTTCTCAGCCACTCCTTCTGTTCGCTGATTTGACCGGTAAAAAGTTTACCGGAGACATCTGACCAATATACCTCAAGCCCATACACAGTACAGAAGCAAAATGAAAATTGAGCGGAAGTACGTAGGAGGGCAGAGCCAGGCTACCATCTTACATCAAATCAATGAAAAAATCCTCTGTTCAGTAAACCGTTTTTCTATCAGACAGACTCAGAGCATAGCCTTGGCATGGACATGTGAATGGGCAGCCATAGTGCTGGGGAAGACTGTAACAGAGTCAGAAGAAATTGAACGATTACAAAATACGTCTGTTACATAACCCACAATTGGTCACTGTATTTCACACATTGATGTGATTTTTAGTGCTAATGTTTTGAATTGGGCTGGGATTTTTCCGTCACCATTTTTCAATTTAATACTTGATCTCAATCTTAATCTTAGCCACTTAAAAATCCATTACCCTATGATGTCATTTACCACTCTACTCCTTGTCTTGGGATGTCTTTTGCTCTCTGGAAAGTTTTATTTTGGTAAAGTAAACAGCGCATAAAAGTGTCTCAGGCTGAAATGGCATGCTGCTGTAGGAGCTGTAGTTCTCTTAAGGCCTGCCACTCACTTCACACCTAGGGTTACATGAGCAGGCAGGCAGGATTTTGGGACAACTAGAAATCCCCCATAAATCCTTCCAGAAACACATAAAAGTTGGCATTCTAGTCAGTGAGAATAGAATGTTTACATTTATTTTTTTTATAAGCAAAAGAAAACCTGATCCATTCCTTGTTCGAAAGACTTATTAAGTTGATAATACATAGTCCATATGATATATATATATATTTTTTATAATAACCAAGGGAATTCACCAATGCAAGCCAGCTTTCTAATTGCCCAGCTCAAATGCATTTATGTCAAGTAGTACACCAGAGTGAACGTTCTGACATGCTAAATCAAATTTAAATGGAAACATTTGCAGGACAAGAGTCTGTATTGACTAGCAATAATGATTGCTAGTCTGTCCGTGAACATTTTAAGATAAGAATTTTAGCTGAAGACTGATAGTTTGAAACAAACCCGAAATGGGGAACCTTGCACCCAATTGGTTTTACCTACCTCAAAAATGGCATAGACCAATTGTGAAGCCAAGAGCAAGAGCAAACCAAGAGCAGAAGCCAAGAGCAGTTTAACATACATACTTTTCAGGCATGGTTACCTGCTAGGTAAGACATTTGTTAACAAAGACGCTACAGAAATAATGAAAAGGCTTCTTTGACTTCTTCAAACGATCCAAGCCCTGGAGCACAAAACAACATAGCCTGTGTCTGATGGCAGTCCAGTAACTCCTAAAAGAAGTCCAGACCTCCTCTGTTCCACAAACATAGTTCTTCTTTGATGCACACTGGTTTTATAGCTTGATTTGATTTTTCAGTGTGTTTTCTATGATGGCTGCCCTGTCCTTTGTGGGTGTCCTGGAATGTTTTGGATTTTTTTTTCGTGTTTAACTGTAACTGTTATTCACATACTGTTTTAATTTTAAAATGTAACAAAAAAAGGTGTGTGATAATATACTGGTGTTCTTGGTTGGCGTCAGTACTCCACAGGCCATTGACACTACAGGTATAGGAAAACAGTGAGTGAGCAGTCGCCATGGTGAGCCAAAATGGTGATACAGTATCACTGGGGTATGACATCACCTGGGCTGTCAGTTGATTATCACTCCCTCTGTGTCTCAGAAAACATACATAATTTAAAGATCCTGTAAAGTGGAATTAAAAACGACTTTCAAGTTCACCACACCACAGAATGTGTTATTAAAAACCCGTCCAAATTCGAATGAAAAAAAAAACACTGACAAGTATGTTAAATTAGGCTTTGAAATCGTAAGAAAATCAGCAGTCTTCTCTGTTCGAGACTGGGGGGGCGTGTCGCCAGAAGGAGCTGAAGCTCCGCCCCTCGCTACCTAGTGCCTACCTCCGACCCAGATAATAGACGCTATGTCAAGCCGAACAAAACAGTATAGAATTAGAATTTATTTGTTCAATGAGAACATACAGATGCATAGAAATGAAATGTTACCCTGAGCTGTAACACGGGAGTAAAAATTGACACCAGAGACATTAGCTACCATTCCACCAAAATACTATCATTCTACACCAAGTATCCTAATATCAAGTTAGCGGTTTGCACTAACTCATAGCAGAGATACCTCTGGAAAAGTTATCTAGTATAATTATAACAAGCACACAGAACTGAGTGATGAACTGCTGGCAGCGGTGGATGGTCCAAATGCGACCGGAGGATGAACGGCCGGGGGGGGGGGGGGGGGAATGCTCGGTAAGGCTCCGTGCTGCAAGAGAAGCCGTGTGTTGGTGAACCCCGTCTGTCTCTGGTCCATGTTAAAACTGTCCGCCGTGAAATGGTCAGTGCAGAGGCGGCTGTTGGAGCTTTCCATGAGCGTGGCTCTTCACAAAATCTATCCACCTATTTTTCCTTTCATTATCAATAGGGAACTTAAATTGCGTTGAAGCGCAGCTGGAGTTCTTGCATAAGGGAAGATGCAGTTGCGGGTGGTGGGAGACATCCTGAAGCTAGCTAGCTAGCTGATGTAAGCTACAATAACAGTACAGCAGGAGGAGCCATTCAATGATCTGACGTTGATAGGTCGAAATGACATAGATAGGTCGTTTTTTGGCTCCGCCCATTAAAACCTGATCTGAAAACGGAAGAGAAACTGTTCTTCGGTCTAACTCCACATTTCAGTGCGACAAAGTTTTAGCGCTTGGCACATGCTTTCAGGAACTCATTTCACACGTATATAATGTACTTCGAAGCAAAATATGGAATTTACTTTACATGATCTTTAAGTTAATATAATAATAATTCACTGTCATATTTTGTAAAGATTGGAGGGTAGCCAGTGTGTTTGTGGCCTATGGTTTCTGTGTAGGCATAGACCATTTGCCTCCATCTCTTCTACACAGACACACACAACGCTCCTCTACCTGCCAGTGACAGTGGTAGTGAAGCAATGACCTGGGATAATCAGAGAGCCACACCAAAGTCTAAATAATAAACAAATGCGTCGCTGGCATGTCCCAGCCCAGCCTTTGATTAACACTGGTGTTAGTAATTACAGCGAACTTCCATTGGCCACAGGGCTGCTGTCTGTGCTACTGGATGGCTTCCAGATGTGACCAATAGGGACGGAGGAGACGAGATTGGCCTATCAATCCTGTCCTGAGTTTGTTTAGGCCCATTCTCATAGGTGCAATCAGCCATGACAGAACTATATTTTTGATGGAATGAGAAGGGGGGACATATTCAAAAAAGTAAACAAGGGGATGTGTTCAGAGTTGATCCTCGAAGTACCAATCGGCACCAGAGTAGGGGAATTTTATGGGGGAGATTGATGGGATAATACCCCTATGACATGGGATGCCATATGTGTCAATAACTCCATGCCACATGAGTGGACATTTGTGATTTAAAGGGGCGATTGATTGCAAAAAAGATTTTACCTGGTCATAGTTGAAAAATGACAGTTTGGTGTGTAAAATAGACATACAGTGAACCTCAAAGTCCATTGAAACCTCTTTCCTATCAAAATTTCACTTCTCACTACTATTTTGAAACTGCAACTTACAAACGCTAGCTTTTGAAACAGTTCAACTTGTGACGTCACAAGTTGCAGCATCAACTTTGTCACGCTTCAAAATGTACATTTACCCGCCCACTTTTTTAGCTAGCTGCGTGCTGCTCTGTACTTCCACAGGAATTACCAATAAGAAAGTTTATACGTTTTCAAGATATTGAAAATGGAGCGCCATAAAAGCAGTGTTCCAGGCTGTACCGGGAATCCTGACACTTTTCAACATCTTCCCAAAGAACAAGAACGATTATCTATGGAATATCCCTATTTATTAACGCTGATTTGCAAGGAATGCAAGAAAAGCTAGATAGCGAAAACACCTATACTGTAGGCATGTAAACTAGTTTAGCTTGCTAACGCAAGAGCATAAGTAGAATGTGTGATGATTTAGCCTAGTTTATTGGCAATGGGGCTAACGTTATTTCATGTTCCTGACTGTGTTTCATTCAAATAAATAACCTGTGTTGTCAGGTAAATCTACAATTCAAGATGCATGTTTGTCCAGATTTATTTTTCAGCAAGATACTTAGAGCTAAATGAAGCTGAGTTGAATCACGATAGTTTGTCTGCTAAGCTGTAGTGCTAACGTTACCCACCTAAGGCGATCCTGTTTGCTTCGACAACAGAAGTGGAAACAACTGACGTAATCATTTCAAATAATATCTAGTCAATCTGTTGAAAACAGTGTTGTGTAGACACAATAGATTTATTTGTTTGTTTTTATTTCAAGTCTCCACCTTCGTTGTTTCAGTGAGTGCTGTTGGCCGTGTTGCGTCTGTGCTCCGCAGCTTCACTCGTTGTAAACCAACCAATCAGCGCGCAGCTCATCTATATATTCATGAGCATACCATAAAATTAGGCCGCAAGGTGAACCACGAAAAGTCTTTTAGAAAATGATTCCCGCTCCACAGTCTGGCATCTACACAATCTTTAGCTCATAAAAAAGAACGAGTCGTGCTAAGCTACCAAAAAACGTTTGTAGCTGAAATTCCAGTCGATTATCGTTGCGTCTATGTTTTATGCAGAACTAGTTTCTTCAGAGCGTAATAGGATTTTGGTGGCACGGTTCGACACGTGATCGTTCTACACCAATAAGGTAGCTGCTTTTTGTCAACATGGATGGATATGTTTGGCAAATAGAGGATGGGACCAGAGCCTGTTTAAGGAGAGCCTGGCCACTCCCTATTAAGCCCCATTGTACCGAATTTTGTTCCACTGGAAGTGATCGCGGTCGAGTACAGAATGAATGGGAGTCTATGGAGCTAAACGGCTAAATTTGTCTCTTTCACCTGATTGTCGTTGAGAAATCTCAGATTTGATTGTAGTTTTTGCATGTTCAACATGGGATTACAGGTCGAAAGTTGAATGAACGAGTACTTATGTCCTTTCGATTTCTTACAGGGTAAGTCGTTGTTGCCCATAACACGCTAGCATTCTGCTAACGAATGCTGATTGGTTAGTGAAGGACTGACTACGACCAGAGATCCTGCTCGATGGCATCCGAAGCAGAATGTCAGAGCATTAGCAACATTAGCAACAACATTAGCAAACCAAAACTCTTTCTAGCATGTGTATTGACAGGGAGAACCTGTCAGCTGTGTTGTCGATGCCTCGAGAGAAAAGTGGAAGTAACCAGAGCTTGCCGTCAAGCAGTATCTCAGGCCGTAAAATGTGTATGACGTCAATGACATTTTAAAAGGCTTTTTAGAACAGAAAGGTGACTTAAAAAAAAATTATCACCCAGCGGTGTGTATTTTTTTTGCCTCCCCTTTCGAATTCAGAATTAAAATTACTAGACAAAAAATTATATCCTGAGAAAAGGGGATTTTGAGGGGTATAGCTCCATAGACCTCCATTCATTCTGCACTCGACTGTTAGCGCCCTCATATAGCTTAGCAGGACTCGTTCTTTTTTATGAGCTAAATATTGTGTAGATGCCAGACTGTGGAGCGGGTTGAAACGATAACAGGGTTCACCTTACGGCCTAAAAGGAGAAAACCTTTTTTCCCGGGAAAATTTCACTGGATGTATCAGGGGGCATAGAACAGCACCCGGGCCATTTTCAGCCCAACCAATGTTACATACCGTATTCGGAGACCTTAAGGAACAGTGTGAAATACCCCCCAAAAAACTGTCAATCATCCCTTTAAGAGAATGATTATTGAACTGTGTCTAATGCCCCCCCCCCCTTTCTCCCTCTCTCCTTCACACAATCTCTCTCCATCCCTCCCTCTGTGTCCCAGGGCTGTGTACTGTGTGGCTGTGTTGTCTAGGTGTCTGATGTCTACCGGGGGTCATGATTCAGACTGGAGCAGATCCTGCCGGACCAACCAAAGTAAGTTCCTCACTCTACTCACTCACATTGTCGAACCACACAGCTCCAAACCTGCCAAATGTTAATTTATGGACTAATTGCTTGACTTTCAATCAAGAATGAAAGATATAGCATAGAGCAGGGCTGCACAATTACAATTTAAAGCATTGACTAACATTTTCTCCCCCCAAAGATGCAAACCATTGGTTGGGGCAGGGGGGGGGGGTGCTGGTGTTTCTTATTGGCTGGTAGGTGGCATTTAACTCTGACAGCTATAAACTCGTCAGAAAACCTCCCTCCATATGCCTGCGCCTCTTCCATAAATGCTATATAGCGGGACAAGTTTTCCCTTACTTCTCAGCGTGAGAAATATAAGGTGTGGCGTTTGAGATATCAACTGGTTGAAATGCGTGGGTCTTTCCCCCTATTCATACCGGACGTGCCTGCGGTGCGTTACGGCTGCGATGCAACTACGTTATGCCTGGGACACTGGCTGCAAAGCACCGCGATTAGCTGCAAACCGCCTGGGAGTGCCTGGAAGTACAGCCTTTTTTCTTTCGGCGGCCATGTTATCAAATTGGACCTGCCACACAGGCGGCTCGTGCTCATACGCTTGCGAATTCGGCTGCAGGATGATACAATTCACCATATTATTTGATATTTTTGGATAAACATGTTATTAAGATTTACTACGTTAGTTGTAGGCTATAGCCTATAACTTAACACCCAACTTTACTACGCTGGTAACAAACGGCCAACCATGTGTTTACCCCGATAAAAACTATTTATAACATAAAAAAATTAAAAATAAACTAATTGATGATTGCGTTGACTGTCAAGCCAACATTTCAGTCAGTTATTTCTAAACAGTGTGTTTAACGGGGTCATTGACTGGGTTTATTGGATACTTCACACTGTTCCTTAAAGATCCTGTAAAGTGGACCTGGAAACGAGTTTTAAGTTTGCCACACCATAGAATAATGTGTTATTAACTACCCATCCAAATTCGAATGGAAAAAAAACACCGACAAGTATGTTAAATTAGGCTTTGAAATCGTGAAAAAATCAGCAGTCTTCTCTGCTTGAGACTGGGGGGCCGTGTCGCCTGAAAGAGCTGAAGCTCCGCCCCTCGCTGCCTAGTGCCTACCTCCGACCCAGATAATGGACGCCATGTCAAGCCTAACAAAACCGTATATAATTAGAATTTATTTGTTCAATGAGTGAAACATACAGATGCATATAAATGAAATGTTCCCCTCAGCTGTAACAGTAAAAATGGACACCAGAGACAGCAGACAGTGAGCTCTCCAACTAGGCTACTTCTAACACATTAGCTACCATTTCACCAAAATACCATCATTCTACACCGAGTAGTCTAATATAAATTTAGCGGTTTGCACTAACTCATAGCAGAGATAACTCTGGAAAAGTTATATAGTATAATTCTAACAAGCACACAGAACTGAGTGATGAACTGCTGGCGGCGGTGGATGGTCCAGGTGCGACCGGAGGATGAACGGCCGGAGGGGCGATGCTCAGTACGGCTCCGCGCTGCAAGAGAAGCCGTGTGTTGGTGAACCCCGTCTGTCTCTGGTCCATGTTAAAACTGTCTGCCGTGAAATGGTCAGTGCAGAGGCGGCTGTTGGAGTTTATCCGAAGCTTTCCATGAGCGTGGCTCTTCACAAAATCAATCCACCCATTTTTCATTATCAATAGGGAATTTAAATGGCGTTGCAGCGCTACTGGAATTCTTGCATCCAGGGAAGATGCAGTTGCGGGTGGTGGGAGACATCCTGAAGCTAGCTAGCTAGCTGATGTAGGCTACAATAACAGTACAGCAGGAGGAGCCATTGAGTGATCTGATGTAGATAGGGCGAAATGTCGTAGATAGGGCATTTTTTGGCTCCGCCCATTAAAACCTGATCTGAAAACGGAAGAGAAACTGTTCTTCCGTTTAACTCCACATTTTAGTGTGACAAAGTTTTAGCGCTTTGCACATGCTTTCAGGAACTCATTTCACACGTATATAATGAACTTAGAAGCAAAACATGGAATTTACTTTACAGGATCTTTAAGGTCTCCGAATAGGGTATGTAACATTGGTTGGGCTGAAAATGGCCCGGGTTAGCTCTAGCTATCTTGCTGAAAAATAGATCTGGACAAACATGCATCTTGAATAGTAGATTGACATGACAACACAGGTTATTTATTTGAATGAAACACAGTCAGGAACATGAAATAACGTTATAGGCCATAAGGTGAACCCTGTTATCGTTTCAACCCGCTCCACAGTCTGGCATCTACACAATCTTTAGCTCATAAAAAAGTTGTGCTAAGCTACCAAAAAAAAGTTTGTAGCTGAAATTCCAGTCAATTGTCGATGCGTCTATGTTTTATGCAGAACTAGTTTTTTAGTTTGTTCTTCAGAGCGTAGGCCTAATAGGATTTTGGTGGCACAGTTTGACACGTGATCGTTCTACACCAATAAGGTAGCTGCTTTTTGTCAACATGGATGGATATGGTTGGCAAATAGAGGATGGGACCTTGCACGTTACAGTGTTTCCTCTATGTTTATTTTGCCGTGGCGGCCCGCCACGACTACATTTCTGCCGCCATGGTATCAGAAATAGGGCTGTACAAAATTTTAGGACGTCTATGTGATTGTTAAGGCCGCAATATGAATATCCATCCATGTTGACAAAAAGCAGCTACCTTATTGGTGTAGAAGGATCACGTGTCGAACCGTGCCACCAAAATCCTATTACGCTCTGAAGAAACTAGTTCTGCATAAAACATAGACGCATCGACAATCGAATTTCAGCAACAAACTTTGTTTTGGTAGCTTAGCAGGACTTGTTCTTTTTTTATGAGCTAAAGATTGTGTAGATGCCAGACTGTGGAGCGGGTTGAAACGATAACAGGGTTCACCTTACGGCCTAAAGGTATGTTGATTAGGGATGGGCGGATCGATCCTAAAGTATTGATATTTTCGATACTAGCATTGTATCAAAAGGATCGATTCTCAATTTGAAATATCGATTCTACGTGGGATTTATTTTAAACTAGTGATTTTAGAATACTTTTATAATAGTAGTAGGTCGTACAGTATAGAAATGTACTTAAATAAGAAAGTCAATGGGAACTATTTTTTCTTCCGCTGTGTCTGTGCTTATCATGAGTTCATCAGCGGCAGCGTGCCGCGCTCTCTCACTCTCACTCAGTGAAAGCACACAGCTCAGATTCGAGTGCATTGCTGCGGTCATGACTGAAAGAAAAAGAAGCATAATCTGGAGTTATTTCATTCCAGTTAACAACGATGAAGCTTCATGTGACATTTGTCAAACAACAATATGCCATTGTGGCAATACCACAAACATGACAAGCATCTAAAAGTTAAACACACTAAAGAGCACAACGAAGTACAGCTGACGCAAGCAGAGGAGGCAACAATGCTTATTGCAGTTTATTTAATATTAATAACGATGGCTTTCAGAATGCATTATAAAATTACTCAAATAAAAATATTTCATAGAAGTATCCGTATCGATATCGACGATACTGGATTTGAAAGTACTTGGTATCGGATCGAAAAGAAAATGATTGGTATCACCCATCCCTAATGTTGATGTGTTATGAAACGTATTAAGCATTCTACCTATGCTAGATACAGGAGACGTAAGCATTGCTAATAGGCTAACTGTTACAAAATTATACTTGGCTTGCGTTTGTGATGAGCATAAGGATGGAACCGCACCTCTTTTCAGCAACAGCGTCTTAGCAAATCCTTCTTTAAATTGTCCAAGGTTTTCATTCAAAACTGTCTTGGTGAAATGGTTCGAGCAAAGGAATAAATGAGTGTCGAACTTCACAGGGAGCTTCTCATAGAAAAACATCAGCCATGCCCGTCCAGTGTCTGGTTCCTTATGAAAAGTGTCAGCATTCCCAGTACAGCCTGGAACACTCCATTTACTGGTCCATTTTCAATATACTTTAAAAACTTTAAAACTTTCTCCTTTGTTGTTCGCGTGGAAGTACATAGAGCAGCGCGCAGCTAAACTAGTGTCTGAGATCCTGGGCCAGAACACCAGATAGCTGGTCTGTATGTAAATGTTGGGGCGTGACAAAGGTGATGCGGAATTCCTCTTTTTCGAAACCGATCGTTTTACAGCTGTATGTAAAACGATCGGTTTTGTCATCATACTGACGTAAAAAATCAGCTGTTTTTACGTCAGTATGATGACTTGAGCGAATATCATTCACGTCTTACTGAAACAGCGGCCACGCGAAAGGGAATGAGGAAACTTTTTCCTCTACTAAAAAATACAATGCGGGTCACGTGAAAAAAGGATCCAAGGACTCGTAGAAAGACCGAGTCGGGAAATGAACGAATCGTTCGTTTCCTTTAGCTACCAGTACAGAGCCTATGCAGGTCACGTGAAAAATGATCCAAAGACTCGTAGAAAGACGAGTCGGGAAATGAACAAATCGTTTGTTTCCTCTAGCTACCACTACAGAGCCTATGCAGGTCACGTGAAAAATGTTCCAAAGACTCGTAGAAAGACCGAGTCGGGAAATGAACGAATCGTTAGTTTCCTCTAGCTAACACTACAGAGCCTATGCAGGTCACGTGTAAAATGATCCAAAGACTCGTAGAAAGACTTGAGTCGGGAAATGAACGAATCGTTCCCTCTAGTGTTTCCTCTAGCTACCACTACAGAGCCTATGCAGGTCATGTGAAAAATGATCCAAAGAATCGTACCCGAAGACCGAGTCGGGAAATTAACGAATCATTTCTGTTTACTTGGACGAGCCTATGCAACAGTCCCGATGCGCGGCCACGAGAAAATTAACGAATCACTCTTTGAGAGGACTCGTTACTCCCGAGTCCTTGTAAGGATTCGTTCAAAATGAACGAACCGTTCACGAACGACACATCACTAGTTTGTTGCGAGATACAGAAGAATAAGAAGAACAGACAGCAGAATATAGAATATTTCCAAAGCTCCACAAGCTCTTTTTGCGATTGAAAAAGGCATAAAATTTGAAGTAAGTTTTGAGGTTTGCATTGGGTTTAAGTTTCCTGAACATTTTTTACGAATAGCCTACAGTAGCTGTGTAAGTTAATGTTAGAACTTCAACTCCAATAACAGACAAACTGAGACAGTCAGTAGGCTTGTACTCCGATTTTACAGTTTTCTTGTGCTTGTGCGGCTTATATTTCGAAGCAGTTTATAATCCGGTTTTAGAACAAAAAAGTGGCTTTGTCTCAAGATCTACAAGACCCAGTGAAATGTTATAGCCTAGCTAGCTCTAGCAAAATAACGCTAGCATTGCTAACAACATTACTAATTCAACTTTGGTAGTGTAACCGAGCTCTTTGTAAGTTCGTTTTAGATGTAATTGTATATGATCGTGTGGACAATAAGGCACGGACGCGTTCTCTTTTCATAACTTGTAGTGATGTGTCGTTCGTGAACGATTCCTTACAAGGACTCGGGAGTAACGAGTCCTCGCAAAGAGTGATTCGTTCATTTTCTCGTGGCCACGCATCGGGACTGTTGCATAGGCTCGTCCAAGTAAACAGAAATGATTCGTTAATTTCCCGACTCGGTCTTTGGGTACGAGTCTTTGGATCATTTTTCACGTGACCTGCATAGGCTCTGTAGTGGTAGCTAGAGGAAACGATTCGTTCATTTCCCGACTCGGTCTTTCTACGAGTCTTTGGATCATTTTTCACGTGACCTGCATAGGCTCTGTACTGGTAGCTAGAGGAAACGAAGTCATCATACTGACTGGTTTTGTTATTTGGGTGTGCTTTGCCTTCGGCAAGGGCACAACCTTTGTTCTCTCACATATATATTATTGGGTGTGCTTTGCCTTCGGCAAGGGCACAACCTTTGTACTCTCACATATATATTATTATTTTTTTAATTTCTTTTTGCCCCCCTAAAACTCAGTCAATATTTGGCCTACATAGACAACCTAGGTGTCAAAAGTTTCGTCTTGGTAGCGATTGAATTGTGTTTTTTTTGGGATTTACGTTCCGTTGCATGGTATAAGTGGAAATTACGTTTTTGTGGCGAAAAGTGAAGCTAACGGTGGCTAACTTGCTAGCCACAGTCAATGACGCTACTTACGTCACTAACGTCACGAAAACTCGCGTGACTACCTCTAGCAGAACATTAGTTTAGCAGCTCGTTAACTGGGAAATAGCTAAGCTAACTGCTTTACTGCAAGGCAGCTGCAGAAACGCCACAAGCAAAGAGGCCAGGTGATAACTATTTACTAATTTTACTTTGTGATGTGACACACAATTGTGACGTGTAATGTACAATATAAGCTGATTTTATTAAGGAAGTACATCTACTTTCGGAAACAGTAGTCTACTATGTCACTGAAGTATTAGCATCATGACATTAGCCTCTGTTGCCCGGGCAACACATACTACAGTGGTCTATGATGCATCTGTTTTCAATCGTTAAAATAAACATTCCTCACAAATACATATTATGTCATAATAAATCCTACATTGTAGGATTTATTATGACATTACATTACAAGTAAACGATTTGTGGGTGAAATTATCATTACCTGTGGTTTCAAACCAGTGTTGCTTACTGCAACGCTGTAGCCTACGCGAGACACTACAAAAACATCTACACAGCTGTAGGAAGTCAAACGGCGACAGAACATGTTGGCACTCCCCTTACTTAAATCAAAAGTATATCTAACTACTAACCTTAACTTCATTGCCACAGCCTAAACTTTGTCAATCTGTTCATGAAAATAATTAATTTCAGCCGAAACCGTACAACGGAACGTTAAATCAAATTCAACCAACGCAATCGCTACCAAGGCGAACACAGCAGTAGTCTAGTACTGTACCGTAGTAGTACAATTTACCGGGGCAGCTTCTCCACACAGGGCTATATCGCATTTTGCGTTGTTAGTGACAATGATCGCTACCAGTGAGCTTTTTATGAATGAGCGATTCTCCACTAAATAATTGTCAAGCTTATTTACGTTTTTGGGGGCATATTTTCAGTTAGCAGATGGTACTGTTTGAATCGCGATTCCATCTTCTACTGCCGGTAACGTCGTTGAATAGTCTTCAAAGGGGGTACTTTATTAATGAATGAATGCAATATGAGTAGGCTAAATGCCTGAAAATATCACGAGAAGGGAAAAACTTAAAAGGAAGTTTAAGTCATAGAGATAAGGTCAATTTTTACACCGGTCTGCCAAATTTATTCGTTTTGATTCAGCTATGAGGCTGCCTCTTGCAGGGGAAATGAGAAGACATCTATTTCATTCTACGCTTCACTCGTATTTTGAGTTGTAAATGAGCAGCAAAAAAAAGATGCTTTTAAATCTATGTAATCTTTATAATTAATAAGTATGCATGCTTATATAAAATGCACAGGAATATCAGTTGTAAAAATGTAATAAAAAAATTGACCCCTGTGCAACCGACACAAGCAAGCACACCCTACAATTTCCCCAGAAATGGTACCCTCTCTAGTTTCACTTTACACTTACACTTACAGTTTAGTGCAGTGCAATTGTTTGCACTGCACTAATGCTAGTGTGATAATAAATGACCAAATCATACAAACTGTCATGATACATTATTTTAATGCAGGAATTTCTTTTAAAATAGTATCTGCTGGTGCACATGTCATGCACTAACCTACATGATAATATGATACATATGATACATATGATACGTGTTTGCAGTGGACGGATAGCCCCCCCCCCCGTTGAAATGAACGAATGACTCGAAAAAAGATTCGTTCATTTTACTGAACGAGATTCAAAGAACCGTATCAGTAAAATGATCCGAACTTCCCATCACTAATAACTTGTATTTTACCACTGCTCTTCTTGACATCGCTATTCGAACAGCCCTTACTGATTTCACAAATGCGTTCAGCTTCAAGCCTACGGCAAATCCTGAGGGACAAAACACCCTTGTCCGTTGTCCCATAGAAAGGTCTGCTACAGTAGGCTATCCTCAGGATTTGCAAGTTAGCTAAACTTATACTATATCTAAAATAAGTTTGTAGACATAACAATGGATTCTGCCACTAAATGAGTGACTTGGCTTTATTTCTGGACATACTATCCACAAAGTGTGTTACACAATGCTGTAGATCGCCTATACTCGTGCCTTGCTCTTGGTACCCAGAATGCCCTGCGGCAAGCTGAAAACCTTCTAAGTTAAGGGCATTAGCTTAGTTAAATAAGCATTGTTTGGAGTTCTATAGTTGTGTTCGTTCTGTTTTGAAATGTGTAATGCTATGCTCTTTAGATCATTTGAGTGTTCACCCTGATGAAAGTTGTCTAGTTAGATGGCAAGTAATCAATCGTGAGCAGTGGTCCGTTCAACGTTAACCGGCGCAAGGCCGGATTAACCATTAGGGCAACTGGGCACTTGCCCAGGGGCACATGACATCTAAGGGGCCCTGGACAATGTCAACTAAAATGTTATATCACTTTATGAACGCAGTCCTAACTATCCTTAATGTGAGTACTTTATTGCAACTCGTTCGATCAAAATATTATGTTAAATCACGTCAAAAACAGTGTTTGTATAGTCTAGTAGCCAGTGCCGCCGTTCCCATAACGCGCACTACGCACTGTGCGTAGTATAATACTTATAATGGCGATATTATTTTAGTATAGAAATATTAGGCACGTATATTACAAAACAGGCAGAACAAGAGATATAGCCTATTTAAATGCTAAAAAAAAGTTACGATGGTGCCCCCTCCAAAAAAAACAAACAAATACAAACTCAACTTCCCAAGCTCGCTGTGGGTGCCCTTCCCTATCTCAGTGGCCTGACGAACTTTGACAGCAGGCTAGGTCAACTTTTCTAAAATTGGCTTAAAAAGATAACAGGAGTCAGGGGAAGAAAAAAAGAAAGAAAGAGACTGCGAGATGGTGCCCGTGCATCACTTTCAGGTAAGCCCATGTTTAATCATTAAATACGGGAAATGTGCTGCTAATTTAATGGTTAGCCTATGCATAAACCTCAAACTAGCTGACGTTATTGCTAATGTTAGCACGCTCAAATATGTTTTAACTTAGGTGCAAGCTAAATTGAGATGTTACTGTTAAACATTATCTATGCATTTTACAAGTAACTGACGCCAGCTAGCTGTTACTTTACATTCTATGATGCTTTTATATTCGATTTATCAAATAGTTTTTAAATGAGTAAGGTGGAGAGCTCCTTGGCTAAATCAGGCTAAGAAACGCAAGGTAGCTACGTAGGGCTGAAAAATTAAGAGACAAAAAGATATCACCTTCTCTAGTCAAGATTTTACCAATTGAAAAACAGCTTGTAAAAAGTTTATTTTACATAAAGCTCAAAAAACTATTTTGCGCTCAAAGAAAGGCCCCGAAAATTCGCTCGCACGCGTTGTACTTGCATTACTTTTAGAAATCGTAACTAGCATCACATCAAACACGGGGGGGGGGGGGGGGGCTTGAGCCTTGTTGCCCAGGGCACAGAAAATTGTTAAATCGGCCCTGAACCGGCGCAATGGCAATGTTGTTTGCTTTCAAAGTGAGTCTTATATTCCAGTGCGGTTTATACTCCGATTTACAAACCCAAAGTGCTCATTCTGGGGGGGTGCGCCTTATACACGAACACTATGCGGCTTATTTTCCGAAAAATACGGTAATCAGATAGACGAGAGATCGGTTCCCAATTTAGCCTAACATTGTGTTTACATCTGTGTTAGTAGGTATAATAAATAATACCTGCACTGTGTACTAGCTTGTACACTGACATTCTAAAATTATACATCCAAAGGGTTTCTTATCACACAGACTTAATGTGGTCTTGTTTAGGTAGGCCAATTCCCAAACTTTTCTTTGCTATTAGTTAACATAATATATATGAACATAAATATTATACTGTAAATTTGTAATATTTTTGGGCACCAAGTTATTTATATTTTTCAAGTCAATTTCTGCTTGATTTCTGCAACCTGTCAAGTCAAATTGCAGTGTTTTTTTTGGGTGTGTAAATTCACTTTTTTGTAAATGTTTTGTAAATAAACTATGCACTGTGTTATTTCTGTAACACAGAAATGCTATTATAAGTCCATGGTGCTTGAGCTTTTTTTCCCAAAAATATTTTGGATGTTCCAGCATTTATAGACCCAGATTATACTGTATGTATTAATGAAAACAGTGACCCAAGACTCTGGGCCCCGTTCCTCGTAAGGGTTGAAGCTAAGTTAATCAATTGTCCCTTTAGCCCGTTAACATTAGCGAGATGAGTGAGAATAGCAAATATCGGTTCGTCAACGGCTGATCCGCATCCAAATCATGTGGTTAATTTCAATCAGGCTAAACTTATCAGGGAAATTGCACGTGCACGTCCTACTTCAAAAGGCAGGAAAGGTCGATCACCAAAACCGTGATTTTCTAACGGTATGATGGCGGAAAAGACGAAAGAGAGAGCGGTGATAGGCTATTCTCGCCATCCGAGCAAACTATTATAATGAGTCTGTCTCTGCGAAGACAATAAGAATATTATCATGGCTAAGTCAAACACCGCCGCTGCCAGAGCAAGACAAGCAGCTTGGCAACATTTCCGATAAGCTATAAATGCGAAAGTTTTGGGGAAATGTATAGGCTCATCTTAAGTGCATCATTAGCCCAATCAGATCACATTTCTTTAAATGTGCCTGCTGGCAGTAGGCTTAATGGAAATTAATAATCGAATGAGATCTTGCAAGCGAAAATAATGATCTCAACTTTTTCAGAATAAGTAGGCTAGATAAAAACAAGGCCAAAGAGTATCTAATTGATACGAATTCATAGACACTTAAGAGGATATATGTAGGCTACTGAGCTTATATCATGTACTATATATGTGTATATGCATGTAGGCCTATGTGTAAATCCCTCTTTGATTTAATTGACTGGGACATGGCCAGGGAATATGATGAATTGATTCATCAGCTGGTTAAGCGCCAAGTACACTTTTCTTACAGCAACGCATGCTGCGGCTTTGCCAATGTTTTCTGCATCGCCTATACTGTATAAAAATTTAGCCTATACCTGACGCAAAAAACCTCAAGGCTATGCAGAGTCTGAAGCACAGTTAAAGTTTATTGTCAATTTCTTCACATGTCAAGACATAAAAAGGAATCGATATGACGTTTCCCACTCTCCCACAGTGAAACATATAAAAAGCACAGGCACAACAGATAAGACAAGACATTTCCTAAAACATAGCGTTACATATTCACATACAGCAGCATAAGCTCATAATAAAGCATAAAGCTTGCTGCGGCGTGTGAAATATTTGCAATGTACGGCCCGAGAAGGTCTTGCAAATAAATGAGTCCTTGTCGGCTGAATCGATATCGCTCAAACAAGAACTCATCCGTGTGAAATAAAGGATCTTGGCAATCGCGAAGAACTCTATTGGTATGGAAAGCTAATTGAACTAAAATATAGCTCCTTGGTCAACTGGGTCTCTCAAAAAGGGAGCTGCCATGTTATTTTCCGGGGGTGTGGCAAGCTTATCCAGCTACACTTACGTTAGCCTGCTCTGGAGCAGGTTAGTGCTAATTGATATGTTACTATGGTGATTTATCGAAAGTTGCTTCCACTAACCAAAAAGAGGGGCGTTTTTTATCTTAGCCTGAAAATTAGCTCGCTAAACCGCTTAGCGAGCTACGACGAATACCCCCCTGTTGCTATGACAGCAAGTCCAGGATGAGCTTCGAAGAACCGAACAGTCCAAGATAATGACAAATCGTCAACAATCAAATCCAGCTAACTTGTTAGCGACGTACGGAGAACGGGCCCCTGCTGTTGTTGGCCGGGGCACAATGTACATTGTACAGTTAAGTTTTTGTCCTTTCGCGCAACTAATACGAAGTAATGTGCATAGCTCCATCCTTTAAAGGACGTCCTAAGCGGCTCTGCCATTCTTGTTTTTCCTCTTGAACTCTGGCGCAAAGGTCAAAGTGACGAGTGTTACGCAAACACAAACGTACTATAAAGGGAGGTTTGATTTGTTGTTTTTTTCTCCTCCCGATATGCAGATCGCAGTAATGCAAGTAACGCAAGACATTCATTTTTTTAATTAGTAAGTGTAATGCTATTACTGAAGTTATCAACAGTAATGCATTACATTACTGCTACAGACTAATGTAATCTGATTAGGCCTACAGTAACTTGTTACTTTGTAACACCCCCAACACTGGTTACTGCAGTGAGATTTCTCATGACAAGGGAGTTCTTATTTCCTTCCCTCCCTCCTTCCATCTTCTCTCACACAGCACTGTATTTACTGCTCCTATCTACAGAGTTTGATAAATATTCATATTTCAGACTCTGGGAGTGTTTGTGTGGGTGTGTGTAAACCTCTTCTGTGTGTGTCCAGTCCCTCCCTCCCTTTCTCTCTGAACACAAAGTAAATAACCGACAGGTGTATCAGACCAGCAAAGGGTGTACAGAATTGCCGTCTACAGTAGATCTTACCATACTGTGTGTGGGTGTCGATGTGTGTGCAAGTGTCCACACTGCACATCAACCAGTGTTTGAACAGTGTATGTCGGTTTGGTCACTCTACTGTCCTCTTGAGGGAGACTGTCTGGGCTAATTTCCCCAAATTGCGGGGAATTAGCTTCTCCTGTTGTTATGTCTTGATTGCGTACCAGTCAGGCATTCATTTTACTGTAAGTGATAACTGGCAGTTCACAGACCTTTTCATCCCCATAAACTCCTCCTTTCTCCAGGATACTAGACAGAGCAAGGCCAGATGTGGATCCCTTAGGGTCCCAGTGAGCAGGATTGGGTTTCATATCAGTCCTGGGGACCAGGGCTTGAGAGGATATAGTTCATGTATTGTGTGGTGAATGGACCATGAATGGAACATAACGCATTTGACTGCAGATAGACTTATCTCCCGTGCCTTAGAGTGAATGGAATGAGACAAGTTGATTTGTTAAATCATCTCCAAGCTGTGTGGATAGACAGGAGCATTTCCGCATCTTTGTATTTATGTAAATCCTAAAGGGTTTTATGAAATTATGTTTACAGGACTATTGTGATAAACCCTGTAGATTATCACTTGCCTTTTGTGTAATTCCCCATCTGCAAATGTATTACATTAAGATGAGGTGATGTGTTTCAGAGAATGTGTGTGATTTATTCACTGAGTGAAGTATGAGTGTGTGTCAATATGAGGATGTTACTGTGGATGGGGCACTTACCAATTGTCTAAAGGTCTAGAGCAGGATCTCATCTGGGATTGCTCCTGTTTGGTTTGGCTCTAGGCCCAAAGCCATTGAGGAGACACTGTTGATCCTTGTCTACAGTTTTACTGCACATACAATACCTACCCAAAACACTTGAGAACCCTGTCATACGTGACCTAGCCTTGGTTATAACAAGTAACTGCATGTCAATGGCAACTAGAAGTAACATTTGTGTCAGCAGACAAAAGCTATGGGGCATCATGTATAACTGGACTGCAATTTTATGTACAGGTACATGTCTCTCATCTCCTTTTAGTGATTTGTGTTTTTGTTGGCTGGCGTTCATAAACATGTCACTTAAATTGATTCAGAGATTTGTCTTCAGAGACACAGGGTCTCTAGAGTCTTTAATCTCAAGGACCTAAAACTGTCCGACTGAGAATGGCTGAAGATCTACGCACTCGCTGACTGTCAGTCACTTTAAACAGAAAGGTTCTTTGCATGGCAAATATTTAGCATTGAGCAAATGGAATCTGTAAATTGGAGGAAGAGATGCGGTGTCCTCTCTACACAGAGACAATGTGTGCCTCGATTCTTTAATGTCAGTTCCCAGTTTTATTTCAGATGGTCTGCAGCATTTGTGGATGGACCTGTAGCTACAATACCATTGACAAATACAGCAATCAGCCATAATGTTATGACCACCTGCCTAATATTGTGTTGGTCCCCCTTTTGCCACCAAAACAGCCCTGACCCATCAAGGCTTGGACTCCACTAGACCTCTGAAGGTGTGCATTGGTATCTGGCACCAAGACATTAGCAGCAGTTCTTTTACGTCCTGTAAGTTACGAGGTGGGTCGCCATGGATTGTACTTGTTTGGCCAGCACATCCCACAGATACTGGATTCGATTGAGATATGGGGAATTTTGAGGCCAAGTCAACCCCTTGAACTCATTAATATGTTCCTCAAAACATTCCTGAACAATTTTTGCATTGTGGCTAGGGTTGCAAAGGGGCGGAAAGTTTCCAGAAAGTTTCCACGGGAAGTTTGGCTCGGGAATTTTGGGAATTTTGAAGGAAAAAAAACGTGCCAAAGTTTTTTTGCAAAAGCATAACAGGGAACTTCAATGTAGTTGAGAACAAGACTATGCACGCCTAGCTCAGCTGGACCCTGAATGCAGCTGGTTGGGAACATTGTCTGCCAGAAACATAAACCTAAACGTAAAACGTTCTGTTGTTTTTGAACGTCTTTGTCATCAGTGTTGCGTCTGAACATTTCAGCCCTATGCCTGGCAAGTGTGAGAGCGCCGAATTGCGTAGAGGCCAAGAGCGGTATTGCAGACAGAGATTTCAATTATAGCTCGCAACATATTGAAAGACATTTTTGGAGCTGTGAACATAGTTAAACATTTTTTACTATGAACTGAACTAGTTCATGTAGAAAGTGAAATTTCCCAACACTGTTTGTCATTACCTAGCATATTGATTACTTGGTAAACTGAAGCCATGTTCATTTTAATACCAAGTTTATTTGTATACAGTAGACTAACTTTTTACAGCAGTGAGAGTAGGATGTATGTATGTCCACACAAAAGTTGTATTATAAATGTTTGAATGCATGTCTGCTTATGACAAGGTAAATACAGTTAAATTACCCCAACATTTCTAGTTTATTCCTGTTAATTCCCGTGGAAAGTTTCCAACTTTGAATATTCCCGGAATTTTGCAACCCTAATTGTGGCAGGATGAATTATCCCCAATCAAGGAATACCGTTTCCCTGAAAGGGTGTACATGGTCTGCAACAATGCTTAGGTAGGTGGTACATGTCAAAGTAAGATCCACATGAATGGCAGGACCCAAGGTTTCCCAGCAGAACATTGTCCAAATTATTACACGGAAGGCTTGCCTTCTTTCTATAGTGCATCCTGGTGCCATGTGTTCCCCAGGTAAGCGACGCACACGCGCCCGGCCATCCACGTGATGTGAAATAAAATGTGATTCATCAGACCAGACCACCTTCTTCCATTGCTCCGTGGTCAAGTTCTGATGCTCACATGCCCGTTGTAGGCACTTTCAGCAGTGGACAGGGGTCAGCATGGGTACCCTGACTGGTCTCCCATACGCAACAAACTGTGATGAATTGTGTGTAATGCCACCTTTCTATCAGAACCAGCATGGACCTTTTCAGCAATTTGAGCTGCAGTAGCTCTTCTGTTGGATCAGACCACATGGGGCAGCATTTGCTCCCCACGTGCATCAATGAGCCGTGGCCGCCCATGACTCTGTCACCGCTTTTTCTTCCTTGGACCACTTTTGATAGATACTGACTTCTGCAGAACGGGAACACCCAAGAGCTGTAGTTTTGGAGATGGCCAGTCATCTAGCCTTGTGGATTTTACCAGCTTCAACTTTGAGGACAAAATGTTTACTTTCATGCCTTGTATATTCCACCCCACTGACTGGTGCCATGATCACAAGATTATCAGTATTATTCGCTTCACCCATCAGTGGTCACAATGCTATGGCTTATTGGTGTATACTGTATAATTAACTCAGCTACATCAAATGTCAAAATTACTAATACAGCCTTATATGGGGATACTTATATGGGGACCCTGTGTTTGAGTACCACCACTTCAGGGACCTCTGTCTGCGGTTGAGGTGTATTTTAGGGACTGTGTGTCTTCCAGTGCCTTCTCCACTCGTCCTCTCAGGCCGACGAGAAGAAATGGAGCAGACCAGACGCCTCCTCCCCCGTCCTACTGTTCCAAGAAATCTGGCATCCAGGAATTTTATTTGCTCTGGGATCACACCATAGCCCCTTTTTCATTCTTTGTTACTCCTTCTCTCCTCTCCTGGTTTTTTTTCTCCCTCTTTTTATTACGTGTATTTTTTCTTCAGAGCAAATGGGGTAGGACAGAAGACGATAGGAGGGAGGGGGTGGGATGGGATGAGGGGGGGTTAATGTGTGTGAGGTGTGGGGTGGGTGGGCGGGAAACAAACCTAAACTTGCGGTCTGGTCACGTTCGTTCCTATTTCTCTGCACAGCCCTGACATGTGGAGCAAAGCTGGGTTAGATAGTTCAGTCGTTTGTTACCCAGCAGCCTCGGCAGGACTGAGGCTGGGGCTAGGGCTGAGGCTGGGGCTAGGGCCGAGGCGTATTGCCAAGTTGTGACCGTGGCTCTGACACACGCTCACATGTGTGCACGGCCCCGGCAGCAGCCTGCCAGGCCAGATGTGCTGCTCAGCGTTGCAGCCGGCAAAAGAGACAGGCTCCACGCAACAACACACAGAAGGTAAACTCTGCACTGCTTTAAGTCCATCTCCTCTGATCTGCT
Source organism: Osmerus mordax (assembly GCF_038355195.1). Taxonomy (NCBI): domain Eukaryota; kingdom Metazoa; phylum Chordata; class Actinopteri; order Osmeriformes; family Osmeridae; genus Osmerus; species Osmerus mordax. The sequence continues at coordinate 4,096,499 of NC_090068.1, forward strand.
TCATACTCTTCTACTCTTCCTTTTATCTATCCCCCTGTTTGCACTCATGCTCTTTATCTCACACCTTCTCTTCTCCTCAGCATGTACGAAGACATTGTTTGTATTTGTCAGTAGTTTGTATCTGTGTGCAATTTCTCTTCTGTAAGAACTGAATTTAAACCCACAGTTGGTTTTATATGTTCCTGTGTCATTGAGAGACTTATCTGTGTCTGGAAGGGAGATCACTTCCTGGGCTTTTTTAGGTAGCATGAAATGGCAGGTCTGGAAATAAAAACCACAGTTTAATGATAGACCAAACTCTTGTTTTGTATAATGAAATTACACTCTGTGATTAATTTAATATGTGCATGAAACATTGAGTACGATCTCAATATCTGAATGTGGGACGAGTCCTGTGGTGTGCTGAGGCAAATACAATACAAACAAAACCAATCCAGTTGTACTACTTCCAAATGATATTTTCTGGTTCTTAACAACATAGGGAACCCCAAGCCTACTTTAAATGCAGTCCACAGTCAGACTAACAGAGTTATAAGATCAGTAATAAAAGACGTAGTCTTCATTTTTTGTTAGCAGTAGCCACTACCTGGCTGGCTTGCTAGCAACAGCAGCAGATCAGCAGTGACTGTTTATTTCCACCATCAGGATGACTGATGCTGTCCCACTGAGGGCTCCAAGTACTCAGCACACTGTGTGCAGTGTCTTAGAGTCCCGGCTTAGTCTCCGCTCAGCTTAAAACATTAAGTGCTCCATTGCTGGCATGGACAGCCAGGGACCAAAGCAGAGTCCCTGTCAGAGAGCCAGCCTGGCTGCAGGTTGCCCTCAAAAGCACACTTGTTGCGGTGCACCAAATGACTCTCTTGGAGTGTCTGTATAAGGGACAGCCCTCTAGACTGAGGAGAGATGGGTACCACTGCTGGGAAATTCCACTGGTGAAGTTTGGCTTGGTTGGGGCTGTGTTGACTGGGGTTTTGTTGTGGTTGGAAGATGTTACCCCTTGGCGAGTGTGAGTTGTTTGTGCAGTGGCTGAAGTTAATTTGAGCTGTGGAGCTCTATTATCAATAAGGTGTTTTGACGTTGTTTGCATTGAATTTTGAGCATCGCTTTACCTAACTGTCACAAATTTGGGCTTCAGTGAAGCATGATACATTTGGACATATTTGTCTTGGGTGTGAAATCCAAATTGTGGTAATGAATCCATTGTAGTTATCAAAAGTTCTGATGAAAATCTATATGCTTATAAGTCAATACTTTTAAAAAGAACACTCACATATTTCGAACACATATCGTTATAGACTTCTGAAACATAATCAGCATCATCGTCCCCACAATTTAGCCTCAGCCCCCATGTCAGCATGATATGACACAACTAATTTGATATCAACACACGGACTAAAGTTGACTGCCGACTATGTGCCTGCTTTGTGCAGGCTTAGTATATTTATTTTCTGTGACGTGCAAAGGGAGGAATCCTGTCACTCGCTTTCTCTCTCCGTTTTTTCTCCTGGCCACGGACATTCTTTCTGCCGGTGATTTCCTGTGCCGTGGCTTTGCCCCGCCAGTCTTGTGGCGTGACTCACAGGGAGTTGGCGTGCCAGTGGTCTGGTCACGGCCAAATCAAATGTATCACAGAGTGGCAAGAGTCTGGGTCCCTGCCCTTGATAATACAGGTAGACTAACTAGGATGGTTGACTAGTGTGTGATGTACTGCTCACACATCTGTAGAAAAGGCAAACTTGTTCAACTTGTTGTGGACTCACCCTTAAGAATGCTGTTATACTTCCAGAGCTTGAAGGTGTCTACATGGGGAAAAATAGGTTTACCGATACAAGTGATATCCAATGAGTGAGCTTCTACTAACCATACATTATATTTTTATGTATTTTGCTCTTACAAATGTCATACCATTTTCTTTTAGGCACATAGAGAATCTAGATGATATAAATTATATAAATAAGAAGATGAACAACTCTAATTCAGGACAAACCTCTTTCAGGTTCACGTTTGGACAAACCCTCACTCCCCTTTCACCCCACCCAATTCCCAGTCCTTCTGCAGAGGAAGGTCATGTGGTTGACCACTTCCTGGTTTGCCCACACATCTAGGGTGAGATTATGCCTTCACTCTGCACATCATGGCTGCCGTGTGTGACATATAGTTCCAAATCTGGAACCAGCTATTTATGGGTGTTTACGTAGTGTACCTTGTAAAGTGTGTGTATTTTGAGATTGGTTGTTTGAACAACATATCAAACCATTATATGTTCCACATGCCTGGCTGGATATTTTATACATTTTATTTTGAATTCAGAATGAATGCTCAGATGTTGCTTCATAATATTTTTAATCGTGACTTTAGCGCTGTCCTGTTATTTCATCATGTTGATGTAGAGTACCAAGATAGGTCCTCCATCTTTGCAAATGCAAAACACATGAGTGTCCTCCTGTTTGCCAGATATGAGACCAAAAACCTTAACCATGAGCTACCGGCCAGTGTTTTGTCAAGCAACCGACAACCATTATGACCAAAGGCAAAAAAGTATGTTATTTTTAATATAGCTGTCTGGCCAGGGTGATTAATTCAAATCATATGGTGTTTTCTCCTCTCGTTCATTTTCTCCCTTTCTGACATACAGAGACAAGCAAACACACACACCACACTGAAACTTTCTGAAACGTTCTCTCCTTTCCACTAACCATCCTCATTTCTGTCTCTCTCTCTCTCTCTCTCTCTCTCTCTCTCTCTCTCTCTCTCTCTCTCTCTCTCTCTCTCTCTCTCTCTCTCTCTCTCTCTCCATCATCGAAGCCAATGATACTAGGAGAATGCTAAGTGAACAGGCTATACAGGGAAGCAGGATACTGTCAGTCTGTTGGGATGTAAGTGATCCTTAAATGTCCCCCTTTTACTAATCCAGGCTTCAAAGGCTCTCTGGGTCAGCTGGGGTTCAGTGCTCAGTCAGCTTTTTTCACACTTGTCCCCCTTGGATCCCAGAAGAAGTCTCTGCTGGGCCAAGCTGACTGAGTCATAGATATTTAGCTTAATGTTACAAGCCTAAATTTTTTTTTATTGGAATATAATTAACATTTAGCGATAAGAAAAGTGAATTGTTGTTACTGTTTTTTGATGGATAGCACTGAATTGATTGCCATGGAGACATTTTACAAATTCAATGCTGTGTGTGCAAGAATCAAAATAAGGTCGTTTATTGTGTTTGTGTATTTCTTTGCTGAATGATGGTAATTAATAAACTGCTTGACACCAAAGTAAAAAAAAGAGGTAAAGACCGGATACAGGCTCTTGGGCTGTCTGACACTGGAGGCATTAGTTGGTCAACATCAACCGTAATAGAATCTTCAAGAATGATCCGTTACGCCACTTAGAAGCCTTACTAATGTGAACGACAGCTCAAAAACACGCTTATACAGCTCCACAATGGGAGTAGTCATGCTGTAGGTATCTTCATAAAAACCTGTGGCCCCTAGGCATCAGAGGAAAATAATATTAATTTCACTCTCAATCACCATATCTCCGCCTTATTTTCTCTCCTCTACCTCTTACTGTCTATTTCTCTCAGATACACATATTACATTTACATTTATGCATTTTTATCCAATTATGCGCTTTTATCCAAAGCGACTTCCAAGAGAGAGCTTTACAAAAGAGCATAGGTCACTGATCAGAACAACGAGATAGCCCCAAACATTGCGAGCAGCCAAAACATGACGCATACATTGTGAAAAACCAAATAAGTGCCAAAGGGAAGAACCGTAAGAGCATGCAGTTAAACAAGTTACAATTAAACAACATGAAACTCAAAGTGCAAGAGTGTACCTGTAGAAAAACAATCAACAGTAAAATATTTCACAGCGAGTACAAGAATTTAAACCCGTTACAACTAACCAACAAGAGCAACAAGTCTCTCAATACGAGTCATTGTGATCCTGGAGGTCCAGCCAAGCATTCCTAAGTGCCGTTGTACTCCCGGAACAAGTGCGTCTTGAGCCTTTTCTTGAAGGTGGGGAGACAGTCAGTGTCCCTGATGGAGGTGGGGAGTTGATTCCACCATTGGGGGGCCAGACAGGAGAAGAGCTTGTGTTGGGACCGGGCGGGTGCTCTTGAGCGGTGGGACCACCAGACGGTTGTCAGAAGAAGACCGTAAGTGGCGGGGGGGGGGGGGGGGGGGGGGGGTAAAGCTGGAGGAGAGACTTGATGTAGTCGGGTGCAGTCCCGTTCACCGCTCGGAAGGTCAGTACCAGAGTCTTGAATCTGATACGGGCCGTGATGGGAAGCCAGTGGAGGGAGATGAGGAGCGGGGTAACATGGGAGTGTCTGGGTAGATTCAAGACCAGACGGGCCGCCGCGTTCTGAATCCTCTGGAGAGAGCGGGTTGCGCATGCTGGGAGACCGGCAAGCAGCGAGTTGCAGTAGTCCAACTTTGAGAGGACAAGTGCTTGGACTAGCAGCTGGGTGGAATGCTCAGACAGGTATCTCCTTATCTTCCGGATGTTGTAGAGGGTGAATCTACACGACCGGGAGACCGCAGCAATGTGGGCTGTGAGGGAAAGCTTGTCATCCATGGTCCCCGAGGTTCCTGGCAGAGGATGAAGGGGTCACCGTCGCCGATCCCAGGGTGATTGAGAGATCGTGGGAGATGGAGGGTTTGGCCGGGATGATGAGGAGTTCTGTTTTGGCGAGGTTCAGCTGGAGGTGGTGCTCGGTCATCCAGGCGGAGATGTCTGTGAGGCAGGCCTCGATCCTAGCTGAGATCCCCGGATCAGTCGGGGGGAACGACAGGTACAGCTGCCTGTCATCAGTATAGCAGTGGTAGGAGAAGCCATGGGAGGTGATGATTGGTCCAAGCGAGGTGGTGTAGAGGGAGAAGAGGAGGAATCAAAAGACGGAGCCCTGTGGGACACCAGTGGAGAGCTGGCGGGGGCCTGACACTTTGCCTCCCCAGGAGACCTGGTAGGATCTTCCCGACAGGTAGGATGAGATCCACTGAAGTGCAGTGTCAGTGATGCCCATCTCAGAAAGTCTGGCCAGCAGGATTGGATGGTTAACCGTATCAAATGCTGCAGAAATGTCCAGCAGAATGATGACGGATGACCTGGAAGCCGCTCTGGCAGACTGGAGGGCAGTGGTGACTGACAAGAGGGCAGTTTCTGTGGAGTGGCCAGTCTTGAAGCCCGATTGGTTGGGGTTGTTCTGAGAGAGAAAGTTTGACAGTTGGTTAGATACAGCGCGTTCAATTGTTTTAGAAAAGAAGGGTAGTAGTGATACTGGTCTGTAGTTCTGGAGGACGGCTTTTTGAGTAGAGGGCTAACTCTGGCATGTTTGAAGGCAGAGGGGGAAGTGCCGGAAGTAAGAGAAGAGTTAAAGACATGGAGAAGAAAAGTTATGATGGAGGGAGAGATGGTTTGAAAGAGAGGGGAAGGGGACTGGATCAAGGGGACAGGAGGTGGGGCGATGAGAGAGAATGAGGTCAGAGATCTCTGCCTCGGACAGGGGAGAGAAAGATTTTAGACATTTAGTTGGGTCAGTCATAGAGGGTGATTGGGAAGGAAAGGTGGGATCAGGTAACCGACTGCTAATGTCAGCAACTTTTTTCTCAAAGAAGGAGGAGAAGTCGTCTGCTGTCAGGGTGGAGGGGGAGGGTGGGGGAGGTGGGTTTAGAAGGGTGTAGAAGGTAGAGAAAGGTTTACACACATATACACACACTCCTGTTCTCTTTCCCTCTCTTTCCCTCTTTCTCTCACTTTTTCACTTACTTGTGACCACCCCATCAACCCACAAGGCGACCACAGCGAGACCACAGTACACTAAGTCAGATCTGTTCAGACAACAACCGCACCTCCCACCAGGGGGTTACTGGAGACTGCTGACTGCTGAGTTTATGAGCTTGTGCCACAGTAGGCCCACCTGATGATTAGAGAATTTCAATAGTTTTGTGGTAGTTAAGTCAGATCGTCATATTTGTGTGGAGGGACTGCCAAGACTTGTCCTGTTTTGCATTGTATGAAACATGAGTGCATCCACTGGTTTGATGACAAACACAAATACCGTAAATCCTCAAATAAAGACCGGGATTAGAGGCCGGGCTTCAGATAGTAGCCGGGGGCGTGATCGATACGGACAAATAAAGGCCGGGCCCCGAATACAGGCCGGGGGTAAAATAAGGTACGTTTTAGCAAGGTCCATTTAGTTCGGAGTTTGTTGGTTCCATTTGACCGTAGCCTATGCCCATTCAGATGTTGCTGATGAATTTGGTTGTTGTGTAATATGATAGGCCTAGTGTAAGTACTGGCCTTTCGGTTTAATTTAGTTTGTCTCCTGTTCGTTCTGTGATTGCTCTCCTTTGATGGGACCAGATGTTTATTGTTACGTTGACACTGCAAATTAAGTGCTATGCGATAAACTTTTTATTTGGCTGAGGGAAATTTTTTACTTGCTTGATTGTAATTGAGAACATTGGAAAATATCTGCAATTGACGATGTATCTTAAAACTGACACTATGGTTAATTACTGATTCATTTCTAAATGGTTAGTCTACAGAAAGTGGATTAGCCTATAGGTCTACTGGTTTCATTCTTAAGTTAAATGGTTGCAGGAAGTGTTGAACGCAAATGCAATGAATGATATTAGCTTACTGTAATTATGTCCAATATTTTATATAAATAATTAAATTCTATAACAAAAGATAAGTAAGAAATAAAAAGAAATGAAGGCCTGCCCCTAATACAAGCCTGCCTCAAATAAAGGCGATTGTTATGTGAATAATAATAATAATTGGTATTGTATTTTATATCGTTGGACTAATTTAAACTCAAGCTTGTGTGGTGTTTCGCCTGATCAGTCACCTTTATAACGAGGTACAACTTGTAAGGATCGTGCATTCGTGGAATGAGCAACACAGCTAACCGTGTGGGTAGCGGCCCAATTCTTTTGCCATAATCCCCTGCAATATTCTTCTGTTGGTATTCACTCTCGTTTTGAGTTGCTTGGTGGATTGGATGATTGCACTCTCCCACAGTAATAAGGAAATAACAACACATATTGGCCATTTTTACACTTTATTCATTTTACACTGTCAGGGATCTCAGTAGCGTGTGGAAGGTCCATACGCAGCCACAACAGCTCCTCATGCTGGTCACCAGCCTGGTCAAACACTGCTGTGGGATGGCATCCCATTCCTCAACCAGTATTTGTCGCAAGTCAGCCAACATGTTTGCATTGGTCACTCTGGCACGTACAGCACGCCCAAGCTGATCCCATCAGAAGGATGTGCCAAGCTTTTGTGGCTGCGTATGGATCTTCCACATGCTACTGAGGTCCCTGACAGTGTAAAATAAATAAAGTGTAAAAATGGCCAATATGTGTTGTTTTTTCCTTATTACTGTGGGAGAGTGCAATCATCCAATCCACCAAGCAACTCAAAACGAGAGTGAATAGCAACATAAGAATATTGCAGGGGATTTTGGCACATTGTTTTGGGCCACTACCCACACGGTTAGCTGTGTTGCTCATTCCACGAATGCACGATCCTTACAAGTTGTACTTCGTTGTAAAGGTGACTAATCAGGCTTTCCAACGATATTAAATACATCATACAATCATAAAGGGAAGGAATAATCGACCGAAATAACGATTCCGAACTTTTTTGGAGGAGTTTATATTAAGATTACCAATGTGATAAAAGCACAATATTGTCCAAGACTGGTGCAGTACTTCTGCACCGCCTGTAGGTGGGATTGTATGTGCTGTTAATATTTTGTGGCCTGTGGCGCCTGTCAACAGACATCAGCATGTGACAACAATGCTACTCACGCTCTTCCTCTATTGTTCAACGGCCAACACACTGAACACAACACAAGACTGTCCATGTGCCTGACATCAAGTGTTTAGTCAAAGACTATCAATCTGGCCTTTGACGCACACAATTCAATAACATCGTTTCCTTAATTGTTGGAACCTATCTATTTATAGCTTAGCCAGACAAAAAAGATGTCTGTGTGTGTGTGAGTGTGTGTTAGCATGTGTATGTCTGTGACAGGACGTTCCTGGAGGAGGTCGCAGCCCAGCTTCCCAGCCCCCTACGGACAGAGCACTTTTAGCATTTAGGTTGTGGGACAGGGGGGGGATGTGATGGGACTTTGGCAGTACATATGGAGGAATGAGTACAGTGGTGCTCTGACATGGTGTGTGTGTTTATGTGTGTGAGTGTGGACCGCCCAAATCTGGTGTGAGAGGGGAACAGGCGGGGTTATATCTTACTAACTTCCTGCAAGAGACCATAAAGCCGAAAGGCATTTGTGGAGGAGCACAACAAAGAGAAAGAGAGAGATGGAGAGAGATTGACACAGTAACAGAGGAGAGACAAGACCTAGAGGGAATGAGAAAGTAAGAAAGGCTGACAGCTACAAATTCATAAATACAAGCCAGCACAAGCAAAACGTTATTCCTCTATTAACATGCGGAACATATAGGGCCCTATTTGAACAATCTGAAACACAAGTATCAAAACGCAAAGCGCAAGTAACTTTGTGGGCGGGACTCCGGCGCTGTTGCTATTATACCGGCGGGATAAATGACTTTGCGCCTGGCGCAAATCTGAAATGAATTGGTCTGAAGTAGCTACATTACTAATGGGTGTGATTTGGGCGTAACGTGCAATATACCAATCAGAGCGTCATCTCACATTCCCTTTAAGTGCAGGCGCGCTTGTTCCATGGCGGATTGCTATTATAACGGCGGACTTGCCAGGCGCACACCAGGAGCGGTTCATAGCCAAGAAGTTCTCGTCAGGGCCGTAATAGATAGAGAAGTGACATTGTATGGGATAGGCAGAGCAGTTTTGTCATTGCCCACTCATGCTGCTCATTCAAATTCTTAGTCTAATTTTTATATATATTTAATTTTTGTAATTGTTATATTTTTTAATTGTTTAGTTCTTAGAATTAGTTTAACCATTGTACTTTTTTAGTTAATTTAAGACCCGTATATATGTTTATTGTTTGCACCTTACTGCCGCAGTAAATTCTGTGTTTGTGTAACATACATGGCGAATAAACCAAATTCAGATTCTAATTGGGATGGGAGAAGAAACCCACCCATATTAGCTTTGGTTAAAGAGTTAAAGAGGCGTGGGAGGAAATTGCCACAATTGTTACAAATCAAGTTCACATACATAGAGATTTGTCATTATAAAAAAAAAAAATCTTTGACATGAAAGAAATGTCATACAATACACATACACAGCCATACAATAAATCAAAACAATGTAAGGTGGCTTTGCAGGAAGAAGACCCTGGCCTCGCCAGCAGTGCGCACGGGCCAAGCATGCGCCCTTAAAATAGCATCTGAATAACGCGCCATTGACTTTAGACTACGTTTTTCCTGGTCTGTGGCGGAATTGTTTTTCTGAAACTGCAAAATAGCAGCAGGGAACGTTTACGCCGGAACACGCCTCCTTTTTTCCCTGAACCGCCCCCGGGAGCGCAAGGTCATTCCCAGTGGTGTAGTGGTAAAAATAGAGGTGGGTAAACTATGAATTTTATTATTTACTTATTTACAGGGTCGTCAAGCACCCCCCCCCCCCCCCCCCCGCCCCGAGCTTTCACGTCTGTTTCGACCCCCCCCCACCCACGCATTGACCGTGAGAAACACGCATTTCAGCCCCTTCACAGAGGCTTGAGAACCCTGTTTATTTATTCATTTTTACGTTTCATTAGGCCTATTTGGATGGAACCAGTAAGGTTGTCTTGTATCTGCATCATCGTATTTAAAAGAATGTTAATAATAGTAGGCTAGCCGTTTGTCCCTGTCTTAATGCGATGTTGTGCAAACCAAAACATCGTTTACAAACGTGAATTTATCTTACTCTGTACTTGAGGGCCTTTTGCGGGCATCTGTGGGAGTGGGAGAACTCGATGGTCTCTTCAAAAATCGCCTGATATCCATGGCTAATTAATCCATTCCAAACAGGTAGATTAATCCACAACGTGTATGTGTGTACATACTTCGTGGATCCTGATTGGTGCCGCAGCCGCAACACATTGATTGGACACAGACCATACAGCGCAGATGAAATGATTCAGACTACAGCGTTTATATGTTAAACAATATGAAATTTAGTCTTTGCTGTTTTAAAATTACACCAAATTTTATTATTATTCTGCCGTTGGATTATTCCAACGCCAGAATACGAGGCGCAGAGAATTTAGATGTGCGTAAACGCGCATAAACGCTAATTAGAGGTGGATAAACGCAATTTCTGCAATTTAGAGGTGGATAAACGCTATTTCCGAATTTTGGGAGGTGCATAAACGGCGTTTACGTGTGTTTAGCCCCCACTACATCCCTGGTCATTCCCTAATTTACCGACGTGCGTCTGTGGAGGGAAAAGTCCGCTTTGCGTCCACTGCAAACTAGAAATGATACTTGCGTTGTTGACAAAGTCAATTGTGCTGGGTGCAAGATAGGGCCCATAGCCTCTATATGCTCCGATTTTTTTATTGACCTCTCCCAATATTGTTATCACATCTTGAAACTGGTGTTTGTGTGTGGGAACATACTGGTTCTTGTGTCCAAAAATCTGATTTTAGACTATAAAAAGACATATTAGGGCCGTATTGTTTGTGTGACCTAAATCAAATGACCTAGTCCTTACAAAATTAAACTATGTTTGCAATTATTACTTCCTCTTTGTAATCTGATGCAACGCAGTTTGTAGTTGCATTTTGAAACCCAACTCAATCCCCTGTTGTTGTCTTCGATTGCAACATCTCAAGCAGTCAGAGGAACCAAACATGATCATGGTGGGGGGTTTGGTTTTGAACCTGAAGGGGACCTGAAGGTCACAGGTCACGGTGCAAGTGGAGTCCGATCTAAGTGTGTGTGTGTGCATGTGTTTCCAGCGTTTGTAATCAACAATCTGGGTCCCAGGGTGGTCACAGGGTGTGTTTTGACAGAGGGACGGTGGCAGGATGTGCGAGGCTGTGCTCTGATTTCCTTTCCTTGACTTTCTCCTTGACTTCACCTCCTTATCTGGGTCGTTCAGATATGTGGAGCTCTCACCTCTGATCCTCTCTGGGAAGCCCAGCCAGGGTCCCGGACACCTTGGAGGGCTGCTTGCATTCCAGCCCCTCTCCTCCATTCAGTCATCGTTCATTCATTGTGATGGTCAGTGTGCGAGAAAGTATTATGTAGGGCGTTTAAGCTTAACTCTTCCTTGAGCTGGAGTGTGTGTAACCTAGAAAATGTGTATTGGATGACCACAAGCTATATATCCAATCAGCAAGTGTGGAAAAAGGATAACAGTTTTGAAGTGTGTGTAATGTTTTTGTCTACAATGCTTTACAGTATTTTGTGTTCAGTGTTCAGTGCCAAGTCTTACCAGGCAGGCTGGGTCTCCCCTCACTGCTGCCGCCTGTAACTGGTAGCCCTCCTGGGGGCCCAAGGCAGGCAAGCGTGTCAAGTATGGACTGTACCATCACACATCTGCATCCTGTCACCGGTTTTAGTGTACAAGTGTGATACACACACACACACACACCTGCATTGAAGTGCACCCTGGTGTGCATGCTTCAGCAAACACATGTTGTTGCACACTTTCATAGAGAAACCCACACACTCCTAAGGTTTTGCAAGTCTGTGCTCACACAAACATAAGATAAGATATACCTTTATTTGTCCCACAATGGGGAAATTCGGGATACACACACACACACAAACACAATGACATTTTGCACCTGTCTCATGTCTCAATGGAGACCCTACTGTTAGAGTAGTCTTCTTGGTAACCCCCACCTCCATCTAAAACTTACCCCCTCCTTAAAATCTTCTAACACACATCATCAAAAATAACAGCATTGTTTTTTGCCCTTCTTATCTCCTCACTCCCAAATATCCTGTTTCTTCGAGTTGCGGCGGCCAGAACCAATAGAAACCTCTTCCTGCTATTGGCTGACTTTACTTCCCAACGTTAGCACAATCTCATCCGCTCCAAACAACGCTTAGTGGAACCTCATCTAGCTTGCTGTTCAGATTTTTTTTTAACTTGAATTCACGTCAGTGAGTTTTTGCCAGGACTCAAAGGTCCTGATCAAAAATGGCCAGCACCATCAAGGTGAGTCAATTTGATTGTGCTTTCACTGATTATTATTAATATTTTGTACATTTTGAATACATGATTTTATGCATCGTCTTTAGTTTACTCTGAAACTCAAATTAAACAGGCTAAGGGAAACACCCTTTTGCCATAGCGGTGAGACAATATTTTGTTTTTCTCCTTTGCAAATTTCCTTTTTCCTATTCGAATTGGTCTGCATAGATTCCCCAAATTTCATGGTATTGACCTGATCTGGGAGTGAGGTGATTTGAATGGGTTATCTCATCCACAAAACAACAATTGAAAGAGTGACATAAATAATTAATAACTGAAAACATACTTACAAATATAGAAATTTCTATAAAAAAAGAAGAAAACTATCAAATAACTGCAAGTAAGAATGGTTATAGGACAACTTTCGTTTTCCTTCATAGTTCTAATTGTCATACGATATGAAGAAATGCTATATTAATTGCATACAAAAGTCATTTAGCGGACGTAGATTTTCTGGTTATGTATTGTTTTTGTGTAATTATTAAAACAAAAATAAAATATTCTCTACAATGCTTGATTTATACTTTACAAGAGCTTTCAAACCAACTTGCTATGCAAATCTTGTGATGAAAGGAGCATTGTTCCCAGAATAATGGACTGAAGTGGTTTAGCACATTTTTACTCCCTCTCAAACTGGTACAGTAGGTCAGGGATAACCAGTCACCTGGCAACTTAACTGAACATGGCGCTCTTAAAAAGATTATCCCACCATGCCAGTGAGAAAATGTTGTCAGGGGTAACACAAAGATGTTTTGCAGCCAGTCTGACCTCTTTGTGAACACAAAAAACAATGCCAAGATGACATAATCAGCTGTCCTACAAATCAATAGATGTAAACACCAAAGTTTGTGAGCAGAAACCAAATGTTTAGAGAGAGAGAAGCCCACTTCTTTGTGAACCGAGATACTGTTGCGTTGAGAGTTGAGATCTCAGGGAGAAAAGGAGAGTAACCGCTGTTTATACTGTATACTTTACCCCTTGAATGTCTTTATATGAAAATGTGGAGACCCTAACTAACCCTCATCTTTAAAACTTTTCTTAGTAGAAATTCTAGCAAAAACAAGATTTGTGACTCTTCTATTCATCAGCATGCAATGCCAGTAAACGTTTGTACCTTTTGAAGAATCCAAGGCTTGCACTACCAAGCTATAGGAAAAAAACAGCTTGTTGTCATCTTTTGGAAAGTGCAATAGTGAAGTTCATGTGGAAAGTACTGTCTAGTTCCTCTGTCACAACAGTCCTGCTTAGTTGCACAATGGTTTCACTGGTGTTTAACATTGAGATTGAAACATGTCAACGGTCAATTATCAGAAAGTAAGGATTTGGTTTAGTACATTTACATTTTAGTCATTTAGCAGACGCTCTTATCCAGAGCGACTTACAGTAAGTACAGGGACATTCCCCCCGAGGCAAGTAGGGTAGAGTGCCTTGCCCAAGGACACAACGTCATTTGACACGGCCGGGAATCGACCCAGCAACCTTCTGATTACTAGCCCGATTCCCTAACCGCTCGGCCACATGACTCCCTAGTAAGTACTGTCCTGGTTACGAAATGTTTGTAATGTGAAGAACATAGTCTGGCCTCTACATACTGTATATCTTGACGACATGTTCCTTGAACTCCTGCAAAGTCAAGAGAAATGGGAAAGTTGTTCTCCAACAAATGTTTTGGAAAGGTCAGGATTTGCACTCTACAAAAGCATGCATAATTAAGTGTAATGGCTTGACTTGTATAAACACTAGGGTCATCCCATGGTATGTGGTTGTGGCTTTTTGTGTGTCAGTTTGTGGCCAGTATTTTTTTATTTCAGAACCTTAAAGCGCACTTTTGCCATATTTTGCCATTAGCCGCTCCAAGTTTCACCCTGAGCTAGTTTCACACATCATGAGTTTTCCGTACCACACATGACAGCATAACACACGCTACTGCCAAACCAAGACCCTGACAATGATTCATTGTTTGCTTGCTGCAGAGACACCCACTCACTATTGTGTCCGATTTCAAAACAATGAATTTGTGTGTGCCGACATAACTTTTTATCCAGTTTGTTAATAATATGAAGCTTTAGGATTAAGTACTTTTTGCTATACTGAAGAGACATACATCTCTGTCAGTTCCTAGTGTGACATCCATTTGTCCTGTCGTCTAACCACCTGGAAAATAATGAGTTGAATGATTGGTGGAATCAGGGAGGGGGCTGCTAAAACAACATCCAGAATGGATGCCCCCGATGAGCCATAGGCTGCGCCATTGACGTTACTAGGCGGTTTACTACCCAATGTGCTGTCCTTTTATACATGGATGAGTGTGCTTCCCTAGCTCTTGATTTTTTCTCCTGCCTTTCCTCCCTTTTCATTTTCCTTTCCTCGTGCTTAACATCCCTTTCTTTCTCCAATTCGCTCTTTCTCTCACTCTACAGTGCCCACCCCTATTCTCATTTACTCCCTCTTGTTTCTCTTTTTTTGTGCTCTCATCTTTCTTGTATCTTTCTCTCAACTTTCGGACTTTTTCTTTCTATTTTCTATGTCTCTCTCCCTCCATTTCCCTTTTGCCTGGCTATTCCATTGGCTCTCTGCAGTTGCAATCCGGAGGCCGATGGACAAGTGCTTCCTTTTGTCCGCCCCCTCCATCTCCGATATCCCTCACTATCTGGAACTTTCAATGCAGGAAATGCTGAGAGAGGGGCTGCTTCCTGTCTACAGATCCACAGTTCATCAGCATCTCTTCAGTGTGGTAGCCTGCAACTGCTTCGTGTGAATAGCTACAGTATCTTTCAGTGGCATAGATTTGGAACTGCCAGAGTTGCTGATACTGAATTATGAGTTACACAGAGACACTGTAGCTATCCTGTGGTTAATTATCTTTTTTGCCCCAATTTTGTGTGGTAAACCTTTCTATTCTTAGAAGGCTAGAGCGCAGTGTGACAGCATCTCCTTTGTGGAAAAATCTTTTAGTAAATGTATATATAATATGTATAATGTATATATCAGTATATATGGCCAACATTTGAACTAAGATTTTGAAAGGATTGAAAATGCTATATTGAATAAGATTTTGAAAAGAATTACCACCAACATGTTTGGCAGGATCATCCAGAAGAATATAATTCTGATTGTTGTTAAATGTCATTTACACAACATTATATTAGGTGAAATTAACAGTGCACCATACCACTTTTCCACGATAAAAGCTCAATATTTATAGTGGCAATTCCCAATAAGAGCCTAATGGTGGCCAAGGGTTTTTATTTGAGTAAGCTGCCCTCTGGTCAATAGTTCATTTTCCTTCCCAGAAAGCTATTGAGCTGCCTGCTTAGTAGTGTCAGTTAGCTCTTCGCTAAAACACAGAGTGCTAACTTTGACTAAGGACCACCCTTCACGTGTGTTCTCCATGTCTTATCCTCCCAAGGAATGGGTGTCAAGTAGAACTTTGCCTTGCTCCTCTCTCCATAATTCTGTGTTTGTTTTTTTTGGCAGTGACGCCAAAGCTTGTGAAACAATCTTTCACTTTTCCTCAGCAAAGAATAATGGGCCGTAGAGGAATTCTCAATTCTGGGCAACGTTGTTGACTTGGCCAGACCTTTCTTGTTGTCCCAACTAATTTATTTAAAAACCATACATTATTATTTTTGCTTCTTTTTTATCATGGTGTTGATGGAATATCTTAATCTCTTCACAAAAGGAACGCAGCATGTTGTCTCGAATCTAAGGTTTTGTTTTGGGTTTATTTTATATTCAATTCATGACCTTCCCCAACATTTTCCATAAAGATTATCACCTAGCCACAATAGGCTACACTGGATACACATAGATTCCAAGCAATTCCCAACAATGGTTTTAATCAACATCACTATCAATGATCTACATAGCAATTGGTTCTCGGCTTTATGGCTTTTTCTATAGGATCAAAGTTCAGGAAGTGTGGAGCTGTCTGGCCCTCCATTAGCCGTGAGTGGATATTTTTTTCTTTTGTTTGGGCTGGACAACCAAAAGCTGCATGTGCTCCTAGTTTCACTAGGATCATCAGGGATTTGAACTAGTCTCTTTTCTCCTCAGTCTTCATCCATCCCTCTTGAGCTTCCTCTTTTGTGTTTCTGGATCTAAACATATCAGTTTTTCTCGTATTGCGTTCCCTCCCTTTCTTCTTCCCTCTGTCAGGTGAGGGTAATGTGGTTTGCAGCTGAGACACTGTATCAGGGAGGACCAGGACCCCACCACATTAATCTGGTTTCCAACACCGTTTCCTTTTCCTCCTAACTGATTTGAGGTCAGGCTCTTGACCTGCCTCCAGATCAGGGCGGTTCACTCACACCAATACGCTTCAGAGGCACTCCTACTACTTACAAATGTGTGTGTGTCTGTGTGTTTGTGTCTGTCACAGACTGAAAGAGAGAGAGGTGAGGAACAAGGAGAGAGTGGCTTTGAGAGACAACTATGGTTGTTTTTTCTAGAGAGAGAGCAAGAGAGGAGAGAGGGACATGAGAGGGATATAAGAAGGGGCAGGGCAGTTGAAGACATGTAAAATATCCAGTTTTAGCTTGGTTGTGTTTGACAAGGTTGTGACCTGAACCGTATGCTTCACAAAACTAAACAACACTGCGAACAAAACTGTTTGTTGTGAGGTTTGTGGGAAAAGGTGTGCATGCGTCATAGACAGTAGTTTTGTTACTTCACAGTTGAATTCCAGAAAGGAATTTGAAATCAACTCCTCCTGAGCTTAAAAAAAAACACACTTTCTTTCTAAGTATTCAGCCACATGTTTTTACCATGTGAGATGGTGATCTTTCTTAGAAGCCGTGCAATCTCACGCTGTGTGTTTGAGAAGTCAGACCTTTAGAACAGTGTGGTTTTAGGGAGGATATCCAGAGATGAGATAACCCCCTTATCAGCATGGTTATGGTCTCTGCTGTGGTCTTCTTACATCAGCTTTAACTACCCTCTTGACCATATTTAAGTAAAAATATATGGTTGAGTCCTAGCATTCAAATCTAAAGCAATACAATGCGGAATTACATAAAAATGTATTTACTGTAACTTTTTTTTTTACTAGAAAAGGTTATTCTTTATTTTACTATATCTAACGGGTGTGAACCTGTGAAACTCACTCCTCAGGTATGTAACAGGCCACCCGCGTCAATGAATAGCTAGCTTTTCTTTGGCGTATCTGATAGTGGTCGCGCTTGGCAAGTCAGAGGTCGTGAGTTCGAGCCCAGCGAGTGACGAATGACGCCTTGTTGTGACAGAGCGTGGCTACATCTGTTACATACCGTCACATTGGTGCCGTGACCCGGATTCACAAGGTTAGCGTCAGCTAACCACCGGAGTGAATTTCAGAAGGGTGAATGTAACGGGTGTGAACCTGTGAAACTCACTCCTCAGGTATGTAACAGGCCACCCGTGTCAACGAATAGCTAGCTTTTCTTTGGCGTAGCTGGTAGTGGTCGTGCTTGGCAGAGGTTGTGCGTTCGAGCCCAGCGAGTGGCGAACGACACCTTGTTGTGACGGAGCATGGCTACGTCTGTTACGTCTGTTACCGTCACACATACATACACATAATTCTAAAGAACATAAAATTATTAAAACTATTGCAAAAACAATGTCAGTATACACTTGGCCACAGAGTAAGAATAAGGGGACCCCCTCAATTTCAGACCATGAATATATAAACCTGAAAAAGGTTCCTCCCTGACTGGTAGGCGGCAAAGTCAGCCTTGAGATGCCAGGATATGTCTATTGTCTTGTGGGGAAGAAAGCCTGCAGGATTAACTGAATGCCTTTGCTTCTTGGTGGTTCCCCGGTGTTAGCATATGGTAGCTAAATTAGCAAGTTTTTGTCGTGTTTGCCAGTTTAAATTTAGTGTTTGCTCAGATTTGTGGCTTTCAGATGAATATTTACACCAATAATAACATACAGTACATGAATGGTAGAGGGGGAAAAAATAGTTTGGAATGTTCACAACAAGCATTGTACCAAAGTATATGACAGACTGGACTTTACACTCTTTTAGAAGACATTTGTTTATATTTTCATATTTTGTTGTTTAAATGTTTTTTCCCCCCCACACTTTGCACAGGAAGCGTTGTCGGTGGTGAGTGAAGACCAGTCACTGTTCGAGTGTGCTTTCGGAACTTCCCAGCATCCCAAGACGGAGATGACGGCGTCTTCGGCCAGCGATTACGGCCAGGCAGCCAAGATGAGCCCTCGGGTAAACCAGCAGGACTGGCTGTCCCAGCCCCCTGCTCGTGTCACCATCAAGATGGAGTGCAACAGTGGCCAGCTCAACGGAAACAGGTGAGGGGGTGGACAAACTAGTGCACTTGTCATTTACAGTAACAGTTGTTTCTTTTCGATCTTATTTGTTGTTGTGTCTTAACACAATCTCTTGTTTTGTTATCAGAGGATAGTAATGAGGCTTTTTGGTTACGATAACACTAAAGGTAGAACCTTAGTAAATCTCTGGAATTGTGGCACTGATGCATTTCCATGCACTAAAATAACGTATTTCAACAAAGGCTACACTTATGACATTGTTTCAAGGATAGCCTGCCTGGTTGTCCACTGCCCTGTACACTAGACCCCAAAGCCATTTGTTTTGAGAATAATGGCTGGCTGATGAAGTTATTGGCTGGCTAGCCAGCTCAGCCAAAACCTAAATGGCTGCTGCAGCCGCCAAAATGTTAATAGCTACAAATGGCTGAAGCTGCCACTTCATGTCTACAGAGGTGTATGTTATACTGATTTACTAGATTTCAATATTTCCAAGTTCTAAAAGAGTACAAAAATATCGATAAAACACTAGTCCTGACTCAACGACAAACGGCATTCTAGTCCTGACAAAACGGCATTCTTACTTCCAAAAACTCAAGATCTAACAACAGTCTAAGTATCCAACGTAGTAATTAGGAAAGTATGTGAGAACAACACAATTACCTTTTCTAGTTTTCTAGCCATTTCAGCTCAGCGTGAGAGAAAAATGCATTGCTTCTTTTACTGTCTATGTCTATGGTCATCACTATCGGAAAACACGCAATTTTAATTGGTCATCAATTCACTGTGAGTCCTGTGTATCATAGCAACGAGCACGAGACTGTGGCGAATCCGGTGTGCAAAATTGATTTAGTTTATCATTTATTTTTCGTGTGTGTATGTCTATGTGATAGATATAATTATTGTTTGATGCAAATAATTTCAGCTGGCACAGCCAAAGAATATCAGATGGCGGCTAAATTTGGCTTACAAAATTATTAGCTGGCTTTGGCTGAAACTCAAATGGCGGCGCTTGGCGGCGGCTTCGGGGTCTACTGTACACTACACATCTGTTTGGACAGGGGAATCCAACTATAGCAACATGATATGATATGTCTGAGGAACATACTTGCCTCAACGGAGAAGGCTTGCTAGTAAACGGAGGGTGTGTTCCAGGGAGACTCCCTCCCCGAGGGGACAGAGAGCTGCAGCCAGGGTGCTGCAGCCCAGGGTCTACTGCTGGGCTTGTGTACTGCAGGCAGGCGGCATGCTGGCAACGGTTTCCTGTCCATTGTCTGGCATTTCTATGAATGCTGCTTCAAAACAGGTCGGTCCGCTGCAGGCTGCAACGCAAACCTACCAGTGTAAACATTTTCTAATAAACACTGCAGACAGGGTGGATGGTTTTAGCCCAGTTAAGGGTGGGGGGCATTACACCCCAAGGCCGCTCATCACTCGTCAGTGACACAGCCTGGGACAGCGGAGTGCCTACACCGCCAAACCAAGTCAGGGCCTGACTAGAGGAGAAAAGGGAGCAGAGGGGCCTGACTAGAGGAGAGGAGGGAGCAGAGGGGCCTGACTAGAGCATAGGAGGGAGCAAAGGTGCCTGACTAGAGGAGAGAAGTGAGCAGAGGGGCCTGACTAGAGGAGAGAAGTGAGCAGAGGGGCCTGACTGAGGAGAGAAGTGAGCAGAGGGGCCTGACTAGAGGAGAGGAGGGAAAAGAGGGGCCTGAATAGAGGAGAGGAGGGAGCAGAGGGGCCTGACTACAGGAGAGGAGGGAGCAGAGGGGCCTGACTAGAGGAGAGGCGGGAAAAGAGGGGCCTGAATAGAGGAGAGAAGGAAGCAGATGGGCCTGACTAGAGGAGAGGAGGGAGCAGAGGGGCCTGACTAGAGGAGAGGAGTGAGCAGAGGAGCCTGACTAGAGGAGAGGAGGGAGCAGAGGGGACTGACTAGAGGAGAGAATGGATTAGAGGGGCCTGACTAGAGGAGAGGAGGGCGCAGAGGGGCCTGACTACAGGAGAGAATGGATTATAGGGGCCTGACTAGAGGAGAGGAGGGAGCAGAGGGGCCTGACTAGAAGAGAGGAGTGAGCAGAGGGCCCTGACTACAGGAGAGGAGGGAGCAGAGGGGCCTGACTAGAGGAGAGGAGGGAGCAGAGGGGCCTGAATAGAGGAGAGAAGGGAGCAGATGGGCCTGAATAGAGGAGAGGAGGGAGCAGAGGGGCCTGACTAGAGGAGAGGAGGGAGCAGAGGGGCCTGACTAGAGGAGAGGAGGGTGCAGAGGGTCCTGAATAGAGGAGAGGAGGGAGCAGAGGGGCCTGACTAGAGGAGAGGAGGGAAAAGAGGGGCCTGAATAGAGGAGAGGAGGGAGCAGAAAGGCCTGACTAGAGGAGATAAGTGCAGCAGAGGGGCCTGACTAGAGGAGAGGAGGGAGAAGAGGGGCCTGACTAGAGATGAGGAGGGAGCAGAGGGGCCTGACTACAGGAGAGGAGGGAGCAGAGGGGCCTGACTAGAGGAGAGGCGGGAAAAGAGGGGCCTGAATAGAGGAGAGAAGGAAGCAGATGGGCCTGACTAGAGGAGAGGAGGGAGCAGAGGGGCCTGACTAGAGGAGAGAATGGATTAGAGGGGCCTGACTAGAGGAGAGGAGGGCGCAGAGGGGCCTGACTACAGGAGAGAATGGATTATAGGGGCCTGACTAGAGGAGAGGAGGGAGCAGAGGGGCCTGACTAGAGGAGAGGAGGGAGCAGAGGGGCCTGAATAGAGGAGAGAAGGGAGCAGAGGGGCCTGACTAGAGGAGATAAGTGAGCAGAGGGGCCTGACTAGAGGAGAGGAGTGAGCAGAGGAGCCTGACTAGAGGAGAGGAGGGAGCAGAGGGGCCTGACTAGAGGAGAGTAGCGAAAAGAGTGGCCTGACTAGAGGAGAGGAGGGAAAAGAGGGACCTGACTAGAGGAGAGTAGCGAAAAGAGGGGCCTGACTAGAGGAGAGGAGGGAAAAGAGGGGCCTGACTAGAGGAGGGCGCAGAGGGGCCTGACTAGATAAGAGAAGTGAGCAGAGGGGCCTGACTAGAGGAGAGAAGGAAGCAGAGGGGCCTGACTAGAGGAGAGGAGGGAGCAGAGGGGTCTGACTAGAGGAGGGCGCAGAGGGGCCTGACTAGATAAGAGAAGTGAGCAGAGGGGCCTGACTAGAGGAGGGGAGGGAGCAGAGGGGCCTGACTAGAAGAGAGGAGTGAGCAGAGGGCCCTGACTACAGGAGAGGAGGGAGCAGAGGGGCCTGACTAGAGGAGAGGAGGGAGCAGAGGGGCCTGAATAGAGGAGAGAAGGGAGCAGAGGGGCCTGACTAGAGGAGATAAGTGAGCAGAGGGGCCTGACTAGAGGAGAGGAGGGAGCAGAGGGGCCTGACTACAGGAGAGGAGGGAGCAGAGGGGCCTGACTAGAGGAGAGGCGGGAAAAGAGGGGCCTGAATAGAGGAGAGAAGGAAGCAGATGGGCCTGACTAGAGGAGAGGAGGGAGCAGAGGGGCCTGACTAGAGGAGAGGAGTGAGCAGAGGAGCCTGACTAGAGGAGAGGAGGGAGCAGAGGGGCCTGACTAGAGGAGAGAATGGATTAGAGGGGCCTGACTAGAGGAGAGGAGGGCGCAGAGGGGCCTGACTACAGGAGAGAATGGATTATAGGGGCCTGACTAGAGGAGAGGAGGGAGCAGAGGGGCCTGACTAGAAGAGAGGAGTGAGCAGAGGGCCCTGACTACAGGAGAGGAGGGAGCAGAGGGGCCTGACTAGAGGAGAGGAAGGAGCAGAGGGGCCTGAATAGAGGAGAGAAGGGAGCAGAGGGGCCTGACTAGAGGAGATAAGTGAGCAGAGGGGCCTGACTAGAGGAGAGGAGTGAGCAGAGGAGCCTGACTAGAGGAGAGGAGGGAGCAGAGGGGCCTGACTAGAGGAGAGTAGCGAAAAGAGTGGCCTGACTAGAGGAGAGGAGGGAAAAGAGGGACCTGACTAGAGGAGAGTAGCGAAAAGAGGGGCCTGACTAGAGGAGAGGAGGGAAAAGAGGGGCCTGACTAGAGGAGGGCGCAGAGGGGCCTGACTAGATAAGAGAAGTGAGCAGAGGGGCCTGACTAGAGGAGAGAAGGAAGCAGAGGGGCCTGACTAGAGGAGAGGAGGGAGCAGAGGGGTCTGACTAGAGGAGGGCGCAGAGGGGCCTGACTAGATAAGAGAAGTGAGCAGAGGGGCCTGACTAGAGGAGAGAAGTGAGCAGATGGGCCTGACTAGAGGAGAGGAGGGCGCAGAGGGGCCTGACTAGAGGAGAGGAGGAAGCAGAGGGGCCTGACTAGAGGAAAGGAGGGAGCAGAGGGGCCTGACTAGAGGAGATAAGTGAGCAGAGGGGCCTGACTAGAGGAGAGGAGTGAGCAGAGGAGCCTGACTAGAGGAGAGGAGGGAGCAGAGGGGCCTGACTAGAGGAGAGTAGCGAAAAGAGGGGCCTGACTAGAGGAGAAGAGGGAGCAGAGGGGCCTGACTAGAGGAGAGAAGGAAGCAGAGGGGTCTGACTAGAGGAGAGAAGGGAGCAGAGGGGTCTGACTAGAGGAGAGGTGGGAGCAGAGGGGCCTGACTAGAGGAGAGGAGGGAGCAGAAGGGCCTGACTAGAGGAGGGCGCAGAGGGGCCTGACTAGATAAGAGAAGTGAGCAGAGGGGCCTGACTAGAGGAGAGAAGTGAGCAGATGGGCCTGACTAGAGGAGAGGAGGGCGCAGAGGGGCCTGACTAGAGGAGAGGAGGAAGCAGAGGGGCCTGACTAGAGGAAAGGAGGGAGCAGAGGGGCCTGACTAGAGTAGGGACTAGAGTAGGGACTAGAGTAGGGAGTCAGGTGGCTGAGCGGTTAGAGAATCGGGCTAGTAATCAGAAGGTCGCTGGTTCGATTCTTGGCTGTGTCAAATGACGTTGTGTCCTTGGGCAAGGCACTTCACCCTACTTGCCTCGGGGGGAATGTCCCTGTACTTACTGTAAGTCGCTCTGGATAAGAGCGTCTGCTAAATGACTACATGTAAACATGTAAATGGAGTAGATAAGTGAGCAGAGGGGCCTGACTAGAGGAGAGAGCAGAGGGGCCTGACTAGAGGAGAGGAGGGAGCAGAGGGGCCTGACTAGAGGAGAGGAGGGAGCAGAAGGGCCTGACGAGAGGAGGGCGCAGAGGGGCCTGACTAGATAAGAGAAGTGAGCAGAGGGGCCTGACTAGAGGAGAGAAGTGAGCAGATGGGCCTGACTAGAGGAGAGGAGGGCGCAGAGGGGCCTGACTACAGGAGAGAATGGATTATAGGGGCCTGACTAGAGGAGAGGAGGGAGCAGAGGGGCCTGACTAGAAGAGAGGAGTGAGCAGAGGGCCCTGACTACAGGAGAGGAGGGAGCAGAGGGGCCTGACTAGAGGAGAGAAGTGAGCAGAGGGGCCTGACTGAGGAGAGAAGTGAGCAGAGGGGCCTGACTAGAGGAGAGGAGGGAAAAGAGGGGCCTGAATAGAGGAGAGAAGGGAGCAGATGGGCCTGAATAGAGGAGAGGAGGGAGCAGAGGGGCCTGACTAGAGGAGAGGAGGGAGCAGAGGGGCCTGACTAGAGGAGAGGAGGGTGCAGAGGGTCCTGAATAGAGGAGAGGAGGGAAAAGAGGGGCCTGAATAGAGGAGAGGAGGGAGCAGAAAGGCCTGACTAGAGGAGATAAGTGCAGCAGAGGGGCCTGACTAGAGGAGAGGAGGGAGAAGAGGGGCCTGACTACAGGAGAGGAGGGAGCAGAGGGGCCTGACTAGAGGAGAGAAGTGAGCAGAGGGGCCTGACTGAGGAGAGAAGTGAGCTGACCTGACTAGAGGAGAGGCGGGAAAAGAGGGGCCTGAATAGAGGAGAGAAGGAAGCAGATGGGCCTGACTAGAGGAGAGGCGGGAAAAGAGGGGCCTGAATAGAGGAGAGAAGGAAGCAGATGGGCCTGACTAGAGGAGAGGAGGGAGCAGAGGGGCCTGACTAGAGGAGAGGAGTGAGCAGAGGAGCCTGACTAGAGGAGAGGAGGGAGCAGAGGGGCCTGACTAGAGGAGAGAATGGATTAGAGGGGCCTGACTAGAGGAGAGGAGGGCGCAGAGGGGCCTGACTACAGGAGAGAATGGATTATAGGGGCCTGACTAGAGGAGAGGAGGGAGCAGAGGGGCCTGACTAGAAGAGAGGAGTGAGCAGAGGGCCCTGACTACAGGAGAGGAGGGAGCAGAGGGGCCTGACTAGAGGAGAGGAGGGAGCAGAGGGGCCTGAATAGAGGAGAGAAGGGAGCAGAGGGGCCTGACTAGAGGAGAGTAGCGAAAAGAGTGGCCTGACTAGAGGAGAGGAGGGAAAAGAGGGACCTGACTAGAGGAGAGTAGCGAAAAGAGGGGCCTGACTAGAGGAGAGGAGGGAAAAGAGGGGCCTGACTAGAGGAGGGCGCAGAGGGGCCTGACTAGATAAGAGAAGTGAGCAGAGGGGCCTGACTAGAGGAGAGAAGGAAGCAGAGGGGCCTGACTAGAGGAGAGGAGGGAGCAGAGGGGTCTGACTAGAGGAGGGCGCAGAGGGGCCTGACTAGATAAGAGAAGTGAGCAGAGGGGCCTGACTAGAGGAGAGGAGGGAGCAGAGGGGCCTGACTAGAAGAGAGGAGTGAGCAGAGGGCCCTGACTACAGGAGAGGAGGGAGCAGAGGGGCCTGACTAGAGGAGAGGAGGGAGCAGAGGGGCCTGAATAGAGGAGAGAAGGGAGCAGAGGGGCCTGACTAGAGGAGATAAGTGAGCAGAGGGGCCTGACTAGAGGAGAGGAGGGAGCAGAGGGGCCTGACTACAGGAGAGGAGGGAGCAGAGGGGCCTGACTAGAGGAGAGGCGGGAAAAGAGGGGCCTGAATAGAGGAGAGAAGGAAGCAGATGGGCCTGACTAGAGGAGAGGAGGGAGCAGAGGGGCCTGACTAGAGGAGAGGAGTGAGCAGAGGAGCCTGACTAGAGGAG
Organism: Osmerus mordax; assembly: GCF_038355195.1. NCBI lineage: Eukaryota > Metazoa > Chordata > Actinopteri > Osmeriformes > Osmeridae > Osmerus > Osmerus mordax. The sequence goes on from NC_090068.1 coordinate 4,121,882, forward strand.
AGGAGGGAGCAGAGGGGACTGACTAGAGGAGAGAATGGATTAGAGGGGCCTGACTAGAGGAGAGGAGGGCGCAGAGGGGCCTGACTACAGGAGAGAATGGATTATAGGGGCCTGACTAGAGGAGAGGAGGGAGCAGAGGGGCCTGACTAGAAGAGAGGAGTGAGCAGAGGGCCCTGACTACAGGAGAGGAGGGAGCAGAGGGGCCTGACTAGAGGAGAGGAGGGAGCAGAGGGGCCTGAATAGAGGAGAGAAGGGAGCAGAGGGGCCTGACTAGAGGAGATAAGTGAGCAGAGGGGCCTGACTAGAGGAGAGGAGTGAGCAGAGGAGCCTGACTAGAGGAGAGGAGGGAGCAGAGGGGCCTGACTAGAGGAGAGTAGCGAAAAGAGTGGCCTGACTAGAGGAGAGGAGGGAAAAGAGGGACCTGACTAGAGGAGAGTAGCGAAAAGAGGGGCCTGACTAGAGGAGAGGAGGGAAAAGAGGGGCCTGACTAGAGGAGGGCGCAGAGGGGCCTGACTAGATAAGAGAAGTGAGCAGAGGGGCCTGACTAGAGGAGAGAAGGAAGCAGAGGGGCCTGACTAGAGGAGAGGAGGGAGCAGAGGGGTCTGACTAGAGGAGGGCGCAGAGGGGCCTGACTAGATAAGAGAAGTGAGCAGAGGGGCCTGACTAGAGGAGAGAAGTGAGCAGATGGGCCTGACTAGAGGAGAGGAGGGCGCAGAGGGGCCTGACTAGAGGAGAGGAGGAAGCAGAGGGGCCTGACTAGAGGAAAGGAGGGAGCAGAGGGGCCTGACTAGAGGAGATAAGTGAGCAGAGGGGCCTGACTAGAGGAGAGTAGCGAAAAGAGGGGCCTGACTAGAGGAGAAGAGGGAGCAGAGGGGCCTGACTAGAGGAGAGAAGGAAGCAGAGGGGTCTGACTAGAGGAGAGAAGGGAGCAGAGGGGTCTGACTAGAGGAGAGGTGGGAGCAGAGGGGCCTGACTAGAGGAGAGGAGGGAGCAGAAGGGCCTGACTAGAGGAGGGCGCAGAGGGGCCTGACTAGATAAGAGAAGTGAGCAGAGGGGCCTGACTAGAGGAGATAAGTGAGCAGATGGGCCTGACTAGAGGAGAGGAGGGCGCAGAGGGGCCTGACTAGAGGAGAGGAGGAAGCAGAGGGGTTAGAGAATCGGGCTAGTAATCAGAAGGTCGCTGGTTCGATTCTTGGCTGTGTCAAATGACGTTGTGTCCTTGGGCAAGGCACTTCACCCTACTTGCCTCGGGGGGAATGTCCCTGTACTTACTGTAAGTCGCTCTGGATAAGAGCGTCTGCTAAATGACTACATGTAAACATGTAAATGGAGTAGATAAGTGAGCAGAGGGGCCTGACTAGAGTAGAGGAGAGAGCAGAGGGGCCTGACTAGAGGAGAGGAGGGAGCAGAGGGGCCTGACTAGAGGAGAGGAGGGAGCAGAAGGGCCTGACGAGAGGAGGGCGCAGAGGGGCCTGACTAGATAAGAGAAGTGAGCAGAGGGGCCTGACTAGAGGAGAGAAGTGAGCAGATGGGCCTGACTAGAGGAGAGGAGGGCGCAGAGGGGCCTGACTAGAGGAGAGGAGGAAGCAGAGGGGCCTGACTAGAGGAAAGGAGGGAGCAGAGGGGCCTGACTAGAGTAGATAAGTGAGCAGAGGGGCCTGACTAGAGGAGAAGAGGGAGCAGAGGGGCCTGACTAGAGGAGAGAAGGAAGCAGAGGGGTCTGACTAGAGGAGAGAAGGGAGCAGAGGGGTCTGACTAGAGGAGAGGTGGGAGCAGAGGGGCCTGACTAGAGGAGAGGAGGGAGCAGAAGGGCCTGACTAGAGGAGGGCGCAGAGGGGCCTGACTAGATAAGAGAAGTGAGCAGAGGGGCCTGACTAGAGGAGAGAAGTGAGCAGATGGGCCTGACTAGAGGAGAGGAGGGCGCAGAGGGGCCTGACTAGAGGAGAGGAGGAAGCAGAGGGGCCTGACTAGAGGAAAGGAGGGAGCAGAGGGGCCTGACTAGAGTAGATAAGTGAGCAGAGGGGCCTGACTAGAGGAGAGGAGAGAGCAGAGGGGCCTGACTAGAGGAGAGGAGGGAGCAGAGGGGCCTGACTAGAGGAGAGGAGGGAGCAGAAGGGCCTGACGAGAGGAGGGCGCAGAGGGGCCTGACTAGATAAGAGAAGTGAGCAGAGGGGCCTGACTAGAGCAGAGAAGTGAGCAGATGGGCCTGACTAGAGGAGAGGAGGGCGCAGAGGGGCCTGACTAGAGGAGAGGAGGGAGCAGAGGGGCCTGACTAGAGGAGAGTAGCGAAAAGAGGGGCCTGACTAGAGGAGAGGAGGGAAAAGAGCGGCCTGACTAGAGGAGAGAAGTGAGCAGATGGGCCTGACTAGAGGAGAGGAGGGCGCAGAGGGGCCTGACTAGAGGAGAGGAGGAAGCAGAGGGGCCTGACTAGAGGAGATAAGTGAGCAGAGGGGCCTGACTAGAGGAGAGGAGTGAGCAGAGGAGCCTGACTAGAGGAGAGGAGGGAGCAGAGGGGCCTGACTAGAGGAGAGTAGCGAAAAGAGGGGCCTGACTAGAGGAGAAGAGGGAGCAGAGGGGCCTGACTAGAGGAGAGAAGGAAGCACAGGGGTCTGACTAGAGGAGAGAAGGGAGCAGAGGGGTCTGACTAGAGGAGAGGTGGGAGCAGAGGGGCCTGACTAGAGGAGAGGAGGGAGCAGAAGGGCCTGACTAGAGGAGAGGTGGGAGCAGAGGGGCCTGACTAGATAAGAGAAGTGAGCAGAGGGGCCTGACTAGAGGAGAGAAGTGAGCAGATGGGCCTGACTAGAGGAGAGGAGGGCGCAGAGGGGCCTGACTAGAGGAGAGGAGGAAGCAGAGGGGCCTGACTAGAGGAAAGGAGGGAGCAGAGGGGCCTGACTAGAGTAGATAAGTGAGCAGAGGGGCCTGACTAGAGGAGAGGAGAGAGCAGAGGGGCCTGACTAGAGGAGAGGAGGGAGCAGAGGGGCCTGACTAGAGGAGAGGAGGGAGCAGAAGGGCCTGACGAGAGGAGGGCGCAGAGGGGCCTGACTAGATAAGAGAAGTGAGCAGAGGGGCCTGACTAGAGGAGAGAAGTGAGCAGATGGGCCTGACTAGAGGAGAGGAGGGCGCAGAGGGGCCTGACTAGAGGAGAGGAGGGAGCAGAGGGGCCTGACTAGAGTAGATAAGTGAGCAGAGGGGCCTGACTAGAGGAGAGGAGAGAGCAGAGGGGCCTGACTAGAGGAGAGGAGGGAGCAGAGGGGCCTGACTAGAGGAGAGGAGGGAGCAGAAGGGCCTGACGAGAGGAGGGCGCAGAGGGGCCTGACTAGATAAGAAAAGTGAGCAGAGGGGCCTGACTAGAGCAGAGAAGTGAGCAGATGGGCCTGACTAGAGGAGAGGAGGGCGCAGAGGGGCCTGACTAGAGGAGAGGAGGGAGCAGAGGGGCCTGACTAGAGGAGAGGAGGGAGCAGAGGGGCCTGACTAGAGGAGAGTAGCGAAAAGAGGGGCCTGACTAGAGGAGAGGAGGGAAAAGAGCGGCCTGACTAGAGGAGAGAAGTGAGCAGATGGGCCTGACTAGAGGAGAGGAGGGCGCAGAGGGGCCTGACTAGAGGAGAGGAGGAAGCAGAGGGGCCTGACTAGAGGAGATAAGTGAGCAGAGGGGCCTGACTAGAGGAGAGGAGTGAGCAGAGGAGCCTGACTAGAGGAGAGGAGGGAGCAGAGGGGCCTGACTAGAGGAGAGTAGCGAAAAGAGGGGCCTGACTAGAGGAGAAGAGGGAGCAGAGGGGCCTGACTAGAGGAGAGAAGGAAGCACAGGGGTCTGACTAGAGGAGAGAAGGGAGCAGAGGGGTCTGACTAGAGGAGAGGTGGGAGCAGAGGGGCCTGACTAGAGGAGAGGAGGGAGCAGAAGGGCCTGACTAGAGGAGAGGTGGGAGCAGAGGGGCCTGACTAGATAAGAGAAGTGAGCAGAGGGGCCTGACTAGAGGAGAGAAGTGAGCAGATGGGCCTGACTAGAGGAGAGGAGGGCGCAGAGGGGCCTGACTAGAGGAGAGGAGGAAGCAGAGGGGCCTGACTAGAGGAAAGGAGGGAGCAGAGGGGCCTGACTAGAGTAGATAAGTGAGCAGAGGGGCCTGACTAGAGGAGAGGAGAGAGCAGAGGGGCCTGACTAGAGGAGAGGAGGGAGCAGAGGGGCCTGACTAGAGGAGAGGAGGGAGCAGAAGGGCCTGACGAGAGGAGGGCGCAGAGGGGCCTGACTAGATAAGAGAAGTGAGCAGAGGGGCCTGACTAGAGGAGAGAAGTGAGCAGATGGGCCTGACTAGAGGAGAGGAGGGCGCAGAGGGGCCTGACTAGAGGAGAGGAGGGAGCAGAGGGGCCTGACTAGAGGAGAGGAGGGAGCAGAGGGGCCTGACTAGAGGAGAGGAGGGAGCAGAGGAGCCTGACTAGAGGAGAGGAGAGAGCAAAGGGGCCTGACTAGAGGAGAGTAGCGAAAAGAGGGGCCTGACTAGAGGAGAGGAGGGAAAAGAGCGGCCTGACTAGAGGAGAGAAGGGAGCAGAGGGGGGGAAACGATGGGAAAGTTTGTCTGACTGCTGACTGAGATCCCCGCCACCACATACACACACACAGGCCCAAGTCGGCAACACTCAGCCAATGGCTATCTGCTGCTGTTGGAATCCCCTAACTCAAAACAGATGTACTTCTGCCCCCCCACCCCCCCCAGCCCCCAAGTCTCGTCGCACAGGTCATATTAATGACGCATCTCGCACACTCTCCAAAGGCCCCACCACCACACCAGCCCTCAGCCGTCCTCCACACACACACTCCCCTTCTTCCATCTTTGCAGCAGGCCTCTCTCCACAGGCACCCAGGGAGTGGGTCTAATTTATCTGGCAGTGAGACACTGGGAAAGATTGTTCCAATTAGTGACGAGTCAGGGAGCAAGAGAAAGATTTACAAGGGAGATCAACACTCAGACAGGACTGCTGCTCCTGCTCAGTCCCTTCCCCCCTCCCCCCTCAACCCACCCCCTAGTTCTCCCCCATTCTCTGGAGCTACTATAGGATGGCCAATGCACTGCCAAATAGAAGTATGCGAGGTTCGAGGACAGAGAGTGATCTGAGGGCTGCAGGTGTTTTGATGCACAGGGCATGTGTGTTTGTATGTACATGTGTGTATGTGTGTGTGTGTGTGTGTGTGTGTGTATGTGTACTATAGGGGTTTAAATATTAGCCAAACAACCAAAACTATTCCCCTACGGTTTAAAGGAAGAGGGAAACTGAACAGTATATTAACATCAGAATGGGTTGTATTCGCCATGAAAGTTTGCACAGACAAGGAATTTGCTTTGGCAGGAAGGTGCAAACATTAAACATATAGGAATCTAAAATTTAAATATGAGGACTAAGTATACTAAGGGTACATAACTAGCAATACTAAGTGGAATTAGATTAAAATAAACTATACAATAAAATATAAAATAAAACATGAACCAAATGATGCCAATAACAATGAAATTACAGTTATTTGACTCTATGGGTTCAATCAGAGCAAGAATGATCAAAGTAAAGTTAAATGAAATATATATTTAATAACATTGCAAATGAATGAGATCAATTACAAGGCAAACATTAATAAGTGAACCCTCACATACTGTACCTTGATTATTGTAAATCAGAGAGAGAAAGAGTAAGAGGTGAGCAAGGAGTAGGAGCCAGAGCTGAGGAGAAGCCCTCAGGAGATGAAGAATCAGACCACATCTTGACCCTTACTTATATGACTAGCAATGGGTTAGGGTTACACAATGAGGTGTGAGACCCATCAAGCACAGACTCCGTCCTGCAACTCCAGATTTTTGCATATGAGAGGTGGGCAGGGTGAAACCCAGCCTTACAGTACGATGTATGGTGAATGTTCAGCCTGCATACAGTAGATCTGTCACTGTGTGTGTGTATAATATCTGGGGAACCCGAATTCAACCCAAATTTTTCTCTCGGAAATCAATCCCCCAACTCTCCAGAATAGATCTTCCTTCAGATTATGTTACATGCCCCAGCTTTCTTTCTCCTCTTGTGGAGTTATGGTTTAAGGTTTTGAACCAGGAGGTATATGAAGGGAAGGGGCGGGTGATGGAATGTATTGTGCAGTATGTTGATGTGAGGGCAAGGTTGGGTCCTGGGGTGTTGAACTCTCATTATCTGGATATAATGGGTGAGCAGAGGGTGTGGATCCCTGCCCAGAAACCACAGTGTGATCCACTGCAGACCCAAACTCACAGCCAGACCTTACATGAGTGGTAGGCAAGGTTGTAATAGGAAGTGGGCCCTAGAGCCTTGGTTCATGGCAGATAAATTATCCTCAGCCAAGGCTGGAGAACAATGAACAATGTTAGCTTGGAGTCACGGGCTGAGGCAACGTTTGCCTGCTCTCCAGAATTCTTTACTTTGTCTCTCTTTCTCTCTCTCTGTCCCTGTTCGTTGGTCTGTCACACAAATAGCGGTTAGGTATTGAAAAAATGTTTGCATCACATGCTCCTTTGAGTGTGAACTCAACACATTTCTCAATAATAGATAACATCCACAGACTTGTGATATGTTTTTCAAAAGGAACATATGGCAACATGGCTAGTTTCCACACTCAAACGTATAACAGATACTTTGAAATTAGTGCTTGGAAAGCTGCAACAGTATGATCTTCTGCCCAAACTGTTAACCTCAATCAAGCATAGATTGATCACAGAAAGACATTCTGGTCCTTTCCCTCTCCATTTGGGAAATATATAAAACCAAACTCTTGAGATTAAACATATTTCATTTATAAATTGTTCAATAGTACTGGCACGTTAAGTAATTTTATATCCATCCATCCATCATCTTCCGCTTGTCCGGGGGTCAGGTCGCGGGGGCAGCAACCTAAGCAGGGAGGCCCAGACTTTCCTCTCCCCGGCCACTTCCACCAGCTCTTCCTGGGGGACGCCGAGGCGTTCCCAGGCCAGCCGAGAGACATAGTCCCTCCAGCGTGTCCTGGGTCTTCCCCGGGGCCTCTTCCCAGTGGGACGTGCCCAGAACACCTCACCAGGGAGGCGTCCAGGATGCATCCTTATCAGATGCCCGGGCCACCTCAACTGGCCCCTCTCGACGCGGAGGAGCAGCGGTTCTACTCTGAGCCCCTCCCGGATGACCGAGCTTCTCACCCTATCTCTAAGGGAGAGCCCGGACACCCTGCGGAGAAAACTCATTTCGGCCGCTTGTATTCGCGATCTTGTTCTTTCGGTCACTACCCACATTTCGTGACCATAGGTGAGGGTAGGAACGTAGACCGACTGGTAAATAGAGAGCTTCGCCTTTCGACTCAGCTCCTTCTTCACCACGACGCACCGATGCAGAGCCTGCATCCCTGCGGACGCCGCACCGATCCGCCTGTCGATCTCGCGCTCCATCCTTCCCTCACTCATGAACAAGACCCCGAGATACTTAACTCCTACGCTTGGGACAAGATCTCCTCCCCGACCCGGAGATTGCACTCCACCTTTTTCCGGTCGATAACCATGGCCTCAGATTTGGAGGTGCTGATTCCCATCCCAGCCGCTTCGCATTCGGTTGCGAACCGCTCCAGTGAGAGCTGGAAGGGGATCACACTCCTCAGCCTCCCTGGGAAAGTCTATTCAGGGGTACTAGAGAGGAGGGTCCGTCGGATTGTCGGACCTCGGATTCAGGAGGAGCAATGTGGTTTTCGTCCTGGCCGTGGAACTGTGGACCAGCTCTATACCCTCGGCAGGGTTCTGGAGGGTGCATGGGAGTTCGCCCAACCAGTGTACACATGCTTTGTGGATTTGGAAAAGGCGTTCGACCGTGTCCCTCGGGGGCTCATGTGGGGGGTGCTCCGGGAGTACGGGGTACCGGACTCCCTGATCGGGGCTGTTCGGTCCCTGTACGACCGGTGCCAGAGTTTGGTCCGCATTGCCGGTAGTAAGTCAAACTTGTTCCCGGTGAGGGTTGGACTCCGCCAGGGCTGCCCTTTGTCACCGATTCTGTTCATAACTTATATGGACAGAATTTCTAGGCGCAGCCAGGGCGTTGAGGGGGTCCGGTTTGGTGACCTCAGGATCGGGTCGCTGCTTTTTGCGGATGATGTGGTCCTGTTGGCTTCATCGGGCCGTGACCTCCAGTAATTTTATATCATTTTTATATTCATTTTAACCTGAAAAAGGTTGGTTTTCAATATGGCCAAAAGATAAGTGATGGGGCTTAACTTAAAAGTAATAAAGAGTACAACCTTCTTCTTCCTGTACATATTTCATGTTTTGGCCTAGTTTGGCATCAAGGTTTCTTTTGCAATAGCTTGAAACTTTACTCTCATGCACAATAGTTTGATTGCACTTCAATTCTAGCTCAAATTGTCAAACGTTGGAGCATTCCGTGGGATCTTTAACATGTATGTCATCTCTGACCCTTAACTCAACCTTAACACACTGTTCTAATACCCTAATTGATTACGGATGGAATCGTTAATCACATAAGTCTCATTTGATAAGGAGAGAGAATGTCACTGCTCAACATTCAGCAAAAAGTCAATTTTGAACAACCAAACATTTCCTCAGGTTGGCTTTCAGGTGATTAGGTTTATTTTGACAACCTGATCCCCAGTGATGGGTGTCCGCTGTTTCTGAGGCCCAGTTGCTAACAGTTACAGACGTGTAAGGGAGACACACTTTGGGAGTTCCCATTTCAGCCAAGTTGAAAAAAACAAGGTAGTCCATACTGTAGCAATGTGATAATTTCTTTCCAACAAATAAGGTATCAAGGTTTCATTTTAACATTCCAATCTGGAAACCATATCCTGCTGGTTTTCTAAATTCTGCTGTAGAAAACAAGGCGACCACTAACATTTTGTTATTATTGCCCAGCTTTGGGTCTGTGTTGTCCCTCATTACCTCAAGTGTACTATTCAAACACAAACAACATTTTTAATAATCAAAATTGGCCCAAGAATAAAATTTCTTTTAAGTATATTTTTGAAGTCTGAAGCTTGTCCTCAAGTCACATGGCTGTCCAGCTTGTAACCATGGTAATGCCTCTCTCTATGTAGGGCCGGTTGAGGCCAACAGTTGGTTGACACATGACAAACTTTGATCACATTAAACAGTCTCTAAATTGTTCTTATAATGGCTGCGGCAGGTTGATATGAATTCATGTGACATTCCAGCTGTAATCCATCCAATCTGGTGACTGCAACCCTCAGGGAAGTTCTAGCCATCCAAACAGGAGCCTGGGGGCTTACAGGTCCTCCTCCACTTCCTCCTTTTGATTTTGGCAAAAATCTGCACTTTCTATGTGGCTTGAGTAAAGCTGCGGGGCAGTGGTTTCAGCCGCAGCTGGGATATACTAAATAATGAGAGGTCTGGATGATAAGAGAAGAACAATCCGAGACGACTTTGTTTCGGGGGCTTTGGTGAGAGGGGGCTCAGAATTCTGATTACATGGTCTAAGCAACTGGAGACACATGCTAGGATTATGAGAGATTATTGGGGTCGGCCTTTCAGGTGATAAGTCCATGTTGAGAGGTTAACCTTCCAACCAGGGATGTAATGAAGCATGTTTTTCTGAAAGGCCCCTGTGACCAAGGTGCAATTTTTACAATGACAATAGGGGGGTCAACTTTTTCTCCAGGGTGTAAAGGATACCTCGTACAGCGCAGGGGCGTGCTTCAGTGAACTGAAGTCTTCCAATCCCTACAGTATCTTGCTGGTTTAACGTATTGTCTGCAGTCTGTTGGTGATAATAAATCCAATCCATTCCACAAGCTAATGGGGAACGTACCACACAACAACTGTTGTAGTCAGGGGTCACCAACAAAGTATCGTAAAGCAAAACTGGCAGCAAGTCAGACCCACACACACAACAGCAGATCATAATTTACGCTCAAACACAATGCTGTACCAGAACAAAAGACACTATCAACATTACAGGTAACAATTTATAAATTTTCCGAACCCCCCGACCTGTTGTTTTTACCTGTTTTTTTTCCAAGTCTTAATTAGTAATTCAAACCCAGCCTGTGACCGTGGGTCAGCCTATCATTGAATTCTGCAAACCAACTCAAAGTTATCTGTTGCAGAACTCTCCAAAGTGTATCATTTTGTAGTGTTTAATGAACTGATGATCTCATTGTGATCTATTGAACTTGTTTCGTTGCATCACTAAGATATATAATTGACCTATAGATTGATTCTAACACTTTTTGAATGTGTGTTTGTGTATGTGTGTGACAGGACCTCTCCGGACAGCTGCGGAGGGGGGAAGGTGGTAAAGCTGGCCAGTGGAGGAGGTGGGGCAGAGAGCACAACCCCTGTGAGCTACAGCAGCTACATGGAGGACAAACACATTGCTCCTCCAAACATGACCACCAACGAGCGTAGGGTCATTGTTCCCGCAGGTAACACCACACTTACAGCAACCATGTCACGAAGGGAAAGCATCGTTACAGAGTTTTGCAGTAATTTAGATGTGACAAGATGTGTAATACAGGTACAATACAAGTGTAATATACCCTCCCTCCCTAATAGGCAAGACATTTTGATCTATTCTACTCTGTTGTAGCCTCGTCTAGTTCGGTCCAGTATGTGAGTCGCATTCTGATAAGAAGAGTGTTTCTCCACTCTCATATGTCAAGAGGAGGGACGACTTCCTCTAATCTGCAGAACAGAAGCCCCCAGCGTTAGTTGCCGAGTGCGCTGTTCCTAGTCTAGACAATTTCCTAGGAGAGAAGGAGCAGGGGGGAGAAAGAATTTGTCTGCCAAAGGGAGAAAGGTATTCTTATCAGTTCCCGTTTAGATAAACACACCTACATTCTGGCGCCTTATTTGGGAAGAAAACAATGGCGGCCTAAGTTAGTCAGCCAATAAGAAAGCCTTGTTCTCTCATTGTTTTTCAAAGTAAATAGATTTGAATAGTTTGTATTACAGTTTAATATATTGTTTTTATTATTACAAGACTAATATACTTACAGTATTATACATTATTATTGAGGTTGATACTTGAGGTTGAGTAGAATCATTTTTGTCCCATCTTGATCCTTGACTCCACCTCAAGATGGAAAAATAATGCTGAGTAGTCACCTATTTTTTGGGGGGAATTTTCCCACAGTGACTGGTAGCATCGACTATGTAGCATATTTACAGTGTCCACTCTCAACGACACTGGGCTTCAGCTGCTGTTTCTCTGGCGTAGCGCAACTTCCTATTCAACTGAAGCTGACAAGGACAATGACGAGGCATGTTAAGAACATCCTGTTTTTGCTGTTCACTTAGGGAAGGACAATAGACGCATGCTGCTCCACAGAATGGAATGGGAGGTCGCCGTCAAATTGTATCTTTGCTCGACGTACGGGAAATGCACAAGACATTCCTGATATGTTAGTTTTCAGGGAGAGTGGTATTTCAATTTAGTGATTTGGCATGTAGTCGCATATCTGCCCAGCTGCCCACATATAAGGCTGGCTTTTCCATAACGTGCGGGATCACTTATTCCCTGTCTCACTGATGAATGTCCTGCTTTTAAAGTCACCCTTATACAACCCACCCTACATACTGTCCCAAAGTTACAGTACCGTCTGGGACTCTTGTTTCACCAAATAAATAAAATCCCCCTGCCTCAAAATGTGAGAAGAAATTGGAATGAGGGAAACATATTGAACATGGTCTACTTGCTCAGTTTTTTTCTTATCGAAATGAACTTCACCTTATCAAACTCTTATCAACAAGAGCATCGTTGAAGCATATTTCTGGTCTGATCCTAGACCTTTATTGTTTCTTTCCTTTCTAAATCCTGTCCGCATTAAGACACAATCACTACCTAAAGCAACATCTAGAACATTGTTTGGCCGGTTAAGTCCTCTGATATTGCATCATGATCTGAGGAGACATGGAACAGCAGTGGTCCACCTTCTGCACTATCCCTGCTATCCCTCGCTCGTGCCCCCGTGTAGCCAAACAACTCTCCCAGTTAGCGGTACCCTCGAGTCTCTTAGCCTGTGAAAGTGCTCCAGTTGTGCCTGGCCAGATGCCATCAGCCATGGGGAATCACCAGGGGCTTGTAGTCTCCTCCAGCCCCTGCAAAAAACAGCTCCATTTACAACAGTCACACACTGCTGCTGCTAAATATGGCAGGGGGTTTTGGGGAAGACGAGGGGAGGGGGAAGATGATTGTGGTTTGTTTTTGTGATCGTCAGCCATATTTGGATCCTGCTAAGGTTGTTACAGTAAGTGTGTGAGCGAGGTGAGGGGGGAGGGGCAATCTTGTGGGTTCTTATGTGTGGGAGACTTGGTGAGACAGCAATTGTCTGATCTTAGGGAGATATTAAAGTAATGCACTCAGAACACCATTTCAGCCAAGTCAGAGAATCCTGCCCACACATTTCTGTAGGGGTGATAATGACCACCTTTGACAAGTTTCTGATCATGCCTTTTGAGTGCGACTATTAACCTTCCCTTTAGTCTTTACCATCATTCGCCTCCAATATAGCGAGATTGGGGGCATTCCTGACATTATTCGAAGACACACATTCACATACCTCCCCCCCCCCCCAGACCCTACTCTGTGGTCCACGGAGCACGTGCGCCAGTGGCTTGAGTGGGCTGTGAAGGAGTATGGCCTGCTGGATGTGGACACGGCTCTCTTCCACAACGTGGATGGCAAGGAGCTCTGCAAGATGAGCAAGGAGGACTTCCAGAGGCTCACGCTCAGCTACAACGCTGACATCCTGCTATCCCACCTGCACTACCTCAGAGAGAGTGAGTTCCTCCACTCCCGCACCCCTCCCCCCACCTCCCGCCTGTCCTCTCCGTCCGCTCTCTGTCCCCTCCCTGCTCTTCCTCTCCTTACCTGTGCCTCCACCTCAACCTCCACTGGCCTGTGGAATTATGGGTATTTGAGGAGGAAGGGGGCACAATGGCATACTAGAAGGCTGTGACTAGTTATTATTTTATATTTTTTTATACATATTATTTTTAAATGAACAAAAAAGCTGGTGATATTCAAATATTTTACCTTCAATTCTGTGCTGAAGAATAGTATTTGAATTAGGTGCTGGCTTTGACCGAGGCCAATACACAGGGTTTCTTAACTGCACCGGAGTTGCCTCGCCTTGCCCCAAGGTAACTTATTGTACTGTTTCTGTAGCTTCTCAAAATAAGAGTAAAGGTTCGATTCTACAGCCTTCCAGTAGCAAGCCTGTGCAGTCCTGTTCACAGTCTCTGCATCACATCAAGCTCTCACTGACTTTTTTTGGGGGGGGGGGGGGGGGGGGGGGGGACGACTTACAGCACACTGCGGTGCTGCAGAATGAAGGGTCCCTGACGTCACCTCCCACTGCCTGCCTGCTGCTTTGGCTGTACAACTCTATGCTTCTTGCTTGCTCTCCTTGGCCAATCCTATGTAGCTCTTTGCACAAACACACACTCATGCTGCATAGAGGATCAGATCAGGCTCAAGTTTATGTCAAAACACTAATCACGCAATGGTGGACCCCTAAGAATCACATCACATATTGGCAGATGGGTATAGAAACACTAATCTATTTATAATCAGAAAATGGCTGTCAGACCAGATTTTGGAGAGGATTTTGATAATCTCTGATATATTCTTTGTATTGTCTTCCAATACAGAGGAGTCCAAGATCCACTTGCTCTCACTGAGACGAGGCCTCCAACAAACCCTTCCTTCCCCTATAATGACTCCTCATGTTTGTTTTATATCAATGTTGGTTTTGGTAGCGATCACGCCACTCCAGATGTGCTGGAGAGGTGAGTGATGGGTATTGCTGGCAGGCAGAGAAAGAAAGAGAAGCAGCAAGCAGGCATGCGCAGAGACAGGCAGGGAGGTAGGTAGGTTTTCAGGCAGGTCAACAGACAGGCAGGGAGGTAGGTCTTCAGGCAAGTCAACAGGGAGACAGGGAGGCAGTTCGACAGGGAGACAGGCAAACTTAGAACCAGAAAACCAGACGGACAGACAGCCATTAACTGGACTATAGGCAGATGTACTGTGGAGTAAAATTGTCTTCTGAATTCTCTTCTGTCACTATATTTACATCTGATATGATCAGTACTGTGAATTGCAATAAAATGAATTGCCTGTATATTTACTAGGACACTTAAATGGTGACATTTTGTTGTTTAAAATACATATTAGAAACCATAAGTGATTTTACAGGAGTTAACAGAAATGCACAAAAGTAAAAAACATTAAAACAAATCACAGCCTTAGAAGGAAAGGACTTTCTTTGGCTTTAAGCTCCTCTCAAATGGAAAAGACACCAGGGATGAGGGGTAAAGGGAAGAATGCCCTTACAAGCTTTCCTTTTACCCCGTCCCTTCCTCTCTTCTCCTTTGTTCTTGGCAGCAGCTCCTGCTTTTTCTCCTGATGTACATCAAAATATGTACATATGATGTACACACGTTTGCCGAATTCATCCTGGAGAAGGAAAAATTGTGAAAAGCAATGGATTCTCACTGACTTATGTGGGCACGAGTGACTAACTATTTATTTTGGCTGGCCTTCTGTGCAATTGTCTGTTCCTCCCGGTCTGGCGCCGTGTGCAACACTCACACAAAAGTTTCTCCCTCTCTCTCTCTTTTTTCTTTCTCTCTTTCTTTCTCTCTCTCTAGCAACCCCCCTCTCTTCCCATCACTACATATTTTAGCTTTAAAAAAAAATCTTTCATTCAGCTTTTGTCTCCAATGCCATATTCCTCTCTTTCCCTTATCTCACTTCTCATCCACTCGCTATTCCAGTCAGTTTCCTTGTTGCTAGCCTGTTTGACATTGATGCTTTCAGGACAGCTTCTCCATAGTGCATCCCTCTCCTGGGTTCTCACAGTAAGAGCCGTTCCCACTCATAATGCCCGTCGCTCCTCTTTCCACACATCAAAGGATGTTTTTATTTATTTATTTTGGGGGAGTTGGTCTCTTCTTTTTTCAAAAAAAAGAATGTTTTATTTCTCAGCTCCACTTCCTCACTTGACTTCCGATGATGTTGACAAAGCCTTACAAAACTCGCCGCGGTTAATGCATGCTCGCAACACAGGTAAGGAGACCCCCCCTTCCTCCACCTTCTCCTCCTCCTCCACTCCTTCCCTACATCTGGCTTGGCCTCCGCCACCACAAGCCTTACCGTGGCATCCACTGTAGGACACATACTGGCCATCTATACAGTTCATTCTTCATACTGTATACATGCAGCATACTGCTTTTCTGTTGAAAACAACTTTGTGATCAAAGTTGTTGCTATGCTACGTAATTAGTGTGAGCCTTTACGACTCTCCCTGGGTCTGTTGTCTTTTGTGATGTGTATCCATATTTGATGACACACTAGCGGGAGGTGGCATCCACAGTGTACGCTGGTGTGATGGGACCACAGAGTGGTCTTTTAGAGACAGAGATAAATGCATGCGCTTCGGTATAACATTGATCCATAATGCTGTAATTGCCTGTGCACCTCACACTGTGATATTATGTAATGTTAGCCCCAACCCCGCAGATATACTATTCGCCCATACAATTAAAATGTCAGCATTGGAGCAGTGTATCATGAGATGTGTCATGAAAGTTTCATCATAATTGAAATGATTCATTAATAACACCGTCATTCACTCTCGTTAGGAGGGGCGAGTTTCATCTTCCCCAACGCTCCAGTTTATCCCACTGACTCCCCCAGAGTGCCTGTCAGGGCAGGTGGGTCTTTCAAACTAACGTTACACACTGTTACAATTACACATATACTTGTAGTGTAGACCTATAGGGGCAGGTTATGATATTCAGGTTAAACAAAATGAAAAATACAGGACAAATATGGTGTTTTGTTACTTATTTAAACATATCATATATTAAGTGTAAATATGGATATATATCTAGGAATATACGTTTTGTGCACTTGTACATAATTGTCTATATATGTCTACAAGTGATCTAGAGATACCATCTCTTGTTTGAATCTCAACGTCAGACTCCACATTACAATAAAGCTCCTGTTGTCAGTTTTCTGTGTTGAAGTTGCGTGTAGAGTGGGAGGTCTTTGGCAATCCAGCACCCTTGCCTAAGACCAATGTGTTAAACCACAGTTGCTCTCCTCCCTCTGTGTTTTTATACCGCCCTCTAGGGGGCATGGTGGGTAACTGCAAGGCAGGCAACAGGTTGCAAGTCATCATGAATGAACATTAACTGTGTTTGTAACTTTACAGACTTGTCATACGAAGCAGCCAGAAGGTCTGGATGGCCTCCACAAGCTGTGCCTTCTACCAAAGGTTTATATTTAGATATTCATTTAAACATCAATAGTTATAGCATATATACTGCAATATATATTCTATAATGTATATATATGCAATTAAATGTGAAGGAAATGTTTCCAAATGCAAAAAAGTGGGTGCATTAGTGAGGTTCTGAAAAACCGACACACTTGAATGTAAACAAAACCTTGAGGGAGGAATCAACGAACAGGAAATTGTATACCCCAAGATAAGAAGGAATTTCAGTGCTCTATACACATGGAAACTTGCCCTCAAGGAAACACTGTTAATATTTTGGGAACTTTATCCTTCAAGGTTCCCAGCCATCCCCTGCCATTGTGACCAAAACAGAGGAACAGAGGCCACAGCTTGGTAAGATGCTTTTTTTGTAAAAAAAAAAAAAATGATCAAAAACAAAACAAAGGGCTGTTGAAGAAGTTGAGGAAAACCTTCCTTATTTTGTAATGCATGCTTTTCCATCTCTCAGATCCCTATCAGATTCTGGGACCAACAAGTAGCAGGCTGGCTAACCCAGGTGAGTTGATGTGTTGACAGTCAAAGGCAGTCAAAAATTGCTAAAGGGGAACTCCAAATCAATGTTCTCATCAATTAATATAAACAATTAATTCCAGATTTTGTTATCTCACTATTTTGACTGTCTATCTCTAGGATGTCACATGTAGAAACATATTTGATATTTATGCATATACAGGGTCGGATTAACAATTTTCTGTGCCCTGGGCAACAAGGCTCAAGCCCCCCCCCCCCCTCCTGTGTTTGATGTGATGCTAGTTACGGTTTCTAAAAGTAATGCGAACGCGCGCGAGAGAATTTTTGGGGCCTTTCTTTGAGCGCAAAATAGTTTTTTGAGCTTTATGTAAAATACACTTTTTACAAGCCGTTTTTCAATTGGTAAAATCTTGTCAAGAGAAGGTGATGTCTTTGTCTCTTAATTTTTCAGCCCTACGTAGCTACCTTGCGTTTCTTAGCCTGGTTTAGCCAAGGAGCTCTCCACCTTACTCATTTTAATACTATTTGATAAATCGAATATAAAAGCATCATAGAATGTAAAGTAACAGCTAGCTGGCGTTAGTTACTTGTAAAATGCATAGATAATGTTTAACAGTAACATCTCAATTTAGCTTGCACCTAAGTTAAAACATATTTGGGTGTGCTAACATTATCAATAACGTCAGCTAGTTTGAGGTTTATGCATAGGCTAACCATTAAATTAGCAGCACATTTTCCGTGTTTAACAATGATTAAACATGGGCTTACCTGAAAGTGATGCACGGGCACCATCTCGCAGTCTCTTTCTTTCTTTTTTTCTTCCCCTGACTCTTGTTATCTTTTTAAGCCAATTTTAGAAAGGTTGACCTAGCCTGCTGTCAAAGTTCGTCAGGCCACTGAGATAGGGAAGGGCACCCACAGCGAGCTTGGGAAGCTTTTTTTGGGGGGGGGGGGGGGGCACCATCGTAACTTTTTTTGAGCATTTAAATAGGCTATATCTCTTGTTCTGCCTGTTTTGTAATATACGTGCCATATATTTCTATACTAAAATAATATCGGCATTATAAGTATTATAACTGATGATTTTTCAGTTGGCTAATTTTTGGTGCCCCCTCAGGAGTTGGTGCCCTACGCACAGCGCGTAGTGCGCGTTATGGGAGTTGCGGCACTGGCTACTAGACTACACAAACACTGTTTTTGACGTGATTTAACATAATATTTTGATCGAACGAGTTGCACTAAAGTACTCACATTAAGGAAAGTTAGGACTGCGTTCATAAAGTGATATAACATTTTAGTTGATATTGTCCAGGGCCCCTTAGATGTCATGTGCCCCTGGGCAAGTGCCCAGTTGCCCTAATGGTTAATCCGGCCTTGTGCATATAAATTGTACAAATGTACAAATATATTGTGGATATTAACATCACATTTAGGAAATGGGTACAGTATTTGGCATTCTGTCTCAGTCCATAGTATTGACTGTTAAGACTTCCTGTCTCTCCTCCAGGCTCTGGTCAGATCCAGCTGTGGCAGTTCCTGCTGGAGCTTCTGTCGGACAGCGCAAATTCCAGCTGCATCACCTGGGAGGGCACCAACGGGGAGTTCAAGATGACCGACCCAGACGAGGTGGCGAGGCGCTGGGGCGAGCGCAAGAGCAAGCCCAACATGAACTACGACAAGCTGAGCCGCGCGCTGCGCTACTACTACGACAAGAACATCATGACCAAGGTGCACGGCAAACGCTACGCATACAAGTTCGACTTCCACGGCATTGCCCAGGCTTTGCAGCCCCACCCCCCGGAATCTTCCATGTACAAGTACCCTTCTGACCTGTCCTACATAAGCACCTACCACGCCCACCAGCAGAAGGTCAACTTTGTCACGCCCCATCCTCAGGCACTCCCAGTCTCCTCTTCCAGCTTCTTTGCCACCCCCAACCCTTACTGGAACTCCCCCACAGGTGGTATCTACCCCAACACGAGGCACCCAGCGGCACACATGCCCTCCCATCTGGGAACCTACTATTAGACGTACCAGAGGGAGGTCATTCAGGTGCCACATTAATGGTGAACCTGAATAAATAAACTGGATGAAAACAAGGCAGAGATGGGGCTTAATCAGCCCTTATCAAAGGGGAAATGATCAACAAAGAAGAATTATGGAAAGTAGGGTAAATGCTGTAACACTAGGACATGAGCTGAAGAGGAAGACTAAGGTTTTTTAAAGGAATAAGAGAAGGGATAAGAGAATGTAAATAAATAACGATATAAGTCGATGATCAAAATCAGTGGTATAGAATGCTTAAACGAACAGAGGCATTATAGGAAGTATGGGTCGTATGGGAAAGGAAGATTAGTAAAGATAAGTAGACATAAAAGGTAGTTGTAAGTGGACAACATTACAAAATCAAGTTATTTTAAAATAAAGAGAGATACGTATATAAAAACATACAATAGCTGCATGAATAGTTACTTTTACATATGTGTTTAAACTATTAGACCACCTTATTTAAAGAAGTAAACATATCAAAGACTGTAATGATAAAGGGAGATGAGAGAAGGTGAGAAAAGGATCATAGTTTGTGATACTTTGCGTGCACAGATTGATAAAGGACGGGTAGCTGTTGAAAAACTGTGAACAAAGCACGTACAGGAACCACCTTTGCTAAATCAGTGCAAGATGGGCATGTTGCATGACCATGTTTTGGGCCATGGCACTATACAGTATACAGTATACACAGGTTTAATCTCTATGGTTGGGACTCACAGGACAATATGAGATCAAAGGCGTGAGGGCAACGAGTACCTGAATGACAGTGAATATCAGAATGAATGGCTGACTAGAGACACTTAATATGTGAAAATATTATTATTCCTTTATATATAAACTGCCATGTCTTATCAGTATTATCATGCATACAGTATGGCATTCTTGGATGTAAAGGGAAGCTATATTACTTGACTGTTATTCTTAGAGTTTGCCTTGAAAACATTCCATCAGTGTTGTATTTGGGAAATTTGAAGACTAGAAAAAAACTGGAATATGCAGGATTCGTATGAAGTTGTGTATGACCTCAACCCTTTTAGGGGGAATTGAGTGTTTTTTTGACCAGTGCCTTACCACAGAAACTCTCAATTCTGAAGAGATTTTACAAAAAGTGCAAATGTTTTATTTTTTTTCCTGAGTCGCGAACGCTGTGCGTTTGTTAGATTGAAGTATTCAAGTCAGTGTTTTATTTCTTTTTATATTATAAATATATAACTTATGCATTTATACACTACGAGTTGATCTCAGACAGCCAAAGAGACACAATGTTTTTTTCTAGAAATAGAGATGAAAAAGCCATTGAAATGGACCAAAGTGGGCAATAAGAAATTCAAAAACATTCTTGCCTTTCAGCATTAAGCTTTGTATACAGTTTACATACATAAACAATATATACTTATATACAACTGATTGTGTTGGCCAGGCAAGATATGGCAGATCAGTTGGGTAGAACACCTTTAAGCTGACAAACCTTGTAAAAGCATTTAAACCGGACTGAAATACTGAGATTTATGATGTAAAGGAAATATAAAAATGATATACTTTGATAGATTTTTCTACTGTGTCATTTCTAATAAAGTATTTTCAACCAACATACTGTCCCTTTTATGTATATTTGAAAGGTCACAGATGAGAAGGTGGTGTTCTATCCTGCATGACAAGAAAAGTTGCCAGGTGCCATTGTTTAGACCCGATACAGTAACTGCGTGCCAACAGTGAGATAATCCTCACTGGCCCATCAGCCGATTGTTGCCACAACAACAACGATGAGGAAGAGAGCCATGTGACTTCAAAGCTGTGTATGTGGGTTGTGTCCATAAAGATTATGAAACATATCATTTTAGAGACAGTGGTTTATTAAAAAAAACATATCAGATCCATTATCTTACAAACATGATTCATTCCACACCCATCTGCCTTTTACAGTAAAATAAAATAAGTGCAACTATCCAAATGATTTGTTACAATTTCTTTACTATACATCTATTTTCCTGTAATCATACAGGGTATATAACGATAATTTGTTGTAATACAGTAACTATTATGAATTAATTCCATTACAATTGGAATCCAGCATCTGAAATCCAGTTCTAGTTTTATTCTTCTTTGCCTTCTTTTGTTTGGTTTCCAGACTGTACTTTCACTCTGCAGATGAATATCTTCTTTTACTCAGAGATTTTACACCGACAACTGATGAAACACAAAAACCAAAAAAATACACATATTCATTTTGAGATTTAATTGAGAACAGACTAGCTATTGTATAACAGTCAGAAGTCTAATTTAGTCCAGTGTGCCCCTCTCTATACTTTCTTATACTCTTCTTCAAGCTTCAGTTTCTCAGTTTTGTTGCAAGTGATAATGGCAGGGTCGCTGCTCCCCTGCACCTTGTCAAAGTAGTTAAAGTCGGCGACATATCGTCCACCGGGTGTGCTGAAAAGCACTGGCTTGAACTCGTAACCCCACAGAATCTCCTGAGGAATGTACGAGGTGCGGCTCTGACATGTGGCGGCCGTGGACTCCATGGTTGCGTTGAGGGTCACCAGCAGCTCAAAATCGCGTGTTTTCAGGTTCTCTGCGGTCAGGCCCTTCAGAGGGCTGCTCTCATCCAACACGTGATAGAAGGTGAGCGGCAGGATGAGGAAGGGGCAGTCTCCGCTGGAGTCCATGTAGAAGTCCACGCTGGTCTGGTGTATCAACGTCTTCTCGCCCTCTTCGGTAATGTTGGGGCTCAGCAGTTTGCCTGTTAGCTGGCACTGAATCAGCAGGCTCTTCCTCATGTTGGCCACCCGCACCATCAGACATGTCTTCCCCTCATGACGGCACACCACTGCCCACTTGCTGAATTTTATGGTTTCCGCCCGCTTCTTCGGCCGTGCCAGCTTGGCCAGGAAGGCGCCCGTCACAAAGATCTCCGCCAGGCCAGTGATGACCAGCTGTGCCACCAGGGTGAAGATGGCGAGCGGGCACTCTTCAGAAATGTAGCGGAAGCCGTAGCCAATGGTGGTCTGAGATTCCAGGGAGAAGAGAAAGGCACCGGTCAAAGTCTCCACGTTCATGACACAAGGAGTGTGATTGGAGGGCAGCTCAGTGTTAAAATCGCCATTGCCCATGCCAATGAAGAAGAAGATGACGCCAAAGATGAACCAGGTCATGACGAAGGTGGAGGCAAAAAGAGTGAGTTTATAGCGCCATTTCATATCTACTACTGTGGTCCAGATATCGTGAAGATAAAGTTTGACCATGCCCTCCACATTGTCGATGCGCACATTGTTATGGCCGTCTTTGGACACAATCCTTCGGAGAACCTCTGTCTTCTTGATAGTCATATTTGGTCGGTTGGTGATTGGACCTTCTGTCTTATCCTATCAGGATTGCAGACAACAACAAAAACAGCGCACATTGGGTCGATACACTGTCATCATAACAAGTTGTCCGTGATTAGAACATAATTATAAACATTCATTAAATGTAAACATACAAAACTAGTTTTCCTTCTTACAACAAAATGGGAGACAGACAAGGTCAAGATCTGTCTCTCAAAACATGACACAGCAACTTCAGCAACAGAACAATCTCAAGAACTTGTTATTTTCCTTATTGCTTTTCAAAGTTAATAAGCACATTTTGCAGTTATAAATTAACCCAGCTCCACTAACACACTTGGAAGAACTATTTGGTCTCAGAAAAGTTCTTAAAAGTAAAACCAATATTGTAATTGGAATGTAAAATTGACAAATCATACTCACATTTAGTGTTGTTTCCCAGTTGCTACCCAGGTGTGCGTTTACTTGTCCCTAAACAAGGAATGAGTAAGGTGAAACTACTTAATAACACCCCTCCTAGAGAATTTCACGATCACTCCTGTCTATTGTCCCTGCCTATGCGCATTGAACTTTAGCATGATCATATTTAGGACACAGAGAAAGGCAGAGAGTGAGAGCAGAGCAACAAAGGAGAGAACTGCCTGCACAGGTAATAGTTCAGCTTTTGTTGTGGACAAACTCCACCTATCTGTTCCACCTGACGGGACTTTGAGAAACGTTAACTCTTTCTGTTTTCTCACTTGTTCACCTGTTTGTTTTGAAGTTCCTTTTACAGTTGTGGCTTTATACATGCCTGCATTTACTTTCTCCGTCACAAACTACTGTTGGTAGTATGCTGTTGTGGGAGTGTTCTGAAGGTGTGAACTTAGCTAAATCGTGTCGTAAGGTAGTTTGATGTAACAAATGTCTCTTTTTTAGAGTAAATATTTTCTTAGCAGATACTGTCAAAATCATCTTCATGGCTAGTCTTGTAAACGTAGCAAAATATCAATGCAATTCTTAAGTTACATCCGTTACACAACAGCCTAACCACATCCTTAATCAACAAAAGGTTTTGGCAAAATATCTATTTGTAAAGACCAATTACTTTTCCAGCACTTCTCTACACTAAACAGTGACCTTGGGTTGTGTTACAAGATGGGAGGATAAGAACTCCCTGCGTTTGTCATTAACCCAGCCTGGGGCAAGGGTGCCAAGAGGAAATGGACAGCCAACACAGACAGCTTGGTAATCTCTTGGCTGTCTGTGTCTCTTTGTGAACACTTTTTCTTCTTCTCTGTATCTTTGTTTAGCCCTCTGACTTGTTAATCACATTCATTGTCTTCCCATTTAATATTTAGTTTTTCAAATAGATCCAGTATCTGATCACGAGTGATGTGGCTCTGTCAGCCGACAGCTCTAGTGGTGGATGGAACATTTTCTCTCATTAACTTTAAGAACATTGCCTCAGGACCATGCTTTTTCAGATATGCTACTGATGACTGAAGACTAGTTACAAATTCATAACTTATGCATCTAGTGGAGGGGTCTTCCCACACACCAAAACGCACATTCACACACATACACACACATGAACAGAAATTCACACACACCACCACCGGCACGCACAAAGACACACACAAAACAGCAGGGCCTGGAGCAAAGACATTTGCAATAGTTAGTTATCTAAGTGGGGAGAGCTGAATAGATCATTACATAAAATAAATCGTTTTGTAGGCACTCGGTGGAGCTCCGCAGTGCTGGCCTTCACATCTATTTTATAGGTCACAGGTGGAGATAAGTTTGCCACAGACAAAAAGGTAAAACGGAGTCTACCACCTTGATCTCCAGCCTATCGTTAAATTCACAAATCGGGTTCTATTCCCCAGAGATGGGGTGGAAAAGGGGGAGGTACGAATATAATAAAGAGGAGGAGGTAAAGCATTTCAAATGGAACTGAAATGAAAGCCATGGCCTATGCGCCTTTAGATTTAAAGATAAACGTTCTGCACCAGTTTGCATAAGTGATCCATCATAGGAAGAGGTACTAAGCGGTCAAGTGAAAAGCATAACTTGAGAAAACCTCTGGTGGAGAGGGTCTGAGATAAGCATCACTTGAGCCAATGTATAGTGTGAAGCACTGAGACAGACTCGCGAGAGAGAAGGTAAGCCCTAGGGTGTTTAATAGCACCTTTTCGGTGTAAAACAAATACAGTAATAAGGAAACTGAAAAAGCTGTGTTGGTGTGTCTCTTCAGTCGACAAGTCTCTTAGCCTCTGGCCCTCCTGGCTCAATCGTTAGGGTTCTTCTCTCCTTACGGCGAGTCTGTGTAGCAGAAAACATGTCCACATCAACCAATCTATCACCCCTTTTTGTCCCCTTTTGTACTCATCAGGAGTGGGGTAGATGAGCAACAGGTGTGCCTCGTTGAGGCTCTCTTCCGCAGCCCAGGAGTAAAGGGCTGGGCTGAGGCTTTGCGTCGGTAACGAGGCCAACGGGCTGCCAGGCCTATGGCCGACAAGGCCCCCTTGTCACAATAGACATAGCCTTTTCCAGGCCTAACCACAATCACGTCTATGTGTTCATTTTAAATAAAAGATAAATACATTTAAATAAAACTATATTTTTTAAATACATACTTTATTGGAAAAAACATTACTTGCTATGATATTTGCCTTAAAAGCTTTATAAACACATCACCACACACTGCCATTTTTCAGCTACTTTAAGCTCACTATTTAGCAATTCACTGAGTAAGTATTCTAATCTCACGCCTCTGCTTAATGGTTACTACTTTCAAAACTGTGAGAAGATATCCACAGCCGGTCCCAATGTTTTCATAGTAAGGCCTGCCCAAGGATAGTGTTCCTATTCTATGAAGACTCTCCCAATGCTAGCAAGAAAAAACTATACAACAAACTCCAGCCTTCATTCAATCATGATTCCATCATTACATTTACATTTAGTCATTTAGCAGACGCTCTTATCCAGAGCGACTTACAGTAAGTACAGGGACATTCCCCCCGAGGCAAGTAGGGTGAAGTGCCTTGCCCAAGGACACAACGTCATTTGACTCGGCCGGGAATCGAACTGGCAACCTTCAGATTACTAGCCCGACTCCCTCACCCACCTGACTCCCATTAGGAATGACACCTACATGGAAACACTTTTGCTCTGGATAATAGAATAGGTAATAATAGAAAAAGGTCACTGGGTACCAACAGTGGCTGTCCATGTGGCTAAATTAGGTGAACATGGATATTTACAGAAGATTCTGTGTTTGCATCAAATTGCTCTATTTTCATCTATTGCAAGAAAAAGCTCAGAAGCTGATATTGAGACCCAGGCTCTTACAGTAAGCAATTCACCACTCCCGGACCTCAGCCAGTGGATTTTCATTAGGACCATATTGGCCCTGCTGAAGACAGTTCAGCATCGAGAGGAGGGAAAAGAGCATGGATGGAGTTCATATCAGGAACAGCAGCAGCAGAATTTGAACTTTCATTGCTTGGTCATATCCTCTTGCAACTAGAAGTAGCGTGCCATGATTGATGAAGCAGCACATGTTCATTTTCTTTCAACGGTATATCAGTACAGCGAGTAGAAGTGCTTCTAATCAGCCAGCAGCATGCTGCGTGCCCAGGGGAGAACAGGGGGCCTATTATTGTAATTATTGAAGGAGCACACAGCCTTTTGCAAAACATTAATTAGCTATTAGTCACATTGCACATTTAATTGAATCGACAATTTTATTACTTCCAGAATGTCTGTGGGGCATGGTGAACGAGAGGTCCCCTTAGATAGCTTGAACCTGAGAAGGCCCTATCTGAGGAACAAAGGGCATGTTGGGAAAATGTTAAATCTTTGAGGGTGCAACATGCCATTAATACGCTAGGTATATCCCATCCAAGCCCTATTGCTGAGTCTAAGTAATTGCACTAGATAAACACAGGGCACTCAACACCCTCTCATTGTTTCTGAATGTGCCATAGTGTGCTTTTTGGATGCCATTTCTTATTTTGCCAACTATCTAAGTAATGCACTCACTAGAACATTTTGGTGCTGGAGTGTCGGATTATAAATTAAGCACATGATGACCTGCAAATGCGGTAATACTGTAAAAAAAAACTAAATTGTTGCATTTTTATACACGCCAAGCTTTAGTAAATTTATGTACTAATATAACTACTCATGAATTCTCAATATACATGTTTGTCAATGCCAAACCTATACTGATTTAATAGGCATCAATGGTGGCAGTCGCATCTGGTAGCCGGTTATTTGAGCTGGGATGATGTTGTTGACTGTGATACTTTATCTTTGAAAATGCCCTTGCCAGAGTTTTCTCTCTCTTAAGTTTAGATCATAGGACAGTTTGAAGTCATTATAGAGGGCTTTGATATAGACTGAACCTCAAGCTTCACTGGGGTTCCTTGGGTGGGAGGGGTCGGCCACAATCTTCCTAGCTCGCCTCAGGGTCCTCGAGGCGTGCAGGTCCTCGAGGGTAGGCAGATTGCAGCCGATCACCTTCTCAGCAGTGCAGATGATACGCTGCAGTCTGCTCTTGTCCTTGGCAGTGGCAGCAGTGTACCAGATGGTGATGGAAGAGGTGAGGATGGCTGTGTAGGAGTGCACCATCATTGTCTTTGACAGGTTGAATTTCTTCAGCTGCCGTAGGAAGTACATCCTCTGTTGTGCTTTCTTGGTGAGGGAGCTGATGTTCAGTTCCCACTTGAGGTCCTGGGAGAGGATGGTGCCCAGGAAGCGGAAGGATTCCACAGTGTTGACTGGGGAGTCGCACAGGGTGATGGGGGTGAGTGGGGCTGTATTCTTCCTGAAGTCCACAACCATCTCCACTGTCTTAAGAGCATTGAGCTCTAAGTTGTTCTGGCTGCACCAGGTCACCAGGTTGTCAGCTTCCCACCTATAATCAGACTCGTCCCCGTCAGAGATGAGCCCAATGAGGGTGGTGTCGTCCGCAAACTTCAGAAGTTTGACAGACGGATGACTGGAGGAGGAACTGTTGGTGTACAGGGAGAAGAGCAGAGGGGAAAGGACGCTGCTTCCTGTCAGACAGGAAGTCTCTGATCAACCTGCAGGTGGAGTCGGGCACGTTCAACTGGGAGAGCTTGTCCTGAAGCAGGGCGGGGATGATGGTGTTGAAGGCAGAGCTGAAATCCACAAACAGGATCCTGGTGTAGGATTCTGGGCAGTCCAGGTGCTGTAGGGTGAAGTGGAGGGCCATGTTAACGGTGTCATCCACCGCTCTCCATCCATGGCTCTGTAGGCAAACAGCAGTGGGTCCAGGAAAGGGTCGGTGATGGATTTGAGGTGTGCCAGCACAAGGCGCTCAAAAGACTTCATAACCACAGAGGTCAGGGCGACGGGTCTGTAGTCATTGAGTCCTGTTGGCCTTGGCTTTTTGGGCACAGGGATGATGGTGGAGGACTTGAGACAGGCTGGCACATTCCTACCACTTAGCCTCCTTGGTTGGCAGGACTGTACATGCAAGTGCTGTTTGGTGAATTAGGCCAACAATTTTTTGAACTGGCTTAACCATTGTGCATGTAATAACTTACGTTATTAACTAAATGTCTAGATGTTTGTGGTGGTAAGACAATTGAACAGAGAACCAATATAACACATTTATCAACATAACATGAGCAATTGATAACGTAGGAAACAGCAGACAAATGAAGGCTAAATAATCATTATCCAGAGCGACTTACATTAAGTACAGGGACATTCCCCCTGAGGCAAGTAGGGTGATGTGCCTTGCCCAAGGACACAACGTCATTTGGCTCGGCCGGGAACAAGTACTTCAGAGATGACAATTTAATTTGTGATCTGAGAAATATAGGTACCAAAACCACTGAGAATAACTGTCATCACCAGCTGCATCACGGGCACTGCACTATCTATCTATAATTCCAGATATCTGTGTGTCACCAACATCATCGCGGGCACTGTGCCCTATCTATAATTTCAGGAATCTGTGTGTGTGCCACCAATTGTATTACTAGCACTATGCACTAGTTTCTTCAATTTGAAAGCAGCATTTGAAACTTCACATCTGAAGATTCAGCAGAGGGCACTGCTGAGACAGCCAAATTAAACCTCCCTTCACTTCCTTGATTGAGCAGATGGCGGGGCTATATGAGTGCTGTTCTCCAAACCCTTCATCTTACCTCACACTGCACCAACAGGAAGAGGGATGGGGCCTTTTTTTCCAAACATTTGGAGTCTGCTGGAGCTTGCTGGTGTGCGCAGACTTAAAAGAGTGTGTTATGGTTAATTTGAACACCAGTTGGTAGGGATGATGATTATCCCAGTACTGACATAGGCAGGAGGGGAGGGACAGTCTCCTCTAAAGCCATGGAAGGAGTTCACACTCCCTCCTCTGTGAGCTTTTCCATTACACCCTAAGTACTCCCCTGCTGCTTTTGGAAGAATAGACGCAGCAGCTCAAGCTGGTGTGTATGTGTGTGTGCGTGTGTGTTGTGTGTATGAGCGTAGGGATGTTAATGCCAACATGTGTATCATATCTTTGAGAACAAAAGCACCACAACAACCGAGACATCGCCTGTATGGCAAACGCAAAGCCAGGAATAGACCTGGCCTGGTTAGAGGAAGGCCTGGCCTGGTTAGAGGAAGGCACAGCTCACCACGCCCAGTTCAGATCTATTCCTTACCTGCCTCCTTGACTGGTCCATCATTACTGGATGCTGGCAGAGGTTCTGTCAGGCTGATTCTTTGTATTGATATTCAGTCTCAGGAAAAGCCACTCTCTCCATGTCCACAATCTAAGTTGTCAGACAAGGTCAGACAGGAATTCAATAGAGAGGATTCAAACCAACACTTACGGTACGTGTCCACTACAGCGTTTTTTAACGCTCTGCACTGCTTGCCTTCCCACAGTACACCACGCTCAGGGGCGTGTCCGACAGGTTAATACAGAGTTGTAGTTCTCTAAGGTTACTGAGTGTTGTAGTCATGGCCAATCGTGCAGACTTGGGTTCATGTACTCACAATATCGATCAAAATACACAATAGTTTACTAGTGAAGATTACAGTACATGTTACGCCACCGGTCACTCAACCCAGTCGTGTGTCGGCTGGACTAGCGAGCTAGCAGTGGCACAGAACAGTCACATAATGTGACGAGACTTTAATTTAAAAGTATAAAAAACACACCGTGGACGCTGACAACATCGGCAACCCTGCACCATGCATTATTGGGTGTGTTCACGCCTTCAGCGAGCACAACCATTGTTCTCTCACATATATATTATTATTTGTATTTTTTTCCCACCCCTAAGGATCCCTCAATATTTGCGCTACATAGACAACTCCAGTGTCAAAAGGTTCATGTTGTTTGCGATTGCGTTGCTTGTATTTTTATTCAAGTTCCATTGCACGGTTTAAGTTTAAATTAAGTTTTTGTGGCAAAAAGTGCCTTTTGTCGCCAAAGGGAATCAGTAAGCCCAACGTCACAACGTCAGCACACATTAGCAACGACGCATAACTACGACGTGCATAGATGTAGTAAGACTGTTGCGCACAGTACTGTCAGCATCATACATTTAAGTAATTCAAGACTTGCATGTACAGTAAGTAATTTCACATTAAATAATGTATTTAAACTAGTGGTGGCCGTTATAAAAAATATCGCCGACCTTTGACGCGTACGAACATACCGGTATGTCCAGTCCTGGCTGGTCCCTGAAGTGTACGGACATACCAGTATGTTTAGAACGCGTCCATAGAATGTCCAGTTTGGCTTA
This sequence comes from Osmerus mordax, assembly GCF_038355195.1. Classification (NCBI taxonomy): domain Eukaryota; kingdom Metazoa; phylum Chordata; class Actinopteri; order Osmeriformes; family Osmeridae; genus Osmerus; species Osmerus mordax. Next base: position 4,151,791 of record NC_090068.1, read on the forward strand.
TTACGTAACAATAAAGTCTTCAAAATTAGACTACGTGTATATTATAAACATAAGTCTTGATGCACTGTATATTTACCTTTATTATCCATATGAAAACGTTCAAACAAATTAGTTTAGCTAATGTTAGCTAACTGCTAACCAAAAATAACTCACACTTTACTCACGCCACCTAGTAAACCATAATATTATCCGTTTTCCTTGACTTGGCTATCCCTTTCAACAAATGTTACTATTGTACAACCAACTAGGGATGGGACGTATGGCACTGACGCATCGATGCTTGTGTCGCAAAACCAATACGCAGTTTCGAAAATGTGTTTTGGAGCTTGTATCAAATTACGAAACCACGTGATAGATGACGTTCAAAAATGAACACAGCCTTAATTAACCCTCGTGCTGCCTTCGGGTCACATGACCCAAAGGTTCATAACGAACCATCGTTGTGTTTACCCAATTTTACCCAATACAAAAACTAATTTTTTTCTTTTTTTCTTTTAACCATTCCAATGTGGGGGGTCTGAGACAGCCCGACAGTTAAAAGAAAATGCTTCACTTTGTTTTTGTATGAGGTCAATTTGTCGCAATACGACGGTGGGTCACAATGACTGATGGGTCAGAATGACCCGAAGATAACACAAGGGTTAAAATATTAAATAACGTAGGGTAGTCTACCGTCGGAGACAACCACTACGGCTATATGACGCTGTTCATTTTCAATGCGCCGATAGTTCGGCTCTTTGGGCCGGCACAATCCGGAAGAAACCACCAAAGTTTCACAAGGCATCGTTCCCCCATTCCTACAACCAACCAGAGATCGAAATAATAGATATACTTTCACAAATATGCATCTAAAACATCCGACAATAGTCTGTCTTTCGTCTCGTTTTGAGCTACTAGAGGCCATCTTTGATTTTTTTTGTCTTCCGGCAACAAATATGACCCTTGATGATGTACCACTTGACCCCGTACACATCAGTATTTTCTCGTGAGAAGAAAAAATCGGAACCGTAATGACAGTACTAAGTTATTTTAATAAATATTTTAATTCGTTAAAAAGCCCACACCAACAAGTTTCTTAATTTTTTACACGTATCCTTCTACTCATTTCAGGTAGCTACATGCCCAGGAAAGGGTAATCTCGTCATTGTCACGTTACATATCAAGGAATATCATTGCCCACAGCTATAAAAAATATCACGTCAAAATTATTTAAAACCTTGACACCAAGAAGTGGGGATACTGTGAATGTAAACAAGTAAGCTAGTGCAAGGGAAACTGAATGTAAACATAACATGCTAATACCATAATATGTGGACATTAGTTATTGAGGTAGCAACCATATGCAAAAATATTGAGTGGAGTCTGATGATGTACAGGAGCGTGTGGGGTGCATGGGTTTGTCCACAATGCGTGTGGCTTTGGGGATGCAGCATTTGGTATAGATGTTTGTGAGGGAGGGCAGAGAGATCCTGACTATCTTCTCAGCTGTCCTCACTGTCCTCTGCAGGCCGTGATGCAGCTCCTCGGGATGCTCTCTATAGTCCCTCTATGCAATGTGGTGAGGGTGTGGGATGGGAGATGGGCTTTCAGCCTTTGCAAAAAATAAACACGCTGCTGGTACATCAAGGAATTAGGAGTTCAACAGTCTCGTTGATGTTCAGCAAGGAATGGTCACTTTGTGCTGACCGTACTTGCATTGAATTACACTGAATTATTGTGTTTGCTTTAATTTGACTAAACATGGCAAGTAAATTAATGCATCGTTTTGTTTTCGTTTTGCTGGCTTCCATCCAGTAACTTATTTTGTGAACACGGGCTGCGTTGCCAACTCAGAAGGTTTACGAGATGGAAGCCAGCTAGAGAAAACAAAACGATACATAGCAATCAAGTTAGACTGACTGGATGTATCCAAATTATTTTTTATTCGTTATAATCCGACCACACAAACAACGTAACATAGCCTAGTCATTTAGCAACAGCTAACTTGTTACTAAACGAGCTAGCTAGTTTGGCAAAAACATCACCTCGTGAAACACAACAGTTCATGCATTCATCTCAGTATCATGCAAACTATATGGGTGGTATTATTTGAGTTATACAAAAACTTCAGTCACCAGAATAATAGCCAAAATATCTACTTTGAAGGTTTCCGCTAGTCCCCTGAAGCGGAACAAATACGTAACGAGAAGGTGGGTTAAACAAAACAACCAATGAATGGAGTAGTCGTCACTAATACGGGGTGCAAGCTAAGTCAATGGAAAATGCGAACCGAGAAATGCTGAAATTGTATAGCAATTTGATTTTAATGCGTCAATCAATTTCTGGAACGTTGAGATTGATCCAAACTCACGCGCATAAATAACTCACTCTGGGGGACCAGTCAAGAAATTTAGAACGTACGTGTGAAAGGGTTAATCTATTCTCAAAGTTGGGTTGGGAGCTGGGTCTATACTACGCAAGCTATGATGACTTTCACCTCGATATTTTAGCGCGGATGTATACCTAGCCAAATTGCACTGTAGGGGGCGAGAACGAGTCTTCGAACCTGTGTGTATGCCTTGTGTATGACATTATCACATCAAACGTGACGTGCTAACATGGATGCGGCTATGAAGCCGCCTGGTTTGCTTCAGGGAAAATGTATTTTTAAGAAGCTTCCCAATGGAAACCTCGACAAGACTAAGGTTGTTTGCACCTTGTGCTATGCAGAATTAGTTTACTGTAGGAGTTCTTCCAGTCTCAAATACCACCTCAACGCAAAGCATCCCTTTGCTAATGCGGAAGATGCGGGGCCAAGCACTGATGAAGCCATAGAGTTAATATAACTAGAGGAAGCAACTTTTGTCTTCCAAGATGGCGTCCCCATTCATTTCTATGAAAAGTGCTAAGTGGCGCAGTGAGGCAAGCGAGAGCGCGAAACTGGACCGCGCCATCTCTCCACTTCCGACCTAGCTTTAAACAGTGGCTCTTTTTTTCCCTAGCTCCGAGACCTCGTGCACGCTTGCAACTAGCTGTACACGTCATACTTTGCGACAGCCAGTGGCGAGCATAGATTTATATGGTTGCGAGCGTGTGAGCTAAGGCATTGCAGTGGCAGAATGGGGTACAAGTCCGATAAGAATCAGAGACATGATGCAAACTTTACGTAAATGTATGCTGTCATTGTATAGTATTCCTTTCACTTGGTTGTTAGAAATAGGCTATAGGGCTAAATATAGGGATATTCTAGACGGAACTCATCACATGTTGCTTTTTTTCTTGTGATTCGAGTATGATTTCCAACGCATTGTATCGGATTAAATAAACTTTTAACATGAACACCTAGCTCCGTCGTTGTTCTCGCCAGGCAAAGAAAGCTCAATAGTTATTTTGGTAACAGAAATCTTCTATAATGCAGACTTACCATAGCTTACTGTCAACTGTATTTTCAAACGAAATGCCACGACATTCACACCGCCTTCAATTTACATATCAGTGTAGAAATGTGGCCTGTGTTTTATATGTTCTACAAAACCAAACGCCTATTAATGGATATAACGTGATCTAACAAGACTTGGAAATAATGTAATAAATAAAAGATTGAGAAGTGTGTCTAAAATATACTTTATTTAACATTTGCCTTTGAAAGTGAACTGTCAGTGAACTGTCAGGACCTCGCCAGCTCTCCACTGGTGTCCCACAGGGCTCCGTCCTTGGACCCCTCCTCTTCTCTCTGTACACCACCTCACTTGGACCAATCATCACCTCCCATGGCTTCTCCTACCACTGCTATGCTGACGACACGCAGCTGTACCTGTCGTTCCCCCCGACCGATCCGGGGATCTCAGCTAGGATTGAGGCCTGCCTCACAGACATCTCCGCCTGGATGACCGAGCACCACCTCCAGCTGAACCTCGCCAAAACAGAACTTCTCATCATCCCGGCTAAACCCTCCATCTCCCACGATCTCTCAATCACCCTGGGATCTGCGACGGTAACCCTTCATCCTCTGCCAGGAACCTTGGGCTTACCATGGACGACGAGCTCTCCCTCACGGCCCACATTGCTGCAGTCTCCCGGTCGTGTAGATTCACCCTCTATAACATCCGTGGTATAACATCCGGAAGATCAGGAGATACCTGTCTGAGCACTCCACCCAGCTGCTAGTCCAAGCACTTGTCCTCTCCAAGTTGGACTATTGCAACTCGCTGCTCGCTGGTCTCCCAGCATGTGCAACCCGCCCTCTTCAGAGGATTCAGAACGCAGCGGCCCGCCTGGTCTACAATTTACCCAGACGCTCCCATGTTACCCCGCTCCTCATCTCTCTCCACTGGCTACCTATCATGGCCCGTATCAGATTCAAGACCCTGGTATTGACCTTCCGAGCAGTGAACGGGACTGCACCCGTCTACATCAAGTCTCTCCTGCAGCCTTACACCCCCAACCGTCACCTACGGTCTTCTTCAGACAACCGCCTGGTGGTCCCACCGCTCAAGACCGCCCGGTCCCAACACAAGCTTTTCTCCTGTCTGGCCCCCCAGTGGTGGAATCAACTCCCCACCTCCATCAGAGATACTGACTGTCTCTCCATCTTCAAGAAAAGGCTCAAGACGCACTTGTTCCGGGAGTACAACGGTACTTAGGAATGGTTCGCTTGACCCGATGTTAGTTTCCTCAAGGATCACAATGACTCTTGCTTAGAGACTTGTTGCTCTTGTGGTTAGTGGTAACTGATTTAAATTTTTGTTCTCGCTGTGATATATTGTTTTTATTACTGTTGTTTGCTTTTTTCCACAGGTACACTTGCACTTATAGCGGTTCATGTTGTTTAATTGTAACTTGTTTAACTACATGCTCTTATGGTTCTTCCCTTTGGCACTTACTTTGGTTGTTCACAATGTGTGCTTCATGTTTTGGTTACTTGCGATGTTTTTTGGCTATCTTGTTGTTATGATCAGTGACCTATGCACTTTGTAAACCTCTCTCCTGGAAGTCGCTTTGGATAAAAGCGTCTGCTAAATGAATAAATGTAAATGAAAGGGGCATATTAACAGAACGAGGCCTATATACAAGACGTTTCCATCAGATATAAGTGGGGGTGAAACAGTCACTGAGGACCTTCATTGTCCCACAAAAGCAGTCTGGCTTGATGACACGATAAAAAAAAAAGAATAATGGGTGTGTTTAACAAAAGCTTCTGAAGGCAAGACTAATCATATTTATATCATTTCTTATTGTGGTTATCAGTTAAAGCATTAATCTTCGTCTTTGCTCCAGATAGACATGTCAACAATCTATGCTCACGCTTAACATAATATAATATTTGCCATAATGTCATGAACGTAAAAACGTTCTTGACAGAAAAATCTAATCTGTTTTAAAATAACGTGCATAAACTATACTAACAACATTTCATGTATGTGTAACAACCATTTGCTAAACTTGCTACCACAGGGCAGGCAACTCAAGCCATTTCTCCCTGTGCTCATTCAATATGGCTCATTCAGCTCCAGGTAAATCCGCTATCGGCCAATGTGAACTTTTGTGCTTGTGCCCTGTTAGTATCCGCGAGCACATTTGCAAGCAACTATTACTATTACGTTTATTGACGTAAGCAAATAAATGGGGTGCTAGTTTACCCATTTCGGAATGGTTTCAAACTTAGCAAAAATCAGGAACAATTATTCTATGAAAAAGCTAGTAGTATGAGCCAGGTTCGAAAATCGAACAAAAATTATTGGGGGAGATAGTTTTGTAAATGTTGACTGGAGTTAATAGAATAAAAACGACCGGAAGAGCCGGAAGTCTAACAAGAAATGCAATACCACCTACATCCACCGGGGCCGTTGCTTCAAGCCGAGGGGCGAGGGATGGGGGCTTTGATGTAGCGCAGGGGAAGAGTCGTCGTCAAACTACGATGTTTGAGTGCAACCGAGGCAAGCCCGTCAGCACAGCTCTATCAGCCAAGCTAACTAATCTAATAAACAGTTAATAAACACAAGTACATCTTATTGAACATAATTTATTTTAATCACCAATTATCATAGTAGAACAGCTTTCTCAAGCAGTTTGTGATGCATTTTGGAAACAGGAGATGAGCTCCTGGTCTAATGCGCCACCTGGCTTGAGAAACCCGTTCTCAAAGACTTACTTTTAGTAATTATTTGGGTAGCACACATATTCTGAATGCCTTCGGCGGAATTCAAATGAGCCATTTTAATCTAGATTAACGCCAAGATTACAGTGAGATTAATCTGGATTAAAAAAAAAAATTATGCCCACCACTAATTTAAACTCAAGCTTGTGTGGTGTTTCGCCTGATTAGTCACTTTTACAACGAGGTACAACTTGTAAGGATCTGGCATTCGTGGAATGAGCAACACAGCTAACCGTGTGGGTAGCGGCCCAAAAAGATTTGCCAAAATCCTCTGCAATATTCTTCTGTTGGTATTCACTCTCGTTTTGAGCTTCAAGTGGGATCAGCTTGGGCATGATGTATATGCCAGAGGGACCAACGCAAACATGTTGGCTGACTTGCGACAAATCCTGGTTGAGGAATGGGATGCCATCCAACAGCAGTGTGTGACCAGGCTGGTGACCAGCATGAGGAGGAGGTGCCAAGCTGTTGTGGCTTCTATGGATCTTCCACACACTACTGAGGTCCCTGACAGTGTAAAATTTATAAAGTGTAAAAATGGCCAATAAGTGTTTTTTTTTTCCTTATTACTGTGGGAGAGTGCAATTATCCAATCCACCAAGCAATCAAAACGAGAGTGAATACCAACAGAAGAATATTGCAGAGGATTTTGGCAAACTTTTTTGGGCCGCTACCCACACGGTTAGCTGTGTTGCTCATTCCACAAATGCACGATCCTTACAAGTTGTACCTCGTTGTAAAGGTGACTAATCAGGCTTTCCAACAATATAAAATACAATACCAATTGGTATTATTGAAGGGGAGGAATAATCGACCAAAATAACGTTTCCAAACTTTTTTTGAGGGGTTTAGGTTAGGGTGTTCATTCTACATTTACATTTAGCAGACGCGCGTATCCAGAGCGACTTACAGTAAGTACAGGGACATGCTACACCTCACTTTTTGTATTTTGAATTGTACATGAGCAGCAACAAATGTAGGCTATGCTTTTAAATCTATGCAATCTTCATAAATAATAAGTAGGCATTTTTATATCAAATATACAGAAATATCAGTTGTAAAAATTACAGTTAAAAAACGGACCCATCTGCAACCAAGCACACCCTACAATTTCCCCAGAAATTGTACCCTCTCTAGTTATTTTTATGTAATCTTTAAATTCAGGCTCGTCAAATTACGTAACTTTGTTCTGAACAGGAATGGGTGTGCAGCCATACACGAAAGGTTTCTCCTCCATCTTGAAATTGTAAAATCTACAAATGTTTACCATGACCAACGGTTGCTACGTTACAAGAAACAAGAAACCAACCCGTTTGCGTTGGCCAATCGGTTGTCCGTTTCGTTCTTCTGCCAACCGAGTCTTCAGATCAATGTTTAATTCTTCTGCCAACAGAGTCTTCGGATCAATGATTCGTTCATCTGCCGGGTATGACTCTTTGGATAATTTTTCACGTGACCTGCATAGGCTCAGTACTGGTAGCTGCATTTACATTTTACATTTAAGCATTTAGCAGATGCTTTTATCCAAAGCGACTTCCAAAATAGAGCTTTACAAATGTGCATAGGTCACTGATCATAACAGTTTCGCGTGACTAGGTTTAGTAAGACGTGAATGATATTCGCTCACAAGTGATAATTATAGGTTTTGTTATTTTAACAACAAAAAATTCTCGGCCACGATAAAATGAACGAATCGCTCTCTGAGACTACTCGTTACTCCCGAGTCATACTAATTATTTGTTCAAAATAAACGAATCATTCACGAAAGACACATCACTACTACCTGAGCTGAATGAGCACAAGGAGAAAGAGCTTCATAATCTACAGTTGCCTGCTTTAGCTGTAGCCAGTTTTACAAATGTTTGCACACATACATGACGGTTGTTTGTAGAGTTTATTTCTGTTATTTTAAAGCAGATTTAACCATTTTGTAATGAACGTTATTATGTTCGTGGCATGACAAAAGTAATGCCTAATATAATGAGTGATATCGTGGCATGTTAAGGCATGTTAATCTTGGCTTTATAGATTGTTGACGTCTTCTGGAGCAAACACGAATCATTGATCCGAAGACTCAGTTGGCAGAAGAACGAAACATTGATCCGAAGACTCGGCTGGCAGAAGAACAAAACATTGATCCAAAGATACGGTTGGTGGTGAACGATTCGTTCATCTGCCGGGTACGAGTCTTTGGCTCATTTTTCACGTGACCTGCATAGCCACAGTACTGGTAGCTAGAGGAAACATAAATTATTCGTTCATTTTGACGGGGTCTTCGGGTACGGGTCTTAGGATCATTTTTCACGTGACCTGCATAGGCTCAGAAGAGGAAACAGAAAGGATATGTTTACCTCGTTCACTTTTGCGTGACTAGGTTTAGTAGAACTTTTTTTGTATTTTACTTATGTAGCGCCCTCTACCCTGGTATATCCAATGGCCGGGCACCCGAGTTCCTATGTGTGCCTCTCGGCGAATTACCTATAACTCCCTCCTGTGTCCCATTAACTATAAGTCCTATTTACCAGTGTATCTAGTCATAGACGTAGTGTATGTTTTATCTTAAGTAATGATTACCATTTACACACCCTGTACCTAGTCCAAATAACACTTCTATTTATTCACCTCAAAATAAACAGAATGCAATTTCATCCTGGGGTGGTTCTCCATGTAAAATAAATACATAAACGTTTCCTTACCCATCAACTGGATGGTTACATTGGTGTTGAATGGAATGAAATAAACCTTCAGTGACTGAAAACCAAGTTAGTTATTTCAGGTAGCTACCGACAGTCAGTAGTTGTGCACCAGCAAAAATAAACTTCAATTCCAATAATCAAACTTAACAGATAGCAAAGATGCTAAAATATCTTAATTATCACAACAGTGCACTGTGGTCCCACACGCAGACCACTCTCTGTTGCAGGCCTGTATCGTGGCTTGAGAGCGTGGTGGCCGTGAAACTCACAAAGGGACCACTTAACTCCGAAGAGCCAAAAAAAAAAACTTTCCGGGGAACTCTGCTCCGACTCTAGAACAAAGTTGAACTGGTCCACCAGTACTCACGCAGCCTGGTTCCTCCGTCTGTAACCAGCTCCAGCAGTAAGCGGACCTAGCAGACAATCCTCTTCTCCTCCGCATGCCGACAGTCCATTCCACCACGCTTTGTAGCGAAAACACCTAGCTAGCTAGGTCCAAACTCAGTCCGTCACTAAAGGTTACAGACAAGGTTTATACTCAGTGCCTCGCACTATATCTTACAGAAAGTAACGATCACTTTACTCAAGTGATGCATACGACTCCTGGTCTAACACAGGCTTACTTTACTCAATAAATCGGAAAAAACTTTTGTCCGTCCGTGTTTCTTCACGCCGTTCCTCTTTCTTCTTCCTCTCTCCTTCTTTCGCGGCCTTCCACTCCTCTCCAATCCCAATCCCACTCTCTATTAAAAGCGGGATTAATCTAAATGGCATCCAATTAGACCTTGACTCCACAAATTTGATAGCACGACCCACATGTTCTGTATGTGCATTGCTCAAATATTAGCTACCAGGCTTAACTCTTAAAGGAACACAAACCATTATTTCTTAATCAAACAAAAAACAAAATGTTTACATTTGTAATAGACCCTTCTTAAAATAATAAAACCCATCCACAAATAAAATGATAATACTTATAACCCTAGCCGGGTTACACTTACAGTTCAGTGCAGTGTAATTGTTTGCCGCGATAATTAAATGCACACTGTCATGATGCATTATTTGAATACAGGAATTTCTTTCAAAATAGTATCTGGTTTACATGCACTAACATAGGCCTACATTAAAATATGATACATGTTTGCAGTGGACGTATTTAGGCCAGGGAATTGGCCTAAACTACCCCCTCCCTCCCCCCGTGAAATGAACGAGTGACTCGAAAAAAGATTGGTTAATTTTACTGAACGAGATTCAAAGAACCGAGTCAGTAAATGATCCAAACTTCCCATCACTAACGTGTACAGCTAGTTGCAAGCGTGCACGAGTCTCGGAGCTAGGAAAAAGGCGAGCCACTGTTCTGCGCAAGGCCGGACGAGCTGGAACTGGAAAGATGGCGCGGTCCAGTTTTGCGTTCTCGCTTGCCTCACTGTGCCACTGAGCACTTTTCATAGAAATAAATGGGGACGCCAACTTGGAAGAGAAAAGAAGCTGTGTCTACTAAATATAAGTCTATGATTGGAAGCCGACGCCCCGCGCTGCCCGCTCCGCTGTAGTGGACACACACCGTTACTGCTGATGTGTCTCACTGTGTCGGACTATTGGTGTTGGATTGTCAATCCCACAACTGAGAACATATATTTTTAACTGTGTTGTTATTTGTGTGCATTGTGTAATATGGACCTGGTCCTCAGTTGTTTGATAATATACCAGTATATAGTATACTTAATTAAATGAGTATGCCATACCAAAACTAGTGTTCAGTCTGTTTATATGCTATGCAATCAGTGATTTTTTTTTGCTTTGGAAAAGTGAGCTCATTCATTCTCTGGGGTCACACTTGAAATGTGGGTCTGTAAACTGCGGGTGTCTCCAGAGGAAGTGCGACCTTCTGCGCTTCCTGTCTTTAGCAGCAGCGTGTCACCCTCTGTGACTCGAACCCTCTCAGGCGGCGCCATGGGAATGCACTGAACCATTTTGGACCAGTCATGCTCCTCTTACTCCTCAGTCACGGCTGATGTGCCTTTTTCCCTCACATGCGTCTGTCTGCTTTGAGAAACGGAAAGCAGTAGAAGGTGAAAAGGGGGGAAAAAGGGATGAGCAAAGCAGCAGGAGTACAGGACCCTCAGTTTGACTTGACCTCCTCTTCTCCTACTGTGCATGATCTGTTTAGCTGTGACTATTTAGCTCTCTAGACCTTCTGAGTGCAGACAGATGTAGATTTCACAGGGAAATATATAAACAAATTCTAAAATGACCAGAGTCAGTACAATGTACATTGTGCCCACGCCAAAAACACCTCTCCACTGCCACGAACACAACTTCTAATCTGTCAAAGCATCTTCAACGGCAACATGTTAACTCAAGACTATAGCTAAGGATCCCGGAACCCTGAGTGACACACAAAAGGTTGCCGTTGCCATTGTTGCCGACACCAACCAAGCAGCCACGACTTGACTTTCAACATCAGCAGGTTACCAAAGCAGAGATAAACAGGCTTGTAGCAGGTGACATCTCAGGTGATGTCACGGAGTAATCCAAAAGTAATGTAACTAGTAGTGTAACTAGTGAGTAATCTAGTAATGTAAAGCATTAATTTTTTTAAAGTAACTAGTAATGTGTAATCTATTACTTTTTTTGAGTAACTACCCCAACACTGCTCTTGAAACAGAAGCATATCTGAAACAGAATTGTCTCTTACGGGGATTTTGACCGTGCATATATTTACATTTAGTAATTTAGCAGACACTGTTATCCAGAGTGACTTACAGTAAGTACAGGGACATTCCCCCGAGGCAAGTAGGGTGAAGTGCCTTGCCTAAGGACACAACATAATTGGCAGAGCCGGGGATCGAACCAGCAACCTTCTGATTACTAGCCCAATTCCCTAACCGCTCAGCCACCTGACTCCCTTACACATACACTGTTCTGTACTGTACTGCTTGTACTGAACGAGTTTTCATTACATACAAGACCTGTCTATGTTTCCAGATTCCTAGGGACATTTGGAAAACGTTATTATTCCACTGTATGTGGAATGGTTTCACAGTCTGGGTGTGATATGGTTGTGTGATGTATTGCACATTCATTTCACATCTAGCGTTGAACCAATAAGGGCCCAGGGGAACCAGGGCCCTTAACCAAATTCGCTGCTTCTCTCAGCAGCTCCGGGCAAGTTTTAGACATTTGGTCCTGCACCTCGCACGCTGTCTCAACATGGGGGCTAGCAGGACCGAGTCTTCCCCTCGATTAATATTAGCCGTAGCATTGCAAAGTGCGGAAATAACTCCAACTAGAGAGGGTAAAATTTCTGGGGAAATTGTAGGGTGTGCTCGCTTGCGTCGTTGCAGGTGGGTCCGTACCCTTAAGTTTTTCCCATCTAGTGATATTTTCAAGCATTTAGCTTACTCAAGAACCCCCTTTGAAACAAGCGAACCCCCTTTGAAACAAGCTACTGTAACAAGACATCATTTTGACACAGGCGTTGTCTATGTAGTCCAAATATTGACTGATCCTTAGGGGGGCGAAAATAAACAATAATATATATGTGAGAGAACAATGGTTGTGCTCGCCGAAGGCGTGAGCACACCCAATAACTTCAAGAAGTTCCTCTGCTTTACTCGCTACATGCTCTGGGTCAGCAGGTCCTGCTTCCACATTGTCAGCTAAGTCTAAAATGTCTCTCACCAACTCCCTAGAAAGTTCATGAAGATCCTCCATGTCTCTATCCAGGCACTCTACTTAAAACCAACGCAATGGATCAAACTAGATTCGCGCTAGCCCCACCCACTGACTTTGATGGGCGAGTTTGACAGATAACACAATTAATGAAGCACTGCAACACAACTCGTTGTGAAATGTAGCATGAAATGTAGCATGAAATGTAGCATGAAATACTTAAATAGTGAAATAATTATATATGTATTTTACATTAAATGAATTGATATTTTAATTAATTAATGACACATTTAAGAACACATTTATGTATTTAATGTCTATTTTAATTAATTAATGACACATTTAAGTAATTATTTAATGGTTTATTTATTTTAATGGTGTATTTATTTAATTCATTGTGGCACTTTTAGTCCTCCATGGATTAGCAAGCTATTTTTACTAATGTTTTGTTAGCGGTTGAATGGTAATGCAAGCTAGCTAAAAACAATGTTAGTTAGCTTGGCTAAACTGGTTTTCATAGCAACAGAAATGAACAAATCAGATCAGTCGAACTTTATTCAGAAGGGGGGGGGGTGGCGCGAACATTAAAAGTGTAGGGTACAGTAAAAGTGAAATGGAACGCGTCTTTCTGCCTTGAAGCTGCGTGCGCATCATCATCAAGACGCCATCTATATGTAAAGATAACATCCAAGCGAACAATTTCGCCAAATCTGACTGCAGCTTTACTGTGTTATGGTTGTTTGAGTTAAACAACTTGCTAAATGAATTAAATGTCTGTTAAATGTCAAATCCAACTATAAATGTATAAAAGAGAGAGTTCCAATCAAATCTGAATTATTTTTACATTTACATTTATGCATTTAGCGGACGCTTTTATCCAAAGCGACTTCCAAAAGAGAGCTTTACAAACGTGCATAGGTCACTGATCATAACAACGAGATTGACCCAAACATTGCGGGTAGCCAAAACATGAAGCATACACTGAAAACGAAATAAGTCCCAAAGAGAACAACCATAAGAGCATGTAGTTGAACAAGTTACAATTAAACAATTTAACAACATGAACCTCAAAAAGTGCAAGGGTGTACCTGTGGAAAAAAGCAAGCAACAAAGATATATTACACAGCAAGTACAGTAGTTTTAAGTCAGTTACAATTAACCAACAAGTCTCTCAATAAGGGTCATTGTGATCCTGGAGGAAACATCAGGTCGAGCCAATCATTGCTAAGTACCGTTGTACTCTCGGAAAAAAGTGTGTCTTGAGCCTTTTCTTGAAGGTGGGGAGACAGTCAGTGTCTCTGATGGAGGTGGGGAATTTTTAAACCTAGAGGTTTAAAAGGCTACCTTTGCGTAAACTGACATGCACCAACTCAGAGAACTGAGTTTCAACATCCATTTACACATTTAGTCTCTAATCTTTACTCTACTCTTAAGGCATGACTATGTTTAACTTAATATATGCACCTCTCTGTCACCAACTGTCTCTGGAGTGGGGGGTGGGGGCTTCACAGGGTGTATACAGGTATAAACAAGTTAACCCTTGTGCTGCCTTCGGGTCACATGACCCAAAGGTTCATAACGAACCATCGTTGTGTCTATCCAATTTTACCCAATACAAAAACAAATAAAAATAATTTTCTTTTAACCTTCGCAATGTGGGGGGTCTGAGACAGCCCAACGGTTAAAAGAAAATGCTTCACTTAGTTTTTTTATGAGGTAAATTTGTCGCAATATGACAGTGGGTCACAATGACTGATGGGTCAGAATGACCCGAAGATAACACAAGGGTTAAATAGACTTACACTTTTTAAGACCTTTTAATACCACTTGCAAATGAAATTAAAGGCCAAACTTAAGATGGAAATACAAATCAAAAGTGGAACTATACAGTAATCTTTCCAAGTAAACACTGATGTCTGTTCAATATGAACAGTATGGTAAAATGACAATAATCGGTTGAGTTTAAGAACATTGACTAAATGTGTGTAATGGGAAAGGATGACACAAAAATGTAATTGCTGGGAGTCAGGTGGCTGAGCGGTTAGGGAATCGGACTAGTAATCTGAAGGTTGCCAGTTCGATTCCAGGCCATGCAAAATTACAATGTGTCCTTGGGCAAACCCATGGAAACAAAGGCAAATGTGTGAGATGTACTGATGTGGAGCAAAAATCGTCCAAGAAGCATTACTTCTCTTGAGTGTTTTTATTCAAATGAATAATCATTGGATTAAGGTCAAAAGTCTATCACTTGAACTCGTTTCATCACTTAAGACACTCAAAGTCAGCAGTTTGGCATGCTGGGATATGGAAAGGATTAAACATTTAGACTTTTATCAAGGTAAAAAAGGTTTGTCCTTTTTCATCAATGTCCTCAAAAAAGCTATCTACAGAGCCAGTAAACACAGTAGTCTGTGGGATGACTGTCTCTTGAGGGTGTGCAGGCAGGGCCTGGCCAGCAATCAGGGCAGGCAGGCCAGCTGGATTAAGCTGTCTTGGGGTCAGGGCTGAAGAGAAGCTGTACGGCTAGAGAGGGGAAGTCCAGCAAGGGGTCTGTGTTGCGGGTGACTGTCTGTCTCCGGAGGCCTGGCAGGCAGGGGCAGGCAGGGCCTGCAGGCATGCAGGCAGGGAAGGTCAGCTGGATGAAGCTGTCCTGGGATCGGGGCTGAAGAGAAGTTGTCCAGCTAGAGAGGGGTAGTCCAGCAAGGAGTCTGTGTTGCTCTCAGCATCCTCTGTTGTACTCTGTTGAGCAGGCCTCTGCATGACCCTCCAGACCTGTAAAAGTGAAGAAAGGGTCCATGTCAGTTGTGAAAAATGAAGCTTTTCCCATCTACACTTGATACAGACTTCAGTTTTGACTGTGAAATGCAGTGGCATTACTTGAACTTGAATCCAAATGTGTTGACCTGATGGAGACCCATGCAAAGTCACTCAAAACACAGGTTCGATTCCAGGCTCGGGCAAGAGTATTTAGCTCTAAACTGGTCAATAAACACAGGGCCGGATTAACGTAGGGGCAAACGGGGCAGTTTCCCAGGGGCCCCCAGCCACCAGGGGGCCCCCGACGACATGTCGGGTAACGTGCAATGAAATTACAATGTGCAAGTCAACTGTCCAGTGTTTACACACTCACTGTTTACGCGCGACAAATTGACCAATTAAATCGTGTGAATATTTTCTACCAGAAAACATAGTTACCCTTAACAATTGGTAAATTAAGAAAAAAATGTAGCCTAGCTAGACAGGCAGCGCAGAAAAGAATGGATCGACGCACTCCTAGCGCTAGCGGGTATGTTAAGCGAAAGCAAAAAAAGGAGAAATAAGCGAGAGGAGCAGCTCTTTTACAAAGTAGGGTGCCTTCTATCGACAGCGTTATTTTTGCCCAAGGGTAACCACTGTCAAATTATCCTGGAACGCAGGTAGCAAACGCATTGAATCGAACGTTCAGAAAACATACGGTTATTATCCTGAATGTAGCTGAGAACACCGCCTGAAAATATGGCACCGGAATTTTCAGGTCCACGTCCTTTTCTTAGTTCAATAACTAGTGACTACTAGCAATAAATGAAAGACAAGTATGCCAGTTAGCACGTAGACATACTTACCTGGCAGGGGAGACACCTTGATCAGGAAGTATCAAATCGGCACTCTGGTTCCCGTTTAGCCGTGGTGGTCAGGAAAGAAATCGAAAGTCCGGGGTCTTGCGGTGTATGCGACACGGCTTGCGATTCCTTTGTTGGCTCTGCGGTGGAAGCCAGGTTTTCGATCCCCCTTTCTCTCTTCATTACTTTCCCCCCTTTTTCACCACTTGGCTGGAGACAGAGGCAGAATACGTGGCCTGACCGCGGTTCTGCCAAAATCTTCAGCCCAACCACCCAGCTGCGGAACACCCCGAACAGGCCCGGAACCCTCCGGTGCCACAGGGCCCGGTGAGGGGCAGGAGGCAGGGGAGCAGGAGGAGGGTGCTAGGTCGTGGTAGACCAGCCCTGACCCCTCCGGCTTTCCCAGTACTCCGCCGACTCCCAGACCCGCCCAGCTGCGGAACACCCAGGACAGGACCGGAATCCTCCGGTGCCCGCTGGCCCCGGTGAGAGGCAGGAGGCAGAGGAACAGAAGGAGGGGCTAGGTCGGTGCAGACCGGCCCCACCCTCGACTCCCAGTACCCCGCATCTCCCGGATCCCCATACCCCCCCCCCCCTTTGCGGCTGGCCAGACCGCTCGAAAAGTCGGGATAAGGACCTTTTCCGCCAGACCAGACCCGGAGGAAGGAGGGACAGACGGGAGAGAGCCCCACCACCTACGCCGAGAGCAAGCAGGCCACAGGAGAGTGGCACGCCAAGGGCCAAGCACTCTGGTGGCTCTGCCTTGCTCTCAGGTCTTCCTCTGTCCTCCATAGGAAGACTGTCCATCTCAGACCAGACGGGAGGAGGGCCAGGAGCCCCAACACCACCTCTAGGAGCAGGCGGGCCACAGGAGAGTACCGTCCCTTGGGGACGGGCTACCGAGTGGCCTCAGCCGGCTCTGAGTCTTCTTCCCCCCCCCACCCTTGCAGGTTCGGGGAACACGCACCATCACCATGGCTGCCAGGATGAACCCTGGGGCGATGAGACGGGTGAACGCCGTCAGAGTGACGGTGAAATCCGATGAGGCTGCCGGGGACGGAGTCACCAAAGGATCCACAACCACCGCAACGACGACAGGACAGAGAGACACCACAACCGGAATGACCCGCCTGGAATTCAGCAGAGCCGTACTCCAACGAGGTATGGGCTTTGCGCCGCTCGATCTCAACTGCCTGGTGAAACCGCCCTCAACCCCCAACACCTTTGAGGTCAGTTTCAAAACACCACAACTGTTAGAGCAATTTTGGACCATGTACCGCCAGAACAAAAATAACCCGCCTTTCAGCCATCTCCACACAGAACCACTTTCAGACAGGGAAAACAAAGTAGTCACCATTCAATTCCACAACGAAGCTGTGCAGGAGTACGACGTGGAGGTTTGGCTGCGCCGCTATGCCCGCGTCAACTCTGGAGCGAGGAGGGTCCTGGACGAGGATGGAGTGTGGACCGGGGCACGGAAATGGCTGGTCCAGCTCACACCGGATCCTTCAGCGGTGGGCGGTGTCCAACACATCCCCAGTACCATCAACCTGGGGAACCACAGGGGCACCGTCCACTACTACGGTATGCCCAAATTGTGCAGGACCTGCGGCCACCTTGGACATCTGGCCGCGGCCTGCACAAAGACCATCTGCCGCATCTGCCGAGGGGAACACCCCACGGCGGAATGCACTAACACACGCCCCTGCAACCTGTGTGGGCTTCAGGGACACCTCTACAGAGACTGCCCCCACTCCTACGCCAACAAGACAAGGAGGCCGGCCAATACCCCCCCTACGGCACCGCCCGGAGCTCAACCTCAGAAGGAGCAGGCCGACCCCCCTCCACCAACCTCCCCCCCCCTCCCCCCTTCCCCCTCCCCCTCCCCCTCCTCAGACTCCTCCACACCCCCCCTATTCATAATTACTGACCCCGACCCGGTATCGGAACCCGACTCGGTACCGGCCCCCTTCACCGACCTCCCCCCTGACTCCCCGACCGACATCCACCCCCTCTCCCCACTCCCGGGGGCAGTCTCATCCCCGACGACACAACCAGACCTACCGGACTCCCAGACAGACCTGCCGACCCCCACCACGGCAAATCCACCGGGGACGACACGACCGGACTCTGACTCCACCGACATGACCTCCCCGGTGTATCTCCCAATACGTACATCCACCCCTGCCAAGCCGGTGAATGTGAGGGAACCGGCTCTGGTAGGGATCATTCCCTCCCACGACTTACCCCCACACTCCCAGTCACTCTACAACGAGGACTCACCACTCACTGACTGGAACATGGTCGTTCTGAAGAGGAAGCGCAAACCCACCACTGCCACCTCCGAAGACGACTCCACCCCGACTTCTGACTCTCCATCCCCCCCGAAACCACCACCAAAGCCTCCAGGTCCCCCCCCCCCTCCCCCTCCCCCCCTTCCCCCACGACCTCACCCTGGTCCCAAGTCCAGACGCCAACCCTCCACAGCAGTCTCTGAGCCCACACAGGATCAGACCAGCCAGCCCCGGCCCACCCAAGGACCCTCCGTGCCAGCCGAATCTCCACCACCAGGCAGACGGTGGGGGGACGACGAAGCCGTGAGCAATCAGGGGGAGGTGCCCGACCCGGAATATGGACAGGAGGCCATCAGGAACCTCCAAATCATCGCCACAGGAATCAGCGGACCCGTCAAATCATCACAATCACTATGACTATCACAATAACATCACTCAACACCCGCAGTATGTTACGACTGGAGAAGAGGGCAACCGTTTTCAGACACCTCTCAACACAACCGGCCGACATCTACCTCCTCCAGGAGTGTGCCATCCCCTACATGGAGATGGATGCACTTCTGGAGGGGGAGTGGACTCGGGGAGACTCTCTCTGGTCAGGTTCCAACACCAATAAATCGGATGGGGTCGGGATGTTGGTGGCCAATCCATTCCTCCGACAAACCAGCCACCGAGTCGTCGAGAGCGGGCGGATCCTGGCCGTCGACCTGGAGGTCCGGGGTTCCCCGCTCAGGGTCATCAACGTCTACGGCCCCTCCAACGCCACAGAGAGAGTCTCCCTCTACGCGAAGCTTCGACCTCTTCTGATGACCCCCATGCCAGTATTGGTAGGGGGTGATTTCAACTGCGCCCTGAGGGATGAGGATCGGAGCAAACCCTGGAAGGACAGATCCACCAAAGCACTACAGGACATCATCAATGACTTCTCCCTGATGGATGTCGGCGGCACCTCCCCCCCAACACACACGTGGGTGAGATCCTCGGGCTCTGCCTCTTCAAGGATCGACATGTTCTTGCTCTCGCCAGGTCTGGGAGTGTGCTCCTTCAAGACCCAGGCGACGCACTTCTCAGACCACAGGATGCTGACCGTGACCCTGCGATGGGAGGGACCAGCCAGACCAACGAGGGGGCCCTGGAGGATGAACACATCTGTACTCCAGGACCCCTCCATCAGCCACTCCTTCTCCAGGCGCTACCTGGAGTGGAGGACCCTGAAAGAACTATTTACATCCCCGATAGAGTGGTGGGAAATGGTCAAGTCCCGGGTCAAGGGGTTCTTCGGAGGGGTTGGAAGGAGGAAGGCTCGGGAACAGAGGGCCCGTTTCTACCACCACAACGGGGCCCTGCAACGCCTGAGCCTCCTCCAACTCAGAGGATTCGACGTGACCCGGGAGCTGTCAGAGACCAAGGAGCACCTGGCCACACTCTATCGGGAAGAACAGGAGAGGAAGACTTTCAGGGATAAACTCAAGGGCCTGGAGGAGGAGGAGAAATGCACCAAATACTTCTTCCGCAGGGCACGGTCTAAACAACAAGGCATCCTGTCCCTCTATAACACCAGCGGCCAGACCGTCACAGACAGCGACGACATCAGGAGGGTGACCGAGGAGTTCTACGGCCGGCTGTTCGACACCAAGCCGGCGGACGGGACTCTGGCGGAAACCTTCCTCGACGGTCTGGACCAAATCAAAGAGGGGGGCGAGGGCGAGGAACCAGAGCTGAGTCTGGAGGAGCTCACCCGGGCCGTGCACGCCATGAACACCCAGAAGGCCCCGGGACCGGACGGGATCCCGGCGGAATTCTATCAGGCCTTCTGGGAACTCATCAAGGGCGATCTGGCCCAGGTCCTCCGAGCGGTCTACAGGGAAAGGAGGCTAGGAGAATCGATGAGACAGAGTACAGTAACACCGGCCCTGGACATCCAACAGGTATGGAAAAACATTAACCATAAATGCATCAACAATAAACAAAAGGATTTGAATTGGTCAACTGCTCACGGCTGTCTCCCCACCAGAGAATTCATGCATAGACGGCGCATGGCCCGTACCGAGCTCTGCCCCCACGGTTGCACTGACACTGAAAACATTTACCACCTGTTTGTCAAGTGCACCGTGGCCAGGCGGGTCTGGGCCCTGTTTGTTCCCTCTGTCTCCCTCTACAGGAACAACACCTTGCCTCGCTTGACGGCGGACGACATCCTGTTCGGTCCTCCGGGGGGCTGTACGACCCCCCGCCTACAACATCAGTGGAGGATCGTCAGCGCCGTCAAGCAGGTGATATGGGAGACAAGGAACAGCAGGGTCTATCATCAACAGGACCACCCTTTCATTGTCCAGAGGAGGAGAATCACTCTCCTCCTCAGGGACTACGCCATCCTGGACTTTAAAAATAACCCGGACACCGCCAGAGACACATGGGGGGTGGAGAGGTGGAAGGACGTGTCCATCTAACTCAGCCCCCCATGCCACCACACCATCTCTGCACTACATGCTCCGTCCCCGAAGGCCGGCGGCATTCCCCGTCCAACACCCTCATCGCCCCCAACACCATCACCACCGCCCTGGCAGCCACCACTCCACTCACCCCACCGCTTCACCCGTTCCGGCACCAAGCCCGAAGACCCAGGGACACCAACACCTGTCCCCAGTACGAGGGTCCGGAGAGGAGAAACCCACCAGGCCACAAGGGAAGTACAACAGCACATTACACCTGCACCCCACTACCCTTGCTCACCCCCTCCTTTCCTCCCCTCTCCACTCTCTCCCCCTATCACCTCACAGGGTTCCAGTTTGCCAACACCATCCCAGCAGCAGCACCCTCTACCCCCCCCCCCCCCCAAGGACCGGTCATCACCCCTCCCCGGCACACCAGCTGCAGCACCTGGAACCCCTCTCCCTGGGCCCCCGAAAAGGACACTACACCCCCCACCCCCCGCCACAAGAAACCCCCCCCCCCATCCCACTCATCAAGAAGTCTGGCCCCTCCAACCCCGCCACCCACACACCCCACCCCACTTACCGGAACGTTACAGAAACTCTCACCTCAGACACACATCATTTGCACTGCACTTGGACTCGGCCCGACCTGCAGCACCCCCAACCATCCCTGGAGGAGGGGATACCCCCTCGAATGGCTCCTCCCGAGGTTTCTTCTTAATTTTCTCAAAGAGTTTTTGTGAGGAGTTTTTCCTCGCTTTCCTGGAGGGTTTAGGTTGGCGCAGGGAGGGCCCACACTGGTGAATTTGTGTTTTTCGTTTTGAGGTAAAGGGTGATTGTGATTGACGTATCGACACTGGGTGAAATGTGGTGGAAGTTTTTACCAATGCTGTAAATAACTGTTTTTAATTTTGGTAAAACCAATAAAAGCTTAAAAGTTAGCACGTAGACACTTACGCCTTAATGCTATCAAATGTTGGTTGCATTGAGAAAGTGTGTGAAAATACTGTTTATAGTTTTTGCTGCTTTGGCTAGGGCACGACTGGGAGACATATCTTAAACTAAAGTTTAGGTTGTTTTCTTCAAAATAAGGTATGTTTAGTCAATGGAAAAAAGTTTTTTCCCACATGGACACTTCCTGAAAAGCTACATTAGGTCAGAGCCATATAAAAAGAGTAAATATAAGTAAATAAAGCTTATATTTCCACTTGCCCTACAAAAAAATCCACGCATAGAGGCATATTTATTTATTATTAGGCCTACACTGCAAAAAGCTGCCTTAAAAAAACAAGAAAAAAAGTACCAAATTTAAGTGAATATTACTTAAAATAAGCAAAATTATCTGCCAACAGAACAAGAAAATTTGACTTGCCAAGATTTTTGAAAACAAGAAAAAATATCTAACCTCAACAAACTTATAGATACCTTAAAACTAGTGTGTTCTCACTAATAACGAGTGCATTTGCCTTAATACGATTAAAATATATAAGCTTTCTTTTCTCAATGTGTTGGAAAACGTTCTTAAATTAAGTAAATACTTGTGTCATAATCTTGTCATAAAGCTACACACTAGGTATTATTTTCTTGATACAATACAATGTAAGTAGTTTTTTTCTCAATGTGTAGTATAATCTGCTTAAATTTAGCATATACGTCTTTACACAATTCTTGAAATAAGGCAAAATCCCTGAAATATACATGTCATATTAAAGATAAAAATCTGTAATCCTGTCATAATAGAAAATGTAAAAGGCTTGCCTAAAAAATTAAGATACGAGTCGAATTTCTTATCACCTCTTTATTATTTGTTTAGGTGAACATCAGCAGAGCATAAGACCCAAGGCTGAAAATCTGAATGGGCAAAATTAAACAATATCATTTGACAGAGAAACGTCACACATTTTCTGGGAGGTTGAAAAAACAACAACAGCATACATGAAGACCCCAAGGCTGAAGGGGCAAAATTAAACAGTATCATTTGAGAGAGAAACGTCATACATTTTCTGGGAGGCTGAAAAAACAACAACAGCTCCTCCAAAACATTGTATTGGGGTCAGGCATCTACGTTATTACTAATGTTCAAGCCTATTCGGCAATGAACGTCTTCCACTCAGCCATAGCTTTTTTATATGACGAAGTCATATCTCGGTCATGGATGGAGTCCATGAGGACTTCTGTCTGCAGCACAGAGAGGAGTGTGGCAATGCACTTGGGATATGTAAGGTGAAAGGTGTAGTAACATGCAAGGATGTACATCACACTGACAGAGAGGTCTTCCTTTGGGAAGGTCAGCACAGGCATGGTTCCAATGGCCAGTATGCAGTTGGTTTCACAGACAATCACAACAGGGCTGGAGAGTGGTCTTGCCTGAAGAAAGGTGTTGGGGTCTTCTGCAGACTGAAACAAGAATAGAAAAACAAAAATGATCACTTAAACAAGTCACTGTTAAGAGAATATGATCAAGTAATATGAAAAATACATGCATACATTTCTTACCTTAAGGATGTGAAGCATAGCCGCACTTGCATGTCCTAATTTCTTGTGAACCACAGGTGATGGGAACAGGTCTGGCAAAGCCTTAATCACGGCAACAGATTGCTTTACTGTGAAAAAGAAAAATAGTCTCATTATCTTTACTGCAATCGGTAAAAAAAAACCTTACTAACATGGGAGTCTGACATGGGATTCTGATAGCACCATTCACTGCAAAATATAGAAATTAACACAATTAAGCATTCTCTAATGAGATAATCCACAAAAATACAAGTAATCAAGTTCAATGATGAATATGTCAAAATTGATGACAAATAAATTGAAAGTATATTATTTTGCATAAATGACGCATAATGCACGTAATATCAGAACTGGTCAGTGAGGTAGGCTACTTAATTGGGCACTGCAAAAGAGCTACAGTTCCTGTGCAGACAGGAGAACTGACAGAACAACCATCTCTCCAGCTCTCCATCTTAGCCAAAGCCCACCTGAGAGGTCACGACAGCTAGTCAGACTCGTTAGATCAGAGAGGTATATTAACATCGTTTGAGTATTGTATGAGTCGAGACTTCAGGACCCCGGGTTCTGGACTGGATGGAGTGCTACAGAGATGGTGTTCTGTCAGAGTCTCCCATGTATGAACAGGAACACTAAAGCTATGTAAGAGTGTCTCTTTTTAGTAAATACCACTTCAAGAACCGAAATAGTCAAAACAACAGACTACAGATAACTACAATAACATAATTCACCATTGTAATTACGAACTCATGATTAACGGTATTAGATTTGTTTTTCACTGACGTAGGTTTTTTACTAACATGGGATTCTCAATAAACTGCAATTACCTTTATCTGACAACGGAGGCCTCATTACTTTTTTTTAAACTCCATAAAACTGTGCCTTCTCAAAAAAGGTTTCCCAGCGGTTCTTTAGTTCAGACAAGTAGTGAGCGTTTTCCTGATTGAGGATCCTCCAGAGTTCATCCATTACCTGGTACAGAGAGACAGACAAAAATAGATAATTAAATATATAAAGAAAATAAATATTACAATCTACCTTCCAGTTAAAATCAAACTAATATATCTTTTAATTTGTATCAATTTCTTGAACCACTGTGGAAGTGGAATTTGTGGACTAAATTTATTTGACTAAACAGGACAAAAGGATCACTTTCCACACAAAGTTATGTAAAAACATCTATCAAGTCCCAAAACTTGAAACAGAATGTGCAAAATAGAACTTAGCCAATAACCCAATATATGCTTACATGATCCAGTTCTCTGAAGCAGGGATATGCTTGAAGAATCTTGGTAGGCCTGTCCTGCTCCCTAAGAGCATCAGAGTCGATGAATTTCCGTCTTGCTTGGTACTCAAGGTCCAACAGCTGGGCAACATCCTTCTTATTGGGTCTGAGCTTGGATTTGTACAGCTCCTGAAGAAGTTTGTAATGTCTTGCCTGGTTCTGTGTGCTATCAGTAGTAGTTTCAGATCCTAGAAAACACAGTTTAACGTTTATCATGATGTAATGAAATTACAATAAGTTTCTATTATTACAGTTTGATGGAACCATACAAAAACATATAGGATAAAAACTGTTAAGTCCGATACGCCCGGTACCAGGCCAAGTGTATTAGTTTGGTCTGTTTTAAAGGTTTCTTAAGGACAAGGCTTTAATGCAACATCAGTCCATATCCAAGTTTTTCTCTTTCACTTTTGATAACAATAAAACTACTTCATTTGGAGACTATATAACTTACTAACATTGTAACTGTTACTGACAATAGATAATATGAGGTTTAACCAAAAAGACCAAGATTAGTTTTGAAGCTCTCTCTCTCTTTTAGGTTAGCCACAGCTCCCAGACCCCATAGGGTTTAAGAGGTATGACATTATTTTTAGATGAACTCATTTAAAGAGATGGTATTCTCCATTGTTAACAGTAAACGTTGCATTAATACCAAAACACAATCTTAATATGTGTTCTTACCTGACCCTTTTGCAAGTGTTGCAACAACATTTCGACAGAACAGTGTTATTAAGAAGCAATTCAGTATTGTGGATGCTGAAGAAATTCCAATTGCTCGAACCATATGCAGGACGAAACGTGGAGGATCTAAAGACTTCTTCATCAAAGACAAAGTGTTTCATTATGTACCATTAGTCAAAAGTCTAGAACAGTTCTTATCACACCCAAGGATATGGTCTATGATTGACAAGGGACCACAGAGGTGCAGAGAAGGTTTTTTTATAGACATTGTCTATGGTGCCCTTCTAAAATCACATCCCTTATTTTCAGAGAAACCAAATGCATTACAGATTGTTGTATACACGGATGAAATAGAGATCTGTAATCCACTAGGATCATTTGCATCAAAAAACAAATTATTAATGGTGTATTACACCCAAGCAAACATAAATCCGAAATACAGGTCTAAACTTGCTGCTATTAGGCTACTTGCCCTGGCTAGGTCAGTAGACCTCCGTCAATGTGGTGTAGATGTAATATTGAATAGAATCAAAGAAGATATGGATGCATTGTACAATGGTGTTAAAATGCAAACTATTAATGGACAGAAAACTGTTATGGTGCCATGGTCTCTATTTGTGGCGACACTCTGGCGCAGCATGAACTTGCAGGGTTCAAAGAGGGTGTGGGCTTTGCCTATAGTAAATGCAGACACTGTGAGTGTACTTTTGAGGACATGCAGTCATACTTCAACGAGGATTCATTTACCAAAAGGACCTTGAAGAAGCATATCAGACAAACTAATGAAATAGAAAATGCAAACACAGACTTGCTTCGCAACAGCCTAAGAACAACATATGGGATCAATCGCAGGAGCAAATTAGTTGATATCCCTGCCTTTGATATTATTCAACAGACTCCGCAAGATATTATGCATGTAATTCTGGCAGGAATAGCTCCTTTGGAAATCAAGCATGTTTTGAATCATCTTGTTCAGTCAGGGCAGATAGATCTAGACTCTGTGAATTCTGCTATTCTTGGTTTCCCTTATTCCCCTTTGGATGTTAGAGATCGGCCATCCCCGATATCAGTTAGTACGTTAATGTCAAATGATGGTAAATTAAAACAGTCGTCTGGTCAAATGCTTGTCCTGATAAGGATATTGCCATTTGTTTTGGAAAGCTTGAAAACCAATGCATTTGTGCATCTGATCATTGAGCTAATAGAGATTGTGCAAATAGTGTTTGCACCTGTTCTTACCATTGCAACAGTTTCTAGATTGAAGTCACTAATTGAAAATCATTTGAAAAAATGGAAGGAACTTTTTCCAGAGAACAATATCACACCTAAGCAGCATTATATGCTACATTTGCCCTCACAGATTAAGTCACTGGGTCCAATGATTAGACATATGTGTATGCGGTTTGAGTCTAAACATTGTTTCTTTAAACAATGGGCTTCTAAGTCTTTGATAAATCAGAACCAAATGTATGAAGGCTGCCAAAATGCTGACCCTTCAATGCACCCAATCTTTTCAAATGAGAGAGAGATGGGACCTGTATCTGAGGTTAAAGATCTACAATATTTACGTGGAAAATTAAGAGACTTTCTAGGTTATGATGAAGTAAACAATGCTGTATCGGTCAAATGGCTTGTGATTTATGGCAATAAATACATAACTCAAAAGTCAATGATCCTTGCCAAAGTAGTAAATGATAATATGCCAGAATTTGGATTGGTCAAAAACATATTTCTTGTTGATTCTACACTTTATTGTTTAGAATACCAACCATTTCAAACTATACACTTTGATAAAAATATGATGGCATATCTAGTTGAGGTCCCGCATCTTGCACAGGCCACTGAGTTAGTGAATGCTGAAAAGCTGGTTGACTTTACCTCGTATTACACAATCAGCAGCAAGAGCCAAACCTTTGTACAGGTCAAATACCATCTTGGGGATGTAATAGAATTGTACAACGCTGAAAAATGAGTCATTGTGTGTTCCCCAAATATGATATGACTTTTGCTTTTAACGTAGCTTTGTAATTTGACTTTGGAATATCTACTTAAGGACGGTCCATAGCAGATGAAAACATACCTGCTGCAGTGCACAAAATGATGTGAATGTTTGTATAAAGATAAGCTATTTCTGTTAAGAAGCTAAATGTTTTAAATGTTACATTTACATTTAGCAGACGCTCTTATCCAGAGCGACTTACAGTAAGTACAGGGACATACCCCCGAGGCAAGTAGGGTGAAGTGCCTTGCCCAAGGACACAACGTCATTTGGCACGGCTGGGAATCGAACTGGCAACCTTCAGATTACTAGCCCGACTCCCTAACCGCTCAGCTATCTGACTCCCTGTTACGTATGAAATGTTGAAACATTAGATCAGATGTGCCATGTGCCAATTTCCAATACTGTACCTACTATATTTTTATGAGTACATCATTTATATTGTCTGTTTGACAATAAAACTAAAGATTACACTTGGATGTTCTGTTTTTAATATGGGAAGAGTTAAAATTATAACAAAGTCATAATTTCTTATTTCTTGATTAAAATAAGAAATGATTACTTAACAAAAAGCAGTTTGTACTTTTCAGTGAGGATTATAATATGGACATTCTAGTTTTAAGCATGCAGTCACAAAAACAAGTCATAAAATCTCACTACCAAGTTATAATATCTTATTAAGATAATGTAGGACCTTAACACTTAAAACAAGTAAAATACTCTAACATAAAATGTGTCTGGTAAGTAAACATTTCTTATCAGAAAAAAATAAGCATGTATTAACTTGATTTAAGATATTTCATCTTACTTAGATTTCAGTTTTTGCAGTGACATGCTATTATGCTCGCTGCTGGTATGTATAATTTAATTACATTTATAGATTTTGTGCTGTTGTAGCCTACTGAACAATCAATATTATTTTGCAACAGACATCGTTTTACATATATAACTAGCTGTGGTTGAGTTAATAGGAGGAGGGGTGGGAGGGGCCCATGATGCCTTCGTGCCCAGGAGCCCAGAATTTGTTCATCCGGCCCAGAATATACACATCTGTCCAAAGACCAGCTCAACATTTTCCTGTAATCAGTGATTCTGACTGCCAGAGACCTTTAAATAGGCTGACCGAGTGAAACTAGCCTGGCTAACGTAGGTCGCTTTCTCAGGCAAATTACGAAGGAAACAAGATTGCTTTGAAATTCCTAGATACTTGTTATCTTCAGCAGGCTCTTTTCTACAAAAAAGCAGTCCTCCCTGACGTTTTTGGAGTAGAATTGAGTGAAATACAGTCACTGCCAGTGAGCTAACCAAGTCTAACTCTGAGGCTAACGTCAAAACAATGCACTCTCACTCAATTTGCAAGTTTTCCACAAATCACAAAAATAATAGGACCATCTGGCTACAATCACAATTCCCACATCTCTTGAAGCTGCCTTGCCCTTTTCGGGGGTTGAATTTTAGTGATGGGAAGTTCGGATCATTTTACTGATTCGGTTATTTTTTTCTTTTTTTTTTACATATTTATTTATTGATGGAAATTGGTGGTATACAGAGTAGAATGGGAAGCATTAATGGTACAATCTCCATGTTTTTTGTTTTTTTTGACAATCAAACAACAACAATGACATCATCCAACGATACCCTGAACTAGTATGATGAATGTACAAAAGGAAAAAAAAGAAAACGAAAAAAAACACACAATAACTAGAGAGGGTACAATTTCTGGGGAAATTGTAGGGTGTGCTTGCATCGGTTGCACAGGGGTCCGTTTTTGAATGAAATTTTTACAACTGATTTCTGTATATTTTATATGAAAATGCATACTTATTATTTATAAAGATTAAATAGATTTAAAGGAATTTTTTTTTGCTGCTCATTTACAACTGAAAATACGAGTGAAGTGTAGAATGAAATAGATGTCTTCTCATTTCCCCTGCAAGAGGCAGCCTCATCGTTGAATCAAAACGAATAAATTTGGAAGACCGGTGTAAAAATTGACCTAATCTCTATGACTTAAACGTCATTTTAAGTTTTTCCCTTCTCATGATATTTTCAGGCATTTAGCCTACTCATTGCATTCATTCATTAATAAAGAACCCCCTTTAAAGATTATTCTACGACGTTACCCGGTAGTAGAAGATGGAATCGCGATTCAAACAGTACCATCTGCTAACTGAAAATATGCCCCCCAAAACGTAAATAAGCTTGCCATTTATTTAGTGGAAAATCGCTCATTCATAAAAAGCTCACTGGTAGCGATCATTGTCAGTAGCAACGCAAAATGCGATATAGCCCTGTGTGGAGAAGCTGCCCCGGTAAATTGTATTACTACGGTACAGTACTAGTAGACTACTGCTGTGTTCGTCTTGGTAGCGATTGCGTTGGTTGAATTGGATTTAACGTTCCGTTGTACGGTTTAGGCTGAAATTAATTATTTTCATGAACAGATTGGCAACGTTTAGGCTGTGGCAATGAAGTTCAGGTTAGTAGTTAGATAGACTTTTGATTAAGTAAGGGGAGTGCCGAACATGTTCTGTCGCCGTTTGACTTCCTACAGCTGTCTAGATGTTTTTGTAGTGTCTCGCGTAGGCTACAGCATTGCGGTGAGCAACACTGGTTTGAAACCACAGGTAATGATAATTTCACCCACAAATCGTTTACTTGTAATGTAATGTCATAATAAATCCTACAACGAAAATGTATTTGTGAGGAATGTTTATTTTAAAGATTGAAAACAGATGCATCATAGACCACTGTAGTATGTGTTGCCCGGGCAACAGAGGCTAATGTCATGATGCTAATGCTTCAGTGAAATAGTAGACTACCGTTTCCAAAAGTAGATGTGGGCCTACTTCCTTAATAAATATCAGCTAATATTGTACATTACATTTCATAATTGTGTTTCACATCACAAAGTAAAATGAGTAAATAGTTATCACCCTGGCCTCTTTGCTTGTGGCGTTCCTGCAGCTGCCTTGCAGTAAAGCTATAGTTAGCCTAGCTATCCCCCAAGTTAACAGATGTGAAACGAATGTTCTGCTACAGGTAGTCAAGCGTGTTTTCGTGACGTTAGTGACGTAGTGACGTTAGTAACGTCAGTGACTGTGGCTAGCAAATTAGCCACCGTTAGCTTCACTTTTCACCACAAAAACGCAATTTCTACTTAAACCATGCAACGGAACGTAAATAAAAATACAACCAACGCAATCGCTACCAAGACGAACCTTTTGACACCGCCGTTGTGTATGTAGTCCAAATATTAACTGATCCTTAGGGGGGCGAAAATAAATAAATAAATATATATGTGAGAGAACAAAGGTTGTGCTCTCGCCGAAGGCTTGAGCACACCCAATAATTATACTATAAATAATAATAATACAAAAAATAATAATAATTGCGAACCCCCACAGTAGTAAGAATAACAAAGAGAAAAACACACACATATACAGTGCCTTGCAAAAGTATTCGGCCCCCTTGAATTTTTCGACCTTGTGCCACATTTCAGGCTTCAAACATAAAGATATAAAAATTTAATTTTTTATGAAAAATCATCAACAAGTGGGACACAATCATGAAGTGGAACGAAATTTATTGGATATTTCAAACTTTTTAAACAAATCAAAAACTGAAAAATTGGGCGTGCAAAATTATTCAGCCCCTTTACTTTCAGTGCAGCAAACACTCTCTCGAAGTTCAGTGAGGATCTCTGAATGATCCAATGTTGACCTAAATGACTAATGATGATAATTAGAATCCACCTGTGTGTAATCAAGTCTCCGTATAAATGCACCTGGTCTGTGATAGTGTCAGAGGTCCGTTTAAAGCGCAGAGAGCATCATGAAGAACAAGGAACACACGAGGCAGGTCTGAGATACTGTTGTGGAGAAGTTTAAAGCCGGATTTGGATACAAAAAGATTTCCCAAGCTTTAAACATCCCAAGGAGCACTGTGCAAGCAATAATATTGAAATGGAAGGAGTATCAGACCACTGCAAATCTACCAAGACCCGGCCGTCCCTCTAAACTTTCAGCTCATACAAGGACAAGACTGGTCAGAGATGCAGCCAAGAGGCCCATGATCACTCTGGATGAACTGCAGAGATCTACAGCAGACGTGGGAGACTCTGTCCATAGGACAACAATCAGTCGTATACTGCACAAATCTGGCCTTTATGGAAGAGTGGCAAGAAGAAAGCCATTTCTTAAAGATATCCATAAAGTGTTGTTTAAAGTTTGCCACAAGCCACCTGGGAGACACACCAAACATGTGGAAGAAGGTGCTCTGGTCAGATGAATCCAAAATCGAACTTTTTGGCAACAATGCAAAACTTTATGTTTGGCGTAAAAGCAACACAGCTCATCACCCTGAACACACCATCCCCACTGTCAAACATGGTGGTGGCAGCATCATGGTTTGGGCCTGCTTTTCTTCAGCAGGGACAGGGAAGATGGTTAAAATTGATGGGAAGATGGATGGAGCCAAATACAGGACCATTCTGGAAGAAAACCTGATGGAGTCTGCAAAAGACCTGAAACTGGGACGGAGATTTGTCTTCCAACAAGACAATGATCCAAAACATAAAGCAAAATCTACAATGGAATGGTTCACAAATAAACATATCCAGGTGTTAGAATGGCCAAGTCAAAGTCCAGACCTGAATCCAATCGAGAATCTGTGGAAAGAACTGAAAACTGCTGTTCACAAACGCTCTCCATCCAAACTCACTGAGCTCGAGCTGTTTTGCAAGGAAGAATGGGCAAAAATGTCAGTCTCTCGATGTGCGCAACTGATATAGACATACCCCAAGCGACTTACAGTTAAGTTAAGGGGGCCGAATAATTTTGCACGCCCAATTTTTCAGTTTTTGATTTGTTAAAAAAGTTTGAAATATCCAATAAATTTCGTTCCACTTCATGATTGTGTCCTACTTGTTGTTGATTTTTCATAAAAAATTTAATTTTTATATCTTTGTTTGAAGCCTGAAATGTGGCAAAAGGTCGAAAAATTCAAGGGGGCCGAATACTTTCGCAAGGCACTGTATCTTGAGCCCTGGATGCCTATGTATCGCGAATGTGAATAGGCGTTTGAGAGCATTATTACATTTACATTTAGTCAATTATTACAAGTACCGCGCACTCTCAGAGACGGTGTGGAAGGCCAGGGAATACTAAATGGACCATGTCTACAACTCCTTTAAGTTGTCAAAATATTCAATAATTGGCTGCCATCTCCGGTAGAAATTCTTCATGGACCCTCACAAAGTAAATTTAAATTTTTCTAGCTTGAGAAAGAGCATGACATCCTCCAGCCAACGGGCACTTGATGGGTGTGTGGTGGATTTCCACATAAGGAGAATTCTACGGCGGGCACGCAGTGAGGTGAATGCAATAACATCCGATTGAGCTTTAGTGACTGTGTCTGTAGGAACACCAAATATTGCAATTAAAGGACTTGGATCAATGGTGACGTTAAGCGCCTCAGACAACATTTTGAACACTCCAGACCAATATGTTTCAAGAGAAGGGCAGGACCAAAACTTGTGGGTAAGATTTGCAGGTGAAAAAGAGCACCTGCTACAGCTAGCATCAGCCCCCTGATATATTTTCGCCAGTTTTGCCTTACTATAATGAGCTCTGTGTAGCACTTTAAACTGAATGAGTGCGAGGCGAGCACAGGACGAAGATGAATTAACTCTTTCCAGTGCACGGTCCCAATAATCACCCAACTCCATTCCTAACTCCTCCTCCCAACCAGCCCGAATTTTGGCCAAGTTGTGATTTTCCAAAGAAAGCAATTTCTGATATAAAACTGAAATAATTCCTTTTTCTGGTTTTAAAAGAGTTATGTCTTCCCAGAGTCCCTGCTCAGGCAGGGAGGGAAAGGAGGGGAAATTAGCCTTGAGAAAATGCCGTATTTGGAGATATTGAAAAAACTGTTGTCTTGGGAGGTCATGTAATCTCTGTAGATTCTCATAACTATCCAGTGTTTTAGAACTATATAAAGGTCTTTAAAACAGTAAATACCCTTCCTCCACCATTCCATAAATGATAAGTCCATAATAGAGGGACGAAAAATATGTTTTTTGTGAATTGGACCGAGGGTTGAGGCAGACATGAATTTGTAATGAGAGCGAAATTGGTTCCAAATTTTCAGAGTAGAGAGCGCTACAGGATGAGAGGTGAAGCTGGAAGATCTTATAGGTAAGGATGAGTAAACTAAGGCCCTAAGGCTAGATTGTTTGCATGACTGTTCCTCTAGAACACACCAGCTTATATGAGGAGAGTGTAGCCAACAGACTATTTTCTGAATATTTGCAGCCCAGTAGTAGTGGATGAAGCTGGGCAAAGCAAGTCCGCCAACACAACGCTGCCTTTGTAAAAGTTCTTTCTTAACTCTGGGTGATTGGTTGCCCCATATAAATGAGTTCACAGCTTGACTAATTGTTTTAAAAAATGATTTAGTGAGAAAAAGAGGTAAGCATTGAAATACATATAGAAACTTTGGGAGCACAGTCATCTTCACTACATTAATACGACCCGTCAAAGTAAGTGGTAGAGCAGACCATCTTTTAAAATCATCCTTCATTTGGTTAACTAATGTTGTTAAATTAGATGCATGAAGAGAAGTGAAAGATTTGGTAATATGAATTCCTAAATATTTGAACCCATCTTCAGAAAGGCGAAAAGGAAAGGAGGGTACTAGCCTGGAAGGAACAGGAGAGTTTAAAACACTCACTTTTCTGCAAATTGAGCTTATATCCTGAGAACATTCCAAACTCCTCCAGGATAGACACAATAGAGGAAGCAACCGTGGCTGGGTGACTAACATAGATCAACAAGTCATCAGCATATAGAGAGACCCTGTGCTCAACTCCCCCTCTAAATATGCCCTGAAATGCTGATGTAGTTCGCAGGGCTATGGCAAGTGGTTCGATTGCAATGGCAAATAAAAGTGGGGAAAGTGGGCAGCCTTGTCTTGTGCCTCTTGTCAAAGGAAAAAAAGATGACCGCAAACCATTGGTTTGTACACACGCTTGGGGATCTTTATATAAAATCTTAATCCATTTAATGAAGGTGGCGCCAAAACCAAATTTTTCCAAAGCCGCAAATAAATACTGCCATTCAACCCTATCGAATGCTTTCTCAGCATCCAGAGAAATAACTGCTTCGGGAACAACAACTGTATTTTTCGTATATGCTATATCAATCAGGCGGCGGATGTTTGCAAATGAGTGTTGACCTTTAATAAACCCTGTTTGATCTTCGGATATCATTTTAGGGAGTGGATCTTCCAGGCGGTGGGCTAAAGCTTTTGCTAGAATCTTGGCATCCACATTCAAGAGAGATATTGGACGATAGGATCCACAGTGAGTGGGGTCCTTGTCTTTCTTGAGAAGAACGGAGAAGAGATGGACGCTTGAGAAAAAGTGGGTGGCAAAGAGCCCCTATCTAAAGATTAATTGAAAACTTCCAAGAGAAGTGGCGCAAGCTGGTCCTTAAACTTTTTATAGAACTCTATACAATATCCGTCGACGCCTGGAGTTTTTTTATTCTGCATGGCCATAATTTACATTTACATTTAGTCATTTAGCAGACGCTCTTATCCAGAGCGACTTACAGTAAGTACAGGGACATTCCCCCGAGGCAAGTAGGGTGAAGTGCCTTGCCCAAGGACACAACATCAGTTGGCTTGACAGGGAATCGAACTGGCAACCTTCGGATTACTAGCCCGATTCCCTCACCGCTCAGCCACCTGACTCCCTTGGAGCCATAATGGCTCCAATGATCTCCCCCATCTCCAACTTTCGCTCAAGTGATGAAACAACTGTTTGATCAAGAGAGGGGGCCTCTATATTATTCAAAAAGGCTGTCGTGGGTGTTATGTCTGTGGGGAAGTCTGAAAAATAAAGTGAGATGAAATGGGAAGTAAATATATCATTTATGTGTTTTGGGTCTGAAACTAAAATACCTAGCTCATCTTTAACCTGAGGGATAAGACGAGATGCAGTCTGCCGCTTTAATTGGTGAGCAAGTAAACGACTACATTTATCCCCATATTCATAAGAGGTCCCACAAGTTTTTAGTAGAAGTTGCTCTGCGTTTTTCGTAGTTAGAATGTTCAGTTTGGCTTGCAATTCTATCCGTTTCTTATGTAACTCAGCATTGGGGGATTCTGAATAGAGCCGGTCAAGTTTATGTATAGAGTCAATTAAGCTTAAGACTTCCTTAGAGTGTTCCCTTTTGGTAAATGCCACGTATGAAATAATATGCCCCCTGAGGAAAGCTTTGAGCGATTCCCACAGTAATGAATATGAAGTGTTCTCCTTTTTGTTTGTGCTGATGTAAACATCTATGTTGATTGCCAGATAGCGGCAAAAGTCTTCATCTGACAGTATAAGGGGATCTAGTTTCCATAGTGGACGTTGCTTTATATTCAGAGCAAAAGAAATGTCAAGAACAACAGGGGCGTGATCAGAGATAATGATGGTTGAGTAGTCAACAGATTTAAGTGAAGGAATAAATGAGCTGTCGATGAAAAAATAGTCTATGCGAGAAAAAGAACGGTAGACTGGGGAGAAGAAAGAAAACCGCTTCAAAGTTGGGTTAAGAAGCCGCCATGGATCAATACAGCCACTCTGCTCCATAAATGTTGTGAATGCCTTTGCCATGCCTGAGGGCGAAGATCTCTTTGAACATGACCTATCCAAAGTAGGGTTGATGGCACAATTTAAATCACCTCCCAGAATCAGTTTGTGAGTGTCCAAGTTAGGGAGCGAGGACAGAAGCTTATTAACAAACTCTGTCATGCCAATTAGGAGCGTAAACATTGACTAGAAGAACATTGGTCTGGTAAAGACAGCCACTGATTATAACAAAACGACCATAGGGGTCGGTGATGATCTCTGTTGGTGTAAACTGTACCTTCTTATTAATGAGAATAGCAACGCCTTTTGAGCTACCATCATGTCTGGAGTGATATACTTGGCTAATCCAAACTTTACGCAAACGAATGTGATCTTTTAACCGTAAATGTGTCTCTTGTAAAAATAAAATATCGGCATTAAAAGATTTGAGGTGAGAAAGAACTCTGGATCGTTTGACTGGTCCATTCAGCCCCTTAACATTCCACGAAACAAAGCGTACTACTGAATTACTGTTTAATCTATCAGAAGAAGTAACCATATCAATGTGTTTGGACAAAAGGGATTGTACAGTATATTACAGAAACTTGAAGGGGCGGTAAGATCATAGTATAAATAGACATGTGCTCTCCAAAGCCTTACATAAAGCTGAAGTAAATGGGACTGTGATAAAGGCGTGTGTCCTGGGCTAACCCACATGAAAAATGAAAAAATGGGGGGTGGAAAAGACAACAAATTCAAAGAATAAACACAACAATATGAGCAACAACAATAACACTTTCCTAGATCCTCCTCTATTAATGAACCTGAGGAGCATCGCAGGCTTAACCAAGCTACAGACATTTCCTAAGAAACAATATATTATAATATATATATAATATAAACAATGTACATTTTTCACTAATCCTCTGTGCCAGCAGTTAGCCCTCTTGCTAAGCACCCTCTGATCTGTCTGGACAGTAGTAGCAGCAACTTCCTGAACCCACTATCACTGACTCAAGTGACGGATTACCACTGTTCCTTCTATCACATTTTTTCAGGATGGGGAGATTATGTCAAGATGCAATTCACTTGATTAGTGTCAAAGTCTGAAGGCTTGTTGACTACTGTATATATTTAGCGCACTAGAGTTTGTTAACCCAGTACAGTTCTCTTTGCTCTTGAAGTCGTTCAATTGCATTTAGAATGCATAGTTTGAAAATGTAGAACATATTAGGAGGAATGTAAGTGTTAATTCGAATTAATCAAATATCTAGGCTTACTGAAGTTGGCTATTTTGGAGAGGAAGATTAACTACATTGACATTTACAGCAGTGTTTCCCACACATAGACTATTTTGTGGCGGTGCGCCACAGGTTAAACACTGGCCGCCACACATTGAGTTTCGTTTTTTTTACGCTATTACGAACACGCAGCGTACTCGTTCAGTTGCATTTCCTCTCCCTCCGTGTCTGTCACTCACGCGTCTCACATACAAACGCACACACAGCCCCTCCCCTCCGTGCAC
This sequence comes from Osmerus mordax, assembly GCF_038355195.1. Taxonomy (NCBI): domain Eukaryota; kingdom Metazoa; phylum Chordata; class Actinopteri; order Osmeriformes; family Osmeridae; genus Osmerus; species Osmerus mordax. Next base: position 4,189,250 of record NC_090068.1, read on the forward strand.
ACCACGTCTGTCTCGCGTGTCATGAAAACGAGATCATCCTATTTGGCCTAATTGGTGCAGAGAAGACGGCTGGCGAAAGTTTACGAAAGGTTGGTATCTCTTTACACATTAAAAAGTGCTATAAAAAATATTATATTTCAATACAATGTTGTCAGTGTATTAATGTTGGAGTCCCGACCCTTAGCAAACAAGCGATTCCCTGAAAGTTATCTAGCGTTAGTCGCAAGTTTTCGGTAAAATGCAGTTGGGTTGTCGAGGTAAAAACATTATGCTAGGTTATATGTAGCAGCTGTGAATCCAATAAACGTATTATAAATAATATAATTGTGATAGAGGGAGCTATTTTAATTACTAGCTCCAACCATATCATTCTAGCCGTAATTGGTAGCCCCGCCCATATCAGCCAAGCCCATTTAAACAGCCAGGTGTGAAGCGTGATAATGTGTTGGGCTGTTGACTAAAGATTTTGGGCATACGAAGTCGTCAGAGACTTATTTGGATCTCCATCCATTTCCAAACCTATCTGGGACCGGGTGAAGGAGGGTGGACTGCTCTGCGGAAACGTCGGTTGCTGATTTGCTGCGTTTGTTCCCTGCTCCGTCAATTTTGCTACTACTGGCCTATTATCGTGGGGGACCGATACCGGGGCTGTCCTGAGTAGCGTGTATTTGATTTGATTTGTGTTTTGTTTTTTTCATTGATGTGATTTTTTGGGGTTGGATTCTCAAATTAACGTGTTTGCATGTATTTTCTTTTGGCGCGGAAACTAACTCAGACCATGGATGTTTAGCCCCGGCTCTTTTAACTGATAACAGTGCATCTTTTAATATTGTTCCCTTTTCTACTTAATATATAATAAATGATATGTATTGTTGGGAAATCACATCTCTGTGTGTCATTTAGTTGACTGACCCGCAACTTTTCGAACTGGTTATTGTGCCCAGGCACACCCTTACACATTTGGCGCTGCGAGTAGGGTTGTACAGAGATGTGTTTTTCCCTAACTTTGTAGAGGGGTTTTGAGTTTTTGTATATTATTTATATATATTTTTTTTTTGTGCATTAAGTCTTGAGTGAATCTGTATTGTGTGAGTAGGTGTTCTGTTTTAAGCAGCAAAGCGGCAACTGACAAGACTGGGTAAGACCTGTGGTCTTGGGCAGATGTGACCTAATTCGAAAGTGAACATTCTTTTCATTGTTTACCATGGAAACTGAATTAGAGGAGTTGCGTAGGCGGGTACAGAAATTGAACACTGAGAATGCACAATTACAGCAACAGGTTGGCACCGTTGGGGGCTCCCAGGCCACCAGTAGCAGGAGCATCCACACTCCTCTCAACCCAGAGAATCAGAATCAGAATCAGAAAGGGATTTATTCGCCATGAAAGTTTGCACAGACAAGGAATTTGCTTTGGCAGGAAGGTGCATACAATAAACATATACCTAAAATTTAAATATGTGGACTAACTATACTAAGGGTACATAAACTAGCAGTACTAAGTGGGATAAATATAAGTTGCCGTAAATTACAATATAAAAATACAAAAATACAAATATTACAAAAAAATACAAATGTACAAGATACCATGTTGTGGTGCAGTGCAAAAGCAGTGTGTTTTAAGCAATAAGTCATTTGAGTCAGTGTGGTCCCTTGGCCTTGTTGAAGAGGCCAACAGCGGAAGGGAAGAAACTGTTTTTGTGGCGTGAGGTATTGGTCCTGATAGACCGCAGCCTTCTGCCGGAGGGGAGTGACTGAAACAGGGAGTGTCCAGGGTGGGAGGAGTCGGCCACAATCTTCCTCGCTCGCCTCAGGGTCCTCGAGGTGTGCAGGTCCTCGAGGGTAGGCAGATTGCAGCCAATCACCTTCTCAGCAGTACGGATGATACGCTGCAGTCTGCTCTTGTCCTTGGCAGTGGCAGCAGCGTACCAGACGGTGATGGAGGAGGTGAGGATGGACTCAATGATGGCTGAGTAGAAGTGCACCATCATTGTCTTTGGCAGGTTGAACTTCTTCAGCTGCCGAAGGAAGTACATCCTCTGTTGTGCTTTCTTGATGAGGGAGCTGATGTTCAGTTCCCACTTGAGGTCCTGGGAGAGGATAGTGCCCAGGAAGCGGAAGGACTCCACAGTGTTGACTGGGGAGTCACACAGGGTGATGGGGGTGAGTGGGGCTGTGTTCCTCCTGAAGTCCACAACCATCTCCACTGTCTTAAGAGCATTGAGCTCAAGTTGTTCTGGCTGCACCAGGTCACCAGGTTGGCCGCTTCCCACCTATAATCAGACTCGTCTCCACCAGAGATGAGCCCAATAAGGGTGGTGTCGTCCGCAAACTTCAGGAGTTTGACGGACGGATGACTGGAGGTGCAACTGTTGGTGTACAGGGAGAAGAGTAGAGGAGAAAGGACGCAGCCCTGAGGTGATCCGGTGCTGATGGACCGGGAGTCAGAGACTTGTGTTCCCAGCTTAACGCACTGCTTCCTGTCAGACAGGAAGTCTGTGATCCACCTGCAGGTGGAATCAGGCACGTTCAGCTGGGAGAGCTTGTCCTGAAGCAGGGCGGGGATGATGGTGTTGAAGGCAGAGCTGAAGTCCACAAACAGGATCCTGGCATAGGATGCTGGGGAGTCCAGGTGCTGTAGGGTGAAGTGGAGGGCCATGTTAACTGCATCGTCCACAGACCTGTTGGCTCTGTAGGCAAACTGCAGGGGGTCCAGTAGAGGGTCAGTGATGGATTTAAGGTGTGCCAGCACCAGGCGCTCGAAAGACTTCATTACCACAGAGGTCAGGGCGACGGGTCTGTAGTCATTATGTCCTGTTGGCCTTGGCTTTTTGGGCACAGGGATGATGGTGGAGGACTTGAGACAGGCTGGCACATGGCATGTCTCAAGGGAGGTGTTAAAGATGTGGGTAAACACCGGAGACAGCTGGTCAGCGCAGTGCTTGAGGGTGGCTGGAGAGACAGAGTCCGGCCCAGCTGCTTTGCGGGGGTTCTGCCTCTTGAAAAGTCTGTTAACTTCACCCTCCTGAATGGAGAGAGTCGTCACTGTAGAGGGGGGGAGGTGGGAGGCCTCCTGGGTGGGAAGGGGTAGTTCAAGACTGTCCAATTGTCTTTCAAATCTGCAGTAGAACTCATTCAGGTCGTTGGCCAGGCGGGAGTCGTTAGTGGAGTGGGGGGCTCTGGGCTTGTAGTTGGTAATTTGCCTGAGCCCTCTCCAGACAGAAGCAGAGTCGTTTGCAGAGAATTGGTGTTTTAGCCTCTCTGAGTACAGTCGTTTAGCCTCCCTCACCGCCTTGCTAAACCTGTTCTTTGACTCCTTGAAACTGTCTTTGTCCCCACTCCTAAACGCGGCCTCTTTCTCTGACCTCAACCTTCTGAGTTTAGCTGTAAACCAGGGTTTGTCGTTGTTGTAGCTTACCCTGGTGCGTGTTGGTATACAGCAGTCCTCACAGAAGCTGATGTATGATGTCACAGCCTCTGTGAGCTCATCCAGACTATTGGTAGCAGTCGTGAACATGTCCCAGTCAGTGCAGTCCAAGCACGCCCGCAGATCCTCCATAGCTTCACTGGTCCACTGTTTTGATGTCCTCACAGCAGGCTTACAGCGCTTTAGCTTCTGCCTGTATGCAGGAATCAGGTGGACCATGGCGTGGTCAGAGTGACCCAGTGCTGCTCGGGGGACCGCATGGTATGCTTTGCTGAGAGGCAGGCACTAGTGCAGCTGCAGAGCGTCTAGTTTACCTCCCTAGAGAAAGGCGCTTTTAGGGGTGGGGAAGAAGAAGACATCTTTGAATGGATGGAGGATATTAAGGCCAGTTTCAGGGTCCGGCGTCTATTGCCTGTAGAGGAGGCCCTGTTTATCCTAGATCACCTAGGGGGTTCTGCAAGGAGGGAAATTCGGTTTCGACCCCAGGGTGAGCGAGAAGACCCAACCAAGGTCTTTGCTATTTTAACAGAATTGTATGGGAGCACGTGTTTGACCATGGCTTACGCCGAGAACTTAAGCGTTTTACGCGACTTAGTCCTACGTCCACGTTCCTTGGGAGTCAGATGGCTGAGTGGTTAGGGAAGCGGGCTAGTAATCAGAAGGTTGCTAGTTCGATTCCCGGCTATGCCAACCAAATGACGTTGTGTCCTTGGGCAAGGCACTTCACCCTACTTGCCTCGGGGAGAATGTCCCTGTACTTACTGTAAGTCGCTCTGGATAAGAGCGTCTGCTAAATGACTAAATGTAAATGTAAGTACGGAGGGAGGCTATCAGGTGGGTGGACGAGGGAATGAGTTCAGTTGACCAGAGAGCAAGGAGCTATTCTGTTCCAGCATCCTTTGCCACCCAATATCAGGTACATGGTGGTGGTGCGGTGGCCTCCACCCCAACAGCTAAAAATATTGAATTGGTTGAACTGAAAGAAATGCTCAAAGTTCAACAAGAGCAGCTTAATCAACTTACCCAGCGTTTACAACAGCTGCGGTCACACCCGGCACTCGGTCGACCCTGGCCTAATAACCCAATTATCTGTAGGCGTTGCCACCAACCAGGTCATATAGCGCGGGATTGTACAAGAGCTTACAACCGGTCAGTAGACCAAGGAACAACAATACCACGGCAGTCACAGGATCAGAGTAGGCAGGCGGAAAACTTTCCCCCCCTGAATTAAGGAGCCACACTTCAGGAGGGGTATTGCTTGGCTCACAGGCCTCAGAAAATAGTAGTACCCAGGCTGTTTTGAAATTATTAGGCAATTGCCCTTCTGTTTCTATTATTATGGGTGGGGTTGTTGGGTCCATGTTTATTAGACACTGGGTCTATGGTGACTACTCTTTCTGAGAGTTTCTTTAGACAAAATTTTGCGCCATGGGGCAAGGAAAAGTTGCATAGTTGTGGATGGTTAACACTCCGTGCTGCCAACGGACTAGAAATTCCATATGTGGGATATCTAGAGTTAGATTTTTTTGTCCTTGGAAAACCAATCTGTAATAAAGGGGTGTTGATTGTCAAGGATCTGCCTAACCAGGCCTCAGACAGTAGACTTCCTGGGTTGTTGGGGATGAATGTCATTCAGGAATGCTACCAGGATCTTTTCCACCAACATGGTAGCAAATTATTTGATCTTCAAAGTGTACAGGCCACTCCCGCATGGCAAGGTGCCCTACAATATTGCCAACAGGTGGGGAATGAGGCCACCGGGGTTGTGGAAAGACAAGCAAAAGTTGGTAGGACAGCAGTGCGGGTTCCTGCTGATTCCTTGCGTTTTGTAGCCGTAACCTGTTCTTTATTAGTTGGGGCTAACTCTATGATGTTGTTTGAGCCACTAAAGGAGCAGAGTTTGCCACCGGTAGGTCTACTGGCCTCAGTGTCACTGGTCCCTGTGGTCAAGGGTGTTGCCCATGTACCCATAGTTAATGTGGGGGAGCAAGATGCACTGGTACAACCACATGTCGTGGTTGGGACATTATGTCCAGTCCAGGCAGTAGAATGGCCAGATGGGGTTGTTGCAATGCCAGCTGAAGAACAGGTTGGCGCTCAAGCGGTTTGCTCCTCCCAGATAGTGGGTGTTGATCGAGTAGGGAAGATGATCACAGACATAGACTTGTCCCAGCTTTCACTCCCTGAGCAGGCCCAGGTGAGGATGTTGTTGTACAAACATAAGTCTGTGTTTTCAGCGGAAGAGGGTGATTTGGGCTGTAAAAGGCTCATAACCCATGAGATTCCTTTATTGGACAATGTACCCATTCGTTTGTGTGTTGATTATCGGCACTTAAATAGTAAGACCAGGAAGGATGCTTTCCCTCTACCACACATCGAGGAGTCACTGGATGCCCTGTGTGGGGCCAAGTGGTTTTCCACGTTGGACCTCGCAAGTGGGTATAACCAGGTTCCGGTAGCAGAGGGAGATAAGAACAAGACTGCCTTTTGTACTGCCCTTTGGCTTATGCAATGCCCCAGGTACATTTCAACGTCTTATGGAGCGTATGTTTGGTGACCAGCGGTTCCAAACATTACTGCTGTATTTGGATGATATTATTGTCTTTTCGTCCACTATTGACCAACAGGTGGAGAGACTGGAAATGGTGCTCACTCGACTGCAACCAGAGGGCCTTAAGGCTAAACTTGAAAAGTGTTGCTTCTTATAACAGCAGGTGAGCTATTTGGGGCACGTTGTGTCCAAGGATGGGGTATCCACAGATCCAGCCAAAATCAGTGCAGTATCTGAGTGGAGGCGTCCTACCAATGTCACAGAGCTGCGATCCTTTTTAGGATTTGCAAGCTATTATAGGCGCTTTGTTGAGGGCTTTGCTAGGCTCGCTGCCCCATTACATCATCTTGTAGCCAAAACATGCGGGACCAAGAGAAAGCGAGGTTCTAGGGAGCCACTTGAACATGGTTGGGGTGAAGAATGTGAACGGAATTTCCATCTGTTGAAAGAGAGACTGGTGACCGCACCTGTTTTGGCCTATGCTGATTTTTCCAGGCCGTTTGTGCTCGAAGTCGATGCGAGTCATTTGGGGTTGGGGGCAGTCCTCAGCCAAGAGTGTGATGGTAAACGCAGGCCAGTGGCATATGCTAGTCGAGGCCTTAGGCCCACCGAGAGAAACATGCAAAATTATAGTTCCATGAAGTTAGAACTGCTGGGATTAAAATGGGCACTAACTGATAAAATCCGAGACTACCTGTTGGGGCAGAAATTTATTGTCTACACTGATAACAATCCACTGAGTTACTTGAACTCTGCCAAACTTGGTGCCTTGGAGCAACGTTGGGCTTCACAATTGGCAGTGTTCGATTTTGAGATCCGCTACCGTCCAGGCCGCGCTAATGGTAATGCTGACTCTCTGTCCAGGCAATATACCACAGTCCCGAGCTTGGAGCGAGACGAGGGGTCGGCTTTGCCAGCAGCCCTTGTTGAGCATTTAGAAAGTTTCAGACCAGTTGAAGCAACGCAGCACACGGTTGCAGTGTTCCCTTCCACCACTAAGGTAGACCTTGGCCAGCTGCAGGAAAGGGATCCAGTCATTGGTAAGGTTCTCCGGTTCTTCTCACAACAGCGTTACCCTACTAAAATGGAACGCCAGACAATGCCTAAAGCATGCTTAGAATTATTACGTCAGTGGGGAAGACTTTCCCTGGAAGAGGGGGTGCTTTATCGCCACATTAAGTTGCCAGGGGATGGGGAGGAAGTAGACCAGCTAGTACTCCCAGAGGCTTTGCAGGAGGTGATTTTTCAGCAGTTGCACAATGACCAGGGTCATCCAGGCAGGGATCGGACCTACAAACTGATTCATAGGCGAGGCTTTTGGCCCGGAATGAGTGTTGACATCGAGCAGCGCTGCCAGAATTGTAGCCAGTGTGTGATTGCCAAGTCTACTCGGCCTCCTGCTCGTGCCCCTATGGCACATCTGCTGGCTTCAAACCCAAACCAAATCCTGGCTATTGATTTCACCATTTGATTTCACCTTGCCCAGGTAGTTTTTGCATACAACACCACGTGTCATACTGTTACCGGAGAAGCTCCGCATTTTTTGATGTTTGGGCAGGTGCCGAGGCTTCCTGTGGACTTTTTGTTGGCAAGGGTGGATGAGCCCAGGGGCGGTCAGGTGGTGGATTGGGTGGTAGGACACCAACAGGTATTATGGGATACCTATACCAGGGTGAGAGCTAGGCTGGCTAGGGCGGCTGAACTCCGCAAGGCGAAGTATGATCAGTCTGTTAGGGATGAGGTGCTGAGCGAAGGTAGTTTGGTGTACATGCGTGACCACACAGTCCGTGGTCGCCATAAGATCCAAAATCATTGGTCCACCATTGCTTATAAGGTTCTCAAGACTCCTAGTGGTGATGGTGGGGTATATACCATAACTAACCCGTCTACACCCATCGTAGTGAAGCACGTACACAGGTCCCAGTTAAAACTGGTCCCCAATCCAATTTCACAACAGGCTCTGCCAGACCCAGGGTTGGGAGAGTTGGGTCTTGAAAGGGAGTTCGAAGATATCTCAGCACTAGTAATCGTAAAACCTGGATTTGGTCCTGCCAGGGCAGAACCCTCTACTGTCATGGACCCACAGTATGATTTGTTACAACCATCTGTACATCCTATATGTATGTCCGACACTGGCCCTCGTGAGGCAGAATCCCCCCTTCCCATGAGGTCAGGACATGACCTGTCTGGTAGTTCTATAGATATATCCCGGGTGAGGACAGATAGGCCTAGTACTACGAACATAGGGGGCCCAGTACCTATGGGAGACCCGTCACTTAATCAGGCTGTAATGCAACGACGGACCACCAGGGCTAGTGCAGGACAGCATTCAAATCTACACCACCTGCCAAGACATATGATCATTCGTACCATTAGCTCATCTCCAGGATTGGAGGACCTGCGACCCTCCTGTCCTGGCCAGACCATCGATGGCCATTTTAGACCATGGCTTTAGGTTGAATCATCGGGACGATGATTGAAAATCTAGGGGTAAATTGTGATAGAGGGAGCTATTTTAATTACTAGCTCCAACCATATCATTCTAGCCGTAATTGGTAGCCCCGCCCATATCAGCCAAGTCCATTTAAACAGCCAGGTGTGAAGCGTGACCATTCTACAACACAGTGTAAAACGTGTTGGGCTGTTGACTAAAGATTTTGGGCATACGAAGTCGTCAGAGACTTACTTGGATCTCCATCCATTTCCAAACCTATCTGGGACCGGGTGAAGGAGGGTGGACTGCTCTGCGGAAACGTCGGCTGCTGATTTGCTGCGTTTGTTCCCTGCTCCGTCAATTTTGCTACTACTGGCCTATTATCGTGGGGGGACGAGGCTAGTTCTGACTAGTCTGGCTGGACTAGCTGGGGACCGATACCGGGGCTGTCCTGAGTAGCGTGTATTTGATTTGATTTGTGTTTTTTTTTTTTCATTGATGTGATGCACTGATTAACTTTGAGGGGTTATCCCTGTCTACATCGGGAGGACCTCTTTGGTCTTACGGAGTTTCTCCGCCATTAACATTTGCTGTGTAGTTGCACCCAAGTTTGATTATTTTTGTGGTTTTATTTGTGTGAAATTTCTTCTTTTTTTTTCTTATGGTGTGATTTTTTTGGGTTGGATTCTCCAATTAACGTGTTTGCATGTATTTTCTTTTGGCGCGGAAACTAACTCAGACCGTGGATGTTTAGCCCCGGCTCTTTTAACTGATAACAGTGCATCTTTTAATATTGTTCCCTTTTCTACGTAATATATAATAAATGATATGTATTGTTGGGAAATCACATCTCTGTGTGTCATTTAGTTGACTGACCCGCAACTTTTCGAACTGGTTAATGTGCCCAGGCGCACCCTTCCACATTATGTAATGTTTTTACTTTAACACAATGTTTGCTGCTTCAATCCAGATGAGTATAGAAAAGTACTTTCTGAAAAAGGCACGTATTGAGGATGAGGACCAGCCAGAACCGGAGGTATCAGTCTGAAACAGCGCTGAACAGTCCGACCAGTATAGTAATTAGTTTTGTTATTAATTTGTTTACAATATTTTCAGGCTTCAACCAGTGCTGCTCAGGCAAAAAGACAGGGTCAGGGAGAGAAAGAAATAGTTTCTTTAGGCCTTGAAGAAAGAGTAGGAGAGGATGACAGCATCCATGCTGCTGTGAGAGAGACAGCTGAAACAACAGGTAAGGTGTACAAACAGATGTGGAAACAGGCAGGTAAGAAAGCAGGTTCCAGGACAAGGGAAATATATTCTTCTGTTTCTAGCAGACAGGACTTTGGCAACATCCAAAGGCACCAAACACAGGGGCACTGGATTCAACCCTGAGTGGTTGAACATGCTTCAGTTCAAGCCATGGTTGTACCACACACAGCATGGTAAACTTAATGGCTGGATACTATTCTATCCTTTACAAATAATCTGAAATATATTTGTATTGATTATTCGTTTTATATGATTATTTATGTAATAAATGTATTATGATAATTAAAAAACACAAAGTGTGACTGTGGAATGTCTATTTAACTAATTTCATTAATTATCAATGTACTTTTAAGGGATGTTTTGTAGACTGTGCAGGCAGCACAAGCCTGCACCCAAGAAAGGTGCCACAAAGAGGGCTTTTGTTGAGGTCGGGGCCAATACCTACAGGAAAGACTATTTGGAGTGGCACATCACCAAAGAGCACCACCAGGAGAGCATCAGATGCCAGGCATCTCTTGCATCCGGTAATTTCTGAGTCCAATAGCAGATCATATATAATAATAATATAACTTCATTTAGTATACTCCCAAATTATTTTCTAACAATTTTGGCATTAACAGGTGTCTCTGTAATGGACTCTTTCGAGCCTACTATTGTGCTAGAGCACGAGGCCATCATTGGTGGCTTCAAGTGTCTCTACTGGCTGGTAAAAAATGAAAAGGCCCACCACACCAACTACTCAAAGCTTCTGAGCCTGGCAGAGCTTTTGGGGTGTGATTACTTTAAGAAGTTAAAGGTAACACACCTAAACCGTAAGATAAATGTCACCTATTATGTAAACATACATTTAATCTTTACTTTAATGACTATACATGTTTTCCCTTTCCCAATGTCTAGATTGACCATAGGAACAATTACAGGTCTCATCGAATAATTGATGAGATGCTTGATATTTTGTCTCAGGAAATTGAGGAGCCTATTCTGATGGCCATAAGAGCATCACAGGCAATTAGCCTGGAAATAGATGAAAGCACAGATGTGTCTGTGTCCAAGCAGCTCGATCTGCATGTCAGGTATGCATTTATTTTCTTTGTCAGATATACATGTTGGTCCCTGTTGAAGAACTGTGGATACTAAATGCTTTTCTCACAGATACATGGATACACAGGGAAAAGTAGTGAACCAATTTCTGGATCTTGTTACTGTTCCGGATGAAAAAGCTGACACCATTGTGTCAGCTGTTAAAAAAGTGCTACTAGAGAAAGGTATCCCAACAGAGAGGCTGTATGGGCTCGGGACTGATGGGGCAGCTGTAATGACAGGTAATTATTTTAAACCATGTGAGAGTATCTTGGCGGTTGAATCCCTAAATATTGTGACTAAATATTGTTTTTTAAATCTAGGGCGTTTGAATGGGGTTGCAAAGCAGCTAACTGACAGCTTCCCCAAACTTGTGACCGTGGCCTGTGCTGCCCACAGACTGGCCCTTGCCTGCAAAGATGCATCAAATGATGTGAAATACATGGCCACTTTCAGAAACCACTTGCAGGACCTCTACCTGTATTTTAGAAACAGTGCAAATCGTACTGCCACTCTCAAGGCTGCATCCATAAACCTGGGTGTCAGTGACTTGAAGCTAAAGGTAATATTATTCTGATTCTGATACTAATAGTTATCTTCTGTCACGGCCACAGCCGTGCCCCCCCCGGTTTCAGTTTTTTGCCCTGCCCTAGTGTTTCCCTGTCATTGTCTTCACCTGTTCTCGTTAGCGTTATTGTGTCCACCTGTGTGTCGTTTGGTTCTGTGTATTTAGGTTTCTGTTTTGTGTCTGTTTTGTGTCTTTGTCTTGTCCTTACCATACCTGTCCGTGTGAGTACCCGATCTGTTCCCAGTTTTGAGAATAAAACCCTTGTTTCTGCCATGCCTGCCGACTCCCCTGCGTTTGGGTCCAACCCCACCTCACGTCGTGACTGAAGGAAAAGACCACAAATGGACCCAGCAGAGAGTTCCCTGAACCCTTTCCTAGGGACCCGACTTGCCCTTGGTGGACCCCGAAGCCTGCAGCGGAGGGCCCACCCAAAGTCCGGGTTCCTACTCCGGCTCCAGCCCCAGCCTGAACCCCGACTCCAGCCTCGGTCCTGCTCTGGGCCCCTGCCTTGATCCTGCCCTGTGCCCCTGCCTCGTCCTGAGGTTGTGCCGCCCTGCGCCCGGACGAACAAGGTTGTGCCGCCCAGCACCCAGACCACAGAGGCTGTTCCCGCCGGGGAGTCTTGGCCGCCTGCCGCCGGTACCCAGCCCCGTTCCTGCCCTGTACTCCAGCCTCGGTCCTGCCCTGGGCCCCTGCCTCGATCCTGCCTTGTGCCCCTGCCTCATTCTGAGGTTGTGCCGCCCTGCGCCCGGACGAACAAGGTTGCGCCGCCCAGCACCCAGACCACCGAGGCTGTTCCTCGTTCTTGCCCTGTGCCCCAGCCTCGTTCCTGCCCTGTGCCCCAGCCTCGGTCCTGCCCTGTGTCCCAGCCTCGGTCCTGCCCTGTGCCCCAGCCTCGTTCTTGCCCTGTGCCCCAGCCTCGTTCTTGCCCTGTGCCCCAGCCTCGGTCCTGCCCTGTGCCCCGGCCACCGCCTCCTCCGCCCGAGGACGTCTGGCCGCCGCCTCCTCCGCCCGAGGACGTCTGGCCGCCGCCTCCTCCGCCAGAGGACGTCTGGCCGCCGCCTCCTCCGCCCGAGGACGTCTGGCCGCCGCCTCCTCCGCCCGAGGACTTCTGGCCGCCGCCTCCTCCGCCCGAGGACTTCTGGCCGCCGCCTCCTCCGCCCGAGGACTTCTGGCCGCCGCCTCCTCCGCCCGAGGACTTCTGGCCGCCGCCTCCTCCGCCCGAGGACTTCTGGCCGCCGCCTCCTCCGCCCGAGGACTTCTGGCCGCCGCCTCCTCCGCCCGAGGACTTCTGGCCGCAGCCTGCCGCCTTGCCCGCGCTCCCAGGCGCCCCCTCGTCCGCGCTCCCAGGCGCCCCCTCGTCCGCGCTCCCAGGCGCCCCCTCGTCCGCGCTCCCAGGCGCCCCCTCGTCCGCGCTCCCAGGCGCCCCCTCGTCCGCGCTCCCAGGCGCCCCCTCGTCCGCGCTCCCAGGCGCCCCCTCGTCCGCGCTCCCAGACGCCTCCTGTCCCCTGTGCCCGTCCCCTGTGCCCGTCCTGCCCCCGGGTGGTTCCCTGGACCTGCTCCGGCCTCCGGGCCGCCGGCCTTCTGCCCAGCCTCCAGGCCGGTCCCCGGACCTGCGCCGGCCTTCTGCCCTGCCTCCGAGTCGACCTCCGGACCTGCCCCAACCCTCTGCCCTGCCTCCAGGCCGACCCCCGGACCTGCCCCGGCCCTCTGCCCTGCCTCCGGGCCGACCCCCGGACCTGCTCCGGCCTTGTGGGACGTCCGGTGACGTCCCTTGAGAGGGGCCACAGCCGTGCCCCCCCCGGTTTCAGTTTTTTGCCCTGCCCTACTGTTTCCCTGTCATTGTCTTCACCTGTTCTCGTTAGTGTTATTGTGTCCACCTGTGTCGTTTGGTTCTGTGTATTTAGGTTTCTGTTTTGTGTCCAGTCTTTGTCTTGTCCTTACCATACCTGTCCGTGTGAGTACCCCATCTGTTCCCAGTTTTGAGAATAAAACCCTTGTTTCTGCCATGCCTGCTGACTCCCCTGCATTTGGGTCCAACCCCACCTCACGTCGTGACATCTTCTGTCTATTCATAACTAATCATTATTGCATATGACATCTACAGGAAGTGAAGGACACACGCTGGCTCTCACAGCACAAGGCCATTGAGACCCTACAGAGGAACCTGAGTGCCGTCCTTGGAGCCTTGGCAGAGGTGCGCAAATGTCCTGGGGCAAAGGGACTCTACACATTCTGTGCTACGTACAGATGTGGCTGCCGTGTACCTCCAGGCCGATGTTTTGCCCCACCTCGCCTGCCTCTCTAAAATCTTTCAGAAAGCACATGTAAATTTCTTACATATCAAAGAGCAGGTATGATAAATGTGCACAATCTAATTCAAATCTGCTTGATGTGATGCATTGAAATTATTGTTTGCATGAACTAAATGGCTGGAAATGTTTTTTTAAATTTAGGTTCCTGTGACAATCCAGACTCTAAAAAATATAAAAGAGGCTGGACAAACTCCACTCCCTGGATCCTTCTTGTCTCGCCTCCATGAGGACCTTGATGATCCCCAAGGACTTGGAGCCTTTAACATTCAGCACGAGGAGGAGAGGGATAGGAGAGGGCGAGAGGTCCAAGATGAGTCACGGGTGGGGAAATGGGCCAGATTCCAGCGAGAGGTAAATGATCATTTGCTTAGTGCATGAGTACAGCACTCTTGTTAGGAGAGCTTCACTGTCTACACATGACAAGATAAAAAATTGATTAGTGCCTCACAGAACAGTGTGGCTGGCCTCAACCGTATCAATCATTATGGGGTCCTTGTATCTACCTGTAGCAACAGGTTGGGGTGGGGAAAGGTCAAATTCAAAATAGATCAAACATTGGGTTGTTTCAGAACACATACAGTAAGCCTGAGTCATACCTCCGTTTTTACTTTCTCTATGCACTCAGGCGTGCACACGCGCTTCTCTTTTTAGAATTGTATATGCCTGTGGTAGGTAAGGGTAGGTAAGAGCGAGAGAGTAGACCCTTAAAGTATACCTATGTGCCTGTTTAAAAACGAAAAAGTTAGAATTCTTTAAAATCTCCTCTTGCTGTCAGAACATCTTCCTCGACTCTGCCTTTTAGCCTCTGAGCTTTGAACGTTCTCTGGAACTTCTTGAATTATTAATGGTTTTGCCAGAAACATATTTTCATCTTTCTTTCTGTCTTTTGAAACAACCTTGAGTTAGCCGAATCATACATTGATTTTCTTTTTTAAAGATAATCCAAAACAAAGAGAGGTTTTGTGAATCTGTAACAGTATTTTGACCAAGGTTTGGACTGGTCCTGGTGGGGTTCCAGTAAAGCAGGTCTGCTTCAGGGACAGAGACCCTGAAGAGAAGACACCTGGTGTCACGGTTCACACGGCGTCTGAGCACCGATCTGCGTCACCGGAATATTAGACGCAGCTGTTTTGTATTGACTCTCGTGCACTTTCATCCCAAAACGCAGACTCTTTGCCTGCTTTATCACACCTGGCTGACCTTGAGTTCCCTCACACCAGGCACCTGCTCTAACTAACCACCTCCATTGCTATAATCAACCTGCTGCTCCCCACCTTCAAGAAAAGGCTCAAGACGCACTTGTTCCGGGAGTACAACGGCACTTAAGAATGCTTGGCTGGACCTGATGTTAGTTTCCTCCAGGATCACAATGACTCTTATTGAGAGACTTGTTGGTTAGTTGTAACGGTTTTAAATTCTTGTACTCGCTGTGAAATATTTTACTGTTTGTTTTTCTACAGGTACACTCTTGCACTTTTTGAGTTTTATGTTGTTTAATTGTAACTTGTTTAACTGCATGCTCTTATGGTTTTTCCCCTTGGCACTTATTTGGTTTTTCACAATGTATGCTTCATGTTTTGGCTGCTCGCAATGTTTGGGGCTATCTCGTTATGATCAGTGACCTATGCTCTTTTGTAAAGCTCTCTCTTGGAAGTCGCTTTGGATAAAAGCGTCTGCTAAATGCATAAATGTAAGTGTGCTGACACACAGCATGAATAATGTCTGACAGCCCCTCACCTTTAACATTTAGTACATCTCTTTCTCACTATCTCTTTCTCAAACTCGCACTTTCTTTTGTATATGACACAAAAGGTTTGAGGAGAACAAGAAGTTCAGTATTTTTGTGGAAGCAGAGAAAACGTTTTAAGATGTATTGGATTTAGTGTGCTTTTGTGAATAGTTGTCTTTGTAACACTGTAGATTGCCTTAGATCAATATGTGCTTATGCTTAAATGACATTCTGAGTGTGTCATTCTGAGACTGTATATGATTGAGTGGATTTTGTGTGTAAGAGGGAAAGAGCTTATGTTTACATGCATCTGCAACATCTGTGCCAGGAAATAAATACTGTTTGAATAAATTCTGTGATCTCTAGGTAGATTCCATGGATTCTCCGTAAATAAGACAATACATGTTCAAATACCAGGAGCTCACATGAGAAGGCATACCATATATTTAGCCAAATGCCCACATTAATTTAGGCAACAATTCAGTGTTTGTCAGCCATATGGCCCCTCCTTAAATTTAGGAATGCCCAGGTCTACTTCCATCCGTTGCAGCCCGTTCGGTTCATCTGCCACCGTCTCGTTGTCCCCGCCGTGTCCCGTAAGTTAGCAGGTTTCTCTTTTTATACTCCTCCTCTTTCCCCTTGATCCCGTTGATAGGTTGGTTAATAATTGTCCAGGTAATTATCCATGTCAAAAGTGAATTAGCAATTGGCTAGCCCCAACAGGAAGTCTGTGTGAGGAATAGTTCATGCAACTCACATGGTGCATACATAGTAAAAGATCACACAATACACAGTAGACATACGAGATCACAGCAATCACAAATGTCACAGCAATCAATAAATGTCACAGCACACTAGTGACCGCAAACCAGAAACACCATAACATTCACCTATACATTCCCAATAGGCTGACATTTACACTATCATTTTATGATTTTTTAGAATACAAGCTTCCCAACAAACCCTTGTCATTAGACAAAATACACAAATTAACAGTTTTCCCCTCATAGCAATAATATGCAAAATTTTCATCATCCGTCCACAAGCACTGTCAAATAAATGGATCATCTTCCTGCCACACTGGATTCCATCTAAATCCCTGCACCGTACTCGGATGCAGCCTAAGCCTGTCACACTAGCTGTCCAGGCCTTTCCCCTCAGTCTTGCAAAGCCTCAGTCAAGCTGCTGCTAAATTCTACCCCCCCATGGGAAGCCTATGGAAATGGGTTCCCATAACAAGCCGTCTCCAAAGAGTTCTCTTTCTGTTTAGGCACACGCTCGCTCCCTCTATTTTGCGACTCAGACAACTTCATAATGGGAATGAGACTGGGCTGAAATGAACCTCTCTCTGAGCTGTGTTGGATGTGTCCCCCCACACACACCTAATGTATCTCACTCTTTTCCTCTTTTTTCTCCATCTTATTTCCACAAAGACTGATTGTGACTTTTGCTAACCATTCTGATCTTGCCTTACAGTACATTCTGTTTTGCTAAAGAGAATGTACAATAAACTTGTGAGCCCATGATGGTTCATGTGGCTGGTTTTCTACGGTCCTTCAGAATATTCATCCCAAGGTGAGAACAACAGTGGCACCTAGCACTGTTGTTCTCACTGAACAACAGTGAGAATGACTCCAACCTTTTTGTCTTTCAACTTTAACCTTCACATAACATTGTGGATTGACAGTGGAGGATGAGAAGTAAGTATATAATATATCTTGTTCAGAGCCCCTCAAAGGCCTGCGAGACAGACCACCCTATTTCCTGTCATCACTGCGGCCCTTTGGTTGTTACATCATGTTGCTGATGGCTACCTCTCATGCCCATTCAGCTAGAGGGATGGATGGAGACAGTAAAGAGATGTAAAAGCCTCCCCACCATGTTGTGCATTCTTATTACGGACCACTCTTGAGACATAGGGAAAGAAGAAACTAAGAATGAATTACTTTGGAGAGTGGCTGAGGTTGAGGTGGGGCTTGGGGGATAAGAAACAACATACTATGTTTCTGCAAATCAGGAGGTGACACAAGGTTTTAAACATGGACAATGGGACAGACACAAGCTGGAAACAGTACTATCAGTCACTGTCTCTGGCTGGGCACAGAGAGTGAGAAGAAATCAGGATGATAAAGGAGTAGAGGCTGCTGGGAGCTAGCTGCTCTGTCTAGTTCCCAACAAAACAGAAAAGCCTTCCCTCAGTGGGAGTGTAGATACAGCTAGCTCTCTCTCTCTCTGTGCTCCTTCCCAAACTCACCTTCTTTCTCTCTATCTCTCTCTCCCCCTCTCTCCCTTTCACCCTCTCATCTCTTCTCACCAAGCAGCCGTTCCCTCCACAGTAGCCTTGGCACCAGTCCATCTGAGCTGGCCTATCAGAGCCAGACCCCCCTGCTGCCTTGGCCCGTGATAGTGGCATACTGGACAAATGGAAGATGCTGGAGGAGACAAATGCAAAATCCTGAAGCTATGAAAGAACTGGGCCAAACCATGTTGACCCTAGTTATGTAGAGTATTTGGGTTGTGCTGTGTTGTGGTAGCATATTTTATGTATGTGTGATTAGGGATGCGTATTGATAAGATTTTAACGATTCTCCTTATCAATTCCTGTTTATCGATTCGTTATCGATTCTCTTATCGATGTTCCCCTCTATACTGCCATAGGTCTGTGCGTCCTGCACCCCCCCACACACACACTTGTTCTAAACGAATTTCTCAAACTGGCTTTGACTGGCTCTGAAATTAGCTAATACCTATCACCTCTAGGCCACTTCAGGCCTCTGTTTTCAAAACAAAATCTGGTCGGAGATAGAAACTTTCAAGCTTCTATTACTCAACATCAGTAGGATTTACAGGGGTCCTAACAACAGGGAAAATAACTTCAGTGTCACCTTTCAAAAAAAAAAAACATTTACATGCATGTACTCCAAATGGTTCAATAACAGCTTTCAATGTACTTTGGGTATGTTGTTTAGGCGTTTTCAGGTACATTTAACAGCACAATCAAAAGGTTAACCAATTAAAATGCTAAGTTTAATAATGGATTAAAATCCGATATGCTCAGTTTAATAATGCGACACGCGAACGTTTGCTGATAACACACGCCGCCCCGATAACGTGAAATGATCAATAAGATCAATACTAATGGGAGACGAATGCCGGAGCTAAAATGTATGCTTCATAATCGACGGGACAGAAGATAACTAGATCGACTACACACAATAAAGGCAAATTGCTTCACACAGTAACAAGTGGTTGTGATCACTTTTGAGCAGTTTAGCTCTACCTTAGATAGTTAGAGATGAAGCGCGAACATTAGCTGCGCTGTTGCATGCATTGAACACATGACGTTCCAGTAACTTCATTCCATGCTGTGTGTTCAAATGCTTCTTCATATTTGTAGTATTTCCTCCCTTCGACAAAATATAATTTTTACACGCGTTACAAGTGGCGTTGTTGTCATTTTGTCGTGTGAAATACAACCAAACTTTAGAACACTTCTTCCTAGTTGCCATGTTTGCTGCAGTCTGTCTATGCACAAACTTTTATAGTTTATTCAGACAGACGTTCGCGTGTCCCATTATTAAACTGAGCATATCGATTTTTAATCCATTATTAAACTTAGCATTTTAATTGTTTAACCGCACAGAGAATCGTTAAGGAATTTTGCTAACGATTCCAAGGAATCGATTCACTGGGAACCAGTTCTAAACAAGAACCGGTTCTCGATACCCATCCCTATGTGTGATACACACAAGATGTGTACACAATTGTTTACTAAATACTGTTATAAAAGTAATTGTTTTCTTTTATTATGGACAAAACAAGCGAAGACTTTTATTGTGATAGGTTGCTGAGACCGGGAGATTGGGTATGGGGAAGTGTCTCCACGATTGCATGCTCACATATACGCAAGAGCTGTGAAGAGTACAGACACAATTCCCCATTCTCTTCATTTATTCTCTCCGTTCATTCTCTCCTGTATTCACAGGTAACAGTAAAGCCAGTCAGGCCTCCTGAGCCGAGGGCTGAGGCCAGCGGCTGTGACGTCTACTGAGGCAACGAGACACAGACATACCAGGAGAGTTGAGAAGATGGCTGTCTTAACCCTTGTGCTGCCTTCGGGTCACATGACCCAAAGGTTCATAACGAACCATCGTTGTGTTTACCCAATTTTACCCAATACAAAAACAAATACAAATAATTTTCTTTTAACCTTCGCAATGTGGGGGGTCTGAGACAGCCCAACGGTTAACCCTTGTGTTATCTTCGGGTCATTCTGACCCATCAGTCATTGTGACCCACCGTCGTATTGCGACAAATTTACCTCATACAAAAACAAAGTGAAGCATTTTCTTTTAACTGTCGGGCTGTCTCAGACCCCCTACATTGGAATGGTTAAAAGAAAATTCTTTTTATTTGTTTTTGTATTGGGTAAAATTGGGTAAACACAACAATGGTTCGTTAAGAACCTTTGGGTCATGTGACCCGAAGGCAGCACGAGGGTTAAAAGAAAATGCTTCACTTTGTTTTTGTATGCAGTAAAGTTGTCGCAATACGACGGTGGGTCACAATGACTGATGGGTCAGAATGACCCGAAGATTTACATTTACATTTATTCATTTAGCAGACGCTTTTATCCAAAGCGACTTCCAAGAGAGAGCTTTACAAAGTGCATAGGTCACTGATCATAACAACAAGATAGCCAAAAAACATTGCGAGTAGCCAAAACATGAAGCACACATTGTGAACAACCAAAGTAAGTGCCAAAGGGAAGAACCATAAGAGCATGTAGTTAAACAAGTTACAATTAAACAACATGAACAGCTATAAGTGCAAGTGTACCTGTGGAAAAAAGCAAGCAATAGTAATAAAACAATATATCACAGCGAGAACAAAAATTTAAATCAGTTACCACTAACCACAAGAGCAACAAGTCTCTAAGCAAGAGTCATTGTGATCCTTGAGGAAACTAACATCGAGTCAAGCGAACCGTTCCTAAGTACTGTTGTACTCCCGGAACAAGTGCGTCTTGAGCCTTTTCTTGAAGGTGGAGAGACAGTCAGTGTCTCTGATGGAGGTGGGGAGTTGATTCCACCACTGGGGGGCCAGACAGGAGAAAAGCTTGTGTTGGGACCGGGCGGTCTTGAGCGGTGGGACCACCAGGCGGTTGTCTGAAGAAGACCGTAGGTGGCGGGTGGGGGTGTAAGGCTGCAGGAGAGACTTGATGTAGACGGGTGCAGTCCCGTTCACTGCTCGGAAGGTCAATACCAGGGTCTTGAATCTGATACGGGCCATGATAGGTAGCCAGTGGAGAGAGATGAGGAGCGGGGTAACATGGGAGCGTCTGGGTAGATTGTAGACCAGGCGGGCCGCCGCGTTCTGAATCCTCTGAAGAGGGCGGGTTGCACATGCTGGGAGACCAGCGAGCAGCGAGTTGCAATAGTCCAACTTGGAGAGGACGAGTGCTTGGACTAGCAGCTGGGTGGAGTGCTCAGACAGGTATCTCCTGATCTTCCGGATGTTGTAGAGGGTGAATCTACACGACCGGGAGACCGCAGCAATGTGGGCCGTGAGGGAGAGCTCGTCGTCCATGGTAACCCCAAGGTTCCTGGCAGAGGATGAAGGGGTCACCGTAGATAACACAAGGGTTAACCGTTGGGCTGTCTCAGACCCCCCACATTGCGAAGGTTAAAAGAAAATTATTTGTATTTGTTTCTTCTATGCTATTCTATGCTATTCTATGCTATTCTATTCTTCTAGGCTTCTATGAAACTTAACTTGTCCCAGCTGTGCATACTCTTCAAACAGCTTGATGGCCTCCTCCCTGAGGCCCTCGGAAAGTGGTTTGTCCCAGGTGTTTTGGGCCATATTTCCACTCGCTGTCTCCTGGAATGCTTTCCTAACGAGTATGGCACCTTTCTGCTTCAGTGGTGTGACGAGTCCAATAGGGTCATAGAGCCCAGCAACCTGACTTAGCAGTTGTCTTCTGGTGAGAGAATCAGGTGTTTTTGATCTCACCTCCTCCATCAATAGGTCTTGGCCTGTTCTCATCTTTCCTCTCCTTCTGGAGAAATTGATTGAAGCCATCAGGTAGAGTTTGTCTTCCTCTACTACATATCCAATACCTAACGCCTTATTGTCCTCATCTTTCAACTGATTTGGCAGGACAAATGTTTTGTGCGTCTCAGAGGGCGTCCTCGTTGTGGGGTCTGCTACTCCCCTTTCATGCCTCTCACTTTGCGTAGACTGGACCCATGGCTTCAGAGAAAATCCACCTGCTTGCAGAATTTCCTCAACCTCCTCGGTCACTTCGCTCAGTCAGTTAGCATTATTGTGGGATGTTAGGACATTATCCATGTAGCTATCTTCCTCCAGTACCCTTCGTGCCTCCTCCAGGTGAGAAAACTTGGTGAGCATTGCAGTTTCTCGCATAGCCAGCTGTGCTATGCATCCAGCAGGCCTGTCACCTATATTCACCCTTGTGATGACATACTCCCTATCTCTTCATCTTGCCGGTCCCTCCAAAGGAACCTGTGAAGATGCATCTCACGTTCCTCCAGCCACACAGAGTTGTACATCTTCCTGACATCTCCTAAGGCTGCATGCACTCCTTTCCTAAACCTTAGCAGGACGGCCCTGATGGGGTTCAAGACATCCGGCCCTTTGAGCAACAGGTCGTTCATGCTCACTCCTCTGAACCTCTGACTGCTGTTCCACACAAGTCACACTGGAGTAGTGACTGAGTGGGGATTTGGTGCTACTAGATGACTCACATACCAAACTGGTCCCCTTAAGTGTTCAGCTATCTTCCTTGTGAGTCTCTTTGCAGCTCCACGCCCAACCTTCTCGTGGACTTGAGCGGTGTAAGCAGCAAACCACTGGTTCCTTACTGAGCCTTTTCTCAGTTCTTAAGTAAGTAAGTAAGTAAGACTTTATTTATATAGCACATTTCATACAAGAATTGTAGCTCAAGGTTCTTTACATAAAATCAATAAAAACAATAATACAAGTGATAAATAATTCAAACAATAATAAAAATCCCAATAAGATCTCTGTTCAAGAGAGAAAACAACTTAAAAAAGTAGGAAAACCCTTTTGAGATAAAATTACTTAAATGCTTCGGTAAAAAGGTAGGTTTTAAGCTGTCTTTTAAAAATGTCTAGAGTGTTAGCTTCCCTAATATTTATGGGTAATTTGTTCCATAGTTTTGGGGCGTAATTGACAAAGGCCGAATCACCAATCTTCTTATGACTGCTTCTGGTGACCTCTAATAGGCCTGCATCTGATGATCGCAGTGTTCTAGCTGGTGTGTAGTTTATAAAGGAGTTAGCAATGTAGCTAGGTCCTTGTCCGTGTAGAGCTTTGTATGTGAGGAAAAGGACCTTAAAGTCAATTCTGAAGGTAACAGGGAGCCAGTGTAAAGTAGCTAGGACAGGACTAATGTGTTCTCTCCTTTTAGTTTTGGTTAATAATCTAGCTGCAGAATTTTGAATGAGCTGTAGTCTTTCAGTGGTTTTCTTGGGAAGACCAGTGAAAAGTGAGTTAGAGTAGTCCAGCCGGCTGGATATAAAAGCATGAATTAACTTCTCTGCATCATTTTGGTTTATGAATGGTCGTACCTTTGCTATATTCCTCAGGTGAAAGAAAGCTGTTTTGGTCACTTTATTAATGTGAGAGTTGAAATTCAAATCTGAGTCCAGGATTACGCCGAGACTCGTCACCTCTGGTTTAAGACAGGGGGTTAAGCCTCCAAGATTCTTAATAAGCATCTCTCTTTTGGATTTGGGGCCACATAGTAGGACTTCGGTTTTGTCTTCATTTAATTTAAGAAAGTTATCATTCATCCATTTGTTTATTGCCAACAGGCAGTTTGTAATGGAATTGATGGCCTTGCATCGTTGGGTTCAGTGGATATATATAGTTGTGTGTCATCCGCATAGCTATGGAAATCTATGTTATGTTCTCTGATTATGTCGCCGAGTGGTAACATATAAAGAGAAAAAAGTAATGGACCTAAGCAGCTTCCTTGAGCAACCCCGTAGAAGTTCTCATGTTTCTTGGACCTATGGTCACCTAAACTAACATAAAACTTCCTTCCTGTGATATATGATTTCAGCCAGTTCAATACACTATCCGTGAACCCAATAAGCTTTTCCAGTCTATTGATTAGGATGTCGTGATCAATTGTATCAAATGCTGCACTGAGATCTAACAGGATAAGGATAGAGACTTTATTTGCATCAGAGTTAGTCTGATGCAAATAACGTCTCTATCCTTATCCTTATCCTCTTAAGAAGGTGGCCTCAACTCCACTCCGGTTGTTGGGAAGGCAAGCAGGATCCATTATCCAAGGATACCTCGCATCCCAGTGTGGATACTTGCTGTGTTCATCCTCCATGATGTACGTCAGGCCATCTTTTATTATTTCAAATTCCCTTTCCTCTGCTAAGGTCATCTCCTTTCCTCCAGGCTGGCAGTTCCCACAACGACATCCACCACATTTTGGCTCGCAGGCTGCACCAATACTATCCCATTTCCACCACTCAAGGAAGTCACAGTGAGTTGCAGCTGTATGCCTAGCCTCGACGATGGTGTCCTGCATGGGAACTGTCTTGGTCATGAAGGGAACCTCAGCAGGGATCTCCTCATATTTGATGGCAGCTGTTCTGATAGAACGAGCAAAGTGTGTCTTCGACTCATGTGCCGTCATATTTACTTGCTCAAACAGATCAGGGTGTGCTCCGCCCACTGTCTTTCCAAGAGGGCTCTCCCACAAGACGAGATCTCCCACAACCTTCACCCTTTGTGGGGCAAGTCTCCCTTCTCTGTGACTTATGAGCAACTCAATCTGCTCAGGTCTCCTCAGCTCATCAGGTTCAACTTCTGGGAAGAATCTCCTCAGCTCTTCAGGCCTGACAGCTTTGTGAACTTTGGCGATGTCCTTCAGCCCATAACAGATTAGTGGGCCCTCTCAGTTCCCTTGGAGGTTTTGATTCGAACTCTGAGAAGGTATCTTCTTGTGGCTACTTTGGTAGCCATTCCACCCACTCCATGCACAACAAGTGTGATCTTCTCACTCATAAGCGCAGCTAGTTCAGGCAGGGCAATTGGGCAGCGTGCGTCAGTCATCGGGGACGTAAGGCGTCTTACTCCACCTTCCTTTCTTCCGCCCACTACCACACCCATGTTAGCAGCACATATCCATTTAGCCACGTCCGATAAGGCGTCTTTAAAAGACGCGCAGATACGCACACACTAATCCCGGTTGTTGTATGATCAGTGCTGCTGCCAATGCTGTTTCTGGTCCCGCGTCTGTTGGCTGTCTTGTTTTTCGGCTTTGCCATGGGCGACTCCTCTGATTCGGAGCCGACCCGTTTGTTGGGGGTGTTTGGTGGAGGTTCCGATCGATCACCCGGAGGTGCACCCTCCGTGGACCTCGGCGACGATGGGAATGGCCAAGTCGACGCAGCTCGCGTCTGGCCCAGAGATCGGCTACCATCACTGATTGGCCAGTCCATCGCATCCTCGACTCCCTGTACGACCGGGGTGTGTGTCAGTGGCAACCACGAGGAATTGTTAGATTTTTTCATGGAGTGCGGCGGTATCGCTCCTCCCGCTCCCCCGAGCGCTCCGGCAGGGTGTCCGTGCTCCTCAAGGGGTGTGATCCCAGGATGTCCGAAAACCTGACTCTGCCCGAGTTCTACGTGGCTTTCGGCGTATACCGCGACACGCTCTGCGAGGCTTACCCTGAGCGCCGCGTGGAGTTCGATACCTACCTGGCATTGATTTCCGATCTAGCGATGCGCTATGGCGGAACCCTCTTCTACGAGTATCACAAATGCTTTTCTGCCAAGGCTGCATTGTACATTCAAAAGTTCAACGTCCGTGTGGATTGGTCAGTGCTCAACCTCGATCTGGTCAGCAGGGTGTTCACCGGGCACGTGCCGATGTGTTGTTCTGTGTGCGGTTCGTTGGCCCACACGATGAATCTGTGCCCGAGGACTGCATTCGCACCGCCGATCAAGGCAGAGGGGTCGGCCTACGGTGCCTCCGCCTCGGGCGGTCAAGCCGGTCGAAGGAAGGTACGGCCCTCCTCCGGTGCAAGCACCTCGCTGTGCATCACGTACAACGAAAGTGTTTGTCGGTTTACTAATTGTAGGTTTCTGCATGCTTGCAGTTATTGCGGGGACGCTCATCCCCGATCTGTGTGCCCTCGTCGGGCCCGCCCGGCTCCGAAGGGGAAATGATTAAATATCCGTCAACCCCAGTCAACATATCCAGACTTTCTGTTGCGTTGGGGAGTCATCCCAATCGCTGTTTTGTGTCTTATTTACTAGATGGTTTGGTGCACGGGTTTCTTGCTGGTCTTTGTTATCTGCCTGACGTGAGTCATGAGTGCCCCAATTTGCAAACGGCGATCAAAGAGCCAGCGGTCGTCGAAGCGCTCCTCGAGAAGGAAGTGGCTAAAGGGTTTATGACCGGACCTTTCCTTGCGCCCCCTTTCGCCCCGTACAAGTATTCTGGCAAGAAACGCCTCATAATTGACCAGTCTTCCCCTCACGGCGGCGTCGTGCCCAGCATGAATAGTTTGATTCCCCGGGAGCCGTTTTCTCTGTACTACGCTAGCGTCGATAATGCAATCAGCATGATAAAAACCGCAGGTAGGGGCGCGAGGCTGGGGAAAGCCGACATCACCGACGCATTTAAGGTCATGCCTCTTCACCCCTCTCAGTGGCATTTATTCGGCGTCAGGTGGGGCAGCAAGCTGTACTTCTCTGTCAGGTTGGCTTTCGGCTGCCGCAGCAGCCCGCGTATTTTTGACTCGCTGTCGGAGGCGCTGTGCTGGATCCTGGTGAATGTCCACAGGCTGCAGTTCGTTTTGCACCTGCTGGACGATTTTTTGGTGGTGGATTTTCCGTTGTCTCCACCCGCCCGCTGTATCTCGGTGTTGAGGGACATGTTTGGGCACCTGGGCGTTCCTGAGGTTTCTCAAGTTCACGCCTCTTGCTGTTCCCTCTTGGACAGAGAAGGAAGTGGTGATCTGAGGAGCTTCTCTTTTTGCGGTCTACATTCCTGCATAGGTAAGTGTGCAGGAATGTCTACAGCCGTCATCATACTTATGACACCCTAAGCACGCACCAATCCTTTCCTCCAGTCTGGCAGTTCCCACAACGACATCCACCACATTTTGGCTCGCAGGCTGCACCAATACTATCCCATTTCCACCACTCAAGGAAGTCACGGTGAGTTGCAGCTGTATGCCTGGCCTTGACGATGGTGTCTTGCATGTGAACTGTCTTGGTCATGAAGAGGACCTCAGCAGGGATCTCCTCATATTTGATGGCAGCTGTTCTCATAGAACGAGCAAAGTGTGTCTTCGACTCATGTGCCGTCATATTTACTTGCTCAAACAGATCAGGGTGTGCTCCGCCCACTGTCTTTCCAAGAGGGCTCTCCCACAAGACGAGATCTCCCACAACCTTCACCCTTTGTGGGGCAAGTCTCCCTTCTCTGTGACTTATGAGCAACTCAATCTGCTCAGGTCTCCTCAGCTCATCAGGTTCAACTTCTGGGAAGAATCTCCTCAGCTCTTCAGGCCTGACAGCTTGGTGAACTTTGGCGATGTCCTTCAGCCCATAACAGATTAGTTCATGGGCCCTCTCATCTTCCTTTTCTGACACCTTCAGACCCCTGAACTTCTTGCAGAAGAAAATCCTGTCCTTATGTTTCTCATCTCCACAGATAATGCATCCCTCCTCAGCATCCTCTTTCTTTGTGGCTTGAGTTGAGGCATATTTCTTGTTAAATTTCATTTCTGCTTTGTCTGAACTTTCTGGCTTCTTTGTGATTTGTAGGTGCTCTAGCCTCTCAAATCTCCTCTTGCTTCTTCAGAAAAGCTAATAGCATGTCAAAGTGCTTATCGTCAGTGACATCATTGCTAGGATCCACCATGAACATCAGCCAGTCCTTCTTCAAACCCTCAGGAAGCTTGCTCTCTGAAGACCTCACCACCAGTGGGTTTTTGATGGTGCCGGTACTTCCTAGGTCTGTGAGGTCAGCGAGAGCTTTTCCAATGGTCTGAATAAGGTCTACTACTTTCCTTGGCTGATTTCCTCTGACTGGCTGAATCTTCTCAAGCTTTTGAAAGTCTCTTTCCTCTGCTGCAGGAATCCATGACTCCCAGGCTGCGAATGCGTCAGCTGTTTCTTTAATCAACTTTCCCACTACAGTATGTTGGATTTCAAATCCTTCACAGTTGCTGCTTTCCACAGGTAGTCCATATGTATGCCTACAGGCTTTTTCTGCTTCTTCAAAAGCAGCCTCTAGCATCTCTGATCCATATCTGCTCCAGAGGTTGGTTTGAACAATCTGCTTTACGTCATTGAACTTTTGCTCACATTCACTGCCGTATTTACTTAGGTCTGCATCTTGCTCCAGACTTAGCACATCATCTTTACCATCTTCTTCGGCTGCTAGCTCTGCTTCGAACCCAGTCCTGTAGTCATCGTTGGCCTCAATAACTTTCCTTGAGAGCTTTGCAAATTCTTGTCTGAGTTCTAACTCAGTTAAATAGCCTGCTTTCCGGCTGAGACAGTTAGCTTGCTTGGTGAAGGAGGTCTTTGCAACCATCCTATATTTCTTAAACTGATCCAGTGTTTTGCCGAGAGCTTCGGCTGCCATCTTGAGCGTAATGATCTATTTTCTCTTTAACTCTCAACTTATTTATTTAGGTTAACTGATTGGGTTCCTAATGCCTCTTGAATAGCCTTGCTGTCTAGCAACTCTCCTCTGCATCCACACTCTGGACTCACTGAAGCCGTTAATCTTCTAGTCTTGATGCAGCTCTTTGGTTATCAATCAGCGTTTGTTTTCAACTGTCAAGTTATCAGGGGATTCTTAGCTTCTGCCCAAACTTGAAAAAAATGCCTTGGTCATCAACAGGGTTAAAATGGAAACGACTCAGACGGTTTCTTAATTCTTCTTCGATTTATTTAAGTTAGTCATTGGTTTAAATACTTATTTTCAGTGCAACACGTCTTTTCAGATTGAAAACCTTTACAAGAAACAAACACAAAAGATACATCAAATACACAAACAACCATCAGGTTATTCTCACCCTTACACCGTTTCACCAAACAACATACTTCAAACAAGCATTACTCCCACTCTACACTAAACATTCCATTAAATGAACTAACACGAGCACCCAGCAGTCAGATATAAATTACTAACTAAAAAAACTCAAGTACACATTTACAATAGATGACCATTAAACAGATCAACAGATAACATCATCAAACCATTGTCCTACCAGTAGCATCCCTGGAAATGCCCAGCAAGCTAAGTCCCCAATTCACCATCCATTAGCAGTCACCATGTGCTTTATCAACATTAACACACACTACCTGTGCCTAAGTGACTCTGCACTTCCTATTTCCTGGCATGAGGACCACTTCCTGTTTCAGAATAAAATTTGTAATTTCCTCAAAACAAAAGTCCTTTTCCAGTTACGATCTGACAGCACACTCACCTCTTCCATCACCATCTGGTACGCTGCTGCCACTGCCAAGGACAAGAGCACTCCCCTCCAGCAGAAGGTTGTGGTCCATCAGGACCAAAACCTCACGCCATAAGAGCAGTTTCTTTCCATCTGCTACTGGCCTCTTCAACAAGGCCAAGGACTCCCATTGACATTCATTCATTATTTAACCCAGTATCTGATTGCACTATTGCACTATATGTTGACCACTCATGCTGCTCATTCTTATCCTTATTCTTATTTTTATATATATTTTATTTTATATTTGAATTGTTTTATTCTTAGATTGTTTAGTTCTTAGGAATAGTTAAACTTCTGTACCTTTACTTAATTTAAGATTCGTATATGTATAGTGTTTGCACCTCCCTGCCACAGTAAATTCCGTGTTTGTATAACATACATGGCGAGTAAACCAAATTCTGATTCTGATTCTGAATCCCGAGGAAAGGAATATCCAAGTGAAATCCTAGACAAAGAGGGACAAGAGACACCTGAATGGGGAGATACTCACCATTGGCCGCCATGCCCGGATGACACAAACGAGAGGGGTGGAGTTGAGGTTGAAAGTGAGCTTGAGGATTTATCAATACGGACTGAGAGTCCAACGTGGGAGATTGAGACTGGAGTGAGAAGGTCAACTAAAGAGCGAAGACCAAAACAAATCTACACATATGACACCCTAGGTCAGCCTTTGATCCAACCCTTCTTTTTTTTCTCTCTCTCTCTCTTTTTATTATAAAAAATACTTTTTACACTTTTGTCAATTATTTACAGAAGATACACAATGGATCCAGACCACATGAATGCTTACATGGACAAATAAAACCACATCATAAATTGAAACCTAAACTCCCAGCTCCTGTCACCATGATTAAAGAGCTGTTTTTCACAAAGCAGTTATGAAAGTCTTCTTTCTTCAGCATGTACACCAGCCTCACATTTTTTTTTAAACATTGACACAAACCATTCACAAACTGGAATTACCCTCCCCTCATAATGTGCCATATTTCACAATAGCATACCGTACGTGACTCAAAACTGAGTTTACCAAATTAACATTAATGCCTTTTACTTTCCCCAGCACTCCAAATAACCACAGTTTCTTCCATTCTACAGTATTTACATTTACATTTATTCATTTAGCAGACGCTTTTATCCAAAGCGACTTCCAAGAGAGAGCTTTACAAAGTGCATAGGTCACTGATCATAACAACAAGATAGCCAAAAAAACATCGCGAGTAGCCAAAACATATTTTCCACTTTGACCCCACAGTGTTTACTTAACAATTCCTTAATCTTGGCAAACAACCCAACCAACATTGGACATTCCACAAAGTAATGGTTAAAGTTCTCATCAGTTCCTTTACATACATCACACACTCTACTGATGTTATTATCAATTTGATGCAAAACAACGTTTGTGAATATTCTATTGTACCTTATTTTGAAATCATTGTGCTCACACTCTATACAATTGTACTTTACATTCAAATTTCCCCACACTTTAGTAACATCAAAATCCACAAAAACCTTTGCCCATACTTTCTTTGAAGTTGGTCTCCATACCATCCACCAGAAAATCCATATAAACACATTTAGTTTGTACCTCTTAGTTTGTAGATCCAACCCTTCTTGACCATAAGTACACTGACAGCCTACCCCACTACACACATCCCTGTTTGGGGCGTGCCCAGTTACACGACACCTATCACATATTCCAACTTCTACATGCCACAAACACACTCACCATCTGGGTTTAAAGCACCTGTATATGGGACATGCATATGAATAAGGTACGAAGTGTCTGAATTTTGAAGTTTTGTTATTTGTTTGTCGGGGAGTGTGTGATACACACAAGATGTGTACACAATTGTTTACTAAATACTTTTATAAAAGTAATTGTTTTCTTTTATTATGGACAAAACAAGCAAAAACTTTTATTGTGATAGGTTGCTGAGACCGATAGAATGCCGGGAGATTGGGTATGGGGAAGTGTCTCCACGATCTCCACGAGGAAAAAACTGTTTGTGAGTCTGGTAATCCTTGCTCTTATGCTCCGGTACCATCTACCATAAGGCAGCAACAAGAATAGTCCATACTGTAGGCTGGGTTGCTGTAGTCTTTAGTAATGAAGCAGCTGTCATACTAAGAAGAGATGCAGCTGTGATGTTATGATGCAATGGTGCACCTGTAAAAGTTGGTGAGTTTTGACAGACATACCAAACTTCCTGAGTCTCCTTAAGAAATAAAGACGCTCTTTTGCAGATTATCAATGCCGCGTCCGATTGCCTGGACCAGGAGAGGTCATCACTGATCAACACATAGAGAAGCTTGAAGTAGGAGACTCTCTCAACTGGTGCTCCATCAATGTACGGAGAGAGGTTGTTTTCCTACCAAGACATTGACGTTGGTGGTGTCGTCTGAGAACTTGAGGATGATCTTGGAGCTGTGTGTGGCCACACAGTCGTGCCTGAACAGGGCATACAGGAGGGGACATAACTATTGGGTGTCTGCATTCTGTAGACTTTTGACAGGACCTCTCAGAGTAAAGTACTGTATATCACCATTCTGTGCACCTGTCTGGTTTTCTCCCATTTTCTCCTACCTCCTCTCAGCCATTTGTATTTTTCTCTGACATCATTATACCAATAAATGTGCATGATTCATGTCCTGGTATCTCAGTCTGTTGCAACATGGGGCCAGTTGTGTGTGTGTGCAAAGCCTTTGTGAAAATGAATGTGTGAGTGAGTGTGTTTGTGTATCTATATGAATATAGGCTTCTATATGCGTGAGTGTGTTTCTGTGTGTGTCGGGGGATGAGGGGGTGCACGTGTATGTGTTTGTGTGTGTATGTCCGTTTCTACCGGCAAAATTGTATTAATTGTGGGGAAGGGGGACAGAAATAATCACCCAGGTTAAGACTTGGGATTTAGCGCCAGCTTGACAGATGATACCTGGCTTTGTAAGATGGTGAAATCAAGCCTGTTCTTGTCAGGTGGTGGGAGATGGAAAGAAATTAGGCAGGAGGATAGAGAAGAGTAGAAAAAGAGAGAGAGAAAGCGAGAGAGAGAGTAAGAGAGAGAGAAGAGCAGAAGAGGGAGTCTGGAGCCCAGTCTTTCTCCGAAGAATGAGTGAAAAGCAGGAATTGATTTCCTCATCTTCTTCTTAGCTCAGTGAAATCTCTCAGCTGGGGTCACAAGTCTGGCCACCCTCACTCATTATATCAGGCAATACTATCACAGCAACACTTCCTGAAGCTGGAGCCACTGTCCCCTTGCCAATGCTGTCAACATTGAACAATTATTTGTTTTTCGGAAAGAAACTGTAAGAGTAGCTGTCAACCAGCTAGATATTGAGCTTACAAAAAAATGACCAAGTAAGACTATTCACCTTTTGCTAGGTCTT
Organism: Osmerus mordax; assembly: GCF_038355195.1. Taxonomy (NCBI): domain Eukaryota; kingdom Metazoa; phylum Chordata; class Actinopteri; order Osmeriformes; family Osmeridae; genus Osmerus; species Osmerus mordax. The sequence continues at coordinate 4,221,562 of NC_090068.1, forward strand.
TGGTTTTTATCTGTCAGGGGGAAACTTGGTTGGGGTATCACCTTACGAGAAACAAGAGGTGAAAATGTGTTCAGCACAACCCTGCTGATAGGCTGTCACATGACAATTAATCACTTATTGATGATGCTCTCCGGCCCATTGGTGGGCATGTGCGTCAGTCTTGCCCGAGGGTGGTACAGATGGAGCACCATGGAGACGGGAGCTTACTGGTGACCAAGAGTGGATGAGGTAATACCTTGCAGTGAGCATCAGGAGATTCAACATTCAGTCTGAGATTCTATGCCGGATTGTCATTATAAGCTTGGCATTAAATGCTGTGAACCTATCTATTTTTAAGAACAATGAGGAAAAACAGTAGGCCTCAGCTTTAAAATATTTGTACATTCAAATTAAAGTTCACAATTAAATAAATTTGATAGAATCTGGTATTGCATGACCAGAAGTAATGTATTCCGTTGTATTGCCTGGGTATGTGGTAGAGTTCAAATTGCATTGTGCTAATTTGACATGACAACAGTGCTAATTACTGTCAGTCATGTGTTTATGTGGAACACCAATGTTTATAATGATGCATCATGTCTTTTCTCAGAAATGTTGGAAAAGTATTTGACTGTCCTTTGCTGTAGTTTGATGGTTTGTTTTGTATCTTTCTCAACTCACAAAACATACCACCATTTGTGGTACATGTTGTTTTTCGGTTTTTCGGTGAGAATAATATAGCATGTGGATTTCCAGCAATACATTGAACAATGTTAGGGCTGTTATTTATCATTAACTACATGTATGCTGTATATGCTGATTTTCCGTTTCTCCAAATGATTAATAAATAATGACTGAATAAAAGTACAGGGGTTCAGAGTAAATTATTTACATATTTCCACCATGCAACTCTTACTGTTGCTACTTTACTTGGAAAAGAATCATCAACCACTTTCGTTAATAGTCTACATTTTCTCCGTTCCACATAGAATATACAAACCACAGTGTAACAATCCTAATATTGTTTTATTCTGTTTAACCAATACAGGGCTGAATGACCTGTGCATTTCATAGGACATAATGCAATCTATGTTTGAGTGAACCTCTATACCAGGGTCAAAAATAACAACAGGCAGATAGCTCTCCAGGACCAGTGTTGGAGACCCCTGCGCTAAACCATATCCACCTATTTTCTGGTAGACCCCAGTCATACGTACAGTTCTAGGCTTTCATATACATATAATAGATTACCTTACACACAGAGTTTATTTAAATGTTGTAATAATAGTATTTGTTCACTATTATTTGATTTACCTGATGTCAACTTGATGTCACCATAGTGCAAAGGGTTTCTTTGCTCTAAAGCAAGTAACTGTTTGCTTTGAATGTGTGTAGTTGAGTGTGTATGTAGGTGTGTGTGCGCACACTCATCCCACACAGCTGAGAGCACACTGCAGGTGTCCTCTTGTCCCCTCGTGGGGTCTACGAGCATCTCTTTGATGTGGATCACACACTATGACACACCACCCACAGACCAGCTCTCTTTCTTTCCTTTGTTCCCTCCCTCCTTTTCTACGACTGTGTGTTTGGTTGCTGCGTTTGCTGCCAAAGAAGGAGATTTCTGACATGCTTGAGACAAGCACGTCACCAGCTACTGGAAACGCTACTGAGGCTTTTCGGCTCACAGACTCTGTGCAGTCAGCTACAGAGTGAAGCTTTTTGGAGTTGTGGTTTCATGAATGGTGATATATGTCCCAGTCTGTCCTGTGTGTGTGTGTGTGTGTGTGTGTGTGTGTGTGTGTGTGTGTGGGGGGGGGGGGGGCAGACACATAGAGAGACAAAGACAAAGGAGTGTGGAAAAGGAAAAGCTGAAAGAGGGAGACAGGGGACAGAAATGGAGTGGGAATTTTCAGGGAGACAGTTTGGAAGGGAATTGTATCTGCTTAGCATGCTCTTTTTCTCTCATTACACCAAGACTCCAACTGTCCACTGCTAGAGAGCCAGAGAACAGTTAGCATAAGTTCAACATCAAACATGTGACACAACTCAACAAAGATGACAGGACATTCTTCTAGCTTACTTACAGTAGGTGTCTTGTAAATATGGACAGTACATAGTGAGGATTTTAGAGGTCTACATTATTTACCTGCAACGACGTTTGTTTTTTGCATGCTTATTATTATTACCATAGCCTAAACTTTGTCAAAAGAAGCGTTTTTAAGCATTATGCCACCATTCCAACTCTCTCTGCTTTGCTCTCTCTGTAAATCACAACAGAACACAACAGAAAATATTGTTGGAGCATATGTGCATACTCAGGAAAAAATCTTTTTGCCAGGTTTTACATCAATTAGCTCATCCCGACTCAACTATACCAGTAATAATCCATTCAAATGTAAACTTTCTTCACTCTACCTAGATTATTATTTTATTTTAATTAGGGAGGGTCAGATGGCTGAGCGGTTAGGGAATCGGGCTGCCAGTTCGATTCCCGGCCGTGCAAAAATGACGTGTCCTTGGGCAAGGCACTTCACCCTACTTGCTTTGGGGGAAATGTCCCTGTACTTACTATAAGTCGCTCTGGATAAGAGCGTCTGATAAATGACTAAATCTATTTTCATATTATATACAATTATTCCGTTATTTCTGGCAAGAACCTGGAAAGAACAAAATTTGTTGGCGACAATCAACAGTTTCATTGTGAGAAGTACAAATGAAACCTGCAAACAAAAAGAAACACAGTTAGGAAGTCAATTAATTATGTTGATCACATGACATACGATGAATCTGCATTTTCCTGGAAAAGTGATGGAAAGAGTGAGAAACAAAGAGTAAGGAAAAGTGCATGGAACATGCCACACACACCACCGTTTAAGTTCCAGTATGAAGGATGATCTTTTACATGTCATATCGGCTGGCTAGTTTAACATGGCTGGGAGGGCCCTCAGTAGCTCATTATGTTGTCCAAGGAAAACGCACATAAAAAGACAAACTTTCTCTCTGAGATGATTGAGATGTCCAGGCCAGCACCTTTCCAACAGTTACATTTACATTTAGTCATTTAGCAGACGCTCTTATCCAGAGCGACTTACAGTAAGTACAGGGACATTCCCCCGAGGCAAGTAGGGTGAAGTGCCTTGCCCAAGGACACAACGTCATTTGGCACGGCCGGGAATCGAACCAGCGACCTTCTGATTACGAGCCCGATTCTTTAACCGCTCAGCCACCTGACTCCCATTACATGTCTGAGATTCTTACTGTAAAAAATCATCCAAACAGGCAGCATTGTTTCCTTGTGCTCCTTGTCTTTTATATCCATATAATAGCAAGACCATCATCATTTTAGATTACATGGGCCACATTTATGCTGCTGTCATAACTGGGGAGTGGGGGGATAGGGGGAATGTGCAGTGTTGTTTATGTGTCTGTCTTTCATGAATGAAGCTTTGAGGTGAAAAACCTCACAATAGTAGGCTGGAAGATTATGAGGCTATTTGAGGCAGTGGTTCCCAACCCTGGTCCTCAGGGAACACCTGTCCTGCATGTATTAGATGTTTCCCTGCTCCAACACACCTGATTCAAATGAATGGGTCGCTATCCAGCTCTACAGAAGCCTGCTTATGACCATTCATTTGAATCAGGTGTGTTGGAGCATGGAAACATCTAAAACATGCAGGACATGTATTCTCTGAGGACCAGGGCTGGGAACCACTGATTTAAGGACACTGCCCAACCTTACAGTGTCAGCACCTTGGACAGGTCCCAGAAGAGCTTGCAGTCTCTATTATTTATATTTCTATAGAAATATATAGAAATATAAATAATAATAATTAAAAAAAGATATTTCTGGCCCCTTCACAACTTCTCAGCTTGAACAGGAGAACAGCCCAACGGGACAGACAAACAAATTCTCAGCTACAAAAGGCGTGAATTAGCTCTGAGCTTCACCTCTGTCCCCAGGCGCATCACACCTGCTCCTCCAACCACTGCCACCTTTGATACCACCGGATTGGCTACCTTTTCAGTGACAGTCAAATAGGTGTGCTTTCTGCACAATGCCATCAGAAGGATTTAGCCCACGTTAACAGATGTTGATCTTTTCCAGCAGAACGATTCACAAGCCCCCCAGGTGGCTCTAGCGGATATCACACCGAACAAGTCTCAATCTCCGCTCTAACCCCGCCGACCCCCTTCCCTCTCCCATCCCTACTTCTTGCCCTGCCTAATCCCCCTCCTCTCCACCTCCTCTTCTGTTTTAGGGGAGCATTTCCTACTGTAGGACGGAGGTAAACAGAGCAAGGTCTAGGACTAAGTTACTAATCCAGTTGTTTATGAACCACAATAATGAATCAGAATATTAGATACAATGAACCAGGGACGGATCCAGGGGGGGGCTGAGGTGGGCTACGCCCCCCCCAGATTTCTGCCGCGCACCCCCAGCGCCCCCCCTAGCTCCTTCTGAATTCAGCCAAAAAGGTTACATGTTGAAGCTATGAAAAAGTCTGTTAGTGCTTTCAGTAATATGCTTCTTTTTTTTAAGATTCCCCAGTGATTGTCTGGTTTATAATTAGGCAACGTAGGTTAGAGCTCCGCCTCCACGTTTACCGATAAAAGTGAAATCAACCTTGAATCTTTTGCCACTCACTTATTCTCGAAGTTATTGTACTCAGCCAAGCTAGATGCATGTTTCTGCTTCCCCTGTTGACAATTTGGAGCCAGAAATGATAAAGACATCACCTTCACTAGACAAGGTTTTACCAATTGGAAAACGGCTATGTTTATTTTACATTAAACTCCAAAAACTATTTTGCGCTCAAATGAATGCCCCAAAATTTAGCTGATGCCGAGTCCGACATCTGGACTTCTGGTGTGCGTGCTGCAGTAGCTATTTAGCAAGCTCAGAAGAGTGTGCTGACATGGGCGTCGTTAGACCCCTTTTACTAGGGCACGTTCCCCAGTATAAATCTGCTGTGCCCCAGTAAAATCTTAAGTTTGAGTTTTGTAATTTACTTTATTAGTCAGTGCATTCATTTAGATTGATAATCCCGGAAAAAATAAACTCAGTATCCCAATCAATGCTTGTAAAAGTATTTAACTGAAAACACAAACCGATGCACGCAGAATTCCATGTCAGCGCACTCTTCTGAGCTTGCCAAATAGCCACTGCAGCACGCACACAGAAGTCCAGGTGTCAGACTCGGCACACAAGTCAGAATTGACTTATTCTGACTAAAACATAAAAACATAATTACATGAATTACATAATTACATGCGCAGCAAGCTTGAAAGAAAAAAAAGGGATATGAATAGGGGCCTGTGCCTCAGTACAGTTTTATGTCTAACAACGCCTCTGTGTGCTGACATGGAATTCTGCGGGCATCGGTTTGTTTTGGGTTAATTGGGATACAGCGTTAATTTTTTTACGGGATAATCAATCTAAATGAATGCACTGACAAATAAAGTAAATTGTTAAAACTCAAACTTTAGATTTTACTGTAAAAAGTAAAATCAGTAAAAAGGGTCTAACGACGCCCCTGGTCTACTGTCTATAATTGGGTGTGCTCAAGCCTTCGGCGAGAGCACGACCTTTGTTCTCTCACATATTTTTGGTGGCCAAGCAGCGAAGCTGCGGAGCCACTTAAGTGTTTTCTACCTTTTCTTATTGGGTGTGCTCACGCCTTCGGCAAGCACAACCATTGTTCTCTCACATATATATTATGTTTTTATTGTTTCTTTTTGCCCCCCCAAAGGATCTGTCAATATTTGGACTACATACACAACGTTGGTGTCAAAAGTTTCGTCTTGGTAGCGATTGAGTTGCTTGTATTTTTATTTACGTTCCGTTGCACAGTTTAGGCTGGAATTCAGTTTTTGTGGCAAAAAGTGCCTTGTGTCAACGAAGGAAACTCAGTGCTAGTCACAACGTCAGCACACGTTAGCAACGACGCATGGATACAACGTGCATTGCTGTTGCACAGCAAGTATCATATCGTGCCATGGTGTACTAGCAGCATTATACATTTAAGCAATTCAAGACTTGCATGTACAGTAGGTAATGTCAGATTAAATAATGTATTTACACTCAAGCTTGTGTGGTGCGTCACTGTCATCAATGCCACAGCCTAAACTTTATGTCAAAAGAAGCGTTTTTAAGTGTAGTTTGGCTAGCAACAGCAGCTAAGCTAGCTTGCTTGTAGTACAATTCAGCTTCTCCACGCAGGGCTCTAGACTGAGACCAAAAAGTCGCGTTTGGGGGCATATTTTCAGTTAGCAGATGGTACTGTTTGAATCGCGATTCCATCTGAAAAATACTGCCGTTGACAGCAAACGTTGTTAGAATAGCTTGTCTCAAAGGGGGTTCAGCTTGTTTCATATTAAATGGACCCATCTGCAACCAGGCCCGGGGTGGGTAATCGGGAGAATCGGGAGAGTTCCCTTTCTGTAATCATGGTCCCCCCCAAAAAAAGTTCACCCCCAAAGCAGGCTGCAACCTGCCCTGTTTGGTATACAAAAAAAGTGGTCCGGTCTTGGGCCTGAAACTCCTGGGCTGAAAAGTGGCCTCTCTCCGGCCCTGTCTGCAACTGACGCAAGCAAGCACACCTTATCCTCTCTAGTTGGGTGTGTTCACGCCTTCGGCGAGCACAACCATTGTTTTCTCACATATATAGTTGTGAGAATGCTGTCACTATGGTTTTCCTGTTTCTCTTTATTGTTGGAATGCTGCTTCAGCATTCCAACAATAAAGTCCAAGTATTGTTCTTTGAATCTTTAATCAACTTATTGTCAGTGCCTTCAAATCTTCAGCTATTAAAACCGTTCAGCTATCAAAAAATTCAGCAGTTTCAGGCCATGGGTGCTATGACTTTTCAGCTTTGTACCTCTTATGCTTGAATGAATGTAAATCAATATTCATAATATTTTTAACATGGGTTTCCAATGGAGTTCTTTCAAATCCTCTCAAACTTCTTTAAACTTCTTCAACTTCCAAATCCTTCTTCTTCCTCAATCTTTCAGCTAGAGCCGCCATTTAAACGTAAAAATGTTGACATGTTCACTCTTCATGCTTCGTTTTTGGATCAATAGATTTTTGTATAGAATTTTGTGCTGGTCGTGTACAGTTGTCTGTTGAATCCAACAGACGTACACATTTGTTCAGAGCCCCACGAAATCGAGACAAAGTCCAACTCTCGCCCCATAGAGACCAATGCAAATCTGGTGACAAAATCGTCAGAGAAAGCAAAAAGAACAAGATTTTGAAACTGCCGGTAGAGTCGTATTTCTGACCGCACAGACATATAAAGAATATCTCTGGTTTCGGCAGAGTCTTGGGTCTTGGAAAATATCCTTATTTTTTGGATTGGACGAATAGTTTTGCGTCTAGGTTAACTTGTTTGAGGTGTGGACGCTAGACACATTTCTGTTATTCTCTGCCCTCAGCGCGTTAGCAACATAGAGTTAATATAACTAGAGGAAGCAACTTTTGTCTTCCAAGATGGCGTCCCCATTCATTTCTATGAAAAGTGCTCAGTGGCGCAGTGAGGCAAGCGAGAGCGCGAAACTGGACCGCGCCATCTTTCCACTTCCGACTCTTCCGGTCTAGCTTTAAACAGTGGCTCTTTTTTTCCCTAGCTCCTAGACCTCGTGCACGCTTGCAACGAGGTCTAGGAGCTCCTAGACCTCGTGCACGCTTGCAACTAACTGTACAGGTCATACTTTGCGACAGCCAGTGGCGAGCATAGATTTATATGGTTGCGAGCGTGTGAGCTAAGGCGTTACAGTGGCAGAATGGGGTACAAGTCCGATAAGAATCAGAGACATGATGCAAACTTTACGTAAATGTATGCTGTCATTGTATAGTATTCCTTTCACTTGGTTGTTAGAAATAGGCTATAGGGCTAAATATAGGGCTATTCTAGATGGAACTCATCACATATGTTGCTTTTTTTCTTGTGATTTGAGTATGATTTCCAACGCATTATATCGGATTAAATAAACTGTTAACATGAACACCTAGCTCTGTCGTTGTTCTCGCCAGGCAAAGAAAGCTCAATAGTTATTTTGGTAACAGAAATCTTCCATAATGCAGACTCACCATAGCTTACTGTCAACTGTATTTTCAAACGAAATGCCACGAAATCACACTGCCTTCAATTTACATATCAATGTAGAAATGTGGCCTGTGTTTTATATGTTCTACAAAACCAAACGCCTATTATATAACGTGATCTAACAAGACTTGGAAATAATGTAATAAATAAAAGCTTGAGAAGTGTGTCTAAAATATACTTAATTTAACATTTGCCTTTGAAAGGGGCATATTAACAGAACTAGGCCTATATACAAGACGTTTCCATCAAATATAAGTGGGGGTGAAACTGTCGTAGGCCGAAAACTGGATATAAGACACCTCACGTTAAGCTGAGTGGAAAACACCACGATATAGGGTTGTCTTGACATTTTGCCTCTCAGTGAAACTGAGAGAACATCACATATTTACTAAAACGCTCACAAGAGATAACGAGAGGCACCCACGAGAGCTCAGACCTTGTACGAAGAACAGAGGGCAGGGCAAACTGACATTTTAGGGGTTTAGAAGATAATCACACCATGGCAGGCTAAACTGCCATTTAGATAAGGGGCGTTCTGTGCACTATAAATGCTGTCTGTATTCAATTGTTAAGTGGGCTCTATCTTGTGCTCGGAGAGACCTAAAGTATGTTGCCTTTCTGACTTGATCAATAAACTTGCCATTGCATCTGAAAACTTGGACAGACTCCCTGCGTTCGTCCTTTCACACCTGTTCGGCTAAAAAGCTAGCCACCACAAAACAGTCACTGAGGACCTTCATTGTCCCACAAAAGCAGTATGGCTTGATGACACGATAAAAAAAAACAAAGAATAATGGGTGTGTTTAACAAAAGCTTCTGAAGGCAAGACTAATCATATTTATATCATTTCTTATTGTGGTTATCAGTTAAAGTATTAATCTTCGTCTTTGTTGAAATATCTGTGGGAGTCTTTACTTTAAATCCAAGCCGGTTTTATTTGTTTTACAAAACCTCCAGAAAACCACATTGAACTTGGCGGGAGAGGTGTACGCTGGTGTACGCTGAGCCTGAAACCCAAAACACGCATGTGCACCTTTTTCTTAGTACGGTGTCTCATAGCGTACATACAGAGCGCAAACATAATCATTCACCAGAATGATCTACCGTCCGTGCCACTCAAACATATCCGTAGCCACTGTGGACCATGGCAAGACTGGGACTGGATGTGGTTGTAGAGGTTCCTTCTGCTGGTGTGGTCTGGTGCTATTGCAGACGGAGCACGACAGCAGCTCCTCTGCAATGTCGTTGTTCATTGTCGGCCAAAAGACTGTACTCCTGGCTCTGCGCTTGGTTGACTCCAGCCCTGGGTGACCTCTGTGTAAGATGTTGATGTATTCTCGGTGTAGAAGACGGGGAATGACTGTTCTGTGGCTCTTAACAACTATCCCATTCTCCACTACCAACTCGTCTCTGTGAGGGAAGAATGGACGAATGGAAGGGTGTACAGCTGTGCTGTGTGGGTCCGGAGCTCCTCTAGTCTGTTAGTTGAGATGTAGCTAACAGACATCACCTCAAACATGTCATCTGTAGCTGGACTTTGTGACATTGTCCCGTTTGGAGCTCGTGAGAGGGTATCAGCTAGGTACATGTGCTTACCCTTCTTGTAGACCAGTGTGATGTCATAGGCCTCTAACTGTAGTAACATCCTTTGCAGTCGGGCAGGAGCAGTGTGGATGGGATTTTTCAGGATTGTAACGAGAGGTTGGTGGTCAGTTTCAACGACCGTGGACTTCCCATACACGTAATCCTTGAATTTGATGCACGCAAACACCACTGCCAACAGCTCCTTTTCAATTTGAGCATATCTTGTTTCTGTGTCTGTGAGCGTGAGCGTGCGAGACGCATAGACAACGGGTCTCCCTTCCTGTAGACATGCAGCACCAAGTCAGAAACATGACGCATCACAGGTCAGTGTGACAGGTTTTCTGACGTCGTAGTAGGATAGAACCGGTGAGCTGGATAAGCATGACTTGAGACCGTCGAACGCCTGTTGATGCTGTGGAAACCAACACCACGCAGCTCAGCCCCCCCACCCCCATCCAACGCCTTCGCCTGTTACAAGTCACGTGTTTTTGTAAATGTTGTTGTGCTTATGTGCTGAGGTTTTTGTTTGTTCTCACACTGTACTCCTCTAGGAGCATTGTCTGGGTGTTGCCTTTTTCTCTCCTCCTCTCTCCTCATGTTATGCTGTAACTTTCTAGTTGGCGCCGAAAATGGCTGCCTAGGTAGGCTCTCCTGCCAAAGTAAATTCCTTGTCTGTGCAAACTTTCATGGCGAATAAAAAACAATTCTGATTCTGATTCTGGTCTTTGTGTGTGAGCTGTCTTAGAGGTGCTGCAATCTCTGAGGTTTGGGATAAACTTCCTGAGGTAATTCACCATGCCAAGAAATCGCTGCATGCCGATCCTGAGGGACTGGCATGTTTGTGATCGCCACTTTTTTGGCGGGGTCTGCCTTGAGGCCATCCTTTGTGAATATGTGACCCACATAACAGACCTGGTCCAGGTGGAACTTGCACTTGAGAGGGTTTAGCCTGAGGTTTATCTCGCGTGCCCGGTCGAGCACTTTTGTTAGGTTGGCATCGTGTTCTGCGGCATCACGGCCCCCTATGATGATGTCATCAACTATGATAGCACACGGATACCCTGCAAATAGCTGTTCCATTGAGCTGGAACACTTCGCTTGCTGAGCTTATGCCGAATGGCATGCGGAGGAATCTGAAGCGCCCGAAAGGCGTACTGAATGTGGTCAGCATTCATGATTTGTGGTCAAGCTGTATTTGCCAGAATGAGCTCTTTGCATCTAGCACAGAGAACACTGTAGCACCTGACATCTGGGCAGCAACTTCCTCGACGCTGCGCATTGGATAGTGAGGTCTCTTCAGGGCTGTGTTGAGGTCCTTTGGATTGATGCCAAGCCTGATTTCCTGTTTGTCCTTTTTGTGTGCTGCAACCATGGACGAAACCCAGTCTGTAGGTTCCGAAACTGTGGTTATGACGCCTTTGTTCTGCATGCTGTTGAGCTCAGCTTTGACTCGTGCCTGCATTGCCACCGGGATGCGGTGTGCTGGACGAACCACTGGTTGTACAGCTGGATCCAGTGTCATGGAGTATGTGATAGGGAGTTCTCCGAGCTCGTCACTGAACACGTCTTTGTATTGTATGTGGATCTGTTTGGTGAAATCTGAATTGCTCTCGGTGCTGACCTGATGGACGTGTGGGCTCATTGTGACAATTCCGAAGCGCACACACGCACAAAATCCCAATAGTGGCACTACATCTCTGTCCACTAGGAAAAAAGGTAGTGTGTGTTGCTGTCCATCTTAACAACAAAGCAGTGTGGCTATGCCTAAAGTCTCTATTTTACTGCCTCCATAAGCCACTAGGTTGATATATTTGCTGTGTTCCACTGGTCGCTTGCCATTAGCCAGCTGTCGGAACGTGTTTTCTGACATTACATTGCACTTTGCACCTGTATCAACCTTCATCTCGATTGGCCGGTCATCTACATGCAGTGTAACAAATCCTTCATCCCGTGTTTGAGGATTGATAGTGTCCACTTTGACACCATCTACATAGAAAGTGGTACTGGCACTGGCACTGCCATCGGGCTCTTGCAGCTCTAACTGGTGCACTGATTTTCCGCAGTCCCCTCTCTTACGTAGCCTTTCTTTTCAAAGCTTTGGCTGTATGACATGGACTTGCAGCATTTTTTGTAATGATTGAATTTTCTACAAGTATGGCATTGCTGTCCGAAAGCAGGACATCTGTCTCTCTGTGCAGCATGGCTGCCTCCACAGTTACTGCAGTTTGTAATGGATTTCGCCTCCTGTTGGCCTGCTTGAGGTTTAAGTCTTGACCTGTGGTGCCACCCACTAGAGTTTGGTTGAATCGCGTCAACAGTGGTGGCTGTTTGGGGCTGGGCTAGAGCCTTACTACTCTCCTCAGTCATTTCGTATATGCGGCAGATTGTAATGGCTTTAGTCAAGGTTAATTCACTGTCACGTAGCAAAGCCTTCCTTAAACTGTCATTTCTGATGCCGCACACTATTCTGTCACAAATCAGTTCATTTGTCAGGTCTCCAAAGTGACAACTTTCAGCTTTAATCTTCACGTCACTGATGAAGGATTCAATAGTCTCACCTTGCCTTTGATTCCGCGAATGGAACTTGTGACTCTCCATAGTTTTGTTGTGTTGAGGGTTGCACACTTCCCGAAATTTCCGTTTCAAGCATTCGGGGTCTTCTCTGGATTCAGCTGGAACAACGATAGCTCCATCGTCACCAGGCGCCCTCACCTCTGCTGCGTAAACAAACGAACGCTCCCGTTCGATGGCCTCCGTTCCTGCGAGATTGAGGAGGATATATGCCATTGTTTTGGCAGTCTTGTCTGAGTGCGCTGCTGCTATGAAGATATCATACTCTCGTTCGAAAATCCGCCAATTCTCGGCGATGTTCCCATCAAAAACGAGGGGGTCTGGTCTGCGAAATCCATCCATTATGTCCTTTAGGCGAGACGTTAGCTTAGTTGTCTGCTCCGCTCGAGACAAAAAAAATCACTTAGAACTCACAGGCGATGGATTCAATCCTATTCTGACACCATGTTGAAATATCTGTGGGAGTCTTTACTTTAAATCCAAGCCGGTTTTATTTGTTTTACAAAACCTCCAGAAAACCACATTGAACTTGGCGGGAGAGGTGTACGCTGAGCCTGGAACCCAAAACACGCATGTGCACCTTTTTCTTAGTACGGTGTCTCATAGCGTGCATACAGAGTGCAAACATAATCATTCACCAGAATGATCTACACCGAGTAAATGCACTCAATGATAGGCTACATCTGCTACTGCTATTACTATCCCAACTATAATTTCAGCTGTTAAGACAATAATATTCTTTTTATGACTAGCTAGCCTAGGCCTACTTCTTCTGTTTAACAGTTCAGCTTTAAGCTTCTCCCGCATTGTATTTCAGCTCTTAGCATTGTTAGATGATGCAGTTCAGTTTCCACACTGGCTCTTTTGTGTGACTCACACATTTTTGAAATTCATTTCAGCTTGCGGGTATTTTCTAATTTCTCACTTTTATACTTTTTTAAATATTAAGGTTTTTGTGCAAATTATTCTCCCTTTAAAAGTAATGGTTAATCCTTTCAAATCATTGTTGGAGTGCTGCTACAGCCCCTTTCAAAAAATACCTTTCGGTTGTTTTGAAGCTTCAGCTTATAACCTTATACTAAATTTTCCAGTAGCGGTTAGAACCGAAACTGTACTGTACTGTAGCGAGCGGTACGTGACAGTGGAGCGAGTGGTACGTGACATTAGCTAGTGGTACATGCCAGTGCCTCCACTGGCATGTGACAGTGGCTAGTGTTACTTGCCAGTGCCTCCACTGGTACATGACAGTAGCTAGTGTTACATGCCAGTGCCTCTACTGGCACCTAGTGGTACGTGCCAGTGGAGCTAGTGGTACGTGACAGTAGCTAGTGGTACATGCCAGTGCCTCCGCCGGTACATGACAGTAGCTAGTGATACGTGACAGCGCCTCCACTGGTACATGACAGTTACTGTTCTGTTGATAGTGGTATGCAAGTGTGTCGTGGCAGTTGCATTGGGTGTCTTGCAGCTTTTGTTTACTGTCGTGTAACTGCCCCGCGGCCATTTTAGAATAGGAGAACAGGCTATAAACTTTTATTTAAAAAAATAAGTTAAACTGTTCGTGCTAACAGACTCCAAACCATACTTTTGATGTCTCACTACAAGCTCACCATACAAAGTAGTCGATTTAGACATTATATTGCATATAGTGTAATGGTGTGACTGTAATGTAAAGCAGACTTGTATACACGTAATGAATTAGTAACAAATTATTTTACTCAGAGTAACTGAATTTAAGCGTGCACACGAGCCACCATTGTAGACTCGTTGTAGATGGAGAGTCAGGTGGCTGAGCGGTTAGGGAGTCGGGTTAGTACTCTGAAGGTTGCCAGTTCGATTCCCGGCCATGCATAATGACGTTGTGTCCTTGGGCAAGGCACTTCACCCTACTTGCCTCGGGGAGAATGTCCCTGTACTTACTGTCCCTGTACTTACTGTAAGTCACTCTGGATAAGAGCGTTTGCTAAATGACTAAATGTAAATGTAGACACTCGTCTCTAATGCACATCGTTGTTGTTGGAATCAGCGCCTCGTAGTGGCGTATATCATTAATTGTAATAACTGAAGTCAATATAGGTAGTAGTGATGGGAAGTTCGGATCATTTTACTGATTCGGTTCTTTGAATCTCGTTCAGTAAAATGAACGAATCTTTTTTCGAGTCATTCGCTCACTTCACCGGGGGAGGGGGGGGGGGGGAGGGGGCGGGTATCCGTCCACTGCAAACACGTATCATATTCTCATGTGGGTTAGTGCATGACATGTGCACCAGCAGATACTATTTTAAAAGAAATTCCTGCATTAAAATAATGTATCATGACAGTTTGTATGATTTGGTCATTTATTATCACACTAGCATTTAATTATCACAGCAAACAATTACACTGCACTAAACTGTAAGTGTAAATGTAAAGTGAAAATAACAAAACCAGTCAGTATGACTTGAGCGAATATCATTCACGTCTTACTAAAGCAGCGGCCAAGCGAAAGGGAATGAGGAAACTGTTTCCTCTACTAAAAAATACAATGCGGGTCACGTGAAAAAAGGATCCAAAGACTCGTAGAAAGACCCGAGTCGGGAAGTGAACGAATCGTTTGTTTCCTCTAGCTACCAGTACAGAGCCTATGCAGGTCACGTGAAAAATGATCCAAAGATTCGTAGAAAGACCGAGTCGGGAAATGAACGAATTGTTTGTTTCCTCTAGCTACCAGTACAGAGCCTATGCAGGTCACGTGAAAAATGATCCAAAGACTCGTAGAAAGACCGATTCGGGAAATGAACGAATCGTTCGTTTCCTCTAGCTACCAGTACAGAGCCTATGCAGGTCACGTGAAAAATTATCCAAAGACTCGTACCCGAAGACCGAGCCTGGAAATGAACGAATCATTTCTGTTTACGTGGACGAGCCTATGCAACAGTCCCGATGCGTGGCCACGAGAAAATGAACGAATCACTCTTTGAGAGGACTCGTTACTCCCGAGTCCTTGTAAGGATTCATTCAAAATGAATGAATCGTTCACGAACGACACATCACTACCCAGCTAACACAGTTACGTTGCCCTTACGTTGCTGCAACGTCACTCGATGACCAAACATACGTTGCCGCAACGTCTTTGGCAACGTTGCGGGACCGTGCATCTGTGGTACGCCAGAACGTAACCGCAACGTAATCTTGTGACGTTGCCAGTCCGTAACCGCGACATCGTGGCAACGTTATTTTCCGACGTTGCCAGTCCGTAACCGCGACCTCCTAGCAACGTAATCTTGTGACGTTGCCAGTCCGTAACCGCGACGTAGTGGCAACGTTATTTTCCGATGTTGCAAGTCTGTTGCAAGTCTCAAGGTCTTGGAGTTCAGCCTGTGTTTGGGCCACCTGTAGGTCCATCACTGGCACCTCTTCAGTGTGTCTGCCCTGTAGTCGCCTGAATAGGAGAGCCTCTCGCTGGTTCTCCTCCAATGTCTCCATCTTCCGGAGCATAACCTGTAATGTGTCTGTCATTAAAGACAAGTAAAACAAGTTTACAAGAGTTAGCATGATTGGCATACACTGTGGTTCTTCTAGATTAGCTGTAACATTGATGTAAATAACAAATGTTACCTTGAATGGTTGTATACAAAGCATATATTTTTTGAGTGTCTTATATTTGCACTTGCCTGGCTGCCAGCTGTTTTACCTGGGCCCCCAATTGGTTCACCTCCACCAGACCAGAGTTGACATCTAGGGGTATGGAATCTGGTGATGCAAAAGTTTTAAGTCATGCTTTTGCTTCAAAACATAGCCTTTAGGTTGCCATGGCTCATACAATTATTGTCACTGTTTTAAACGGTCATTCATTACTTTACCATCATTTCCCAGGGACACAGTGCTAGGCCGTGTGACGGTGGTAGGATAATCTGTACAGAAATGAAAATTGAATAGTTATAGCATACTGATATTAAAGGAGTAGCATTGCACATATGTGATCGTTCGAAAGCAGGGCCCCACATCGTAGCGTCGCACATGTGTGATTCTGAACATTCCAACCGACTGTTTTCCGATAGACAAAAACTATATGACAAACGCTATAATATGGCTTCAAAATTTACAATTAGTAGGCTAACAAGTAACACTAGCAGGTAGTAGCTACGAGTATTATGCTAGGTTGCTAGGTAACAGAAGCTAATTAAAGCTACCTAGCTGCCGTTTTGGAAAAATAACTGGTGGAAGCGTCGGAAATATTTAGAACTCACGCATCTAAAGGTTAAAACGAATAAACTTAACCAAAAACAGATGTCATCTACAAATTGAAAAAATTAGTGACATGATACTTTTATAGACGCCAATGCTGTGCATGCCATGACCGACTGTGATTAAAACATGATCAGCCACGCTAGCTCCACAGTGTTTGAAAATTCGGGGCTAAATAAACTATTTTGGGACAAGGTTTTTTAACAGTTCTGAACGTTTATTTTCACTGATTCTTTTGTGGGTGATTTGTGAGACGCTAAACTTTGATAACATGTAGGCCTATGCATTTTCAGTATTTCAACATAACTTTCTGCAGGGTTTAACCTCTACTGTACTGTAGCTAGCGAAATCCTAACGTAAACAATGTGAATCTGATAGCACATAAACAGGCTAAATGGCCTAAATTTCAAACATATACGTATTAGCATGCCCCATCCAATTTCTGAAAATATGTTTATATATTTAAACTATTTCTGTAAAGAAACTCACCTTTGAAGTAGCTAATTGGGTGTGCTCAAGCCTTCGGCGAGAGCACAACCTTTGTTCTCTCACATATATATTATTATTATTTTATTTTTTTATTTTTGCCCCCCTAAAACTCAGTCAATATTTGGCCTACATAGACAACGTAGGTGTCAAAAGTTTCGTCTTGGTAGCGATTGAGTTGCTTCTATTGGAATTTACGTTCCGTTGCATGGTTTAGGCTTAAGTTAAGTTTTTGTGGCGAAAAATGAAGCTAACGGTGGCTAATTTGCTAGCCACAGTCACTGACGTTACTAACGTCACTGCGTCACTAACATCACGAAAACACGCGTGACTACCTTTGGCAGAACATTCGTTTCGCATCTGTTAACTTGGGGGATAGCTAGGCTAACTATAGCTTTACTGCAAGGCACCTGCAGAAACGCCACAAGAAAAGAGGCCAGGGTGATAACTATTTACTCATTATACTTTGTGATATGACACACAATTGTGATGTGTAATGTACAGTATAAGATGATATTATTAAGGAAGTACATCTACTTTCGGAAACAGTAGTCTACTATTTCACTGAAGTATTAGCATCATGACATTAGCCTGTGTTGCCCGGGCAACACATACTACAGTGGTCTATGATGTAGCGTTATCTGTTTTCAATCGTTAACATAAACATTCCTCACATATACATTTTCGTTGTAGGATTTATTCTGACATTAGTAAACGATTTGTTGGTGAAATTACCATTACCTATGGTTTCAAACCAGTGTAGCTCACTGCAACGCTGTAGCTTACGCGAGACACACTACAAAAACATCTACAGTACACAGCTGTTTAGGAAGTC
This sequence comes from Osmerus mordax, assembly GCF_038355195.1. NCBI lineage: Eukaryota > Metazoa > Chordata > Actinopteri > Osmeriformes > Osmeridae > Osmerus > Osmerus mordax. Next base: position 4,239,352 of record NC_090068.1, read on the forward strand.
AAACGGCGACAGAACATGTTCGGCACTCCCCTTACTTAAATAAAAAGTCAATCTAACTACTAACCTGAACTTCATTGCCACAGCCTAAACGTTGTCAATCTGTTCATGAAAATAATTAATTTCAGCTTAAACCTTACAACGGAACGTTAAATCCAATTCAACCAACACAATCGCTACCAAGACGAACACAGCAGTAGTCTAGTACTGCACCGTAGTAGTACAATTTACCGGGGCAGCTTCTCCACACAGGGCTATATCGCATTTTGCGTTGTTACTGACAATGATCACTACCAGTGAGCTTTTTATGAATGAGCGATTTTCCACTAAATAAATGTCAAGCTTATTTACGTTTTTGGGGGCATATTTTCAGTTAGCAGATGGTACTGTTTGAATCGCGATTCCATCTTCTATTGCCGGGTAACGTCGTAGAATAATCTTCAAAGGGGGTTCTTTATTAATGAATGAATGCAAAGAGTAGGCTAAATGCCTGAAAATATCATGAGACGGGAAAAACGTAAAATGACGTTTAAGTCATAGAGATTAGGTCAATTTGTACACCGGTCTGCCAAATTTATTCGTTTTAATTCAACGATGAGGCTGCCTCTTGCAGGGGAAATGATAAGACATCTATTTCATTCTACACTTCACTCGTATTTTCAGTTGTAAATGAGCAGCAAAAAAAATGTAATCTTTATAAATAATAAGTATGCATTTTTATATAAAATATACAGAAATATCAGTTGTAAAAATGTAATTAAAAAACGGACCCCTGTGCAACCGACGCAAGCAAGCACACCCTACAATTTCCCCAGAAATCGTACCCTCTCTAGTTTCCAGTTGAAATCCAATGCGTACAAGACGGTGTTGAACCCCTGCACAATCTCTTCTGAAACCCCAGTTTCAGCGATGCGTTGAAATGGGCTTGCGCAAAGTTGTTGCTCAGGGGCAGACTGAGGGGCAGGTTTGCTAAGGAAGAATTGTAATATTCTGTGATGACATGTCTTTGGAAATGAAACTCTTAAGAGTCGCTTACCTTTTGGTCACATTTAACAATTTTGTATCACAAAAATTATTGCAGCACAAATTTGCATTGTGTGTCATACAGCTTTGGTGTGCTATACAAAGAATGTTTTCTTAATCATGTTACACATCACACATTGATTGCTTTTGTACATGTTTATAGTAAAGAATGAAAGACTAAATTATATTCCAAATTCAGTCTTTTATTTCTTAAAGCTATGTTTCTGCATATGAGAAAATTGATGACCAATTTCATGCTGGGGCTGAGCTGCACATGAATTACATGCATTGTCTACATTTATACGTGCTGGGTGCAACATTTAATATTGTGTGTGATTGAAATTCATGTAGACTATGGCTACATTGCAAAAGTGTCAGAACTGAGAGCGGTGTGATCTCTGGATAAACCACTATATTGCACTCGAGATCCGTTGTCCTGCGACCAAAGAGCGACTTAACCGCAACTTAACCCATGGTACCAAATTTAATGTATCCAGCCAACCAAGGTACAACGTCGTGGCAACGTTGTCCTCGGGACCAAAAAATAACTTAACCAGCCGACCAAGGTACGACGTCGCGGCAACGTTGTCCACGGGTCTAAAAATAAGGTAACCAGCCGACCAAGGTACGACGTTGCGGCAACGTTGTCCACGGGTCTAAAAATAACGTAACCAGCCGACCAAGGCACAACGTCGTGGCAACGTTGTCCAGGGGACCAAAAAATAACGTAACCAGCCGACCAAGGTACGACGTCGCGGCAACGTTGTCCACGGGTCTAAAAATAACGCAACCAGCCGACCAAGGTACGACGTCGTGGCAACGTTGTCCATGGGACCAACTGGCAACATTCCCTTTATAACATTGCTACGACGTTGCCACGACGTTGTCAGAAGGTAACGTCGCAGGTTACCAACTGAGCACTTACTGGCAACGTTGCCGCAACGTCATGTGTTAGCTGGGTAATAGGTAGCCTACATTTGCATTTCGATACTCTGAGTAAATATAGCTGTTAATAATAGTTCATTATTTTCATATGAAGAACCTTGTCAATTAATGACACCCTATTATTGCAAATGTACTTTCTGGGTATTATACATATTGGAAACTACAAACTCTCCTGCATACAAATCTGTTTAAATCACTCAGATATCTTTATCACAACTGAAGTTACATCATTTTAAAGTCGACCTGTGTCAAAAAGTGATATGGGAGAAAATCCTTTTTGTTCGTAATGACGTTGTGAATGTATATGTCAGTTTAAGTATAGGCTACATTAATAACTTCTCAGCAAGTTATTTCATTGATCAGTTGTTATGGGCTGCTGCAGCACTCAAAAGAGCAGGCAAACTAAGCATTTGATTTGACATGGCTTGAAAATCTTGCTAGTTGACATGTCCAAAAATAGTAGTTAGTAGTTACAAATAGTAATAATAGTTTTTCATAAGTAATGCATATACTTTTTGTACATTACAATGAAGTTTAGGGTGTTAACTATACAAAACATCAAAAATCTAAATTTTGACAGAAAACTATTTTTTATGGCTTATAGCCAACAATGAGCGGCCGCGACATCCACGGGTTTCCGCAGGCCGCCACACATAAAACTATTCTATTCTAAAATGGCCGCGGGGCAGTTATGCTCAAGCCCAAGTTTAGCAAATGGTTGTCACACATACATGAAATGTTGTTAATATAGTTTATTCCCGTTATTTTTAAATAGATTTGATTTTTCGTAAAAACGTTCATGACATGATGGAAAATATTATATTATGTTAAGCGTGAGCATAGATTGTTGACATGTCTATAGTATCTGGAGCAAAGATGAAGATTAAAAGTACTTTAACTGATAACCACAATAGGAAATGATATATATATTTAAATAATATTAGTCTTGCCTTCAGAAGCTTTTGTTAAACACACTCATTATTCTTTTTTTGATCGTGTCATCAAGCCAGACTGCTTTTGTGGGACAATGAAGGTCCTCAGTGACTCTATGTTTCACCCCCACTTATATCTGATGGAAACGTCTTGTATATAGTTCTGTTAATATGCCCCTTTCAAAGGCACGTTCAATAAAGTAAATTATATTTTAGACACACTTCTCAATTTATTACATTATTACCAAGTCTTGTTAGATCACGTTATATCCATTAATAGGCGTTTGGGTTAGGGTTGAACATATAAAACACAAGCCATATTTCTACACTGATGTTAAATTGAAGGCAGTGTGATTTTCGTAGCATTTAGTTTGAATATAAAGTTGACAGTAAGCTATGGTAAGTCTGCATTATGGAAGATTTCTGTTACAAAAATAACTATTAAGCTTTCTTTGCCTGGCGAGAACAACGACGGAGCTAAGTGTTCATGTTAACAGTTTATTTAATCCGATACAATGCGTTGGAAATCATACTCAAATCACGAAGAAAAAAAACAACATATGTGATGAGTTCCATCTAGAATAGCCCTATATTTAGCCCTAAAGCCTATTTCTAAAAAACAAGTGAAAGGAATACTATACAGTGACAGCATACATTTCCGTAAAGTTTGCATCATGTCTCTGATTCTTATCGGACTTGTACCCCATTCTGCCACTGCAATGCCTTAGCTCACACGCTCGCAACCATATAAATCTATGCTCGCAACTGGTTGTCGCAAAGTATGACGTGTACAGCTAGTTGCAAGCGTGCACGAGGTCTCGGAGCTAGGGAAAAAAAGAGCCACTGTTTAAAGCTAGACCGGAAGAGTCGGAAGTGGAAAGATGGCGCGGTCCAGTTTCGTACTCTCACTTGCCTCACTGCGCCACTGAGCACTTTTCATAGAAATGAATGGGGACGCCATCTTGGAAGACAAAAGTTGCTTCCTCTAGTTATATTAACTCTATGGTTAGGCTACATGACAGTAAACAAAAGCTGCAAGACACCCAATGCAACTGCCACGAGACACTTGCATACCACTATCAACAGAACAGTAACTGTCATGTACCAGTGGAGGCGCTGTCACGTACCACTAGCTACTGTCATGTACCAGCGGAGGCACTGGCATGTACCACTAGCTACTGTCACGTACCACTAGCTCCACTGGCACGTACCACTAGGTGCGAGTAGAGGCACTGGCATGTACCACTAGCTACTGTCACGTGCCAGTGGAGGCACTGGCATGTACCACTAGCTACTGTCACGTACCACTCGCTCCACTGGCATGTACCACTAGCTACAGTACAGTACAGTTTTGGTTCTAACTGCCTCTCAAATTTTCACTATTTTCAGCTTTTTTAGCATGGTCAGCTATCCCCATTCAGGTTTTCAGAATTCTCACTGCTGTTTCGCAGGAACAGCCTTTTCTAGTTATCATTATTTTTATTGTTTCTTTTTGCGCCCCTAAGGATCCGTCAATATGACTACATAGACAACGTTGGTGTCAGAAGTTTCGTCTTGGTAGCGATTGAGTTGCTTGTATTTTTATTTACGTTCCATTGCTCGGTTTAGGCTGAACTTACGTTTTTGTGGCAAAAAGTGCCTTGTGTCAACAAAGGGTACTCAGTGCCAACGTCAGCATACGTTAGCAACGACGCATGGATACAACGTGCATAGATGTGCTGTTGCACAGCGAGTATCGTATTGTGCCGTGGTGTATAGCAGCATCATACATGTACATTTAATCAAATCAAGACGTGCATGTACAGTAAGTAATGTCACATTAAAGAATGTATTTAAACTCAAGCTTGTGTGGTGCATGGCTGGCTTCAGTGCCACGGCCTAAACTCATAGAGTTAATATTACTAAAGGAAGCAACTTTTGTCTTCCAAGATGGCGTCCCCATTCATTTCTATGAAAAGTGCTCAGTGGCGCAGTGAGGCAAGCGAGAGCGCGAAACTGGACCGCGCCATCTTTCCACTTCCGACTCTTCCGGTCTAGCTTTAAACAGTGGCTCTTTTTTCCCTAGCTCCGAGACCTCGTGCACGCTTGCAACTAGCTGTACACGTCATACTTTACGACAACCAGTCGCGAGCATAGATTTATATGGTTGCGAGCGTGTGAGCTAAGGCATTGCAGTGGCAGAATGGGGTACAAGTCCGATAAGAATCAGAGACATGATGCAAACTTTACGGAAATGTATGCTGTCACTGTATAGTATTCCTTTCACTTGGTTTTTAGAAATAGGCTATAGGGCTAAATATAGGGAACTGATCACATATGTTGCTTTTTTTTCTTGTGATTTGAGTATGATTTCCAACGCATTGTATCGGATTAAATAAACTGTTAACATGAACACCTAGCTCCTTCGTTGTTCTCGCCAGGCAAAGAAAGCTTAATAGTTATTTTGGTAACAGAAATCTTCCATAATGCAGACTTACCATAGCTTACTGTCAACTGTATATTCAAACGAAATGCCACGAAATTCACACTGCCTTCAATTTACATATCAGTGTAAAAATGTGGCCTGTGTTTTACATGTTCAACCTACAAAACCAAACGCCTATTAATGGATATAACGTGATCTAACAAGACTTGGAAATAACGTAATAAAAAAAAGATTTAGAAGTGTGTCTAAAATATACTTTATTTAACATTTGCCTTTGAAAGGGGCATATTAACAGAATTAGGCCTATATTCAAGACGTTTCCATCAGATATAAGTGGGGGTGAAACAGTCACTGAGGACCTTCATTGTCCCACAAAAGCAGTCGGGCTTGATGACACGATTAAAAAAAAGAATAATGGGTGTGTTTAACAAAAGCTTCTGAAGGCAAGACTAATCATATTTATATAATTTCTTATTGTGGTTATCAGTTAAAGTATTAATCTTCGTCTTTGCTCCAGATAGACATGTCAACTATGCTCACGCTTAACATAATATAATATTTGCCATCATGTCATGAACGTAAAAACGTTCTTGACAGAAAAATCAAATCTGTTTTAAAATAACGGGAATAAACTATATTAACAACATTTCATGTATGTGTGTCAACCATTTGCTAAACTTGCTACAACAGGGCAGGCAACTCAAGCCATTTCTCCCTGTGCTCATTCAATATGGCTCATTCAGCTCCAGGTAAATCGGCTATCGGCCAATGTGAACTTTTGTGCTTGTGCCCTGTTAGTATCCGCGAGCACATTTGCAGGCAACGTTTATTGACTTACAGTTTTTCTGAATTGCTAAAACACTAAAACCCATTGGCTGAACAAAGTTCTCAGTTGCCTGAACTCATGTAGCTCATTGTGCAGTCTGTTGTCAATACCTTAAACCATTTCACATGGTAAAACACAATTTGCAGATCTCACATAGACTTTTCAGCAAAACTCTAAACACATTCTCATTCTCAAAACACATTCTGCACTCTAATGCACATGTCATCCATACTGGTAAACACAAATGGCAACAATCAAATACAAATAGAGAAAACATGTCATTGACAAAACACAACCACTCAAAATTGATTTCACTTGTTTCAAATGATGTGACACAACCAATATAAGCCAGTTCAGAGAGCAAACAGGTTGTTGAAGGTGGGAAAATACTGCTTGTGATGTTGACAAAGTGCTCTCAGCCCAAAGACAAGAAGAAGCACATTGATCACATGTTTACTCCTTAGATTGTTGTCCCTTTTACTGTAGTATTGTATACTGTAGTACAGTGCATTGTAGGCTGTATACTGTACAATGAACAAATTGTATGGCCCTGAACATTGTGCTTTTCATTTGTTACAGTAACAGTACTGACTGCTCAATAGATTTTGACTGGTTGCAGGTTCATATCAACAAAGAACAAGAGTGAGTTGTGAGTAGTGAGATGCAGGGTACAGTACTGTATAGGGGTACAAGGAGGAGAAAGAACAAAAAAAAAGAGAGCAAAGCAGAGTAGTAATTTCTGATACATTTTGAGCTACTATGATAGAACATGTTGTCGTTCATCAAAAGACAATGACGGATAAATATGAAATTTGTTTTGAGGTTACGTAAAAATGATCTTCTCCTTGAGAACTATATATGTTTTGAACAATGTGTTTTCAATTTTTTTGTGTATTGTTTACTGACTGCTTGATAGTGTATATCATTTTGATCACTTTGTTTATGATTTGAGAGCAGTGTTTGATTTTGAGCACAGGTAAATCTGTTTTGAGGCGAAAGCTTGATTTTGAGCACAGGTAAAACTGTTTTGAGGCGAAAGTTTCATTTTGCAAGAGGATTCAGAGGTTTTGTAAATAGTGCTTGAAGATGAGGTTTTGTGTTTACAGTTTTGAGAAAATGGGTGACTGTTTCAAGAATGTGTTTTAGCAATTGTGAAAAACTGTAAGCAAATAAATGGGGTGCTAGTTAACCCCTTTCGGATTGGTTTCAAACTTAGCAAAAATCTGGAAAAATTCTTCTATGAAAAAGCTAGTAGTATGAGCCATGTTCGAGAATCGAACAAAAATTATTAGGGGAGATAGTTTTGTAAATGTTGACTGGAGTTAATAGAATAAAAACGACCGGAAGAGCCGGAAGTATAACAAGAAATGCAATACCACCTACATCCACCGGGGCCGTTGCTTCAAGCCGAGGTGCGAGGGGTGGGGGCTTGCCTAAACTTTATGTCAAAAGAAACGTTCTCATTTCCGGCATTTTAGCCATTTCCCCCTAAATAGATGTCAAGGTTACTTACGTTTTTGGGGGCATATTTTCAGTTAGCAGATGGTACTGTTTGAATCGCGATTCCATCGACAATGTTGTTACAGTAGCTTGTTTCAAAGGGGGTTCTTACTGAATTATGCAACATGAGTAGGCTAAATGCTTGAAAAATGTCACTAGAAGGGAAAAACTTAAGGGGACGGACCCACCTGCAACCGATGCAAGCAAGCACACCCTACAATTTCCCCATAAGTGGTACCCTCTCTATCTTATGTCTTCACAACATAAATGTGGCTATTCATGTTTCCTCATTCGACTCCTGTGACCTGCAGGGGCTAGAGATTTCTCAGACATAACTTTTACTTTCTTCCAAGTGTGCGCTTTCTGTCCTTGGCCTTATTTTTTCTTAATCGAGTGGGGGCGTCCTGTAATCTATAGGCCTTTGTCAAATGTACAGCAGTGCTCCTCTTAAAAAAGAAATGATCTGCATGATACACAAATGTGAAAACATCCTGGTCCCCACCTCCTCCGCCCGAGGACTCCTGGCCGCAGCCTGCCACCGTGCCCGCGCTCCCATGCGCCCCCTCTTCCGCGCCCCGTCGTCCGCGCTCCCAGGCGCCCCGTCGTCCGCGCTCCCATGCGCCCCGTCGTCCGCGCTCCCAGGCGCCCCGTCGTCCGCGCTCCCAGGCGCCCCGTCGTCCGCGCTCCCAGGCGCCCCGTCGTCCGCGCTCCCAGGCGCCCCGTCGTCCGCGCTCCCAGGCGCCCCGTCGTCCGCGCTCCCAGGCGCCCCGTCGTCCGCGCTCCCAGGCGCCCCCTCGTCCGCGCCCCCTCATCCGCGCTCCCAGGCGCCTCCTGTCCCCTGTGCCCGTCCGCCGTGCCCGTCCTTTCCCCGGGTTGTTCCCTGGACCTGCTCGGGCCGCCGCCTTCTGCCCTGCCTCCGGGTCGACCCCCGGACCTGCCCCGACCCTCTGCCCTGTCTCCGGGCCGGCCCCTGGACCTGCGCCGGCCCTCTGCCCTGCCTCCGGGTCGACCCCCGGACCTGCCCCGGCCCTCTGCCCTGCCTCCGGGCCGACCTCCGGACCTGCTCCGGCCTTGTGTGACGTCCCTTGAGAGGGGGGTACTGTCACGGCCACAGCCGTGCCCCCCCCCGGTTTCAGTTTTTTGTCCTGCCCTAGTGTTTCCCTGTCATTGTCTTCACCTGTTCTCGTTAGCGTTATTGTGTCCACCTGTGTGTATTTAGGTTTCTGTTTTGTGTCCAGTCTTTGTCTTGTCCTTACCATACCTGTCCGTGTGAGTACCCTATCTGTTCCCAGTTTTTGAGAATAAACCCTTGTTTCAACCATGCCTCGCATCTCTCGTGCATTTGGGTCCTACCCCTCCTCACACCCTGACACTACTCAATACTTCAGCATGCTAATTTCACGATAGTTAAGCCTCACTTATAAGTAACCCGCTACGTTTGACTTCCCCATGCTAGTCCTACGTTTTTGTAATTAGATAGGCCTTCTGGTTTGTTTCTGTTCATTATATTCGCGCTATTGGTAGAGGGAGTGTACGAGAAAAATAATTATCGGTCTTTTCGATCTCCAACATGTGGCAGTGTTTCAGTGCTCTTCATTCCAACGTGCGTAACGATCGGTGGGAGTTATGATATTTGGATAACTTATTCAATAGGTTTCATTATTCTACGACATCTGATCTTTGTTTGTGTTTGCTTCTGGAATAGTTTGGTTTGTAACCAACCCCTGTTTTCATGTGAGCCAGTATACTACCCTGTGTTGTAACCTAGCGTAATATTAAATGCACATTACTACAATTACAAGAACCCGATTCCAAGCTAAATAAGACCCCCCCACCCCTCCCAATTCTCCATCTCGTTTCCACACAAATACTCTCCCGCTCACTCACCCAAACACACACTCTTACCCATCCTACCTCCCCTCCCACTTGGACGGAGAGAAGAGACATGACAGTATTTTTCAACAAGAGGGAAAGGTGAAATTACCAAATCTTTGTCTCTAGGCTATGTGAATCGACAAAACATGTGGCAAATCCGCCGTAATTGTTTCAGAATAGGATGAATGAATAAGAGAGACGTCTGTTAGGAAGGTACGTAAACTGTAAATGTTTCTCTGTTGAATGTGTTGATGTTGACCTAGTCGTGATGGATTGGCTATAGAAGGAAAGGTTAAGAAGTGGGCAAGGCTGTTACATAAGACATTGCCCCGCTTTCTCTTACAAATGTTTCATTTTAGAGCATTCCTGAGAAAGGACCGAGTTACACCGGAAATTAACTGTTACCGGGATCTATAATCGTTTTCTTTTCAAGATGCAACAGTGGGTGCAATCAGCATTGAGTTCGAAAAAAAAACATCAAATAGCGACGACCATGTAGGCAGCATATCTTTCAACACCTCCACGTCCTGTCCGTACGTTGCATGCTAGGCTACATACTGTAGACTATGTCATACATAGTCACTCATAAGACAACGTTGTCCTGGATCATAGATATTTCCTGGGAATTACATCAGTCCAGTCTTTCCAATGTCCTACGTCTTACAGCATGATAACTTTTTATTAATTCTACCCGTAACTTGTTATTTAGTTAAATAAGCAGCAAAAACATTTCCGTGACATTGTGTAGCTAGAGCTAATCCTCTCGTGGTTTCCATAAAAGCAGGCCATACAGTACCCTAAATAGAGTCTGTAATTTTTAATTGGTGCGTGAAACGCCTTTTCTGTCTCAGTCAAGATTCGTTTTCTTGACTTACCTTGTACCACCATGATAATATATAGCCAAGCATGCTTGTGTAGTTAAAATTAACTTATGCTGGGTGAGATCGCGTATGTTTGCTCATGAAACGATACTGTTCTGTTCTGTGTAAGAGCTCCCTGCATCTCCATGGCTACGTGGAGATCTCACACTCACACCGTGGAGTGTGCGCGCAGCCTTCTCTGGAAGGGAAATCAGTTCAATGGCAGGGCAGTGACGCGCAGTTAGAGACCAAGGGGGAAAACTAAGCAACTGTCAGTTTTGGGGGCGAAAAGACGAAGACAGGACCTCATTTCAGGGAAGAATCCGGGTAAGTGGGCCAAGTTTTATAGCCACCCTGTTGCTTGCATAGAAAAGTCAGTAGCCTAGGCTATGTCAGGAGGCAATGTTTATCTCAAATCTGTGAAGGAGCATTGGTCTGCAACATTTACCTACCTGACAGGCTTGATTAAAAGCAATACTGACTCTGAATGCGATGCCTACATTTCCCTGTATTAACAATGTAGGCATTTAGAAAAGTAACTCCGTTTATCAGTTCTGTGTTTAATCGATTAGACTCCCTCACGAGGAACTGCGTTCTGTATGTTTACATATCAGGTAAATCAACGAATCTAACAAACTAGCACTAGGCCTAGTCATTAAACAACCCGGAATTAAACGTGAAACCGCCATCTGGCCAGTCTCAACGATTTCATTTGTTTAGACTGGGGTTTCCATGCAATGTTCCAGTCGTTTGGACTAGCATTCTGCTTAAGAGAATGGTTTCAGGACCATGGACAGCAATCAATTGCAGCCAATCTGGCAAGGTCTGCTCAGAAGTGAGTACTGAATGCTTATGATCGATCACAATCATACGTCTGCTATACGTCATACTATTAGGCTACGTGAGTTTGACAACTACTCCATAATACTGTCAGAACAGCATAACTTGATGTAATTGTTTTTACTAGAATTTAAATGATTGCATTTAATTGGCCTTACAGTCCATACAGAAAAAAAAGGAAATTAGAATAGGCAATGAATTAAGTCCTTTCAATGAAACCAGGCTGTTATCACTCCGAAAGTCGATATTTTGGGGTAGAAGTAGTATATATTCTATAGGAATTCTCTTATTATATATATTTTTAACTAAATGTGAATTTGTCTTTATTTATTTGCATGCCATGATAAACTTATATGTACGGCTATGGAAATGCTTCAATTAAGTATTGTAAGACTAAGTATTGAAGTGTAAGTATTGAAATGTAAGACTCAATTAATTAGGTAATTAAGGTTGGTAACTAATAGGTATGACTTCCCTATTGTAGGCTTCCTTTCTTGTTATGTTTAGTCTGGAAAGTTACTACTGATCCCCTAAAGGCAGAACTGTTTCCACACGTAGCCCACATTATCCATTTAAAAAGGTATTTTGATTCTGCATGTTGACACAGCATGTTACAGTCAAGCCAAGCAGTCAAAAAATATAAAAAGTGGAGAAATCTATGAACAGGAGACCCCCGTAGAACGCTGCCACCTTTTCCAGCACATTCGTGCATATGCCATTGTGAGCACTTGATGATTGAGAAGTGCGTTGCCATGGAGACCACCGCAGCGCTAGCTCATAATATTCCCCTGCGAACGAAGGTTTCTCCAAGCAGACAATACTGCTTAGAACAAGATACGTTCAAATGTTGAAAATGCTGAGGTCACAATGGGTGATTGACGATGATGCGTGAGCAGTGAGTGAATCACGGAAGAAAACCCCAGAGGACAGTCTTCGAGCAAACATACAGATGTGAAAACACGACAGTCACATGGGACGGCAGTCACAAATTCACAGATGCGCACACACAGCCTCCTCTAACAGTGTGCTTCACTTTTATTAGATTTTTTACCTCACAAAAATATTAGTGTGTGTTAACTATTGTTTCTGATTACTTGGGTGAACACATTGTGAACAGTGCCTCTGCAAGTGCACATTTTTATAGAATATTATGCCCCTCAATTATTTTTTGCAAGAAATCTCTCTTTTGCTTCAACTACTCATCTTGTGATGACTGTGTCCCACCTAGGTAACCACGTTCAGCCAGGCATTAAGGAAGGCTGAGCTGGCACAGGTTGTTGCAGGCTGGTCATGACAGGTTCTTAACGGTGTGGCCGACGCAGTGTTCAGTGGGATGGTCTCTTAGTGGTCTCCAGTAGGCATCCTAAGCATCTACTTACTATTTGATGACGCCAGTTGCTCACAAGCACTGTGACCCACTGAGTGCACATGAAAGAGCAGGGGAGAATAGTTGTTGAATGGACAACTGTGCTTCTAAACTAGTTTCCCCTGAAAGTCTAGTCATTTGTATACCTTTCTAGCGTTTAACACAGTGTGTCTCTAATATCTCATAAGCACATCTTTGCATGTCAGGGTTAGGTTAGGTTACATAATTAATCGTTCCCTCATGCTTTCATGCTATTCATATTTAGCTTCCCAATTTTCTGAGTATTATAATGCAGGACAGCATATTTGATAATTTGTTGAATAAAGAACCATGCCAAACAGATCTAAACTGGAGCGTTTCTCAGGATGCCTGTGATGTCATCATCGGTAGGGATGCACAGTACAGCAAGTGCTCCGCTGTACAGTATATTATCACATTTGCTTTGCATTTTCTCTCTATGGGCCAGTTCAAGGGACAAATAAAGAGATAGAGATTGGGAGAGATAAAGAGAGGAGGTGGGTCTCTGGGATTGCGATTTGCCAAATATCTGTTACTTGTATTTCAAAACTGACTGTTGTTTCACTTGACATTTCAAATTTATTTCTGATGAGCCAAGTACTTTTTCCCCCAGTCGGGCAGGTCTCTGAATGACCTTGTTTCCAGATAAGATTATCTGTCCCTTGATGGATGCATGGACTCTAGCCCCAGTTACCGTTAATGACCTCACTACCTCTTTCTCTGTCCATTCAACTCTCTTTTTCAATTGGCTGTCTTTCTTTCTTTTAATATTTAGATTTTTTCTTTCTATCTTTCTTTCCACATCGGAACTTTCTATGACCTCTATGAGCTTTCTATACATGTTAGGTGCTGTGACTCTGTGTGCCAAGCAATTTGGCCTGGTTTCATAGAGCTGTGATTTTATACAATTGAGTCAAAATGACGACCTAAGTGTGTTACTATTATGGTTTCTTCATTTGTTCATGTAATTATGCTACGTACCTCTAGTGTTAAAACATATCCAGGTTATAACAACTCGGTGTAATTGTGGTATTTTAACAAGGCATTAAAGCAAAGGAATTGCGTTAGAAAGTGAAAATGTTGTTTTATCTTTGGCCTTTGTCCACCAAGAGGTTAAGAAGGCAAAGCTTATATTGTCACCTGACATCTCCATAATATAGTATAAGTCATCACTCAGGTTCATGGCTTTTTATGTGGATTTCTTGTACAGCGTTAACTCAGGGATCAAAGTAAAATGTCTCCTCCGCCTGACGACTCTTAAATTGTCTTTTATCTTTGTGTCAAGTGGCAATAATTGAATTAAGTTTGGTTAGCCTTTCACACAGTGTTTGTTCAACTCATCCCACTCATACTTCCCACAGAGGTCCTCTTATGTGTTTTATCATAAGAGTCTAAGAGGAAATATGCTCTGGGTTCAAGCTAGGACCTATAAGGGCCCTTTATGAGTGGAATCTCATTCTCTTATGTTAAAAGTCTTCAATCCAATGTTTTGAGGTTGTTGAAACGCAAGGCAGCTTTTGGATACATTCTGAAAGAACACCCAACTACATATAATTTATTGATTGTGTTTGGTTATGGTTTACCTTTCCTTCCCTCTGAGCTTCCATGTTGAGTTTGTGTGCTTGTGTATGTTTGGCTGCATGTGTGCATGTGTGTGTGAGACAGAGGCAGAGCGTGGGTGTATTAAGTCTATGTGTGTGCTGGTAATGGTATGTTGTTTGTGTGTGTTCGTTTGTGTACATGTTAGCCTTTGTGCAGCTTTATCTCCCATAGCAGGGTCATATATTGAATTAAAAAACAGACATTCTCCTCCACTCCACTTGTCTTGAGGACCTCCATTCTGGCTCCAGCACAGCAATGCAATCCTGTCAGGACCTGGATTTACAGGACCTGAGTAGCTTGCTCCTTCAATGCCAAATGATTGGTTTCGGGGCCTCCTCCCTCGGTGGCCTAACTGATTAATGGCTCAACAGCCCACTATTGATTTAATGAGAGGGCCCGTGGAAATTAACTTAATGTAAAAAGAGAGAGTCGAAAAAGCAAAGGCAAGGCTAGAAACAATGGCTCTTAATTGGACAGCAATAACCGCTGTTATGATTTAAGGGTGTGATTTATTAGGTTTAAAAAATGTATTTTGTTCGGGGGGACAGAGTCAAGGAGACAGAGTCTAAAGGTCGCTTGGCACATCGCACATATGACTTGATGGACTATGCATGGTAGGCCAACGGTCAATCCCTTTCCTTCTCAGAACAAAAACAAAATCCTACCACCCAAATAGCAAGATTGGCATGTGCTATTCGACCTAATAATGACCTTAAATTGGTTTTTAAGAGCTGTAATGAAGAGGTTCATACACTATTGTGTCACTATATTGTCAATTATTTGCCATTATTCACTTAGTCCTATATAGCCTAGTATATGTTGCAGTGTTACAACCAAACATAATGAGTATCAAGAATAACTTTCATTAAAAGGTTTTCTATCTCACTTGTCATGAAGGCATGGCCCTGTGCAACAGTAGCCTACTCCCCTATGCATATTTTAACATTCTGAAAATCGGAATCTTGCTTCGAATCCTCTGGGATTTTCTATTTTGCACAGTTCTGTTGAAAAATGCAGCATGATACTATGTTTCAGTTGTAATTTTCCAGATCGGCCTCCCCTTGCCATTGCGCCAAAGCCATCATTTGGTGACAATGGTATCTCTGCGGTTTGTCGAGCAGGAGCCAGAGGAGGAGGTAGAGTATATTGAATCACTGCATACAAGCTTTCTTTGGCATCAAAATTGAAGTGGAAAACCTAGCTGCACATGCCTGTCAACTGTTGTATTTTTTTCCACTTGAATACCCAAACAGAATGGCGCACCGTTCTGATGTACATCAGAGCACGTGCTACATTGAACCTTCATACATTGAGACCTATAGCAACTCGTTTCCATCTTATTACTATATTTGTACAACAGCATTAGGCTTTTCACAGAAATACCAACCTGTGTACCAGCTGTGTACAACCAGGACAGCCACATGTCCAAATGATATTCGGCATGGGGCTTTTTCTGCCAACGTGTGCAACATTTAAACAGGGTAACATTCCTGATTGTCATCAAGTTGATTCAGACACAGGGTGCAGTACAGTGTGTCCTCTTTACACAGATAAGTAATGACACTCTTTGTGAACCTTGGACAATAAGTCGCCTCAACATTGTACATTAATAGGATCAAATGTCAGGGCCAAATGAATTGCAAAATCAGTAATAAGTCAAAGTGGGTGAATGGCTAATCTAATTTCCATCCCCTCGGTACACATTTTCTGGCTGGATGCAACAATGCCTCAGACAGTGTTTTCCTTCTCCCTCCCCTCGCTTAGCACTTTAACTTAACCTCTGTCTTTTCAGAACAGCTTTGGAAGCTTGATACTGTTTTCTATGGACAGTGGTCTTGAAACGTCTTCATACTGTTTTTGTTCCACCTCTGTGTCAGTCCTGCTTCCAACCCTGCTTGTGTGTGTGCGTTCGTGTGCATGTGCTTGTGTGTCAGTGAGTGGGGTACATTGTATTTTTGTGATTGCAGACACTGCCCTTTGAATCATGAGAATTAAACATTATCTCCCATACAGAGGCTAATGATTAGGGTTGTGTGTCTGGCTTCCTAAATGGAGTCGCTGCTCTTTGTTCTTGTGTTTGGGGGTGTGAAAATCAAAGGAGTGACTGACAGAACTGCTGGTCTTGTTTTTCTGTGTTTTTGTGTGTGTGGTTGTTTTTATGTGTCTATGCATCTTGATGCCATACTTTTTGTATGTGTATGAGGGAAAGGGGTATACAGTAGCTTATTTGTATGAGTTTATCGGTGCGTTTGTGTGTTTGTTTGTTTTGAAATCTAACCTGCTGTGCTGTGTGGGAGCATCGGCCCTCATCATATTATCGTACAGAGTCAGAAGCGGACATCTGCGCTGCTTGAAACCCAAAACAATAAAGTTGCTCCGATCGAGCTACACAACAGCTATGGAAATGCAGTCATTTGCATTGGCCACAGCATCTGGTTGTATCTTTATGAAAGGCTTCATGAATATGAGCTTTTTTGTGTGTGGGTTGTATTTTTCCATTTATGCTGTCTGTCAGGGAAAATTGACATGCAGCCACATAACATTGAGGAGACCTCTCATTTGAATAAAGATAAGGACGTGAAACACATAACAAACCCTTGAACAAACAGCGTTTGTTTATGAGGACTGGAATTAGGACGGTTGTTAAGCAGGCGACAATTGGGACCATAGTAGTGCTTTAAAATAATGTTTATTTTAAGCCGTTTGCGATCATTAATAGATAACTAATTACATAGTTTAAAGTTTTTTACTGAATTGGTAGAATTACAGATGATCATCAGCAGTGTTTTTAATCTAGATTGTCATGCAATCCTGAGAGTTCTGTGGGCCTGGGTTTTTGTTGAATTATGGAGCTTATCACACCTGATAGCACTTTGACTTTTAATGTGAATTGGTTGTATTTATAGAGCTATGCCTGATTAGAAGTAATGATCTGCCTGTATCAAATGTAAAATTAGGATTCATATTAGTCACACACACTGAATTAGCTATCTCAAGACAAGCTGGTCCCAAATAATAAATGTATATTTCAAGGGCACACTAACAAGGTAATAATGATGCTAATAATAGCAACAAAGTTACTAAATACAATATGTAAGCTCCTCTTTTAGATAAGCCGACAAAGGAGTGACAGGTGTTGCGGAAATAGATCGTAGGTCATAGATGGTGGTGGAGCTGGTCAGGGGAGAGGGTGTTTGGGATGTGACTCAGCATTCATTTGAGGGTTTAGAGAAATGGTGAGTGAGATTGTGGAAATGAGCGAGGAAGGAAAAGCATCTCTCTAATAATGCCAGGAATCTGTGTGTGTGTGTACAAATTAGAATGGGTTTAGTTTCCCACATTCAGATTAAGAACCGGACACTCTGCAAAGTTAATATTCAGCATGTGTCCTCTTTATAATCTAACGGAGTGCAGTGCCGGGATTGACCTTGTTTGGATAAGCATTTCAACATCAAATAATGAGAACATAATTCGCCGTCAGTTTGGCTTGCTCTCTTTGCGTCCCAGGCCCTTCCCTCTGATTGGTCCTCTGGTCTGCAGTGAGTTTCCCATGAATTGCAGGTGTCCTTTTTATAATCCAATGGACTGCAGTATCGCAATTGAACTAATGTGATTAACAAAAGGCATTCGCAATTAAATGAAAACAAGCGTAGTAAGGAAAATAAGGAAATTCTATTTAGTTATTTAGAAGCAAATTCGCTTTTACAACCAATATTCAGCTGCTTTTTAAGGGGCTGGCTAGCTAACAGAACAACAATATAAAATGGATATGCTTTCAATATAGATCAGTGAATTAATGTGTTTACTGATGTCAAAACTGCCTGCACATTGCAAATGTACAAGTGCTGTATGGTGAATTAGGCCTACAATTATGACAACTGGCTCAACCATTGTGCATGTAATGACTTCTGTTATGAACTGTCTAGATGTTTGTGGTGGTAAGACAATTTAACAGAAAACCAATATAGTACATTTTGATCAACATGACATAAGCAATTTATAACGTAGGAAACAGCAGACAAATGAAGGCTACATAATCATTTGCATGAATGTAGGCCAGGGTTTTTCCTGCATAGAGAATATTTTGGCGCGCGCCAAAGCCGTTTTCCCGACCGCCAATGACAAATCCTGAGCGCCAAAGGCCAAAAAAAGTCTGCGATGAAGAAAAAAAAAAGAGCTGTGTTCATCAAACGTGCAATGCATGTCAGCGAATATGTTCTCAATAGTATGTTTCAAGTAGGCTACAGCCGAACCCTCGTTCTGTTTTGATCAATAGTAATCGAGTTGATAAGCGTGTCTTCTTGTCTGATCAATACGCAACTGTGAGGTGCGCGAATGGACAGAGTGGCCATTAAACTGTCGTTCCGCTGCGAGGGCCAGCCCGACGTGCACGAATACACCTGTATGAAATTTCCACTCAAAATGTTGACAAAAGTTTGATTTATGATTTCAAACGCAGCCTCCATTGGTATTCTTAACCTGGAATGATAATATATAGTGCAGTGTTTCCTCTATGGCTAAATTTCTGCCGCCAGGTTATCAGAAATCAGGCTGTACAACATTTTAGCCCGTCTATCAGCAGTGATTGTTACGCCTGGGACACACTGGCTGCGAAGCGCCTGGACGCGCAGCGCCACGATCGGCTACGATCGGCTACGACTGAGCAAAAGCAGACGCGCATTTCTCCGCGCCGGTCACCATCCCTCCTCTTGTACGCTCTCAACGAAGGCAGTCGTATTTTCTTTCCCTCTTCTCCCCCTGACCTTCCCTGCTTGCTTCCCTGCTTGGCTTCTATCGTATTGTCTAGTTATTCACGGAGAAATGCTCTGAAGTTTCAATCATTTGGATAGTTTTTGAAGATATTACTCAAAATCAAATACTACAAAAAGGAACAACCTGAGAGGACTGAAGCCCAAGGAGAACAGAAGTATTTTGGGCTGCCCTCCAAGACTGACCACAGGCAAGCAAACTAAAGCTTGTTCCCTGTAGAACTATGGCTTGTAATGACTGCAAACAACTTACTCAGAGGATAGTCGAACTGGAGCTAAGAGTCAGAACCCTCTTAGATATCAGAGAGACCAAAGACTTCATAGATTCCATGCTACCTAGCCCGGAGGCTAAGCTACCTGCCAATGAGCCACCCTTGGAACCAGCTTTCTCTCCACCAGCCGTTGGACCGGATGAGTCATGGCCTGCTCTCGGCGCTAAACCAAAGAGGCCTAGCGCCGCTTCTACCTTCATCAGAGATGGGACTGTCACCAAGGATAAACAGCAAAAAAAGCGAGGCAGAAACTCTTCCCGCATCACCTCTCCTCCTGTCACACTCAGAAACAGTTTCAAACCACTGGGAACTTTCTCTCCCTTGTGTGTGGAATCCAAGGCGAAGAGGCACAGGAGTGCTAGCCACGCAGCTAACAATCATGAAGGGCCCAGATCGCCGACACACCATGATGGTAGCTACTACACACATGCAAATCCAACACATCATCGTCTGCTGCGACCGGGAGTCCCCCATTTCACTCCAAGCCCCTCTCGGACCACTCGGGGCGCTGTTCGACCCCCTATCAAGCCTAATCAGACAACAATATCACAGGATTATCAAGGTATGCAAAGACTACCCACAGCCCATCAACACTTAGAGGAGCTAACACTGCTAGCACTATAGAATCTACTGCTAGCACTGACACAGTGTCTAACCTTGGTCTAGCACAAGGTCCTATCATTGCTAACCCAAATAAGATAAGAACTGGCCCCGCAGCTACTAATAAGGCAAACGTTAGAAATGCAAACACAACACCACATATGGCCACTATCTTGATTGGAGATGCCATGACAGCACATGTTAAACTGGCAAAGACAGAAAATATTTGTCTTAGCAACACATCTGTTGAGGAACTGTCCTCAGAGGTACAAACAATCCTCAACAATAAACCAAACAACCCTAAGATTATCATCCACACTGGCTCGTTTGATATCCTACACAAGAAAACTGGCACTGAGATACTTAAAAAACATTTCACCCAGCTACTGAACACACTTAACAGATATCAAGATGTATTCATCAGTGGACTGATTGCATACTTTCGCAGAGGAAAAGAAGCCTTCAGTCGACTACTATCTTTCAACACATGGTTGGCATCTGTCTGTCTGACACACAAACTGAGATTTATCGATAACTTCAATGTGTTCTGGAACTGTGCAGACCGTTTTCAAGCTGACGGACTCCACCCAAACCGTAGAGGACCTCGACTACTAACAGCAAAAATCAATCACGTGCTCCTGACCACAAATCAAGCTTTCCCTATCCCTGTTGTGTCTAAGCTGACTGACACATCCCAAACAACCTCCCATGGAACAGAACAGAACATTCAAACAGCCTCCTGCAAGGACATGGGCCCTGCACAGATCTGCACCCCCCGGATGAATTCCCTTGTGATGGAACAGCTCAGTGACAGAGACTTTCCCAAAGAAAAGCTACGCTAGGACAGCCACCATGCTATTTCATTGGACATACCGGTCATCATCACAAACAGAAAATGGCATGGTAAAATGCATGGTTACAAACCTGAAACTAGTGTTAGAAGTCACAGAACTATCCATATTCTTCCAACAGATTTATCTACCCCTGTTTTATCTGTTAATACCCCACAGATGAAACTGGCCCTTCTAAATGTTAGATCACTAAATAACAAAACATTTCTAGTTATGATCTGGTCAAAGAAAACAACTTAGACTGCATCTGTCTAACAGAAACCTGGCTAAACAATGACACGGCAACAGCAACTTTGATAGAAGCGTGTCCGCCTGATTACAGCTTTCACCAAGTTTCAAGGACATCAAAAAAAGGTGGAGGAGTCGCAGCTATTTTCTCCTCTAAACTGTTGTTCAAAATCACTGAGCTAGGTGAATTCACATCATATGAATATCTTGCTATAGAGCTCAAAACCGAATCAATACTTTTTGTTATTATATATCGGCCACCCAAGCACTCGCCAATATTCATACAAGAATTCTCTGAACTATTATCACTATGTGTCACTAGATATGACAAAGTAGTTTTGAACGGAGACTTAAATTTCCAAGTAAATAAAAAAGCAGACCCAAGAACTATTGAGCTCTTAAATCTCCTTGACAGTTTCAATCTAACTCAACACATAACATACCCAACACACCGGCACGGAAACACACTAGATCTAGTGATAACAACTGGGTTAGGGTTAGACTAAATATCAATAATATTTCAATAACTGATCTACCCCTCTCAGACCATCATTATATACTTTTTAATGTGGAAATTATCCTAACAAAAAACAATTCTTAGTCCATAGAAGATATTTAGATGATACAGCTATGATGACATTTTCTGAACAATTTGCTCTATATGAGCCGACTAACCATGATTGCTCTCTGAATGAAATGGTAGAGAACCTCAATGATGCACTATTATCTGTGTTAGACTCTGTTGCACCACTGAAAACCAAAAAGAAGTGCACAAGCAGAACCTCCCCATGGCTGAGAAATAAAAATGTTAGTGAAACGAAAAGAAAATGCCGTGCAGCAGAGAGAAAATGGAGGAAAACAAAGATCACTATCCACTACAATATCTACAAAGATACACTAACCACTTATAACAAAACCATCCATCTAGCAAGGAGAGAATATTTCTCCAACATTATTACAGAAAATGCCAGAAATTCCAGAGTTCTTTTCTCCACCATTGACCAGCTGCTAAACACTGTCCCTGCCCCACCTCCATCCTCAGCAGTTAAATGTGAAGAGCTTGCTTTGTTCTTCAAGAACAAAATAACTTTGATTAGAGCGAGTATTATTAATAGTGGGGTCGAAACTGACATCAGTAGATTCTGCAACATAACCATGAGCACATTTACCTGTATCACACTTAGTAAACTTTCCAAAATTGTCAGCGAATCTAACCACAACCTCAGATATTGATCCTATACCCACAACATTCTTTAAGCGAGTGTTTGATAGTGTCTCAGGTCCGGTGCTAGAGATTATAAACACATCCCTTAGAACTGGCGTCTTCCCAGATGCCTTCAAAACAGCTGTTGTAAAGCCCCTATTAAAGAAACCCAAATTGGATAACAGTCTACTTGCAAATTACAGACCAATATCAAACCTTCCATTTATTAGTAAAGTACTGGAAAAGATAGTTTTAGTCCAATTAAATTCTTTTCGTGAAGAAAATAACATCCTGGAAGTCTCGCAGACAGGTTTCAGGAAATATCACAGTACTGAAACTGCTCTCACCAAAATAATTAGCGACCTCAGACTAAACTCTGATGCAAATAAAGTCTCTATCCTTATCCTGTTAGATCTCAGTGCAGCATTTGATACAATTGATCACAACATCCTAATCAATAGACTGGAAAAGCTTATTGGGTTCACGGATAGTGTATTGAACTGGCTGAAATCATATATCACAGGAAGGAAGTTTTATGTTAGTTTAGGTGACCATAGGTCCAAGAAACATGAGAACTGCTACGGGGTTGCTCAAGGAAGCTGCTTAGGTCCATTACTTTTTTCTCTTTATATGTTACCACTCGGCGACATAATCAGAGAACATAACATAGATTTCCATAGCTATGCGGATGACACACAACTATATATATCCACTGAACCCAACGATGCAACGGCCATCAATTCCATTACCAACTGCCTGTTGGCAATAAACAAATGGATGAATGATAACTTTCTTAAATTAAATGAAGACAAAACCGAAGTCCTACTATGTGGCCCCAAATCCAAAAGAGAGATGCTTATTAAGAATCTTGGAGGCTTAACCCCCTGTCTTAAACCAGAGGTGACGAGTCTCGGTGTAATCCTGGACTCAGATTTGAATTTCAACTCTCACATTAATAAAGTGACCAAAACAGCTTTCTTTCACCTGAGGAATATAGCAAAGGTACGACCATTCATAAACCAAAATGATGCAGAGAAGTTAATTCATGCTTTTATATCCAGCCGGCTGGACTACTGTAACACACTTTTCACTGGTCTTCCCAATAAAACCACTGAAAGACTACAGCTCATTCAAAATTCTGCAGCTAGATTATTAACCAAAACTAAAAGGAGAGAACACATTAGTCCTGTCCTAGCTACTTTACACTGGCTCCCTGTTACCTTCAGAATTGACTTTAAGGTCCTTTTCCTCACATACAAAGCTCTACACGGACAAGGACCTAGCTACATTGCTAACTCCTTTATAAACTACACACCAGCTAGAACACTGCGATCATCAAATGCAGGCCTATTAGAGGTCACCAGAAGCAGTCATAAGAAGATTGGTGATTCGGCCTTTGTCAATTACGCCCCAAAACTATGGAACAAATTACCCATAAATATTAGGCAAGCAAACACTCTAGACATTTTTAAAAGACAGCTTAAAACCTACCTTTTTACCAAAGCATTTAAGTAATTTTATCTCCAAATGGTTTTCCTACTTTTTAAAGTTGTTTTCTCTCTTGAACAGAGATCTTATTGGGATTTGTATTTTTGTTTGAATTGTTTATCACTTGTATTATTGTTTTTATTGATTTTATGTAAAGCACCTTGAGCTACAATTCTTGTATGAAATGTGCTATAAAAATAAAGTCTTACTTACTTACCAAGCCTTTCTGCTACTCTGAGCATTCCTTTACGCTGACATGGTACATAAACATGGCATTAGCTATATCCCAGCATTGATCCTTATCTACGTTGTCCTTTGTTGCTGGAGGGTCATACAACAACTCCCTGTGTTTTTCAACTTCGAGAATTCATTTGATGCTGATTTTAGAAATCGACTTGGGGGTTTTCTCTCGGTAGGCAATGTCTGCAGGCATGTGTGTTGTGCGCAACGCGTGACAACTCGTTTCTCTCAAACAAACAAAACAACTACGGGCATGCTAGCTCAACGGATCAATCCGTTTATTTTCATTTGTTTTCATCAGGGTAACCACATGTAAAGGACGTTCGTTACCAACATTGTGTAATTATAAAGTCTACAACTTTACAAATGTTCACCGTAGTCTACAATTAATGGAGTAAAATCTTAATAACATGTTTTTTTATTCAAATATATCAACTAATATGGTGTATTTCATCATCCTGCAGCCGATTTCGCAAGCGTCTCGCGAAAAAATTCGACCAGCTGCCGAAACGATCGCTGCAGATCGCAGGCGATCGCAGCGCTTCGCAACCAGTGTGGTCGGTCCCATTTGATAACATGGGCGCCAAAAGAAAAAAGGAGGCGCTTCCAGGCGTGTCGCAGCAGATCGCAGCCGATCGCAGGCAGTGTGTCCCAGGCGTTAGAGTGCATGTCGGAGAATTACACGGACACCGCAGTTGAGATTGCGTGGGTTGAGAACTGTAAGTCGTATAACCTATGTAGTCAGTTCATTTAAGCCTGTTATTGTACAAGTCTATAGTTCTTGCAAATTAAAATCAAGTTAACTGGTGATTTTCTTTGTTTGTATTCTTCCCCTGCAAGCTAAATTGCACACGGCAGAGGGAGTCAGGTGGCTTAGCGGTTAGGGAGTCTGGCTAGTAATCTGAAGGTTACCGGGTCGATTCCGGATGTGCAACATGACGTTGTGTCCTTGGGCAAGGCACTTCACCCTACTTGCCTCGGGGGGAATGTCCCTGTACTTAATGTAAGTCACTCTGGATAAGAGCGTCTGCTAAATGACTAAAAATGTAAAAATGATTCGATAGCGATTGCTGCCCTTGCTCAGGTTTGTATTTTAGGTGCATTATTATGCTGAAGTAGTTTTAATGAATAAAAAGTGGGTTTATTGTTAATATTTTCTACAGAATGCTTAGCCTATCAAGATCAAATGAAGCAGGCAGTGTACATGCTTCAGAGTGGGCTACCTAATCGATAGGCTAGGCTACTGACCATTTACAATAAGTTGTTACGTCAATTATTAATTGCCAGCATTTATACCATTTAGAACATACTTTATGAGTGTAAGGTGTCTTTAAGTAGCCTAACTTTATTGCTTTGGATGCAAAACACCTGGAAATAAATACATTGATTAGAAAAAAAAAGAAAAAAAAAAGAATATATATATACATATGTTATTTTTTTTGGAGCACCAAAGACCCATTTTGACCCAGGAAAAACCCTGATGTAGGCTGCCACAGCATTGGCAATTTGACTACAATAGATGTGGAGGTTGAACAAGTACTTCAGAGATGACAGAGAATTTCAATTGTGATCTGAGTGTAACCCTCAGGAAAAGTAGGCTAGATGTTTAAGGTTTATAAATAGTATAAAACGGTATAGTGAGAAAGAAGAGTTTAGTTAAAGTATTCACCAGTTTAGTTAAATGATTTCGACTCTTATTACTTTTGGATTGGACGTAATACTAGTACAGTTGAGTGGATTACTCAACCGTTGGAGAAGTGGAGTTCAGCTGCTGGACAAGTGGCTAGTTTTCCGGCTTAGACTAAGCTACCAAGCTAGCGGCTAGCTAACGTTTCAGTAGCGAAGTCTGTGGAACCGTGTCATCTGTCATCTGCATCGGGTGACGCTACCATTCGA
Source organism: Osmerus mordax (assembly GCF_038355195.1). Lineage (NCBI taxonomy): Eukaryota > Metazoa > Chordata > Actinopteri > Osmeriformes > Osmeridae > Osmerus > Osmerus mordax. The sequence goes on from NC_090068.1 coordinate 4,265,109, forward strand.
TTTCTCTTCATCCGGCTCGTCGGTTGGTCTCCACCTGCTCCCTTCCTCCCTCCACTGTGTGTGTGGCTACACACAGACTCATTGAATGGTAGCATATCATTTTTCTTTACGCCCTCATGGTGAAGTAGACATTTTGTTTTCAGTTGCTACGAACCCAAGTGACGTTCAGGCATGCACTGTTGAACTGGGGTAACTGTATTCATACTGTTTCATGTTGCCGGCTATTTTATTTTCGTTTGGGCCCATGGGGGTGAAATTATATGTCATGTGTATTTGAACCTTGATAACTGAATGACGGAATTGGTTTTCTAAGTAAATGATTCGTTTCGTTTAAACAGTTGTGTGTACTGATTTTGAGTTAAATAAGAAGCCCCTTCTAGATTATTTTAAGAATTCAGGTTAGCCACCTCTCATGATAGCCTAACCTGGCTAGAGAGGCGCTACATGAGAAATATAGGTACCAAAACCACTGAGAAGAACTGTCATCACCAGCTGCATCACAGGCACTGCACTATCTATCCATAATTCCAGTAATCTGTCTGTGTGTGCCACCAATTTTATTACGGGCACTATGTACTATCTACAGTTCAAGGAATCTGCAGCGTGGTCCCGCTCAATTAGGGATACACAAGCAATACAGAGTCAATGTGGATAAAAAACTTTTACAGGGCTGCCAACTTTTCCAAAAACCTTGGCGTGAGATTTGGTAGCAACCCCCCCCCCCCCCCCCCCCCCCCCCCCCCCCAGGCGAGTTTACACGGCTGTTTGCGCGTCAATGATGCTTCACTCCGTTAACCTGCGCCTCGTCCGTTACTGTTTACAACGTTAGCTTGGCTACTTGTTTGGCGTTGCTTTTTCTGCGTGAGATATACAATGTGTGGCGTGAGAAATGTTTGAAATGCGTGTGTCACACGGCGAAACCGTGAGAGTTGGCAGCTCTGCTTTTATTTTATGTAGGTACAGTGTAGGTGCCAGTGAGCCGATATTCCAGTGGCGTGGCTCAAGGATTATAGTTGTTTAATGTTATGCATTAGGCCTATATTTTCACACTGTCTACCAAAATAATTTTCTTGACATCCTTTCCGCCCTTGCTCATACCACTGACTCTTGCGATGATTTTCCATTAAAAGTTTTTTTTTAAATTCAATATCAGTACATTTGACCAGCACGAACCTTTGCGGGCTATTGCATATGTTTCACGGTTGAAGGGAATTCTTACTTTTACTGTAAGACTTTTACTGTTACTTTAACTTTTTCAAGCGCATTCCTACCACACTACATAGGATGTTGCCCTCTTTCCAGGATAGACTTGGTTAGCATTTGGAGAGGCCTAGATAATAGCCTAGGCTACATCTTGATTCAGCACAATGTTTGGTTGGAGGGTATTGCGAAAATTAATCTCAGGTTGATAATTAAATACACTCAAAACATCCAACACATGTTGACCATAGACCTTAGTGTTCCCCTAATACTGTATCTGAAGTCTCTTTTCCGAAATTCAGCCTTGGTGCAGAATTACAGCCACTATGAGCAGTCCCACAATGAGCTTTCCTTAGGACGTGCCGTTTCTGTGTCTGTAGCTTTAAATGCTATGAGGAGAGAGGCGGGGCTAACTGCCATGCTTCGTTTGTTTGCAAGCCATGATGTCTCTCGAGGAAAAACCAATGTCGTGCTCGCACGGTCGTAGCTCATTTTCTCAATGGCTGGCCAAATTCTCTGGGTGGGCAAAGCAGAGAAAGGGGAGGTAACCTTTCCCGTTATGACGACATAAGGGGAAAATTCCAAAACGGCGCATTTGAGCTTTCATTTTCTCAAAGGCGGAGCAGGATACCCAGGGCTTGGTTTACACCTATCGCCATTTCTAGCTACTGGGGACCATAGGCAGGCTAGGGGAACTCATATTAATGTAAAAAAAAAAAAAAAAAAAGTGAAATGTTCATGCCATGGGACCTTTAAGACAGGGCTCACCTGATATTTCTTGGTTTCATCAGAAGAATCAAAATTTTTACAGCTTTATTCGCCAAGTTCACACAAACAAGGAATTTACTGTGGCAGGAAGGTGCATACGATAAACATGAAAGAGTCTAAATATAAAATGTTGAAAATGTACAACAGTTCTAAATAATTATAAAAAATACCAATGTAAAAAAATATATATAAAATAAAATATAAAATAAGATATGTAGGAATATGATAGATGCATTGTGCAATGTACAATAAAGTGACAGATGGACTTTATAAATGTTGAGTTCTGGGCCTTGTTAATGAGGCCAGCTGCGGATGGAAAGAAACTGTTATGGCGTGAGGTTTTGGTCCTGATGGACCGCAGTCTCCTGCCGGAGGGGAGTGGCTGGAACTGAGTGTGTCCATGGTGGGAGGAGTCTGCTACAATCTTCCTTGCTCGCTGCAAGGTCCTTGAGGGATGGCAGGTTGCAGCCGATCATCTTCTCAGCAGCGCGGATGATAAGCTGCAGCCTGCACTTGTCCTTGGGAGTGGCAGCAGTGTACCAGATGGTGATGGAGGAGGTGAGGATGGACTCAATGATGGCTGTGTAGAAGTGCCCTACCATTGTCTTTGGCAGGTTGTACATCCTTTGTTGTGCTTTCTTGGTGAGGGAGCTGATGTTCAGTTCCCACTTGAGGTCCTGGGAGAGGATAGGTCCCAGGAAGTGGAAGGACTCTTCAGTGTTGACTGGGGAGTCACACATGGTGATGGGTCTGAGTGGATTATGAATCCACATCTAGTATAAGTAGGCCTACAGTGGATGTCCACCGTTTTTTCAAAATGAAATTTTTTGGAAAGCTGTTCAAAAACAGTTTCTACAATATCTCCAAGTGTACTTGGTCTCTGGTCGCTTTTACTGTGAGCTAGAACGGGCACCACTACAAATAACAATCTGAAATGACACATTCACTCTACCACTTTCTACCTCCTGATTGGATCTAATTTGCTGGTATGCCGTAACGTGCAGTGCGTAGCTCGACACCGATGAGAACTTATATCTCAGCCATGTTATTCTCACTCAACTTCACTACCTTCCGACCGTGTAGACTCAGGAAGGGTTAGGTGTTGACACAGTAAGGGTTAGGTGTAGACTCTGGAAGGATTAGGTGTAGATTCAAGAAGGGTTAGGTGAAGACTCAGGAAGGGTTAGGTGTAGACTCAGGAAGAGTTAGGTGTAGACTCAGGAAGGTTGTCTGATTTCACTGAGAGCAACCCAGTCCACACTGTTAAATAGAAAGCAGACTGTGAAAGGGGTTCGAGCAGACAGTGTTGGGGGTAACGCGTTATATAATATAACGCATTACATAATATTATTACTTAAGTGAGTAACAAAGTCATATAACATGTTAGTTTTTGACATTGAGCAATATTATTACACTTACTTATTTAAGGAACAAAAGACTAAAATAGCCTCTATTTCGCTTTCATTGAAGAGATAGGAAAAAAACAATAATGTGAACTGTGCCCGAACGAAATACTATCTACTGACAAAAAAAGCACTTCAGACTTTCTCTGGACACCTCAAAAGTGTCCAGAGAAAGGAAGCTGGAAGCTAGCAAAAAAATCACTTTAAACCTTTAGAGAGATGGCAACCCGTTTCCACAACTCTCTACTATTAAAAGTAATAGTAAAAGTAATATAACTATATAAAACTTTTTGCTGCTCATTTACAACTGAAAATACGAGTGAAGTGTATAATTGAATAGATGTCTTCTCATTTCCCCTGCAAGATGCAGCCTCATCGTTGAATCAAAACGAATAAATTTGGCAGAATAAAAATTAAAATTGACCTAATCTCTATGACTTAAACGTCCTTTTAAGTTTTTCCCTTCTTGTGATATTTTCAAGCATTTAGCCTACTCGTTGCATTCAGTCATTAACAAAGAACCCCCTTTGAAGATTATTCTACGACGTTACCGGCAGGTAGAAGATGGAATCGCGATTCAAACAGTACCATCTGCTAACTGAAAATATGCCCCCCAAAACGTAAATAAGCTTGACATTTATTTAGTGGAAAATCGCTCATTCATAAAAAACTCGCTGGTAGCGATCATTGTCAGTAACAACGCAAAATGCGATATAGCCCTGTGTGTGGAGAAGTTGCCCCGGTAAATTGTACTACTACGGTACACTACTGCTGTGTTGTGTTCGTCTTGGTAGCGATTGCGTTGGTTGAATTGGATTTAACGTTCCGTTGTACGGTTTAGGCTGAAATTAATTATTTTCATGAACAGATTTACAAAGTTTAGACTGTGGCAATGAAGTTCAGGTTAGTAGTTAGATAGACTTTTGATTTAAGTAAGGGGAGTGCCGAACATGTTCTGTCGCCGTTTGACTTCCTACAGCTGTGTAGATGTTTTTGTAGTGTCTCGCGTAGGCTACAGCGTTGCAGTGATACACTGGATTGAAACCACAGGTAATGATAATTTCACCCACAAATCGTTTACTTGTAATCTAATGTCATAATAAATCCTACAACGAAAATGTATTTGTGAGGAATGTTTATTTTAAAGATTGAAAACAGATGCATCATAGACCACTGTAGTATGTGTTGCCCGGGCAACAGAGGCTAATGTCATGATGCTAATACTTCAGTGAAATAGTAGACTACTGTTTCTGAAAGTAGATGTACTTCCTTAATAATATCAGCTTATATTGTACATTACACATCACAATTGTGTGTCATATCACAAATTAAAATGAGTAAATAGTTACTCAAACTTAACTTGAGCCTAAACCATGCAACGGAACGTAAATCCCAATAGAAGCAACTCAATGGCTACCAAGACGAAACTTTTGACACCTAGGTTGTGTATGTAGGCCAAATATTGACTGAGTTTTAGGGGGGCAAAAAGAAATAATAACTAGAGAGGGTACAATTTCTGGGGAAATTGTAGGGTGTGCTTGCTTGCGTCGGTTGTACAGGGATTTTAATGCCATTTACAACTGATATTCCTGTATATTTTATATAAAAATGCATAGGGCCTACTTATTATGCATAAAGATTACATAGATTTAAAAGCATATTTTTTTTGCTGCTCATTTACAACTGAAAATACGAGTGAAGTGTAGAATAAAATAGATGTCTTCTCATTTCCCCTGCAAGAGGCAGCCTCATCGTTGAATCAAAACGAATAAATTTGGCAGACCGGTGTAAAAATTGACCTAATCTCTATGACTTAAACGTCCTTTTAAGTTTTTCCCTTCTCGTGATATTTTCAAGCATTTAGCCTACTCATTGCATTCATTCGTGAATAAAGAACCCCCTTTGAAGATTATTCTACGACGTTACCGGCAGTAGAAGATTGAATCGCAATTCAAACAGTACCATCTGCTACCTGAAAATATGCCCCCCAAAACGTAAATAAGCTTGACATTTATTTAGTGGAAAATCGCTCATTCATAAAAAGCTCACTGGTAGCGACCATTGTCAGTAACAACGCAAAATGCGATATAGCCCTGTGTAGAGAAGCTGCCCCGGTAAATTGTACTACTACGGTACAGTACTAGACTACTGCTGTGTTCGTCTTGGTAGCGATTGCGTTGGTTGAATTGGATTTAACGTTCCGTTGTACGGTTTAAGCTGAAATTAATTATTTTCATGAACAGATTGACAACGTTTAGGCTGTGGCAATGAAGTTCAGGTTAGTAGTTAGATAGACTTTTGATTTAAGTAAGGAGAGTGCCGAACATGTTCTGTCGCTGTTTGACTTCCTAAACAGCTGTGTAGTGTAGATGACGTTTTTGTAGTGTGTCTCGCGTAAGCTACAGCGTTGCAGTGAGCTACACTGGTTTGAAACGACAGGTAATGGTAATTTCACCAACAAATCGTTTACTAATGTCAGAATAAATCCTACAACGAAAATGTATATGTGAGGAATGTTTATTTTAACGATTGAAAACAGATAACGCTACATCATAGACCACTGTAGTATGTGTTGCCCGGGCAACACAGGCTAATGTCATGATGCTAATGCTTCAGTGAAATAGTAGACTACCGTTTCCGAAAGTAGATGTGGGCCTACTTCCTTAATAATATCAGCTAATATTGTACATTACATTTAATAATTGTGTTTCACATCACAAAGTAAAATGAGTAAATAGTTATCACCCTGGCCTCTTTGCTTGTGGCGTTTCTGCAGCTGCCTTGCAGTAAAGCTATAGTTAGCCTAGCTATCCCCCAAGTTAACAGATGCGAAACGAATGTTCTGCTACAGGTAGTCACGCGTGTTTTCGTGACGTTAGTGACGTAGTGACGTTAGTAACGTCAGTGACTGTGGCTAGCAAATTAGCCACCGTTAGCTTCATTTTTCACCACAAAAACGCAATTTCTACTTAAACCATGCAACGGAACGTAAATAAAAATACAACCAACGCAATCGCTAACAAGACGAACCTTTTGACACCGCCGTTGTGTATGTAGTCCAAATATTGACTGATCCTTAGGGGGGAGAAAATAAATAATAATAAAAATAAATAAATATATATGTGAGAGAACAAAGGTTGTGCCCTTGCCGAAGGCAAAGCACACCCAATAAATATATATGTGAGAGAATCAGAATCAGAATGGGTTTTTATTCGCCATGAAAGTTTGCACAGACAAGGAATTTACTTTGGCAGGAGAGCCTACCTAGGCAGCCATTTTCGGCGCCAACTAGAAAGTTACAGCATAACATGAGGAGAGAGGAGGAGAGAAAAAGGCAACACCCAGACAATGCTCCTAGAGGAGTACAGTGTGGGAACAGACAAAAACCTCAGCACATAAGCACAACAACATTTACAAAAACACGTGACTTGCAACGGGGAGTGGGGGGGGGGGGGGGGGTAGACAAGCAGCATCTGGACCTGCAGCCATGGTAGGCGCTGGACACAGACCCGCCAGCCACCCTGGGGAAACAAGCAGGCGTTGGATGGGGGTGGGGGGGTGGTGATATCTGTAGTAGGTGAAAGTTAATGTGTGAGTAGGTCTGGCTTGGCGCCCTCGACCTAGGCCACAATCAGTCCGATTCTCCCTATGCAGATTGTGTTGGCCAGGAGACATCCTTGGTCATGACCCGGGAAGAGACCAAACCACAGGTGGGGGGGGGGGGGAAGTTGTAATCTGTTGTTACAATGCTGCGTTGTAAGTTCACAGTCTGAGCTCCAACAACTCTGCCCACCGCATCAATCATATCGGGCAGCCTAACGGGGCTTTTTATGGCTGCAGCCGTTTCCTTGATTTTCCGATATACAAAGCCAGCGCCTATTCCAAACAGCAGAAAGCCTGTAATCATGGTTCCGAAGATGTCTTCAACGTCCTCCACGGAAAGCGCCGCTAGACACACGACACGCCAATTCTCCCACGCGTCCATCGTGTAGCCAGCTGCGAACGTCCCGTCCGGACAGTTTGGTTCCCCCGCACCCGAGCTTCTCTTCGAGAAGATGGTGTCAATAGCATTGAGAGACCAGCTAATTAATTCCATGCTTCTAGTTTCGGAGAGTGATGATGAGAGAGTATCTTGAGACAAGACAAGACACAGCCAAGCAGGGAAGGTCAGGGAGGGGAGGAGAAAATGCGACCGCCTTCGTCGAGAGCCAAAGAAATGACAAGGTGATTCCACCATTGGGGGGCCAGACAGGAGAAGAGCTTGGGCTGGGAGCGGGCGCTCGTGAGAGGTTGGACCACCAGACGGTTGTCAGAAGACGACCGTAGGGCAATTGTTGTGCCCTTGCCGAAGGCAAAGCACACCCAATAATAATAATATATATGTGAGAGAACAAAGGTTGTGCCCTTGCCGAAGGCAAAGCACACCCAATAAGTAATAATATTACTTTGTACAGTAAGTAATAATGTAACATTCCACCCAGCTGCTAGTCCAAGCACTTGTCCTCTCCAAGTTGGACTACTGCAACTCCCTGCTCGCCGGTCTCCCAGCATGCGCAACCCGCCCTCTCCAGAGGATTCAGAACGCAGCGCCCCGCCTGGTCTTCAATCTACCCAGACGCTCCCATGTTACCCCGCTCCTCATCTCCCTCCACTGGCTTTCCCATCATGGCCCGTATCAGATTCAAGACCCTGGTACTGACCTTCCGAGCAGTGAACGGGACTGCTCCCGACTACATCAAGTCTCTCCTCCAGCCTTACACCCCCACCCGCCACCTACGGTCGTCTTCTGACAACCGTCTGGTGGTCCAACCTCTCACGAGCGCCCGCTCCCAGCCCAAGCTCTTCTCCTGTCTGGCCCCCCAATGGTGGAATCACCTCCCCACCTCCATCAGAGACACTGACTGTCTCCCCACCTTCAAGAAAAGGCTTAAGATGCACTTATTCTGGGAGTAGAACAGTACTTAGGAATGATTTGCAGGAACTGATGTTAGCTTCCTCCAGGAACACAATGACTCTTACTGAGGGACTTGTTGTTCTTGTTGGTTAGTTGTAACTGATTTAACTTCTTGTACTCGCTGTGAATTATATTATATTATTGTTGCTTGCTTTTTCCACAGGTACACTCTTGCACTTTTGAGGTTCATGTTGTTTAATTCGTAACTTGTTTAACTACATGCTCTTATGGTTCTCCCCATTGGCACTTATTTGCTTTTCACAATGTATGCTTCATGTTTGCCTACTCGCAATGTTTTGGGTCTCGTTGTTATGATCAGTGACCTATACTCTTTTGTAAAGCTCTCTCTTGGAAGTCGCTTTGGATAAAAGCGTCGGCTAAATGAATAAATGTAAATGTAAACTTCATCACACTACTCTTACTGAATAATAATAAGTAATAACTAATATATTACTTTTTCGAGTAACTCCCCCCAACACTGCTAGCAGACTGTGAAGGGGGTTCTGTTTCACAGCTAATAGTAGTTTCAGTCCAGGCATAGTGTGACTGAGGTGGTGGAGGCTAATAGGTCTACTGTATTCTCATTTGATATTGCAGCATGGGATCATCTGATGGTAATCTCTCATAGCACCACCGAACAGATAGATGCTGTGTTGAAATTGTGTCAGAGGTTTGGGGGAGTGGGGTTCCTCAAGGTGGATGGAGGGTGAGTTGGTGGGTAACACTAGCTAACTTGAGATTCCACAAGTTAGAATTTCTCTCTTTTTATTCTTTCTCTTGTTTAACTTTTACTGGTGTTGAATTCAATTCATTAGATTAGTGTATGTCGCTTTGGATAAAACTTGGAGATGGGTATAGCTCAGTGATAGAGCATAATTATGACTTGACATGTGCGTTGTGCACCCCCAGTGTCTGTCATAATAAAGCAGGCGTACTGTATCAGTCGTCCATCAGTACCCTGTCAGCCATCAACCCCACCATTACCTTCCTCTCCTCCTCTGTCTCTCTCATCCCTCTCTCTCTGTTTCTCGCTCTCTCTCTCTGTTTCTCTTCAGTGCTGTCTTGGCCATGCACTCTCTCTGACACATACTCTTACTCTCTTCCAATGTTTCGTCCTGTCAATCTTTCCCTATGACCTTTTTATCTCTCTCACACAATCAGATACACACACATACAGATAACTACACACACATACCTGTACACATACACAAGCTATAACACTCACTTTACATTTTCTGCTCTTGGTACCTGCTTTTATTTCCTATCCTCCCTCTTAGAGCCTATAATCTCCACAAATTAGATCTCTCTACTACTCTTTCTCTCACACTTACGCTCTCTTTCTCTCTCTCCCTGTCTCTATCTTTTCTACTCTGCCAGGACATTTGTCATCATATCTCATCATTTTGCCCAGGGTAGGAGCTGACTCTACTGTGCGAACTCACTCAGATAATTCCCTCTTCTCTTTCTTGTGTTTATTTCTTCTTCTCTTTTATTCCATCTCCCTTTTTTCCTCTGTAACATTGCTCACCTTTTCCGAACAATATCTGATTCCATCGCCTCAACCCCCAATGAAATTTCTTTCTCCTCTTCTTGCTGTGTTCTTTTGAGGTGGAGATCCTCCTGCCAGCCCCCCTTGTTGTCTCCCCTCCTGTCTGCCTGTCTGTCTGCCTGCCTGTCTGCCCTACTGTCTGCCTGTCTGTCTCCCTGTCTGTCTGCCCTCCTGTCTGTCTGCCTGTCTGCCCTCCTGTCTGTCTGCCTGTCTGCTTGTCTGTCTGCCTGTCTGGGTTAGTGTCAGCATACTCACTGGGCAGCACAGGGGCCAGTCTGGGGATTCAGCTACAGGAATCGTTAGTTTGGAGTTACAACTTATCTACAGTTGTGTGCATGTTTAGGCGTGGATTTTTACATAGGTGCTTTTTTCTTTTTGCAACATTGCATCAATTTCCTGAAGAAAGTGTGCTTTTGGGACCCTCCCATTTGTGAGAAGTCAACTTAGGCCTATATAAACTCTAATTCAGTCAGGTCTCTGCTTGATGGGTCTCACACCTTATTGTGTAACTTACTGTAGCATTGCTAGTCATATGTTGATAAGTAAGGGTCAAGATGTGGTCTGATTCTTCATCTCCTGAGGGCTTCTCCTCAGCTCCGGCTTCTACTCCTTGCTCACCTCTTACTCTTTCTCTCTCTGATTTACAATATACAAGCTGGAGTACGTAAGAGTTTAAACCTTCACTTTGTAATGTTTGCCTTGTAATTACATTTACATTTAGTCATTTAGCAGACGCTCTTATCCAGAGCGTCTTACAGTAAGTACAGGGACATTCCCCCGAGGCAAGTAGGGTGAAGTGCCTTGCCCAAGGACACAACGTCAGTTGGCATGACCGGGAATCGAACTGGCAACCTTCGGATTACTAGTCCGACTCCCTCACCGCTCAGCCACCTGACTCCCACACGTAATTGATTTCATTCATTTGCAATGTTATTAAATATCAATTTAATTTAACTTTACTTGGACCATTCTTGCGCTAACTTAACCCATAGAGTCAAATAACTGTAATTCAATTGGTATTGGTATCATTTGGTGAATATTAATGCATAGTTCAGTTTCCTCTCTTCCTTAAAAACGTAGGGGAATAGTTTTGGTTGTTTGACCAATATTTAACCCCCTACAGGCAGCTGAAGCTCTATAATGACGCCAGCCCTGCTGCCCACACATATTAACAGACTATGCTATTTGAAAAGCCCCACATTACTATAATTACAGAAGAGAAAACCCATTACATAAACTGTATTTTTTATACACGTTGCCCCCTGTAATTGTAGACCCTAGTCTGGGTTTCATTAGTCCTCTTTTCAGTCATTTTGAAATGAAAATGGCAGGCTAACAGTAATTAATCCGTGAGCCGTTATTAACGGGGCCGTGTGGTTTTTAAGAAGAAAGAAATTACTGAAAGTCCGCCAGTAAAGGCCATATGACACTAACCCATTAATCAAGTATTAAGGCTCAGGAGACAACTGTACTGTGGAGGCGGTTTAAGGGTTGTCACAGTGGAAGGTACATTGTGATAGTCTTCAATATCCTTCTGTATGTCCATTATAGTGGACATTGGTTTTGGGCTGCAATTTTGCATCCTTACTGACCCAGACTGAATTCTAATGGTAACTAATTCTAGTTATTTAATTAAGTTACAGATCTCTCAGGATGTCTTTAGAAGTCACAGGAGGTTATTAAGAAACTATTTTACTGTGAGGGGGGCATACATAATTTATCTGAATGTAAAAACAACAGTCGTTGACAGACCAGAGTGCAATTGCAGTCTTTTGGAAGTAATATTTTCTACGGAATTTAAAATATGTACTACTAGGAATATAAAGGGTCAAACTGCAGTGGATGTCTCTGAATACAAATGAACTTTTAAGTCATTTTAAAACACCTTGAAAAATGTAATTTGAAAGAGAGTACAGTTAAGTCTCCATTAATTATTGCCTCTGAGCGAAAGAGAAGGCAGGAGATCAAACTCCTTCTACTGTAAAATCACAAGGCAATTTCAAACCAGGCATGATACAAGCCTTGTCAAATGTCACAAAGTTTGAGTACTCTTTCAAGTTTTTCCTAGACAGAAGACTGAAGTTCTGGAATATGAAGGGAGATGTCGCTCTGAGTTGAAAATGGCAGCCGGTGAGCTGTCTTCCTGCTGACGTGGGCGGTGGTGACATCTGATGACGTGATATCCATATTGACAGACTGCTGCAAACTGTCTTTTTCATTAGCAGCTTGTCAGGGGCAATCAGTGTCTCCCTGTTGGTGGTCCAACGTCCATGCAGTGTGTGTTTGCCTATGGACCGTACTGTTTGTAGGTGTGACATTATGAAGGGCCTCAGAGTAGAGCACCTTCCTCTGGATAGTGTGTGTATAGACTGATACAGATGAGTCCTTGGCTTGTTCGGTAGTTCATTCATGACTTTTCAGGTAGAGTTATCTCTAGTCTCTCTAAATGTTTATAATGCAGAAAGAGAGTGAGAGGGCATCTTTTTTTTACATGGGAAAGGACCAGCAACACACAATTTGAACAAACTGCATGAAAGCTATGGTTCATGCAGCTGATTTTCAGCAACGTATTCTCAGGAAAACGTTTTCATTAGCATGTTCATGTTCATTAGCATGTTACTGAACTGTTACTGAACCCAAAGCACTTTAGTTGAGTCTTTATTCTACCTCCCTGCAAATTACAGTAAGTACATACCAAAATGGCACTCATGCCCACACACAAAAATTGTTCTCCTGTCCTCTACAGGGTAAGGAAAGATTTACTAGAATGCACTCGTTAAGGGCACACATTACATTTACATTTATTCATTTAGCAGATTTGGCATTTTGATGTGATCATCCACATTAATGATCAAAGTTTTATTACCGTAGTTAGCCCAAATATGTTTTTTGAATAACTAACGTTATGCCTACGTATGACAGAAACTGTAGTGGAAACTTTATTTTGTAATGTTTGGTGAGTTTTGGCACTTTTCAGTTAGAATTCGCCATGTTACAGAGCCAGACAAGACTTTGCGGACGGTCCGCACATTCTCACGTCTGCTCAAAACTTTCCGTGACGGCCCGCACATTCTCACGTCAAGTAAATCTTTATACATCACAAAGTGTGCGTGAAAACCAGCGTACGCAAGCTTTTTGTGCGTACGCAACGTTTATACATGAGGTCCCTGGACTGTACCTGAGGGGCTGACATCACTTGACAGGATGTGTGGGTTGGAGAATATTGGATGCACCCCTGAGGCAGACACATCTCCAACTTGGCCACCATTATGTCAGAATAGAAAGCGGCATAGAGAGTGGAATAATAACCATGCAATGGCCTCATATTTGTGAAATAGGGAGTCATATATGCTGTATTGTACCTGTATGATATGTATCTTGCCATTGCGCCTATTTGCATCATTTGAGCCAGGGCCAGAACTCGCTATTCATTGCAAATCTATGTGCTGTGTGTCCACATTTTTGTTAATCAACCTAGCAATGCTGAAATCATTCATGTGAAAAAAGATTGCCCTCAGAAAATGACCTAATGTATACAGTTATTTTTTTCAGCTTGATAACATGATTGTGGTTGTACTTGTAAGTCCTTGACATCTGACATGTATGGTTTCAGTTTTTCAGTGTGTGCAGGTAAGTCATTCCCTGTAATTCATAAACCGAATGCGGAAGATCCTACCAGGTCTCCTGGGGAGGCAAAGTGTCAGGCTCCGTCCTTGGACCCCTCCTCTTCTCCCTGTACACCACCTCACTTGGACCAATCATCACCTCCCATGGCTTCTCCTACCACTTCTACGCTGACGACACGCAGCTGTACCTGTCATTTCCGCCGACTGATCCGGGGATCTCAGTTAGGATCGAGGCCTGCCTCGCAGACATCTCCGCCTGGATGACCAAGCACCACCTCCAGCTGAACCTCGCCAAAACAGAACTTCTCATCATCCCGGCCAAACCCTCCATCTCCCACGATCTCTCAATCACCCTGGGATCTGCGACGGTGATCCCTTCATCCTCTGCCAGGAACCTCAGGGTTGCCATGGATGACGAGCTCTCCCTCACAGCCCACATTTCTGCAGTCTCCCGGTCGTGTAGATTCACTCTCTACAACATCTGGAAGATAAGGAGATACCTGTCTGAGCAGTCCATCCAGCTGCTAGTCCAAGCACTTGTCCTCTCAAAGTTGGACTACTGCAACTCGCTGCTCGCCGGTCTCCCAGCATGCGCAACCCGCCCTCTCCTGAGGATTCAGAACGCAGCAGCCCGCCTGGTCTTGAATCTACCCAGACGTTCTCATGTTACCCCATTCCTCATCTCCCTCCACTGGCTTCCCATCACGGCCCATATCAGATTCAAGACCCTGAGCGGTGAACGGGACTGGTGGGGACTGGTGGGTCCCACCGCTCTTGAGGGGTCCCACCGCTTGAACGGTTGTCAGAAGAAGACTGTAAGTGGTGGGTGGGGGGGTGTAAGGCTGGAGCATAGACTTGATGTAGTCGGGTGCAGTCCCGTTCACCGCTCGGAAGGTCAGTACCAGGGTCTTGAATCTGATACGGGCCGTGATGGGAAGCCAGTGGAGGGAGATGAGGAGCGGGGTAACATGGGAGCGTCTGGGTAGATTGAAGACCAGGCGGGCTGCCGCGTTCTGAATCCTCTGGAGAGGGCGGGTTGCACATGCTGGGAGACCGTGTTGCAGTAGTCCAACTTTGAGAGGACAAGTGCTTGGACTAGCAGCTGGGTGGAATGCTCAGACAGGTATCTCCTGATCTTCCGGATGTTGTAGAAGGTGAATCTACACGACCGGGAGACCGCAGCAATGTGGGCTGTGAGGGAGAGCTCATGGTCACCCCGAGGTTCCTGGCAGAGGATGAAGGGGTCACCGTCGCAGATCCCAGGGTGATTGAGAGATTGTGGGAGATGGAGGGTTTGGACGGGATTATGAGGAGTTCTGTTTTGGCGAGGTTCAGAGACTAAAAGGGTGATGATAGACAAACACAGATGACGTTGTCAGACTCTGGAGGGAAGGAGAGAGAGAGAGATAAAATCCTCACAGCAAAGATCTGGAGGTGATTACAGGGAGGCATGGTCCGCCGTTTATCTCCGTCAATGCAGAACACAGGGAGACAAGTACTTTAGAGCCCTCAATTGATTAGCAACACACGTAGCACAGTGCTAAAGAGGAGGGAAAAGATGAGTGTGAAGGTGTGGTGAAATGAGTGAGGTGAAATCTGATTTGGACCTGACCCAAGGTCAGATCCCTCTGACTGCTCTGGCGGTGTTGACTGGCGGGTGGCGTGTTGTTCTTTGACCCCGACACCTTTCTGATTCTGTAAGACAAAAGCAGTCATCATAATGTCCCACAGCAGGAAACCCAGCGTCGCTAATACAATTTGATCGGCACGCAAAATGGCATGACCTTTTCAGAGAGCGATTGTTTTCGGAGGCTGCCTCTGTGCATCTCCCCATCCCTATGTGAACTAGAACACAGTAGGTTTGCCCCTTTTTCTCTTTTCAAATGCGTTGCCTGATCTGGTCAGTTTACCTCCAGGTGAAGCATGTTGTGAAATTTGGGGATTGGAGTTTTTAGTGTGTTTGTGTGCAAGTGTTTATGTATTTTTTTTTCTTGAACTTTAGTTGAGGCAGATGTGTATAGATTTTCCTGCTGTGTTATTTTCTGTTGAGTGTCTTTGATGGGGTGGTTCGTGTTTGGTGCTGAGAGTGTGATATTGATCGAGGTCTTCACTCAAGGTGAGGGTCATCAGGGAAAAAGAGGGAGATGTTCAGAGGGTAGAAGGAGTGAGAGAACGGGGGCAGGAAGAAAGATGAGGGGAATGGGAGGCAATGAGTGTGTGAAATTGAGAAGAGTTCACAGAACGTCTGAGTCAGACTCACCCCCCCCCCACACACACACACACACACACACACACATAGATGTTAGGTGAACAAAGAAACCTTGCGGATCTCGACGAAAGGACTGGGTTCTCTGCACAGTAATGTCATAGCAGCCAAAAAATCAATCCTGGTTATTGTAACAGCTGCTATAAGTTATGTATGAATAACACAGAAGATAACTTAAAAGGATTACAATGACAGAGGCAGGCTGCTATACGGCTTGATTAATGTTTTACTTTTAAATTTCTGATCATCACTGGGCCAAGTTTTTAATTAGATTTCTGGCTTGTCTGTGGCCATGCATCAAGGGACCTGGGTGGTGTAGAGAGGATATCTAGGAAATATGAAAAGCACCAGGGACGAGATGACAGGTTGGGGCAGAAACAGAAAGGAACATAGATCCTCCATTTCAAGGTTTCCTTGTCAAGCCATTACCTTGTATGCTAGCAAGTGTGGTCAAGATCCCCTCCTTCCCACCTGTCAGGTGTGGCAACGAATGGAGCACCCCACGGTTTTGTCGCTGCCGGGTTGCCGTGGAAACAGAGAAAAGCAGAGGCAGTGTCAGGGTTGGGTAACAGCACTGATTAAAGCTGGCCGTCTCGGATAAGGAATCTATGAGATACACTGAGATTGATTAGAGAGATGACTGCCTGCTATTTGGTACCCTTACTCCAAAACAGGCATTTTTTGGAATATGATAATAATAAAAAAACATAAAACATAAAAAATATAGATAAATATATATACAAGTCTTCAATTTCTCTGCTCTGTATCACTGAATGTGAGAACTTTGGTCTCTCTCACTGAGACCCATTTTCCAGTTGTCACTGTCGATTTCCAGGCCGTGTAAATCTTCAAAAGGTCAAACACGTTTGCATTTATTATAGACCAAATATTAACACAATGGCCTTTTTATTTCTTATCATGTGATAACTGGTTGTGTTGACTGGAATTCATTGTAATATTGATTGTAAGGGGCAATGTGGCCTCGTTAGAGAGCAACGTAGATCACATCCACGTTTAGACAGGATGAGACTTAATAAATGCTGAGTTTCTACATGGGCTTCAGCAGACAGAACTTGCCCTTCACTACAGTATTCCACACTGCCTGTGCCTGCAGGGATTTGTCATAGAGTTAATCAGGCCTTGAATAATATACTGTTAGGGTCATGAACAGTACAGTTTATAACATGATATTATGTCTCTGTGTCAAGGTTGCACAAATTGTGACGCAAGTCTGTTTGTAACATCATGGTAATGTGCTGCTTTGGTCTTCTCACTTTATGGAATGTGAGAGATAAAATACACACAATGGGTCACAGAGGGACTCTGTGACAGAAGCCGGTGTGCTGTAAAAGAAATTGTCCACATTAAAGAACAGGACGTGTAGCCGATTTCATTGACCCATAAACGCAGTCTGCGGATGGCTGTAAAGAGCTGTCCGAAAAGTGATGAGTGTTCCTCCAGAAGGCCACGTCTAGTGGATTCTCCTTATCTGGACAGTTCTAATTCATTTCAGCCATCACTGTGCAAAGGAGATTACCCTATGACGTCCTATTGATTTACAGTAATGGCAACCCAGAGATGGGTAGTTTGAAATAGGAGACATGACCGCAAGCGGCAACAGACACTAGCCAATCAAGATAAAGCCAGGAGAAAGCACACATGTATTGTTTCTGTGGAAGCGCTGACAGTGAGAAATGAGGCAAAGATGGAGGCAAGAAGCACTGTAAGAGGGTTGTAATTCAATTACCCCAAACAATTACGGCTGCACCAAGCACATAGGCTATACATTTTATGTCCTCACCCCCTCCCCCTCCAACCCACAACTCGCCCCTCAAAAAAAGGTTCCAGTGACAATAATGAGCCTGTCTGTCAAGTCTATACGCTTGACATTCAATATGTTGAATTAAAGTAACAGTTTTTGGCTTCTTTTTTTTAAGATGAAAGGAAGCCTTGTTTTCACCCAAACCGATTAACTTTGTGCTCATCTTTCTAAAGAGCTGTTGCTCTGCAGCATTCATCTCTGCGCTGCTCCAGCTGAGGCTCTGAGGCAGATGACAAATCTGGGGGATGTGAGGAGGGCCCAGTGAAGCTGTACTAATTAAATTACCTGCCTCTTGTCTGTACGGCTGCCGTCGGCTACTGACACAGGGATTAGTCATGGGGGGGAAAAGGCCTCCCTAGCCCTCACTCTCTATGAACAGGGGACTGATGTTCGCAGAGTGAAAATATCTCTGGACACTTTGTCTACTGAGACAACCTTCCACTCCTTCTCTTTTCAAATATATATATTTTTTATTTTTGTCAATACGGAATCTCTCAATATGTCCATCTTGAGGAATGAGGTAAAGAGTGTAAAAGTATAGATTTAAACAGATTTTCACTCGGTCCTTCCCCAGAAAATCAAGCCATGTTATCAGAAAATCCGGCAAACTAACAGAGCAAAGCCCCCTTTGATCATTCACAGAATGAAGCTGTACGGTTCAAATCCAACAATTGCTATTGCGCTTTTCATTTAGTCCCCCTGGGTCCTGTTCTCATGCACTAAATTTCTCCAGTGTTGCTCTGAGTCAAACGCTCAATATCTCATGCCATAAGCGTGCTGACATAAGCAGTGAGAGACATTTAAACAATCTGGCCTTAGGACGCTAAGAAGGATGCAGGGTAAATATACAGTTTACTACTGATGAGGAGTTAGACATTACTGAGGTTGGAGAAGAGAATACCACACCAAAACCAATTTGCCAGTTGACTTTCGTATAAATCTACTTGTCATTTGTGTTGTCATGTTCTGGCTCCCCCCAACCCTGTTCTTCAGGTATCCAGGCACACTGGGGGGGTCTTCTCAACCTCTAGGAACCTGCCTGACCTAGGACTCATCTGCCACATCTACAATCTCTGCTGGAAACATCATCCATCAATTCATTGTTATTATACATTGTGTATTGTTCCTTTGTGATTCCTTCAGTAAAACTGTAAAACATATTCAGTTGTTAGTGTGGTTTTTGAACTTTTGTTGAAAAAGAATAACCAAAGGGATCTTCTGGAGGATATATATACAAAAATAACTGTTGCTTTCTGATGGAAGCTCTGAGGGTAAGCTTACCAATAGATTTTGGCAACCATAGATTGGTTCTGACAGCTTCCGTTTCTGTGTTTTACTGGAGACGATGTTTCAAAACCTAGTGCAGCTCTTGAGGAGGGCGTTCCTCTAGGACTTGGCACAGTGTAAACAGACCTGGATAAACCAGAAAGAGATAAGATAAGACCACTTCAAGTCAATTAAATTAACATAGAATGGATGCTTAGCACAGGAAAATAATAAAGAACCACAAAAATACATAAAATATACAAAGTACATCAAATACATTTCCAGCGTCAATAGCAAAATACATTTCCAGCAGCAGTGCTTATGGGCTGGGGGGAAGTATTTTATTGTATCCTTGTTCAGAATGGCCACTGCACAGGGTACCCATTCTTCCTGTCTAGTGGGATCTTGAATCTTGTGCCAGATGGCAGCAGCTGGAATGATGAGTGGAGGTGGTGGGTGGAGTCAGGGTAGACCTGGGTTACCTTCTTAGTACTATTAGTACTATATGGCGCACTTAATTTGGTTTCATGAGACTGAATACCTTAAATTGAGAACACAAATACATGGCCAGAAAAAGAGAAAAGTGTAGCTGTAATCATGCTGGGAGAAAAGGATAAGCACATGACCACGCATATTGTTTGTTCATAAGATGAAAGACCATCCCTCAAAATAGAGGGAGCTGCTTTATCACTGTAACATCGCCCCCTCGAAAGGTAGACTCAGTCAGCTGATTCAGTGATTGTGTCTTGGTTCTTAACTGCTCTGTGTACCTCTTGTCTTGTTTTCCGTCTGTAGGCTTGACTCGCTCTAGAAGGCCCAATGGAGCAGGATGTTGAGAGCCCGGTCACCATCCGACAGCCCAAGCTGCCCAAGCATGTCCGGGAGGACCTGTTGGTGGAGCGGGAACGGGCCAAAAGGAAGGTCCAGAGGTACGTGCGCAAGGACGGCAAGTGCAACGTCCATCACGGCAACGTGCGGGAGACCTACCGCTACCTGACAGACATCTTCACCACGCTGGTGGACCTCAAGTGGAGATTCAACCTGTTCATCTTTGTTCTGGTGTACACAGTCACTTGGCTGTTCTTCGGCTTCATGTGGTGGCTCATTGCCTATTTGCGTGGAGATTTGGACCACATAGGGGACAGCACGTGGACTCCCTGTGTCAATAACCTCAACGGGTTTGTATCTGCGTTTCTATTCTCCATCGAGACGGAGACCACTATCGGGTACGGGTACAGGGTCATCACAGACCAGTGCCCCGAGGGGATTGTTTTGTTGTTGGTCCAGTCGGTTTTAGGGTCAATAGTAAATGCTTTCATGGTGGGCTGCATGTTCGTCAAAATCTCACAACCCAAGAAGCGGGCGGAGACGTTAGTGTTCTCCACCTGTGCAGTAATCTCCATGAGGGATGGTAGACTGTGCCTGATGTTCAGGGTCGGCGACCTCCGTAACTCTCACATTGTGGAGGCCTCTATCAGGGCCAAGCTGATCAAGTCCAAGCAGACCAAGGAAGGGGAGTTCATCCCCCTCAACCAGACAGACATGAACGTTGGTTATGACACGGGGGACGACAGGTTGTTTCTGGTGTCGCCCCTCATCATCTGCCACGAAATCAACCAGAACAGCCCTTTCTGGGAGATCTCCCAAGCCCACCTGGCCAAAGAGGACCTGGAGATTGTGGTCATTCTGGAAGGAATGGTGGAGGCTACAGGTAAGCAAATGATTGGTCAGATTAAAAAATTCATGACGTCTTCAGGATCTTATTTTGACCTTTCCATCCACGGCATGTCAATTTGTAAAACAGATTAGGATTTGTAGATGCTCTTTTGATGTGTTCCATATACTGTATATGTATAAACTGCAATATCTAGCGTCTCATTTGATTAGCAACTGCATATGCAGCCTTAATGTTTATATTGTAAACAAATTATTAACCGAGAAGTGACCAAGTACAGAGCAAGGGTGTGTTTCATCTCATATCACGACAATGCATTAGTCAGTGCATATCTATTCTCCTCACCTTCTTACCATGTTTACCTCTGCTGTTTGAGAGCAGGGGCCTGTTCCATAAAGGCCGCTCAAATAAGTTGGACTTAAAGTCCCAAACCAGACTTGAATTAGCTTAACAAGTCAAGCGGGGCTAAAGCAGTTCCATAAAGGTCAATTTCAGCTCACGCAGTCCTACTAATTCAAGTCAGATTTAAGTAGTCAAGCTAATTGCACGTGCACCCTATTCTTAAGCAGCCTGAGAGGTAAAACATGGATCATACATCCACCATAGCAAAAGCAATGCACACGGCCACGTGACTTCTTCCAGAAAGAACGTTCCCTTTAAGCCGTGTAGTATGACAGCTCCCTCATCCACCGCTTCATCAAAATGAAACGACACGCCATGATTGACGGGAACGATAGGCTACGTAGGTCGAGGTCCTTTTTTAGACCTTTAGTTACGTCGTTGATTAAGAAACAGACACCCTCTAAACACATGTAAATGTACTTTTTTTTTTTTTACATTGTTTTAAATATAAATAGCCTACTATTAATCAATACATTACCCAGTAGCCTAACTTTTTAACATGGTTGTGTCGGGAAAATGGAGGATAGAGATGTAACCTATGGATTTAGGTTTGTTTTGCAATTGTAGACTGTTAACAACTATATAGCTATGATAATTATACTCGGATAATTTAGATTGAGATAGGCCTATGCCTGATGCCTAAATATTTGGAATCACAAACTACTGTAGGCTAGCCATAGGCTATGTTTAACGTGGTGTGTATCAAATTATTGTTCATCATCGTTTAATGCATTAGGCTAAATGTTGTAGCCTATGTAGGCTATTTAAGTTGATTTTCTATCAATGTTGAACATATTGAACTGATGAGAATAAGAAAATGAGAATATCCGTGGTAAATCATCGTTTTCCCATTGGGTCAGTGTTACAGGAAGGTCTGGTTAAGCACCAAGTCACGCTAAGCCTGACAGCCTGCCCCGGACCAGACTAGTTTCGCAGCCTAAGTTGCCATAGTAACCGAGTACTACGTTGAGCTAGCTTTATGGAACTGAATGAACTACAAATGAGTCCGACTAACTGACATGTCTGGCTTATTCGGTAAACTCGCTTTATGGAACAGGCCTCAGGAGTTATTGAAAGACAGGAAGGGAAACAGAAGTGGAGATCATTTAATTAATCAAGATTCAGTCCTTATGTACACCATGATGTTGGCACAGAGCGAGGCTCTTGTTAAGTCATCAGCTAGATAATGGGCTTATTGTGCATGAGGTAGATGCAAATAAGATCATATTTCATTAGCAATAAGAAAGGGCAGGTGCATCCATGGTTGTGTAACCACACGGACCATTGTAAACATTGTCTGCAGACACTTTTTGCCTGATTACACGAGCAGCAAACCATTATCGGTTGCCAATCTGTAAGAAAGCTACAAAGCAAGGCCATCAGACATTGTGCATTCCTTATTGAAACTGAAAGAAGGGCTTTACCTTCTCCAGAGTTGCAAACTTGTTATTTTCAAGGATTGTACCAGGGTTGTTCTACAACTGTTCTCAAACAGGAAAATATAAATGCTGGCTTCTTTGAAGGTTATGTTTTTTTTGAGTCTCCTTGGGTTCTGTGAAAAGCTTTTCTCAGACACAACAAAACCTTTGTGAGCCAAACCTTGTTGTCAGAGTAAAGAGGACACGTATACATTTACATTACATTTAGTCATTTAGCAGACGTTCTTATCCAGAGCGATTTAGTCCCCCTGAGGCAAGTAGGGGGAAGTGCACAGCCAGGAATCAAACTGGCAACCTTCTGATTAATGGCCCGATTCCCTCACCGCTCAGCCACCTGACTCCTTATACATATACATGTTTATAAATTAAAACTATGGCTGACTGACTGTCTTTTCTGAAAGACTTTGTGTCAGGTTGGAATGAAGAGCACAGTCGCAGATGCAGTTCAGAGTTTTTAATAGTTCTGAGTTACTTCAATAACAAAGTGGTCAAAGGAATAACGCAAAGCAGGATTGTAAGGCACGACCACACACTGGATCAAATCATACTTGAGGCAAAGGCAAACTTAAAGTTCATCACGACGGTTGGTTCAAGGGTAATCCACAATCGAGGTCAAGGCACAGTCCAGGGTCAAGGAACACAGAGCAGCCAGCACAATCGAGGTTTCCAGGTAGGGCAAGACAAAGGGGAGTTCAGAGACAAGCGGGGTTCAATACCGTGAATCAAAAGAGAGTCCAAGTGAACAGTCCAAATCGTAATCCAAAATCCACAGTCAAGGCAAGCAGGATCAAGCACAGATAAAAGTAACTTCCGTAGCATGCAAACCATGAATGAGCACTGACAACCAATTCAGGGTTCCTTTTAAACATGGCCGTTCACTTCCTCACAGCTTGGCTGAACCGGCCTTGCTCCGACTCCTTAGTGCCCTCTGCTGTCCTGGAGGGCACGCTGTGTGTTGAGTCGTGACAGGACCCCCCCCCTCGAGGACCGGCACCCGACGGTCCAGGAAGGTCCGGGATCAAGGATTTGTCATAAATGTACTTCCGAGACCCATGACCGCTCCTCCGGTCCATAGCCCTCCCAGTCTACGAGGAACTCCAATCCACGACCTCGTCGTCAAACATCGAGGAGTTTTCTGACTGTGTAGGTCAGAGTGCCATCAATCCTCCGGGGTGGAGGAGGGTTCTGGGATGTTGGAGACAGAGGAGAAGAGAAGGCTTTGTGTAGCAAAGAGACATGAAAAACAGGGCTGACCCTCATTGACCGAGGGATGGACAACTTGACACCGGATTAATTCTGCGTGACACTCTGAACGGTCCCGCATACCTAGGTGGGAGTTTTTGGGATTCTGCAGCCATAGGCAATCCCTTTGTAGACAACCAGACCCGATCACCAGGGTTGTAGAGCACTGCCACCCTTCTTTTTCGATCCGCCTGGAATTTGTGTTGGTTTGAGGCCCTGCGAGGTTCCAGCAGACCCTTTTCCAGAGACGTCGAAGGCGCTGGACTGAGGCATTCGCTGCAGGCACCGGGCCCTTTGTTGGCGAGGCAGGGAACAACACTGGAAGGTATCCTGTAAGCGCTTCAAAAGGAGACATTCCTAAGGATGAAGACTCTAACTGGTTGTGAGCCAGCTCCGCCCACATCAGGTAACTTGCCCAGGTGGTAGGGTTAGAAGAATATGTCACAATATGATCAGAGATATTTCTCCATCTCTTGGTTGACTCGTTCAGTCTGGCCATTAGTCTGGGGGTGATACCCAGAGGTGAGACGAACAGTTACCCCCATTAGCTGCCAAAAGGCCCTCCAGAATCTGGCGATGAACTGTGGACCCCTGTCGGATAGGATTTCCTCAGGCGTGCCATGGTAGCGAACCACCTCTTTAACTAGAGTGTCTGCTGTCTGCCGGGCCGTTGGGAGCTTCTGTAGGGGTACAAAACGTGAGGTCTTTGAAAAACGATCAACAATGACAAGTACAACTGTAAAACTATTGGAGAGGGGAAACCCCGTAACAAAGTCAAGAGAGACGTGACCAGGGGCGACGGGGGTGCAAGAGCCCTTGGGGGCGCTGGTTGTTGACTTTGTGGGCAGCACATATGGAACAGGCTGCGACTTAACCCGCAACATCCTACCTTGTAGACAGCCACCAGAATGTACGGCTAATTATTTCCATGGTTCGGTGTCGCCCGGCTGGCCTACCAAGCGAGAATCATGACCCAACTCCAGCACCAGTGGCCGTTGTGCCGTTGGAACGAAAGTCTTGGAGGGTGGCGTGTTGGGTGGTGGTTGTTCTAGACGGTGGCCATCTTGCACTTGCTCCATTAGTATCCAACAGACCGGGGCAACAGCACAGGTGTTGGGAACGATTGGTTCTGGTGTTTCTAGAAGGCTATCTTGGGCAAACTTCTGAGAGAGGGCATCAGCCTTGACGTTCTTGGACCCTGGTCGAAAAGAGAGTGTGAAATCGAAGCGTGTGAAGAAGAGGGCCCACCGAGCTTGACGAGGATTGAGTCTGCAGGCCTCATGGATATACTCAAGGTTTTTATGATCTGTCCACATCATGAACGGATGCTGGGCCCCTTCTTGCCAGTTTGACTGCCAGCAGTTCACGATTCCCTACATCATAGTGACTTTCAGCTGGGGTGAGCCGTCGAGAAAAGAAAACACAAGGATGCATCTTCTGGTCCTGGGAAGATCTCTGGGAGAGAACCGCTCCTACTCCCACCTCTGAGGCAGCCACCTCTACTATGAAAGGTAATTCAGGGTCTGGGTGAGCTAGCACTGGAGCCGTGGTGAATCTTTGTTTTAGCTCTGAAAAAGCTTGCTGAAGACCAGTGAGAGGAGAGCCGCCGCTGTGCTATAATTTCTTATAAAGCGGCGATAAAAGTTTGAACAGCCCAGGAATCTTTGCAACTGCTTTATAGTTGTGGTGTAGCCCACTCCAGGACTGCTGTTACTTTTGACTGATCCATTATTAATCCCTGGGGGGAGACCACAAAGCCAAGAAAGGTGGTGCTAGAAGTGTGGAACTCACTTTTTTCCAGTTTGACGAAGAGTCGATTTTGGAGTAGTTGCTGAAGCACTCGCCGGACGTGTTGAACGTGAGAATCTAGGTCAGAGGAAAATATAAAAATTTCGTCCAAATAAACAAACACAAAGTGATCAAAAAATTCCCTCAGCACATCATTAACAAAGGCCTGGAACACAGCAGGGCAATTAGACAGGCCAAAAGGCATTACCAGGTACTTGTAATGCCCCCGAGGGGTTATGAACGCTGTCTTCCACTTGACGCCCTCTCAAATTCTGACGAGGTGGAAGGCATTCCGGAGGTCCAACCTTGTGAAGATTGTGGCTCCTCTGAGACGTTCAAAGGCTGTGTTCAACAGTGGCAGGGGATACTTATTCTTCACAGTTATTTTATTCAGTCCCCTGTAATCGATGCATGGACGGAGCCCACCATCTTTTTTGCCCACGAAAAAGAATCCATCCGCAGCAGGAGAAGTGGACGGCCGGATAAGTCCATTATGGAGAGCGTCGTGAATGTAAGGATCCATTGCTTTGGTTTCAGGGATGGACAGGGAGTAAAGCCTGCCTCGTGGGAGCGCTGTGCCAGGAAGGAGATCAATTGCCATATCATAACTACAATGTGGATGGAGCAAGGCTGCCCTTTCCTTACAGAAAACCGCACTGAGGTCATGATACATGACGGGAACCTTTGGGGTACCAGCTAGGGGGGTCAGGGCAGCTGCAGCAATACTTGAGATCGTGGGCTGTTCTAGTGGCCGATGGGCTGTACAGGTAGGTCCCCATTGTGTAAGAGTGCTAGTGGCCCAATCGAAGGAGGGTTGATGGGTTATGAGCCAGGGGTATCCTAAGACAAGGGGATCTTGAGGAGTGTCAATCAAAAAGAAAACACAGCTTTCCAAGTGTGTGTCAAGTGTAAGCATCTTCAGGGGCCGGGTGCAGAACTCTAGTCATCCAGACCCCAGGGGACGTCTGTCAAGGGCCTGTACTGCTCTTGGAGCCTCACAATGAGTGATCGGCACCTGTAACTGGCGTGCTAGTGTTTGATCCATCAAATTAACTGCTGCCCCTGAATCCACCAAAGCTCGAACCCCTTGCTGGAACCCCAGGTTAGATGCACAGGCAGGGAACAGCGAGACGCGGGAGCAGAGGCGACCACTTCGCTCACCAGGAGGCCCCCGGCTCCTGGTGGGCGTGGCCTTTTCCCTGGGGGTTTGGACAGTTACTGCACAGATGACCCTGGCCTCCACAATACAGGCAAAGGCCCTGTCGAATCCGGCGCTGTCTCTCCTCTTGGCTTAGCCCGAGAAAGACCTAGCTGCATGGGCTCCTCCCCATCATGGTCTACGGGTGAACCGGCCCGAGGTGGTGGCCTTAATGGCAATGGACAATCGTGGACCCGGTTTGGCGGAAGACAGCCGGCCTTGCTCCGACTCCTTAGTGACACTTTGTCTTTTCTGAAAGACTTTGTCTTCAAAAGACAGCTAAGTGACTTGGCAGGACTAGAGGCAGGTCTCCACGCTGGACTTCTGTGCATGTTCATGTTTAGTTAGTGAGGTAACACTAATGTGAGTGAGTCCCCTCTATCAGCTACCCAGGGCCTCACTGAGCTGCACCATAAAACAGCACAACCCTGCCTGACAGGGCTCCTCTAAATGGGAAGACACACAATTGAATGTGTCAGCCAATTAGTCACTGTGCACTACAATCTACACACCAAAAGTTTCCTATTCCAACCGCCAGACACGTGTGTAGAAATTTCTATATAGGCATTGATGTTATCTTGAGGAGGCGTGTGAGTTCTGCAGATGGCTTTCTTGAAAAGCAAGTCCAAAAGGACCCAGTGACACGTGTGTGACTGCTCTTGTTTACTGTGCATGACGGAGATGGAGATCCTTGCGGTTTGTTTGGTGCACATCACCTTCCAAAGCAGGAAGTGTGCTTGCATGTCAGTAAAGCACATTAGGTTTTACATTGTTGTGGACTCCAGGTCTGTGTGCTATTTTTCTTTTACTTCTAGCAGTGGGAGTTTGTCTGGCCTTGAGTAATGATGTCATAACTCATTGCACTGCAGATTGTGATGCTGTTGTTTAGTGTATAAAAAAGGCAATTGATAAGGGGTGCTTGGCTGCATCTACTCAAACAGGCCCCTTAAAAACAGCCATGGAAAGAATCAAACCAATAATTTTTGGTTTGATTCCCCCCCCCCCGCACTTCAGTTTATCTCTGCAACTCCCTAGATTTCTCTGAGCACAGGCCCAACAAATCAATCTAATTCTCCTCCTCCTTTCAATTCCTCTTTCTTCTCTTTGTGGCTGATACATGAGTGAAATGAGTTCAAATTAGAGAGGCCTGCCATTTTGAAAGCTGAAGCCTCTGCCTCCCAATGTCAGATGGCTGAATGGTTAGGTAATCGGACTATCAATCAGAAGGTTGCCGGATTGATTCCGGCTGTGCCAAATGACGTTGTGTCCTTGGGCAAGGCACTTCACCCTACTTGCCTCAGGGAGAATGTTTCTGTACTTACTGTAAGTCGCTCTGGATAAGAGCGTCTGCTAAATGACTAAATGTAAATGTTATGTTCTTTCTCATTTGTAATTTTCCATTTCATTTGACTAAAGTTTGATTCAAAGAATATCACTTATATAATTGTGTGCGGTGTAAATTGTGTATTATCCTCTTTACCTTTTCACAATGCTTTTCCCCTCATCCCTGCGGGCAGTTACAACAAAAGGTTTCTCAGGAAATTATGACAGACATTGTCTAGAAATGGTGGAGGAAATTGCTTGATAATTTAATCTCTGGTCTGTAATAGCTGTTAATATTTTTTTTAGCCTTTTTTTGCAGGTCCACAATGTTAAAGAGGACTAGATAAAGCCTGGCATCATCTAACACCACTGTTTTGATTACGATGTATTGCATACTTTGACTTTGTACAGTACGTTCAAAATAGAATGTGCTATTTGGTTGACATCAGAGCAATAGTCAACCATAACATTCTTTCACTTCATTTTTCTTTAGTCTCAAATACAATACATGTGGTTATTATTATAATATGTGACTGTACAATACATACTGCGTAATATCTCTGCATGTTATATGGGAGATCATTTACATTTTCGTCTGCTCATTTACAGTACAGCTAGAGAGTAGAGAGTGGAAAGCGCCATCTTGTCAGTTTGAGGCAGAGAAAATGTGGTTGGCAACCCCCCTCCATGTTTGTCATTAGCATATTTAAATCAATGGCTATAAGCAACAACATAAGATATAACAGTATTTTGGCAGTAGAATTCATGCAGTGCGCCTGGTGGAGATCAAGTGCTGAATCAAGGAGCTGGAGTAGAACCTCCCATATAAATGATGAAGCAGTTGTTAAACTATGTTTTCACACAGTTAAATTAGCATTTATTTTTTTCAGTCTGTGAATCGTCTGTGAGAGATTACCTTGCATAATCTCTGTTCATGAATAACCTCATGATGTTTTATGGCAGCAAACATCACCATGGATTCAACAAAACCAATCAGTGTTTGTCACTTCAAGGGGTCTCATACAGCTTTTCTTGCCTATTGATGTAGCTGGAAACAGTATGTTTACTCTCCCCCTATGCAAACATGGATGGCATGCCTACGCCACTGCTCACATACATTGTGCAGTAATTTAGCTCTCCTTGCTGGTTCGGAGAAGTCTTTGACTTTGTGGATAGAGGACTGCCCAGATTCACTAGACAATGTATCGTTCCTAACAAAACCATTAGGAACTAATAGGGCTCTTTCTGGAACCTTTTTCAGGGTTTTTCCTGTTGTTTCTATAGAATAGGTGTAGGTGCTGATACATGTTCTTTTCCAGCATGATAGTGGATGTGGTAGCTTTGACATCTCAGCTATTTGATTGAACTGGCAAGTTGTGTCCAACTCCACATTCATCTTTTTTCAGTTATGTGATCATTATGTAACTAATAATATAGAACATAGAGCCATCTATTTAATATGTTGCTTTTAGCCTTTCCATAATTTTTTTTATCTGATAATCCTGATTTATATTGTTAGAAAGTAATGGAGAAATCATTCCCCCACTCTTACTCTCTCTATCTCTCTTTCTTCTTCTCTTACTGACCATACCATCATTGGCAGTGGTTTGTGAGGTTGCCATGGCAACTGCAGTTGGTGGAGCTTGATCTTCGTGAGCAAACAAAGTGAGCAGGCAGGAAAGCCCACGATGGTTACGTAACCAGTGTTATGTGAACAGCAGGCCCATCCAGTCAATCTCTATCTGATCGTTATTAGCTATTTTTGCACCACCAATTCAACGTGTGGGCACCGACTTAACTTTACCTCTTTGTTCCCTGTTCCTCAACCAAATACTTATTACAGTGTGGCAGAAAGCATAGGTCTTTGTACTGATCATCTGCTAAAAACATGTGTGTGTGTACGTGTGTACGTGTGTCTCTGCTGCCTTGGTTCTGCCTTTACATTTACATTACATTTACATTACATTTATGCATTTAGCAGACTCTTATCCAAAGCAACTTCCAAGAGAGAGTTTTACAAAAGTGCATAGGTCACTAATTATAACAACGAGATAGACCCAAACATTGCGGGTAGCCAAACATGATGCATACATTGTGAAAACCACATGCCTTTGCAGTTGTTATTATAGTTCTGGAGAACAATCACAATCATTGATGCTAAATGGCAAGAACCCAGTGCAGTACTACACAGTGAGCACAAAGGGAACTGCTAAGTTAGTATTGTTGTACACAGCATTAGAAGCAAGGCAGGTCCCCTCTATCAGCTACCCAGGGCCTCACTGAGCTGCACCATAAAACAGCACAACCCTGCCTGACAGGGCTCCTCTAAATGGGAAGACACACAATTGAATGTGTCAGCCAATTAGTCACTGTGCACTACAATCTACACACCAAAAGTTTCCTATTCCAACCGCCAGACACGTGTGTAGAAATTTCTATATAGGCATTGATGTTATCTTGAGGAGGCGTGTGAGTTCTGCAGATGGCTTTCTTGAAAAGCAAGTCCAAAAGGACCCAGTGACACGTGTGTGACTGCTCTTGTGTACTGTGCATGACGGACATGGAGATCCTTGCGGTTTGTTTGGTGCACATCACCTTCCAAAGCAGGAAGTGTGCTTGCATGTCAGTAAAGCACATTAGGTTTTACATTGTTGTGGACTCCAGGTCTGTGTGCTATTTTTCTTTTACTTCTAGCAGTGGGAGTTTGTCTGGCCTTGAGTAATGATGTCATAACTCATTGCACTGCAGATTGTGATGCTGTTGTTTAGTGTATAAAAAAGGCAATTGATAAGGGGTGCTGGGGTGCTTGGCTGCATCTACTCAAACAGGCCCCTTAAAAACAGCCATGGAAAGAATCAAACCAATAATTTTTAAAGGTATGAAACAAGCCAAATACTTGTTACAGTGTGGCAGAAAGCATAGGTCTTTGTACTGATCATCTGCTAAAAACGTGTGTGTGTGTGTATGTGCTGCAAACTGAATCACAAACTGGTCTCTCTTCTGCCTCGGTTCTGCCTATACATTTACATTACATTTATATTGTGTGAATGAAAAGTGTGAAAAGACACAGGCACGTTTCCCATCCTTTTCTCAAAGGTTTTCCTCACCTGGTTCAGTAGCCCCAACATGTAGTACTGCCCACAAGGCAACAGGGCATAAAGCATGGTTCCCTCTTCTTATTGGATAACAATTGTTTGTGCAGAATCCATGCAGCAGTGTGTTGTCCCTGGTGATTAGTTGTTAGTTGTGTGAGTAGCATTATCGTGAGTGGATATGAGCAGCAGGCGGGAGGAGAGCAACACTGTGACTGGATGATGACAGGACACGTATGGCATCTCCAGGGTGACCACCACACTCTTTAACGCTGTCTAAAGATGGGATGGGAGACAGGGAGAAGGGGAATGTGACGGAGTGAAGGGGTTAACTCATCCATGGCATTGAAGTATTACAGTTTTACAAGTGAGTTTAGTGCAAGTTGTAAGGACGCAATGCAAATCTGTGAGCGCCACAACCACACTTTGAGACTTTGAGAAAGGCATCAAACACAGTGTTCCATCCCAGTCTGTCAGCTTGCGTAGATAGACCCCTTGGTAGGATAGCTGCCTCGTCATGTAACCCAAGGGTCCATACAGACGGGAACAGCGGCGTGAAGGAGAATGTTACGGGTGAGGGCGGCGGTGCGGGGGAGGGGGTGCAAGGTTGCAGAGGGCATGAAGCAGGAACAGCTTGTGGCCGTTTTCCCGGCTGACCTATTCTATGCCATGAGGACTGTTGTGGTGTGCAGTGCACATAGGGTACTGCATAAACACACACAGACACACGCATGTGCGCACAGACACTCACACAGCTCCGCGGCATGATGGCCAGACTATGTGGTCATAGGCCATATGCCCGCCAGACACTCATGTACCAGGTTTCCCCTTTCATACATTCATACACACAAGCACACACAAACTCTCTCACCTAGCCACACAAAACAGGACATCATGTTTCTGTGATTTTAAATCACCCAATGCAAATCAAGCCAAATGATGCCATTAGAGGACATATTGGCATTAAAATAGTCCTCTTATGTTATCAAGACACACACATAGTATCATGGTTAATAAAGCTTGAAATAACAGTCCACCAGAAACTCATGTGTCTGTCCCTCATTAGTAGGCCAGGTTAATATGCTCCGCTGGATCTAAAGCTCTCTCAATGCCACCATGTTATGCGTTACTTATATAATGTGACATAGTCTGTAGTAGTCTCAAGTGGTGTGGATCGGCACTCTGCACACCAGCTCAACAACACGGACACTAACTTACACTAATAATAGTACTTCACTTTACAGAACTTTCCCATATATATGATGATAGAGCAAAAGAGAAAGAGAGACAATTTAGGCTGCTAATATTATCCTACATGAAACGAATATGCATGTATTCATATTTTGCCACATGCCCAGAAGAGACTAATAGTAGTAGTAGGAATAGTATCTTATGATGTGATACGGATAGTAATTCAGTTTATAACCACGATCCACTATTATTGTCCTTGAGTCTTTGGAAAAGGGAAAGTGACACACAGCCAAATAGTCTCACAAAGGTCCAGTGAGATAAGTGTTTTAGAATGTCGAGAGAACATTAATTGTCTGTTGCTCTGAGGTCGTCTTCCCAACAGATCCTGACTCATTTGGGGATTTTTGCATCTGAATTATCTTGGTGTTGACAGTCGACACTCACACACATACACACACTCAGTCTCCTGCTGGGCTCCAGGCTGGGGCGTGGGTTACATAAATGTGCTTGGCTAGGACTGTCTCTGTGTGTGGGTGTCTGACTGCCTTTGTCTCCATTTACCTTTGAGCTGTATTGCTCTTTGTAAAAGAGTTCCAGCGTTTGAGCATGTCACTTGATTCTCTCCTGAATCTCACTCAGAGGGCTCTGGGTTGTGTGAGTATTCAAGTCTGTAGACAGCCTACACTGATTAGACCCCTGAAATTATAATGTGTCTTGCCTCTAACCCTTAACTAGTTTGAAGAACCTGTGTAAAAAAAACATTCACTTGAGGTGTTGAGTGTCAGGATCAGGCAGTCTCTCAAGGCTGCTGGATAATTGCTGGGTTGGGTCGGAATAACACCTGCAACAAATTGCTTCACTACATTCAATTATCAATTAGATACCTGGGGCCAGCATTTCAAAACTTGTAATCCAGATCAGAATGATCCGATAACCAAATCCCCCTGTCGTCAGCCACGGATCAACCTGATCTATCCCGGTATTTCAAAACTTTGCCGGATTGGATCAGAGTGATCCTGATACCGGCAGATTGGGATGTCCAAATCCGTCCCGCCCCCTGGATCACAGATAGGAAACAGAAAATGGAGCGAACAATTTACCGAAAAAAGGAGAAGTTGACATAACTATTGTCTCTAAATGTAAGTATAATCTTGGTCTGTGTTGATGCGTCCTAAGACTAGATGAAAGGCAATCATTATATTAAGTTAACACATTTTGTAAATCAGCACAAATTATTAACATATTTGTTTTTCTTTACAGATGTTTGTGGAAAGAGAAGACAGCCAGTTAACACAGACCTGCTCCAAATGGCATAACCCTTGAGCTTTGGCTATGAGTGTGTGCTGAATGCATGTTAATAAAGACATTTACATTTACATTTAGCAGACGCTCTTATCCAGAGCGACTTACAGTAAGTACAGGGACATTCCCCCGAGGCAAGTAGGGTGAAGTGCCTTGCCCAAGGACACAACGTCAGTTGGCATGACCGGGAATCGAACTGGCAACCTTTGGATTACTAGCCCGATTCCCTCACCGCTCAGCCACCTCACTCCCTTTCATTTAACTGATTTTCAGTGAAGGTCTTTATCAGTGAGTATAACTTCACAAAAAACATTCATATTCAACCTTAAACATAGAAATAGCAGTTATGTCAAACAAAAGCACCAGGCCTTATCATTAATCACCAATGCTGATGCAGAAACAGTATTAGTGAACTGTTAAATGTTATGAGCTATAAACCATCATGAGAAATACAAATTGACCATGGCATTTCTAACTGCTCTTCCTTCTGGTTCATCGGCTTGATGTGGTGGTGGTGGCTGCAGCTGTGGGACTTCTGTCTCAAGTCGCAGTCTGTCCAGGTTTCCTTCGTTAAGTGGAACTCTTCTCATTTGTGCAATGTTGTGAAGAACAAGGCATCCTGGCAATTGAGAATAATTTTTTCTTGGTTTGAGTTATTTCTTCCTCATTATCCGGAAATCTCACATACTGATGGATTAGACCAGCCAGGGCTGATGCCACTGAATGCATTACGTGTCCCACTGTAGACTTTGTCACAGCCAGGCCATCTGCAATAACTTCGTAAAAAGATCCACAAGCAAAGAAACGTAGGGCAATAAGCACCTGCTCCTCCACAGTTAAGGCATGACTCCGTCTAGTAGGACGTTGTAGATGTTGGTGAAGAATATCACATATATACAAAATGTCTTCTCTTCTGAATCTATAGCGTGCATAAAGCTCATCATTTGAGTACTGCTCAAGAAGATTAGCTCGTTGGACATACTGACGAGGCTTGTATCGTCTCTGACGGTGCCGCACAACATGCACAATGGATGTCATGTTGCAGAAGCAAAGGTCATTGACCTTAACGAGCCCAGTTTTAAAGTCTGACCTGTGCTTTAACACCTGCTTTCAATTTATCTGAATGGTATAAAAGGCCTTTCTTAGTGATAGGGCTTTCTCAGACAACATGGAGAAGAACAAAGGAAGCAATTTTACTACAGCAGAGACAACAGCACTTCTGGAGGGTGTTCGTGCAAATTATCAGGCCTTTTTTGGAGCTTTTAGTGGCCCTGGACAGAGTTCTCTGTCATCCAAACATAAAAATGAAATATGGGCTGACATTACAAAGCAAGTTAATGCCACTGGTAGTGGCCAACGGCGGAATGTGGAACAGGTTCGGCTTAGGTGGAAAAACCTAAAGCAGAAGGCTACCAAGGACCATTCAGAGGCAAAAACTAAAAACAAACGGGAAACAAGGCCATAAAACGAGGGGAATTCACAGAAACTGTTTTGGACATCGTTGGAGGTGAGTTCTCAAGCTTTGTTTGGTATACTGCCAGCTGGTTCAGGGGAATCAATTCACCCCACTGAACCATTGAACCTGTCGGCTGAAATGATCACCCTCACCCCTGTGGAGCTTGCTTTTGTAGAGCCCTGCACAAGTCGGAGCCCTGTCTTGGAAGAGATGGGGAATTCACCAGCACCACCACCATGTAAATGCAAAAAGCAAGCTGAGAAAGGGGATGCCTACAATAATTTATTAAAAGTGGAAACAGGACGGGCTCAACAACAAATAATTCTCACAAATGAACAAATTAAACTGACACTGCTTAAACAAGAATAAGTTAAGCTAAGAATTCAGTTGCTGGAAAAACTGTTAAAAGATTAATGTTTAACACTTAGTGTAGCTGTCGCAATTATGTTTTTCTTTCATAATTCTGAGTTTGTAATGTCAGTTAATAGCCTATTGTTTAGTGCATTGCAGTGAACAGCGTAAAATGGCTCATGTGCTGCCGGATGATTATGTTGATGTGTATTAGTTGTTTTGGCGACGAATACGTTGTGTTTTTTTACTTCAGTTTTTCATGGTGTTTGCTGAAAAAGGAACATGCAAAGAAAATAAACATTGATCAAACAGCAGTGAAGCGTGGCTATGTCTGTATCAAACAAATAACTTTGGAAGCAGTTACACTTAGGCTGTTCAAACCTTTACATGTAATCTCCATCAAATCCCCCTCTGAGGTGGGATCAGGCTAATCCTGATTTTTAGGATCAAACTGATCCAGATTTCCCACTAAAGTTTTGAAATACTCAACAGCAGTTTTTATCCGGATCAAAGGCAGGATTGGATTCCCGAATCTGAATCTTCAGGATCAGATTTGCTTTGAAATGCCAGTTTTTAGGATCTGATCAGGATTTAATCCAATCCAGAAGGATTAATCCTGTGGGATCATTTTGAAATACCGGCCCCTGGGCATTCACCTGCACTTTCTATATTCCACCACTGATTCCACTCACGTCTCTATATAAAGTACTTATTCAGCCGTTGTGCTGTTTTTATTTGGAATTATAAAATAATAATCATTATAACAATCTTACAATGCTCCCTTTTTGGTGGACTTCAGGGTCAAAACAACATATAGTAGTTTGTGATTGGTGTTTTTTATCGATGCAGTCTTTGTGTGTTACCTGAGTGATTAGAGCTCTCAGAGTGCTGGGCAGCTGTATGTTGGCTGTGGGGCTTTTCTGTGTCCATGGTCTCTGAGACTCTTGTTTCCACCATATTGTTTCTGCAGCACACCAGCTGGCCACAGGAGCGCCGCATTTTCAGGATCAATGACCAGAGAAAACAGCAACATAGACCTCTACTTCCCTTGCAGAAGAACACACACACACAAATACCACACACATACAACCCAGTCTCTACCCGCCACACACATACAACCCACTCTCTACCCCACCACACACATACAACCCACTCTACCCCACCACACACATACAACCCACTCTCTACCCCGCCACACACATACAACCCACTCTCTACCCCGCCAGACATATACAACCAACTCTCTACCCCGCCACACACATACAACCCACTCTCTACCCCGCCACACACATACAACCCACTCTCTACCCCGCTACACACATACAACCCACTCTCTACCCCGCCACACACATTATCTTGTTATGCACTATAGTCTGATGTCTCTTCTCTTTATATCCTGTTGATACCGACACTCTGAAGCACCAATTATTTTTGAATCACACATTCATTAAGAATTCCCCCACTGACTTCCCTCAACTTTTGATACTATAATCTTAATAATTGTGCCCGTTTCAATGCCCTGCAGGGAAGCAACTGTAAAAGAGCCAGTTAACCATGACAGTAGCAGTCCAAATGAGGATAAACCCTTGTCATCATGTATTCCTGTAATGTGGTCTCATTAGGTTCGCGAATGAAACCTGCTGGATCAAAAAGAAAGAAAAAAGCGACAAGCTGGTCAAAAGAGGTCATTTGGTGATAGTCCACTGGACAGTTAATCTGTGTGTGATGAAGGCTGCCTCCTCTTCCTGTAAGGACTTGCACGTCAAATGATTAGTCGAACATTTGCAAAAGAAATGGAAATATATATATTTTTATTAGCCAGTCAGTTATTTCTAAGAATTGTTCTGTGTCTCTCTTTTTTTCTCTCACATCTCTCTCTCTCTCTTGAAAGACACTTCGTAGAATGATTAACGTGGTTAAATGTTCCCAATAAATGAGTAAGTGAACAAAGGGAGAGTCTGTTTTTCTTGATGTCATTGGATCGCTCTTTACAGTACCAATCCTAACAGTACCGTTCCTTCTAAAGAGTCACAACATAAGCTGGGCAATGTCAGAAGCTACAACTTAACATAATGTGCTTGGTATGGGGCTGGGACAAATGACATACTGTTGCCTTGCAAATATGCCCAGTGGTATACATCTAAGAGTTATACTGCATTCACAAGCCTACAGGCTGTTGTTTAGCTTTTCTCTGAGATAATACTTTGGAAAGTTAGAGGGAAACGCTTTAAAAGGCTTCTGGAGCATGGTGGCATATCAACATTTGTTGTAAACAAGAATGTGATGGTTAGCCCACAATGAGCTGAGTTGTTAACATGCTCTTGGGCAACTGCCACATTTGAATGGTGGTATTCCAGCCTAATGGACATGAGAAATGTAATGAGCCAGACATACCACTGTCTAGAGCACAAGATCACTGAATATTAGCTATTACTATATCCCTGTATATTTATGGCACCAGTATATTTTTCCAGTTACTATGTTTGTTTACTGAGACTCCATGACAATAGTAGCTAACTAAATAATGGCAAATAACCTTCCCTGGGTTAATTAGAGGGATGTGTTTCTAAGTTATCAATGGTCTGCATTAAATGTTCATTAATTAACTGTTGAAACTTTCTCAGTTTGAAAACACAAGATCCCCAGGTGTATATAATACTGCATGACATAAGAGGACGACCCGATCTAACTTCTGTCTGTCTCGTCCAGGTATGACATGCCAGGCCAGGAGTTCGTACGTGACCAGTGAGATCAAGTGGGGCTATCGTTTCACACCAGTCCTGACCCTGGAGGATGGCTTCTACGAAGTGGACTACAACAGCTTCCATGACATCTATGAGACAAACACACCCAGCTGCAGTGCCAAAGAGCTGGCGTCCCGTGTGCGCCTGCCGCTGACCTGGTCAGTGGCCAGCAGGCTGAGCCAGCAGGGGATGCTTGAGCCTGAGATCCAGGGCCGGGAGAAGAAGACCACCCTGGACACACAGAAGGAGGGTGTAGAGGAGCAGACGCAGAGGAACGGTGACATCGCCAACATGGAGAGCGAGTCCAAAGTGTAGGGAGAGATGGATCGGAGATGGGATGGAAAAAAGGAGGTCTGTGGTCTGTGTTTAGGCAGGTCATTGTGTCTCTGCTTGTGGCTGGCTAAACAGGCAAGCTGGTCCCAGTTTGGAGTTCAGGGCAAATCCCCCCCCCCCCCCCCCCCCCCCCACCCAATCATACGAAAATGGTTTGGTCCAAGGAGCCCTGCATCAAGAACATCCTTTGCCTTCAAAGGTCGTTTGTCCCTCAATGCTAGCTGGAGATGATGAAGACCACTGACCTAGACCGCTCTGTGTAGGGCAACTGCATGTTTTCAAAATATTGTTTTCTTTTCCTCTTTAGGAATATCAATTCATATTTATTATTTTCAGTTTTTTTATTAAAAGATTTAAAACCTCTCTCTATATACAAATATATATTCTAGGGCATTTGTATTTTTTGTATAAATATTTCAGTATTTGTTTTGTTGCAGAAGTGTGAATATTTGAAAGGACAATGTTTGATACCAATTCATTTAGGCCAGGTTTGTAAATATTCTATTCCTTATGTATGAAGCTTTCTTTACATTAGAGGTTTTCAGAAATATATACGCACGTACAAAAACACACTGTGGTAAATTGGTTCTATATTGTGTACATAATAGAACACCATCAGTAGTGGTAGGTGAAACAAAAGAACTCTTTACAATACTGAATGCAAACATTATTGAGGAGACCAATGGCATCCTGAGCATTTGGTGGAACTGTGGCAGTGCCCAGTCAAAGTGGTCGCCACTTTCTCATCCATTTATGAAGTTGTCTTGTAACCTGTGCCACTTGGAATCCACTAAAAAGGCATGCTTCTCTTAATCCCTCCCTTGGAAAAGCATTGGTCTGATGGGACATTGGTAAAAGCTGCAGAGGTGCATTCGCTTTCATCCATCCAATGGTGATCGATTAGAGATTACCTCAAGGAGGGGAAGAAGGAAGGCTTCCTTTGAAGTGTATTCAAATAAATGGATGTGGGCTTGAGCCTTTTTATCTGACTGTGAGACTAGCAGACTTACACCATGGCAGGATCTCGGGTCAGACTATGAACCCCATATTCCATACACCCAATCTTGATGACTTGAATCCAGACACCCCCAGGTTTCATGCAATGCCCTTTAAATTTGGACTGGTAGCTTGAAGGGAACATAATGCTGATGGGAGTTGGGCTGACAATGCAGACTGTCTGTTGGAATCAGTTATTTATGGGAGTCAGGTGGCTGAGCGGTTAGGGAAGCGGGCTTGTAATCAGAAGGTTGCCAGTTCGATTCCCGGCCGTGCCAGATGACGTTGTGTCCTTGGGCAAGGCACTTCACCCTACTTGCCTCGGGGAGAATGTCCCTGTACTTACTGTAAGTCGCTCTGGATAAGAGCGTCTGCTAAATGACTAAATGTAAATCAGTTATTTATTTATTTTTACCATCTGCTATAATGTTTTACTTTGGCTATAAAATTAACTTTTTTCAATATGATTTCGGGAACCAAGGAAGTATTTATGTCTTAAATTGGTGGTCTTAAGCAACACAGTCCAACAGAATTTGCATAACTTCATAGAATAAAGCCATAAGGAGGCCTAGGATGCTTTGACAGGGCTATCACATCATTTCTGTTCCACCATTTCAGTTGGTTTTCAGACTAGTGTGGGGATGCTCCATTC
Organism: Osmerus mordax; assembly: GCF_038355195.1. Lineage (NCBI taxonomy): Eukaryota > Metazoa > Chordata > Actinopteri > Osmeriformes > Osmeridae > Osmerus > Osmerus mordax. The sequence continues at coordinate 4,305,147 of NC_090068.1, forward strand.
TGTCTCGTTGACAGAAAAAAATTAAAAAGAAGCTTGACTCCCATCAGAGCCCATCCTCTAGTAAATGCAGTTCTCTTAAGTGGTTGCATCTCATGTAGACCCCTAATCTAAATACTGGAAAAAAACAATGTGTCTTTCTCCAGATGCCTGTTCTCTGAAATTCTGCTTCAGTTACCAGGCAGTGTGTGTCAGCTGAGTCTATGGTGGTTGCCATGGGGACGAGTTGGTCTACTTTACAGTGTGCCACGAGCCAGTGTGACTATGGCATGTCACCCAGTGGAAGGTTTCCTTCAGACTCTACAGGTCCTGCAGTGGCTACTGGCCATGGTAGTGAAGGGGACTTAAGAGGAGCTAAATCTGTGGTTTATTTTTGTTAAGTCACTAATAGAATTAGGAGGATTCTATCAGATCCAGGTGCTTTTAATAAGCGTTAGTTAATAGGTTATAAGGCCCTAATAAGATGCTTATTAACATTAATACATGTTAATAAGACTATTTAAGTAATAATAATATAAGTAAGGGTTAGGGTTGAGGTAAGTGTTATCATAAGATGAAATAAGTGTTATTTTACAGGAAATAAAGCCCTTAAAAGATGCTTATTCACATGATTATGTGTTAATAAGGCTTATTAACTTACTAAGATCTATTATTTAACGCTTATTACAAGCAACTGGATCCAAAGTGTTACTGTGTCTACAAGGAACGGGATACATGGTACACAGTACAGCCGTGGCCAAAAGTATTGGGAGCGACATACATTTTGTGTTTGCAAAGCTAAGTTTGTAAAGCTGGTACATTGAGAAGCCATATTAGGGAAGGAGTAAAGTTTTAGTTCTGCACCTTCAACAACTACAGTTTATCCTTCCTGCTTTCTCTTATCTTATCTCCCATTATTCCTTAGATCTACACCCCTTAGAACAGCTTTAGGTTGGCATTGATTGACAGTTCGAATCTGAAGTCAAACAGGACAGGAGACAATGAAAAGCCATAGGATGTCTACCTAATACATGTATTTATTTTATCAGTAGAATATGATGTCTATGGCTTTTTGATTTGTTACCATGCATCAATGAAAAACCGACGTTTTTCCGACATTAGGTTAAATGAGATGGTCACAATATCACAATGACTTACTTGAAAGTCACTTTCGTAACTTACTGTTACTTGAAAAGTGCTGAACAGGAAAAGTTTAAGATCTTTGCTCACACTAGTAGAGGAAGGTATCAAGTGTGACCTAATGTATTGTTGGTATGGTTAATGTGGAAATTGCTGAAAATACACATTTATAGACAGACATTCAAATATGTGGTATTGGAAACACTTAATATAAAGTGTGACTAAATGCATGATTGTTTTACTGTTAAACTCTGAACAAAGGATGAACAAAACAGACATGTTTACAATACTATACTAGCTACTGTAAAGCAAATTGTATTTTTTTCTTTACAGTTCTCTCTATGTGTATTCATTTATATTGAAATTGGATGACTCCAGTAAATTCCAACATCCAGCATAGAACTTGTCTGCAATATGTCAATACTTACAATCTCTCGTTCATCTGTCATCGGTAACAATTTTACTCAATTGACACATCTTTTGTGATAATTTCCTGAAATATATTCTTGTTCTACAATATATGGTTTGTTCTGTTGAAATGCTTGATTGAAGTGGACACTCTTATTTATTATTCGGGGACATGGGTGAACTGAGAGGTCCAAAAGCAAGCAGTTAGCAAGAGTTAGAACAGGATGCTTCTTGTGTGTTAGCTTTTACCCCCTTGGTTCCTATTAATTAGTCTTCATGATGCTTCTTGGTCATTCATTTCATATATGAGCCTATCTAGCTAACCTAGCTAATCTCATTGATTCATCATTCCTTGTTATCTAACTGAATCTGAGTTTGATACATTGTAGATCTTTGAAACAAGGTGCTCCCTAGAACCTTAGGCTCTGGGATTGTCATCCAGTCATATCCACAAGGATGCCCCCCCCCACACACACATGATTTTGGAACGCTATTTTCTGAAAGTCTAGCATTATTAACAGGTCCCATCAGAACTATGTCTGGGAACGTTCAACTCTGCGTGTTGTTAATCATAGACTGGCGTTAAAGAAAGACCAGTGTTGCCTTTTACAGTTCATGTGTAATTCTGAAGGTGAGGCCACCCATTAAGATAGTGAAGGCACAAGGAGGGCGGAGGGGAATATTCATTTAAACAAGCCTTCTCATTAGCGTTTCTCTACTTGAGGGGAGAGAAGTGGGAAAACATGTGGGTGATTGTAATTAAAACTGGGCCTAGTCTACAAATAGTTTAGCAGCATAATTGCTTAACTTCAGAGTACTTGCACTGAATTGCTTTATTATGCAAATATGCTACTAATGAGCTCATTGGAAAATACTGGAAGTTTGACTGACAACGCGACACATTCTGGCTACTATAAGAGTTACTGACTGACTCCTCTCTGCTCTCCCATTATTTCCTTATTGTGTGTGAGGACAAAAGGTTACAACCTATACACAGGGAGATATGTTAATGTTTCATTCAAAGCAAACTCTAGATTTGATAAAGTGCAGGAAGTTTGCAGCTCTGACCTTGTGTATGTGTTTCATGAATCCATGTTTGTGTGTCTTTCTCTCTGTATGTGTGTGTGTGTGTATCTAGGTGTTGGGTATGTCTGTATGTATGTGTTCCTCAGCCTAGTCAAACTAAGACAGTATTTTCTATGATGATGAGGCGGCCATACAATTTTTGTGTCTCTCATGTAAAACACTCACTCCACGACTGTCTCTGAAATGTTTGTTTTAAAACTGACTGTAAACATGCAGTAACAGACCCTTTCAACAGTAACCTCAGAGTAACCTCAGAGTCTACAACAACCCATAAGTAGGTGTCAAAACACCTCAAGTTACCTTGCACCATTGATTAAATATAGATCTGGCTTTATTTTCATAACAATACGAACAGAACGCAGACTTGACAGTTAAGCAATAAAGCAATGCACTTTGCCCACAAGAACAGCCACGGCTGCCAGGTTACTGTTTGTGTATAGCAAGCAAAAGGCAGAGGAGAGAGATGATCTGTACCTTATCTGTAAATTTTCTATTTTCCTTTGCACAAACACACAGTGAGCTGAGAATCTAGGTTTTTCTTTGATGCAAAGGCCTTCTAATCAGGTGACTTCAACCATTTTCAATCATTGGATCAGACATCAATACATATCTAATTTATTTTATGATGATCATAAGTTAAATGCACAAGGAATGTTGTTTTATTTTATATGCTACAAAGCTCTGTATTAATTATATCCTTAAAATAAAACCTACGTTCTTATAAATCATTGTTAACATACTTGGCCTAGGTTTATCTCTATAATAAGAGTCCTACTAATTATTTCTAATAAGCACTTACAATACGTATTGTTTGCAAGTCTTCAAGTGTCAGCACTGCCACTTTGGCCCAGTTGCTCTCCTCGAATATCACAATAGTGAAAGTACAGCACAATGCTGGTAAGTTACAAGATCGCAGATATAGAGGTGTTGCTAACGGTCTTTTTCTTTGTAACTTCACATCTTTCTTTTTCTTTGTCTCCACCCAGCCCCATGCAGTTTTCCTGTCATGGGCTATGGATGAAAGCATGCTTTATATGAAAGCACAATAATTGTACAGAAACCTATAAGGATTATAGTGCCAAGTTTTTAAATAAATTGATACAGTATGTTTGAAAGAAACATGTTTGCGTGTTTAATTCTCATCCTGAGAGCAGTATGCCTAACCCTAAGAATGGGCAAGATGGAAGAAAGACCATGGGGATGTCTGGATGTGCTAGCTTTTCTTAGTTCTTATTTGGGCATTGGGACATTAAATACTTATCTAATGGGCATACAGAAATCACACGAATAAGATGAAAACCAATACGCCATCACAGAATCACGAGTAAAGCCAGTTCTTAATCTAGATGCCCTTTTTCGCCATAAATGATCCTTGTTTGTCTTAGAGAGCCCTCTAGTGTATTAAAATTGTACTTCTCGTTAATATCCTCAAGCCCACAGTATATGCCCTTTTGTAAACAACATACTTACAGCCTAGTCATTACAGTCCAATGAACTGAAGTTTTAAATAATAATGTATTACATGAAGTCAAGAACCTATGTGGTTATCTTCAAAACTGTTGATTGTCAGACAGCTCAAGGCTTAGTCAGGCTATCACATAATTGAATCAATCAAATTTTGTTTCTCCCATCTCCACAATTTCCATTTAAACGCTTGTTATACATCTGGATATGTGGCCCTGACAGATCATCAGCAAAACAGCTATACTAATTCTAAGTTGATGACTTTGGATCATCCAAGTCTGTGGAGCAGTTGCTTGCAAAAACAAAAGTTATGAAACTCAATGATATAGAAGCAAGACATGACAGGACCAAATTGATAGCAACGCTGTATTAAACACTAAGGGCCCAGTCATTATTGAGCCAGATTTAGAACACTTGCTTACACCGTCTTTCGTCAATGGACTACGGTTCACCTGTGTCTGTGAAATGACCCTTTGTAGTTGAGTCTTTAGTAAGATGTTGTGCCAACTGACAAGCCCATACTGGTGTCTTCATGCTGTTTTTAGAAGCCACACAGGTCATTTTAGAGAGTGGCTTAGAACAATATGAAATAAAATAAAATCTGGGATGGCCTTCAGTGGCCTTGGGAACACATTTGTTGCATGACCAAGTTCCCAGTTCTGACATTTCCTATGACATCCAATAGGCTACCTGCACCTTCTCTTTAAAAGCTGGTGACTGGCAGGTTCATCACATTCAGATCAGCTTTGTGACTCATGTTCACACACTGACTTGGTACAACCAACAGAATCTAGAATAACAGTTTAGTGCAATTATCTGAGAACACAAGAACATGAACGCACTTCTAAAGTGACCGACAAAGACCACACAAAAACAGAACAGACTCAATACAAGTTAATTAACTTTTTTATATCATACATAAGACCGTTTGAATATAATACAAAGGGTTTGTCCATTTTTTATCTTTTTGTAACATCATCATATACACAGCAAGTATTGACTAGATCTTACAATCTGTGGACACAGGTATTTCTCGTTTTCCCATGCTGTTTAAATCTTTACAGTGCACGTCAGACAACCTGTAACCAAACTGTGTTGTCAATCACTCAAAACCAGACTAGGGGGTCAGGGGACTGGGCTGGAGGACAAAAAAAAAGCCTTTTTCTGAATGGAATATGGTGCAGAGCATAAATCATACTTAACACTTGGGAGTTAATTGTTGGATGTTTGTGGTTATATTGTGTTGACTATCATGGCTTTCTACACACATGTATTAGCCTAACTTCAAAAATTGACCCACGGTTGAAGTTTAATCCAATTTCCGATGCAACAAAAAAATTGTTCCTGTAATATGTGTACATAATTGCTTATGTATTTGTTATATATTAAAACACTGCTGTCATTCAGATTCATAGACATACACCCACACACTATACCCTGTCTATAATATTTAAGGTATGAATATCTACTCTCTCCTGTTAAAATGTTTAAACCCTACAAGACTTGCATTTGTACTGGCTTTGTCAAACTACTTTGGCCTGGAAGCACTGTTACCCATTGACTAATATCACAGAAGAACTTCCACTGCATGGTCTCCACATTGACTTAAATGTAATCAAAATACCATTAGGAAAAAAGTAGTGAGTTCTAAACTTCCTTTATTAAAAAAATATAAATATATACATAAATTCTATTTCAACTATTAAAATGGGGTTGAAAAGTAAACACCTGAAGCCTGTGTTTTTTTTTTTTTTTTTTCATGGATACCTTTCCCCTAGCTGTTGCCACTCCTTTGCATTCATTTCACAACTGGCACAACACGGATGGGCCCAGTTCCACTTCCTTCTCCAGGCATCGCACGAAAAAGACTGGAGTATGTGTACAAACATCCAGCAGGCAGGGCTCACTTCTCACACCATCCCTACTAGTTTCCTTTTGGATTCAACACTCACGGTGAGTTTGTCAAACATGTGGATACACTCTAATTTTGAGAAGTTATCTCCCTCTCCTAAAAAACATATTTATTGAAATTTGAATGCGTACAGTGCCTCTGCTCAGCTAGATCAAATAGGGTTGCTTCAAATTTGAAGGGGGGGGGGGGGGGGGGGGGGTAGATTTTAGCCACTGCCGTGAAGACTGCCACTATAGGTTTCTAATGCAGCATTAGCCAAATAGGTAGGCACGTTTGAAACAGCCTATAAATCCTAGGTCACAAATTGAAGGATTAAAGCACTGTTCACGTTTAAGCCTTTCCCTCTTCTGACACGTGAACACAAGGGCTGGCCTCGACTCACAGCCACCAGACTGATACTCCGGAACCTGCAGAGTAGCAGCCAGCATCGCATCTCATGTCTCCTTCAAGTCCTTGATAACGGAAATAAGTTCTATCAATGAAAGAAATTTGTTTTTGTTAGTTTCATTTTTTGTATAAAAAAAAAATAAGAAGAATTACAACCAATTCTGTCGAGGATACAGCTAACAGTAAATTTACTGAGTTTAACAACAGTTCCAGTTTTGCTAAAGCAATAGATACAGCCATTTTTACTGACATTTAAAAAAGGTCTTGATACACCTTGTGTCAAAGTGCAGAACTGCTACATTATTGGTTACAGACATCTATGTGCTATAAAAAAAATAACAGCTTTGGTACAATAAATTATCAAAGGGAAAATAAAATTCTTGTAAAATTCACAGCATAATTGTGAGGCGGAGAAAAAAAACGGTCACATAAAATTCTGCATGTTTTCAATTTCAAGATGAACAGAAGACATTTGTGCAGAAGCTCTGTTGGAGGATCCACATGCTGAAGAAAAAAGCAAAGAAAAATAAAAGCAAGTATAAAGCAGGACAGGGACAGTTGTAGCAAATTTCATCCATCTCAAAACGAAAATACAAAATTAAACTACTTCTGTGGAACTCGCAAAGGTCCAGCAGTCAGGGGGCCTAGCAAGTCATACATCTTAAAGAAAGGCCTCTTGAATTACCATCCTAAAAACTCCTATATTTCCAATTTTTTCTTCTGATAATAATTAAGGGTTTCCTTTATCCAGACTTCAAAAATACAGGAAATATATTTTTCTCATTAAACTGTAACGTTCTTCTTTCACTTTCCTTCTGCATCTTTCAGAGAAGTAAAAAAAAAACAATAAGGCCAAAAGGGTCAAAAAAACAAAAACAAATCCACACTGTGTAGACTATGGGGCCCTGGTGGCCTGATGTTATTCAGTGCATCTCTTCAGTGTGGCCCTTCTGAGTCCTCCCATCTCTCACCACTCAGGGGCATCAGCCCTCTGCTGCCCTGGAGAACAGTTACCATCAGCCCCATGTTGCTGGCAGGCTCCGCAATGTATCACACTCCAACTAACGCACAACCTGATGGAATTTGTGCCGGCTTCCTTTCTTTCCTCTACAGGCCTCACATTGCTCCTTTGTGGAACTGCATTAACATGAAACTGAAACAAAATGAATAAATACAGAAACAATCAAAATCATTCTTGCCAGATATGGAAAGCTTATGCAAACAAAAAGTTAAAAAGTGTGGATAGGAATAGTTAAGGGGAATTGGAATGGTGTATAGCATTTCTGTTTTAAGAGCCAATGGCATAACAACTAAAAATCTAGGTTGATTTTTTTTCAACAAAAAGTTTAAACTCCAGGCTGACATTAACAAGGATTAATGCAGACCATGCAGAGTAGAGTGAGAGGTGTTTGTGAAATGAATGGATGATTAAGTATAATATGCAAGACGGTCAAGTCAATAAAACATTGGTAATAATCCCTGTGAAAACAAAGTGATGAGTCAGAAATCCGTGTGGAAAACCCAGAACCAAGGAGAGAAACTTTGGATGGAGGACAGGAGAGATGGCGGCTCTGCACACTTGTAGCGGGTCAGTAATCATCTCCCCTTGAATTTTAAGCAGCTTTTTGATCTCTATGCACTTTTCTTGTCAAAAAAAAAAAAAACAACACCACCATTTAAAAAATACACACAGAAAAAAGAAAGAAAGAAAAAAACATTATTGAAAGAAATAACAACCCATCCTCAGTTTAGTCAGGAACTGGCAACAGAACTCTGCTGTACGCAGACGCCTGCCATGGGAGACTCCTCCCTGTCGATGCCCTGTCTCATGCCCATGTGGCCCTCCGTTATGTAGTGACCGGGCCCCGTGTTCGTGTCCAGAGGGTAGGTGGGGTGGCCTGCCATGCCAGTCTCCTGTCTGGGGTTAGAGAAGGCACCCAATCCCATGGTCATGCTGCCATTCTGGCCAAAGTCCAAGGCTGCGTTGGCTGGGAGCGGGCGCAGCTGGTAGGCCTGGTTGCCCTGGTTCCCGGTGGAAGAGGAAGAGGTGGAGGAGGACGAGGCGGAGGAAGACAGGGAGGTCATGGACAGGTGGCCATGCACCACCTCCATGGAGTCCTGTGTGGAGGCGCTGTTGGTGGGCGAGTGGTAAAGGCGTGGCCGAGGCCGAGCTGGCAGGCCCTGCTGTCCATGGGGGTGGTGGTGTCCGTGGTGATGGTGTCCATGGTGATGGTGGCCGTGGTGATGGTGGTGGGAGGAGCTATTAGCACTGACCAGGGGGTGGAGGGCCTTGGGCTGCTGGGGGGGCAGGTGGAAGGTGGTCTCCTGGACGGGGTGGGTCTCCACCGTCACCTGCTGGGTCCCGTCACCGCCGTCCCAACCCGCGGGGGGGGGAAACGGCTGCCTGGACTGCTGCCACAACCACACAGCCATCACACACACACAGTCTTGACCTCAACACCTTACTGCCTCTGACTACGAACAAAGCTCAACTGACATTACTTACAACAAAAACAAGGTTCATGCTGTGTTCAAACCGAACGCAAAGCACATTTTTCGAGGTCAGATTACATGCGCGAATTCGCGCGAATGACGTGGTGTCGCGAAAGTTTATCAATGTTGAGATGTGACTGATGTTTTTGGAGGAAATGGAGGGTAAAAGTATTGTTGCCGTCTGTAGGCATCCTCTGCTATTCGACACTACTTTGTATTTAAAGTAGTTATTTTGGACTTGGTTGACGAAATTAACGGTTGGCTCCTAGCGATTAGTGCAAATAAACACAAAACAAATATTTGCTTCTCTTTCGGTGTGAACACAGCATTAGACCTGACAATAATTACTCCATTGAAAATTCCATTCTGCAGAACAAAAATGCCCTGTGCTTAAGAGGAGATTATGCCATTAGAGCCATGAAATAATGACCCGATTCTTTTTATTTTTGTCAAAAAACGAAAACCCCAGTGAGAGGCTAAATCCCTGAGTCTCACCTGTGGGCAGAGGTTGTCACAGTCCATGACCTGTACGGCAGCGCTGAAGTGTCCTCCGCTGTGCCGGTGCTGATGCGTGGGGTCTGAGCGTGCCCGCCCGCTGGTACTGGTGCCAGAGGAGCCCCCTGTGGACAGAACCACAAACACACATGGTTCACTCTCACGGGAAACAAGCACCAGGCATCCAAGGATGATCGTCATGAATTTCATAAAAATCTGTTTTGACAGGATAATGAATATGGAGGCAGAGTCAACCTGATGAGGCAAAGGTATTGTGCATTTCATTATTAATATATAAACGCCTGTAAACCAATTCTGTCTGTATGTAGAAACTAGAGATGGCACAGTCTCCGTCAACCATCGTTTGTCACGCGTGTCCCCGACAGAAGACGGGGGCTGCTGTGCTGTGCTGGCTGCGGTACCTGAGCTGGAGGAGGTGCTGGAGGTGGTGCCTGATGACTGGGACTGCTCCAGGGCCGGGCTGGTGGACACGCTGCTGCTCGTGTTGGTGCCCTCGTCCGCGGTCTTCTTGAAGAAGCTGTGCTGCAGGGCGTAGTAGGGCTGGATGCGGCTCTTGGCGTCGTAGTCCAGCATGCGCAGGATCAGGTCCTTGAACTTCAGGTAGTCGGCCACGGCGTGGCCCGACTCGCCCGCCCGCCGCCCCCCCGGCCCACCCGCCTCCACGCCCAGGATGCTGTGCAGCTTACGCGTCCCCGCCGGCTTATACTGGGAGGACAAGAAGAGAGGAACGATGTTGTACATCACCAAACAACAACAGTCTGTAGGTAAAACAGAAACCACATCAACAACCATAAAGGACAACTATCTGTAGGTAAAACAGAAGGTTAACGACCTGAAGATAGGTGTTATGGTTATAGCTAGGTTATGGATAGAGGATAAGTGAAGTTATGTCTAGATGATAAGTGAGGTTATGTCTAGATGATAAGTGAGGTTATGTCTAGAGGATAAGTGAGGTTTATGGCTAGATGGGTGTGCACCAGTAACTGAAGGCTTCTTACCCGTTTGCCATCTTTGGTCTTCTTTGCGCTCCATGTACTGTCAGACATTTTCTCAAAGAACTTCCTGGCCTTGGGTGCCTGGTCCAGTATGTGATTGGGAGGCACACCCAGCACCTCAACTATTTTATTCATCTGATCCACCTACAACATCAAGAAGTTGAGACTGTAGTGAAGCCCAACTTTAAAAAACTGGGCACAATTCTGAAAATCTGACTCCACTAAACTGCGTTTGTTTTGAATGTAGAACAAATGTCCTCATAACAAATGATACTATCAGCTTAAATTGAGTGAGAAGTTGAATCTTTGAAAAACTTTACATGGATTTCAGAATATCTTTGTATTTTGTTGCTTTAATAACAGTGTGCAAGTTCGAGCTAAACCTGATGACCCATGTTTTCCCAGGATGATTGAACAATGTTCCAGAGTTTCTTGTGATGCTTGGCTGTCTTCAATTTTTCCATTAAATGTTTAATGTGGTCTCAGGCTTTTGGACCCTACTATATACCACAAAAGCTTCCTAAAAAGACGAACCCTACCCTTTGCAAAACAAATACAATCCTTCAACACTGTACAACCCTCCATCAATTGCTAAACAGAAAATACACAAAAAATAAAGTACAAAATTAAAACTAAAATAAATAAAAAAGGTCCCCTCTCTTGAGCTCCCTCTACTGGTCAGAGAAAACAAATGTTTTCTCCATCTTCATCTAGGCCCAAGTCTGATAATGAAGTGTTTTCATACATGTCCCACAAAATGTGCCTTCTGCTAAACCCCCCATGTGTGGGTCTTGGCCAGGGCAGCACCAGGCATACAGAGAGCTCCTGCAGGAGGTCGCATCGGGGGGTGGGGGGGGACCTACCTCGTTGGCCCCGCTGAACAGGGGCTCCCCGGTGTGCATCTCCACCAGGATACAGCCCAGAGACCACATGTCTATGGCCAGGTCATAAGGCATTCCCAGCAGCACCTCAGGTGAGCGGTAGAAACGACTCTGGATGTACTGGTATATCTGAGGGGGGGAGAAACACTGTTTAGATATTGCCATTCCATAAATGACCATCTCTGGATTTTAAGAGATGAACACTTTGATTGAGTTTCTATGTATAGTGCGTTTAATACATGTTCATTTGTACATTGCAAATCTACATAATATTTGTGGGGAACACAGGACAAGAACCTTAACTACATCAAGCCCTCTATAGCTCTCTCTATAGCTCTCTCTCTCTATAGCTCGCTCTCTCTATAGCTCGCTCTCTCTATAGCTCGCTCTCTCTATAGCTCGCTCTCTCTATAGCTCGCTCTCTCTATAGCTCGCTCTCGCTATAGCTCGCTCTCTCTATAGCTCGCTCTCGCTATAGCTCGCTCTCGCTATAGCTCGCTCTCTCTATAGCTCGCTATAGCTCGCTCTCGCTATAGCTCGCTCTCTCTATAGCTCGCTATAGCTCGCTCTCGCTATAGCTCGCTCTCGCTATAGCTCGCTCTCTCTATAGCTCGCTCTCTCTATAGCTCGCTCTCGCTATAGCTCGCTCTCGCTATAGCTCGCTCTCGCTATAGCTCGCTCTCGCTATAGCTCGCTCTCGCTATAGCTCGCTCTCGCTATAGCTCGCTCTCGCTATAGCTCGCTCTCGCTATAGCTCTCTCTCGCTATAGCTCGCTCTCTCTCTCGCTATAGCTCGCTCTCGCTATAGCTCGCTCTCTCTCTCGCTATAGCTCGCTCTCGCTATAGCTCGCTCTCGCTATAGCTCGCTCTCTCTCTCGCTATAGCTCGCTCTCGCTATAGCTCGCTCTCGCTATAGCTCGCTCTCGCTATAGCTCGCTCTCGCTATAGCTCGCTCTCTCTCTCGCTATAGCTCGCTCTCTCTCTCGCTATAGCTCGCTCTCTCTCTCGCTATAGCTCGCTCTCTCTCTCGCTATAGCTCGCTCTCTCTCTCGCTATAGCTCGCTCTCTCTCTCGCTATAGCTCGCTCTCTCTCTCGCTATAGCTCGCTCTCTCTCTCGCTATAGCTCGCTCTCGCTATAGCTCGCTCTCGCTATAGCTCGCTCTCTCTACACACCCTCTGGCCCAGCTGGCAGGAGCTGCCAAAGTCCACGATCTTGATGGCGCTCCTCTTGGGGTTGCAGAGCAGGATGTTCTCGGGCTTCAGGTCACAGTGGATGATGCTGAGCTCGGGCGTGGCCAGGAACAGCAGCGCCGTGCACATCTGCTGGGCAAACTTGCGCGTGAGGTTGAGCGAGACGCCGCGGAAATTGGTGTTCCGCAGCAGGTCGTACAGGTTGTAGGAGAGCATCTCAAACACCAAGCAGAGGTGGTTCCGGAACATAAAGTGGCGCTTCAGGTGAACTGGGGAGAGGAGGGGGGGAAGGAGCCAATGGGAGAGAAGGAAAAGAACGCCATGTAAGCTCAACGACCAATGGCCACACCAGATGATAGGAAAATATGATCACATAACCTTTCCAATTAACATGAACATAAACTTAAAAACCCGCTCAACAGAATTCCTGCCCGAACATTCTACTGAACTGAAGATGTGGTTTCTGTGCATCATGTTGTATTGAACCTGCCATGGCAGTGTCTACAGTAGCACCCTGACCAGTGGAGAGATTGATAAGAGGGAGGTAGAGAGGGAGCGAGAAAGAGACTTACCTATGTAGTACTTCATCTCTGTGTCATGTTTGTTCATGAGCTCGAGGAGCCGAACTTCAATCTGGGCTTGATTTAGAAAAGCCTTCTTGTTCTTGATGATCTTAATTGCCACCCACTCCTGCTCAACACGGTCGTACGCTTTTACAACCTGGGGAGAACCCAACACAAATCACCATAAACACACATTCAGACGGGTGTAGTGCGAGTCTAACCATGAGGGGGGGACGAGAGGAGGGGTTCTGATTGATAGTGCTTATACACACAGATGCACTTATATACACACAGGGATATGGAGACGTCCAAGTTCTGCTGATTCAGCAGACGTCTGCTTCAAGAGAACAACATGCAACATTATAACAGTGTTTCTGGAAGGGCCTGGTGGAGACCACTAGCGTATCTCTGGGGAGGTGACTGAACAACAAACTCTGTGTGTACGGACACTGCTCTGTGATGAGATGATGTTAGGACAGGTACATGTGTAGATCTAACACACACGCCCGCACACACACGTTGCCTCACCTGGCCAAAGGAGCCTTTTCCTATGAGGGAGTCGATCTCGTAGCGGTCCATCCATTTCTCGCCGTTCTTGACGATGTAGTCGTAGTTGTCATCGTCGTGGCCGTCATTGTAGACCTTCCTCTCCTTCTTGTGGCTGGAGTCTTCTCCCTGGCCCTGCTGGTGACGACGCTTCTTTTTTGCATAGTAAACCTGGGAACGACAGCGCTGTCAGTCCTGTGACTGGGCCACACCTGGGGCTCTGTATTGACTAACGCTTGTCCGCTAACTCTAACAGGTCAGAAAGTTGAAGTGGGGTACAAGTGGAAAATGGTTGTTTTAAAGTTATGTGTGACGTAGCGGTGACGTGGTTGTGAAATGTGATGTGAGTTGTGTGTGTCACGGGCACAGAAACAACAATCTGTGAACACTGGCCGTGCGTGACTGAGTACAGGGGTGAAGGCGTGGCTGTGGGACGGCTGGTGGTATAGCTACCTCGTTGATGTGTTTGTAGGTTTTGATGAGGTCAATAGAGAGTTTCCTCAGGGGAGCAGAGGAAGGGTCGCGAAAGCACTGGGGCATGCGCCTCTGTAACATGACAACATCAGGGGTCACCTTCGAACACAGGACACACCCACACACATACAAGAGAGAAGAGGGGAAGGGGTTAAAAAAAAACACCACCATAAAAAGTTATTGACAAGACAAACTCACCACAGCAGTCAGATCAAAAGAATTAATTGAAAAAGCTGTGTGTTTCACTGCTGTGGGCCTGTCATGCGACTGTACAGGACTAGAAACATATGCTGCACTGAGGTACTCTGTGGTCAGGAGGTGGCATTCTAAACGTGGTCCATGATAAAGGTCTGCCATCAGACACACATATGATGGGAGCTGCTGAGCGTGTTCAGCAGCAGCCAGTAGATTATTTTTGGGTAATGGACTAGATGGTCAGCGGTAATAAAAATTTAGTGGAAAATCACCCTGTTTATTATTATTCCCCATGCCTCACACACACTGGCTGTGATGTTCCCTGAGCCCCCACCCTCCCAACCTCCTCTGACACATGGCTGGGGGGGGGGGGGGGGAAAGCTGAGAAGCTGCTTTTTTCCAGGAAGTGCGAGAGGGAAGGTTGCTTACATACTGTGTGTTGCATGTACCTCTCCAAGGAGCAAGACTGCCAACACCTTGAACTCTGTATAGGATAGGGGTGCACTTGTTTTGGGTGTGGTTCGTGGGTGGGTGCACCTGTCAGCTCCTGGAGCTGGAGAGCCTCACCTGGCTGCCGATAGACTGCTGTGCCTGCTCGCTGTGAGGCAGCGCCGGCCCGGCCGGCTCAGTGGGCTGCTGGTGCCGCTCACTGTACTGCTGGTGAGAATGGGGCATGGGAGCAGCCATGGGAGGCCCGGCGGCGTGGAAGGAAAACGAGGGGGCAGGCCGGACAGACGAAGGTTTGCATGCTGAAGTCTCTCCTCCTGGAGGGACGAGTGACAGAAGTGTTACATTGTGAAACACGAATACTGAACCTTGTACCAACAAGGCCCAACACGCTAGTTTAGACAAATACCGGGCAGGGCTCGACAATAAGGATGGCCCGATGGCCAGGGGCCAGTAAAAAGTAACGTCGTAACAGTTCAACTAGCAACTCACTGCAAATTATTGATTGAAAGAAAAATTCGCATTGTAAAAGTTAACATCCTTCATATGTTTTGCTATTTGCTAAATGCATAAATAACTTTGCAGCTCGTGGGGCGCACAGTTGTCAAATCAAGAGTTGAGTAATGAGGGACGAGTGGTTGTCAAATTGTAATTCTCTAATCTTTATACATTTTTTAACAACTGGCGCGAGACTGGCGCGAGACAATAAAGTGAAGATGGCAGCAAAGTAGAGCTACGAGCTCAAACGGAAGCAATATTTTTTATGGAACTAAGATACACTGTATTGTCTGTCGTATATTCCCGTCCAAAGCAGACAAAAGTGGATCTTCTTACACAGGCACCGACAATTTTCGAAAACAATCCCTGACCAGCCATGCTAGCAGACAGCACTTGGTTTGCGTGACAGCTAAGCGGATGGTTGACAATCCATCTTCTAGGGCCGTTGACCATGCTGGTCAGGAATTTAAATGCAGATGCCCATCGTGCACAACTTATAACAACGGCATATCAGGTAATTAAGACGGGCCAGCCATTCGCCACGTTCCCCCGGGCTATTGAACTGCAGCAGAAGAAAGGTGTCGACTTGGGTAGTATCATACTGATGAAATTCTATGGAAGCTTTTATATATTAGCATTGAGGGACCAGAGGTGTGCTTTGCCTTCGGCAAGGGCACAACCTTTGTTCTCTCACATATATATTATTATTATTTATTTTTTGCCCAACTAAAACTCAGTCAATATTTGGCCCACATAGACAACCTAAGTGTCAAAAGTTTCGTCTTGGTAGCGATTGAGTTGCTTCGATTGGCATTTACGTTCCGTTGCATGGTTTAGGCTCAAGTTAAGTTTTTGTGGCGAAAAGTGAAGCTAACGGTGGCTAATTTGCTAACCACAGTCACTGACGTTACTAAAGTCACTACGTCACTAACGTCACGAAAACACGCGTGACTACCTTTGGCAGAACATTCGTTTCGCATCTGTTAACTTGGGGGATAGCTAGGCTAACTATAGCTTTACTGCAAGGCAGCTGCAGAAACGCCACAAGAGGCCAGGGTGATAAGTATTTACTCATTTTACTTTGTGATGTGAAACACAATTGTGAAATGTAATGTACAATATTAGCTGATATTATTAAGGAAGTAGGCCCACATCTACTTTCGGAAACGGTAGTCTACTATTTCACTGAAGCATTAGCATGACATTAGCCTCTGTTGCCCGGGCAACACATACTACAGTGGTCTATGATGCATCTGTTTTCAATCGTTAAAATAAACATTCCTCACAAATACATTTTCGTTGTAGGATTTATTACGACATTACATTACAAGTAAACGATTTGTTGGTGAAATTATCATTACCTGTGGTTTCAAACCAGTGTTGCTCACTGCAACGCTGTAGCCTACGCGAGACACTACAAAAACATCTACACAGCTGTTCAGGAAGTCAAACGGCGACAGAACATGTTCGGCACTCCCCTTACTTAAATCAAGTCTTTCAATAGGTGAAACTATCTGACTACTAACCTGAACTTCATTGCCACAGCCTAAACTTTGTCAATCTGTTCATGATAATAACTAATTTCAGCCTAAACCGTACAACGGAACGTTAAATCGAATTCAACCAATGCAATCGCTACCAAGACGAACACAGCAGTAGTCAAGTACTGTACTGTAGTAGTACAATTACTGGGGCAGCTTCTCCACACAGGGCTATATCGCATTTTGCGTTGTTACTGACAATGATCGCTACCAGTGAGCTTTTTATGAATGAGCAATTTTCCACTAAATAAATGTCAAGCTTATTTACGTTTTTGGGGGCATATTTTCAGTTAGCAGATGGTACTGTTTGAATCGCGATTCTATCTTCTGCCGGTAACGTCGTAGAATAATCTTCAAAGGGGGTTCTTTATTAATGAATGAATGCAATATGAGTAGGCTAAATGCCTGAACATATCACGAGAAGGGAAAACTTAAAAGGACGTTTAAGTCATAGAGATTAGGTCCATTTTTACACCGGTCTGCCAAATTTATTTGTTTTGATTCAGCTATGAGGCTGCCTCCTGCAGGGGAAATGAGAAGACATCATATTTCGTTCTACGCTTCACTCGTATTTTGAGTTGTAAATGAGCAGCAAAAAAAAGATGCTTTTAAATCTATGTAATCTTTATAAATATTCAAAAACGGACCCCTGTGCAACCGACGCAAGCAAGCACACCCTACAATTTCCCCAGAAATTGTACCCTCTCTAGTTATGTATGCATTCTTATCATTTATGAAGATTACATAGATTTAAAAGTTTACATTGGTTGCTGCTCATTTACACTTCAAAAATAATGAGTGTATAATGAAACAGTTTATATATATATATATATATATATATATATATATATATATAAATATATATATATATATATATATATATATAAATATTTCCCTCTATATCAGCCTCCTTTAAACCTGGTCATTGATCCTGGTCCCTGGGTCAACTGTAACCCTGCAGGTTTTTAGATGTTTATCTGCTCCAAATGACTGGTTTGTGAAAACAAACGATAGATAACCTACGATTAATAAGCCCTACAACTCCCCCAACCTGTAACCATGTTCAGTCACTGCTGCTGTTGCTAGCTAAACTTCACTGATGGGATTGTTTGAATGCACCGGAAATGAAAGAAGTTTATTTATGTATATTTGAGTCCACACATTCGTAGATATAGCCCTACGTTTCAACTATATGGAAACGGATTATGAGGTTGAACCGATTAAATGAGCGAAAACTAGAAAACAATTTCCCCTCATCTGTCCATATGAAAGACGCCTATGGCAAGCTAACTAGGGCTAACTAGATAGAGCGCAGCCTGGGCATGTTATCAGTTTTCACAAACAGTGACAAAGTTTAGGCTGTGGCATTGAAGGATGCACCACACAAGATGGAGTTTAAATACATTATTTAATGTGACATTACTTACTGAACGCAATTCTTGAATTGCTTAAAATGTATGATGCTGCTAGTACACCACGGCACGATAGCCTACTTGCTGAGCAAGTCTTACTAGCACGTCGTATCTATGCATCGTTGCTCACGTATGCTGACGTTGTGATGTTAGGTCAGCACTGAGTTCCCTTGTGCCACACAAGGCACTTTTCTTTGCCACAAAAACGTTGTAAGCTCCTAAACCATGCAACGGAACGTAAAAAATAAAAATACAAGCAACGCAATCGCTAACAAGTAGGGGTGTAACGATACACTCAGCTCACGATACAATACGTATCACGATATTTTGATTTTGGTTGAAAATTAAACTGAAATTCAATTAACAGATTTATTTCCAAAACATTAAACATTTTCAATAACTTTCTTCGTTGTACATACAATTTAGTTAACTCAGTTCAAGCAATTTCTGTGAATGCAATGAATGCACGGATGACGCAGAGTAGGTCGCGTGCTGGTAGCTCAACCAATAGGATCAAACGGACGTTATATTGTAAAAATATTGCCATAACTCTACGATACATATTGTACAATTTTTGTATTGTGATATATTGTTCCACGATATATTGTTACACCCCTACTAACAAGACAAACATTTTGACACCGGTGTAGTCCAAATATTGAGGGATCCTTAGGGGTGGGAAAATGGTTGTGCTCACCGAAGGCTTGAACACACCCAATTACTTTAGGAATTGGAAAGTAATTAGTAATTAGCTTCAAAGTTGGCACAACAGGGACTGGTCTCTTGCACAAGGTCACAAAGCCAGTACACCCCAAATATTTGAACAAGGTTTCTTCTGGGTCATTGTGACAGCCCACATTGCTATACACGGATGCTGTGGAAACACACCTCTCTGGTTCTTCCCATTGACATAGGGAGAAATCTCAGTAAGAAGCCTTTATTTCCCCCTGATATTATTACTTAGTGGAAAGTAACCTATCATTACATCAATAAAACTATTTAAGAGAGGATGTTAATGTGAGAGTGCAGGTGCTTGAGATGGATCGCTGTTCAATACTGGAGCGAGTCAATGGAAACATTACAAAGATTCATTGGTAAATGGGGCCATAAAAAGGAGCAGAGCCATAGAAGTGCAATCACGGAAATCAACAGACGGGTCATAAAATAACACACACGCACACATACGCTCACACATGCAGTGTCCAATTTAGCCTTCAATGTTAACACCTCAGTACATAAATATGACCACACAAACATTTCCCACTTGACCCACTAACTTAATGTAATGGCACAGGGCTAATTGACTCTCCCCATTCATAAGCTGCATGCAACACACTGGACTGAACAGACTGCCACAGACTGGAGGTAATGCTGGTATAGCAGAGACCATACCAGGGAGATGTCATGCCTGAATACTACTAGAATAATTAATCAGATCCTGCATGATGGCCAGGAAGAAAAAAAAGCCTGCCGTGTTCACCAGATTTAAGGTTAATAATGTATTGGTGAAACTACCCCAAAACCACAGCAACATTCTTCTACTGGCAGAAGAGCAGAAAAAAATAATATTAAAAGTCATAGTGTAGTTCAATAAACATCTAGGTATGAAGATAAAAATTGCTTTAGAAACATAGGGTTAGGGCCACTGAAACTGCCTGAATAGTGGACCAAGCAAACTAGCATACACAGCAAGACTGGTACAGGGAATAGAAAAGTGGTTCCACAGTGAAATTCCATATGCATACTATAGTACTGTCAGCTTCAGAAGAATATAGAAGGAGAAGTAAATGCAAAGTTGGACAGTAGACTTCCAGTAGTAAATTGGGAATTTTCAAGTGAATTAGTTATTAATATACTTATATGAGAGAGGACACTGGTTGAAGTAAAAAAAATATGGGGTGGGCAGTGGAAACCTAAAGCACACTAGATGCCAAAAATGGCGATGTCAGAACGGCATGCAGCTTGCTGCTCCGTTGATGCACGCCCCCCCCCCCCCCCCGGATCAGGTTTCATCCTAAATGGGAGGAGACCCAGAGGACACAACCCACACAGTCACGCTTCTGTCACAAGGTTTCTCCAGCTTGCGATATCTTACTCTCTCCTTGTCTTTGTCTCTCAAACAGCTGGAGATTTCAGAGTAATAACAGAATAAGGAAATTGTAAAGGTAAAGGAGGCTGAGAAAGGATTAGGATGAAGAACATTAGCCATCTTTGATGGTGCTTGGGAGGAGACAGAGGTGCTGGTGGGGGGGCTGTGTCTGGGTCGTCTGCTGGCTAGTGACTCAGCATTGTGATGGGAGCACCGCCGAGCCTGCCTGCCCGGTTGCGTCGGCTGTTGCCTAGCCTTTCCCTCCACCTCCACACACTGAGGGCTGGGAAACTGCTGCGTCACTACACACACACAAACAAACTCATTCCCAAAAGCTGCTTGGGCAAGCACAGCTAAGACAGTAAAAAAATAAAAAAAAAATAAGGGAGAGAGACAAAAGAGGGACGTGCAGTGAGAAATGAGCTACTGCTATAAGCAGCAACCGAACAGCACCTTTCCCCTCAAATCCCTGTAATCTCTTAACGCATCACTCTGGATTCTAATTGTTCTAATCCTTGCTGTTTACTGCTCTGCTTCTCTGTAGCTGTAGTCAAATTACTTTAGATACAAATGTAATACATCACAATGTAAATCAAACCCTTTTATGTATTTGGCAAACGGACGAGGGTACAAACCTATCAAACCAATTAGGCTACCTTTGCGAAAAGGATAAATAGAAAAACAGATCATTGTTTACAGTCTTATGTTCAAAATACGAACATACGTTTAACTATTTATTTCCAATACAGTTTGTCAAGCCTGTTTGTTAATCAAGATAGAAACATTAGAAGTCCAAACTACTCAATTCAAAATCAACCAACCGATACACAAATGCCACGTATACCAAAAATGACAAGCAGTGATTTGCTTTCCCTCCCATGTTAAAGAAATTATACATTAATGACAATTCTGTGTTTTGACTTAAGACATTAGAAATAACTTAATTAGCACTTTTGTACGATTCCACAAAAATTTCTCAGCATCAACTAAAAGGCTGAATTTACACACATACAACCAGAACTTTCTGAAAACTACCCTAAGATTCAAATTAATCTTTCATGTTAAATCTACCACTTCAAACATTAACAGCATTGCCATTGACCTAATTAAGGGGCATGTCAATATTAATATATCATTTTTTTTTAATTAAATACTAATTGTGGTCCAACAACTTTTACATAATATTAAATAAACAAAATAGCATTTAAATAAAAAAAGCTAACTAGCATTTGAACTTTTAACTAGCCTAATTATCTTCCTCAAAAGGCAAATTAATCGAATATGCCTTATATTCTCCAATGCCAGTACAATTTCAATAAGAGAACAATTTAATTACACTTTGCATCTTGTTCAGGTGAACTGTCCTTTAACCATCATTTGTATAGAGACTCCAACATCACTAACAGACACAACATACAACAAAAAAATATAATTTAATACATAAATGATTTCCTTTTTGGGTACATTACATAATTTTAAACAGTAAACCAGCTTATGCAGATATACCACATTTAACAAAGACATTTTAAGACAGTCTTATGAGTCCTATGATATCCTTATTACTTTTCAGTAGGCCTAGGTCTATGGAACTAAATACTGCCAGCAACACACTTGCCAGATTTCTTATATAATTTAATCGTCTTGTATAAGATTCCTCATAAGTGAACATTTTCCCATGCCTTATTCAAAGGGTAGTTACAGATGTTCACAATTCAACAATTTTATCAACATAACTGCATAAACATAGAACATTTAGTTAATGACCAGCACATTTGCTAATTTAATTTTAACAGATGGGTTAGGGACAGTTAAAAACCTAGAAGGTAGCAGCCATGATGGATAAGATATCAGACAGACATTCACTGATTTCCGGTAGCATCGGTTGCTTTACTTGTCTGATTCAACAGAGCACTGAAAGCAAGCCTAAAGCCCTGTAATCGAATCTTCTCAGTTCTATTTTGAAATCTCAGTCTGTCTGCAGTGAGTGGGAATTCTGCAGATCATTAACTACTCATTTATCAACGTCTCTCACCAGGCAACACAATGCAGCAGAATCACAGAGTAACCACCCCTCTGAACCCCAGCAACAGTACCTAATTAGCATAGCCTACCACTAGGAAGAAACTGTGCGATTGGGCAAGCCGTAGAAAGCACAAGCCAATCAGAAGACAGTATGCAAATAACCTACTTTTGTTGCCAGGGCAGAGCTCCCATCTATTGTCCAATAGGAAAACAAGTAATAAACAAGAAAATAAATTTCACTTTGTCACATTTCCAAGCTCTTTTTTAACACATCGTTTGCTGGATGAAATGAATGTGGGATTTTAGAAGCAGGAGTCAATGTCTCAAGAACAAAACTCCAGCAACTGACCAAAGATGAAGGAGAGCAGAGCCCAACAACTGATGGGAAAGATTGACCTATATCCTGGCTGCTTTTTTTGCGTGTGCCCAAATATCAGACCTACAGTTAGTGATCAGAGAACAATTATTAATGCGCACCGATAGGCATATAATTGATCATACTTTTTATTATCAGCACAAACTAGAACATTACAAACAATGTGATTAAATTATGTAAAATTAGGGAGTCAGGTGTCTGAGTGGTTAAGGAATCGGGCTAGTAATCAGAAGGTTGCCAGTTCGATTCCCGGCCGTGTCAAATTATGTTGTGTCCTTGGGCAAGGCACTTCACCCTACTTGCCTCGGGGGGAATGTCCCTGTACTTACTGTAAGTCGCTCTGGATGAGAGCGCCTGCTAAATGACTAAATGTAAATGTAAAATTAAAAAAAGATTATAGTACTAACAAGATTATATATTTTCCCATTACTGAACAATTATACATATACTATAAATAAAAGCGTATTTAAACTTGCCTTTAATACAATCTTAGCACAAGACATTAATGCAAAATTTAAAGCTTGCTTGGTTGATTCTACTCGGCAGCATGAGTATGCTGTTGGGAAACCCAACAAGGCTGAGACAGCACATTTACGATTGCTTTTACAGTAAACTGGCTTTCCAATTTCTCCTTGACAGGCAGGTATAATCTAACACAAATACTCTCTGGGAAGGAAGGGCCCATGTCTTTTCTCTCAAAACTGGCATGAGGTTCTGAGGCAACTTCAATACGGTTAATAGTTGTTCTACTGTACAAGTACTAACACTACTGTAATACTGGGGTTCTGTTTCACAATGAGAAAATCTAATTATCTAAAGTGGGAATAATTAATTAATTGAAAGAGGTCTGATCTTGCTTGATTTTGATGATTGCAACATAAAAATTATGTAGCCTACAAATAATATAGCATACTTAATATCCGTAAAAGACTAAAGGACCCATTCACAACAAACAGCATGTACGTCTGTGATGCAACAGAAAAACCATGTCTACTAGAAACCTGCTTAAAAAAGTCACTCTTTTTAAATGTTATGAAAATACAAAGGCTTTTAAACATCAGGTGAGCAAGTTTTAGAGGAAAGTATTTAGCTGGAGTGGTAGTTCCCCTGTTACTGATTTCTTTCATGTTAATCTGATCTAAATCAAGGTAATAAAGCTCTATTTAACGTTTGCGATTTACTTTTTAAGTCAAGCATTGTGTCAAGCACTGAGGATATGTGCAACACAGTGAGAGGTATTCCCCAACATAAAACACAAAAATCAATGAGGGAGAGAGAGGGAGGGAGGGGCAGAAATGGAAAGGAGAGGGAGGGATCGGTAGCCAACCTGTAAGCATCCTTTCCTTCATCTCATGCTGGTGGATTAGAGAAGCAACAAACCACAGCATACCAAAGATGTGCTAAATTGTATTTTTTACAATTAAGGAATGATTCAACATGAACAATATTTCCCTTTCTGTTTACACCGATGCCAATATCCTTCCACCCTATACTGACTTAGCAATTTTATATTTTAATTAACAAGAATATGTAATCATACCTGCAAACTTAGAAGGTCTGAAAAAGGTGACACATTTTATAAAGACCCCCCCCCCCCCCCGAGAAGTAAATAAGTAATAATTAATAGTAAATAAAATACAAAATGTCTTCAGGTAAAAAAAATATAAAAAAAACATTTACTAACACCACTGAACACAAAACAACCGTAAAACTGGTCGAGTGGGATGTAATAAAAAAAATCTTAAATACTCTTTTGGCCTGGGCAGGTGTTTCGATCACTCATTAACGTTAAACCAGACATCAATGGGTCTTGTTTCATTACGTGTTCGTTTTCATTTAGCTCATATCTTACGACAAGATATACATAACAAATCAGATAACAATACTAATGCAGTGGAGGAGATAGCCTTGCCAAAATCCTTCACATTGAAAAAGGCTAACAACACAATTCGCTGATCTTACGTTAGCTGACAAGCCGATTAGCCGACAAGCTTGCTTTTCATTATAACGTTAAACATGTCAACAACAACATTGTCCATCAACGGCCTGTGCCTGGTAGTGGTAGCGTGAAAAGTTGAATTCACCCACAGGAAAGCTGCAGCCAGGGAAAGCTGCAGCCAGGGGGCTTCAAAGAAGACGCTGCCGTTTTCTTGATTGGCCAAATGACTCGCGTGCCGTTCACCAAAGATGTTTTATTTAGAAGATGACCGCAGTAGGTTTTTGAAACTCCCATTTTGGGAAATTGTAAAAACTCTTTGGATCTATACGATTCAAGTGGATGACATTTTCCCATTCAAAACGGCGATTTTCGCCGAAAAGCGACAAGTTTGCAGGTATGGTAATGCAGCAGCAATGGTATCAACAATGCTTTTATATGAAATGGCAGAACATGATCCAAACACTTACAAACTTTATTTTAAACTTGTGATTAAAACTTAAACAATCAACTAGGCCTAATTTTGAAGTTGTCAGGGATATCTTGTTGAAAGTGTGTGAAAGGTTATGAAATCCTTGTAGTAACGAAACAGTACCATTTTATTTATTATTGTTTAAAGTTGCACTTTTTATTTAGGAGGATGGCTATTAGTGATCAGGCACAGTTCGATTGGTTGTCATATAGTCCAACTTTGCTTATGGTTTTATTCCCCCCCTATGCAAACATTGAATGCATGTTGTGTCGTAATTGGTTGACATAGGCTAAATTTATACGCACGGCCAGGGCTCCAGACTAACACCTTATATTAACCTGCAATGAAATTATCAATGTAACTAGAGAGGGTACAATTCAGTGGCGATTTTAGACCCTTTTTAGGGGTGCTCAAGCACAACCGACACCACCACACGATATTTGCTGAGTATAACAGCGCAACAGTGCGAACACAGGCAGGGATACAGTAGCAACTCTAGTGCTAAATAAGTATTTAGCTGCTCGGCTCCATGACGCCGGGTAAGAAGGGCTCTTGAAACTGCTCACCAAAAGAACGAAGGGGAACCCACTTGTCTGGCAGATTAAGACATGTTCGTAGGAACCTAGCGAAAAATAGCCTTAACATTCCTAGACTTTTAGCTACGGTACTAATGCTGAGGGCTCGCTGATATCGCTGTCTTAAGGCCGAATTATACTACTCCGACTCCATTACGGACAGACAGATGGATGGAGTTGGACGGATTAGTTGAATTTATAGTACTGCGAAGGCTGTGGGTGCTGAAAACAATTCACCGCCAGAAGAATAGGTGGCGCTGCACTGCTAGCTAGGTTATTGAAAAGTCGGAGCAAATTTCCAAATTAGCCGTTTCATCAATAAAATAAGCACATTTTCAGCAACTACACTGCCCATTTCTCGTCACATTTTAATTCAGATGCTAATTTACATGTACTGTTTAGCTGAAATATGAATTGTAAAAACTTACAGCAATGGCGGTCAAAGGATTCTGTTCGTCTTGTTGGTCACGGCAATCCCACCCCTGACGCAAGCGGTTCTCAATACGGACCAATCACAGCCAAGGGGAATCCGTAAAATGACAGACTAGCAGACGGACAGTCAGGAAAATCAGGAGGTGCACGTAGAGCTCTCCGAGGGGCTCGGAGAGGGCGTTCCACATCGGAGAGGGCGTTCCCTGTGTCCGTCTCCGTGAAAACGGAGTAATATATTTCGGCCTTTACTAGAACGTCGTATCTATGCGTCGTTGCTAGCGTGTGGTGACGTTGTGCACACCAAATAAATTCAAAATTCTTAGGTTTGGTTGGTCAATAAAAAGTATGATCTGAACCACTAGCCTACAACCTATCCCACTTAATTATATTTAAATTATGAATGAAATGTTGCAATCATCCACAACATATTGGGTTTGCACTACTTTAACCGTATGTTTCTCAGCTAAAAAATAAATTGATGCCTGACACTGACCCATCTTGTCACAATAAAGCACCCCCATAATGCTGACCTAACTAGATCTGGGTGCACTTCGATTGTCAGACAAAGTACAGCAGGCATGTGGCAGTTAGTTAGCATTGACAACTTGAAAATGCACATGACACAGTCTGCGGCAGATTCATCTTTTAAAAGAGAAAAGTATGCCTCCTTCTATAAAATAATTGGACAAACACCACTAGCCATCTAAAAAGTGTTTAGTTAGTTATCATAGACAAATTAACTAGATATTAACATTGGGTAGTTCATTGTGTAGAAGCATAGCTAGTATGGCTGTCTACACTCAGTCGACTAGTCCATCATTTGGTCGATATGCTCTTGGTCGACTAAGATCTTTTTGTGTGGAGCTGCCGGTGTTACCATTTTCCCTTTCATTAATCTGTGTTTAGTTTTGTTTTTTTTGCACACGGCACATTAGCACAATTGTAGCTGTTAACCTAAACTTTGTCTAAAATTGGTGCTATTAATCCTTTAGGCAAAATGGCAAAGAAATCTGGGTGACTCAAAATATGTTGAATGCACACTCTGCCACCAACGGTTTATATTCCATAGTTCGACGTCGAATATGATGTAGCCTACCACTTGAAAACCGTAAATTGGCCATCAGATTTTTACAGTGTGTAGCATATATGCTAGGCATAGGATTTTTATGTTTCGGGAACGAAAGATTTGCTTATGCTGTGCTACTGTAGGTGTACGTCCATCTGCATTTTATTTTAAACAACAGCCTAGTTTTCGATTTGAGAGACTGCACGCTTTCAACAATGATGTCGGCTTTGGATGTGCTAAGTTGTTAGACTCTTGTTACTCATAAAATAGCTAGTTCTGTATACATGTGTATAATTAAAGACATGAAGCAAGATTGCAGGTTTATTCCCTAAATTGAAGTTTACAATTTGAATAATCTAGGTTAAAGATATCACATCTAAATCGAATGACATTATCTTCAACAACAAAATCTTTCTCTGTTGCACCGTTCGTCTTCTACGTAAATTTGCATGCTGCACTTTCAGGCAGTGATCAGCACGCTCTGATGATTTGCATGTTGCTGAATTTAAATGTTATTTTTAATATGTAGTACATTGTAAGAGATAATAAATAATAGCCAATCAGGCATGTTTTATTATATCAGCATTTGGTAACAACAGGACTGGTGACACAAAGCTTATTGTTAGTAGCCTATAGCAAATTTGATAGCGGCTGAGTCTGGAATGTCCAGCAGCTACATTGAGTCAGATCGGAAAAATATTTGTACATTTATCTTTGTCTAGTTGTCAATCTCCCTTCTTACGCATGTATTTCTTACGCAATTATCTCTTAAAACAGTGAGGTAAAACATCACACAAAATGGTTTGATGAAAAACATTGTGACATTTATAGAATAAAAAAAACGTTTCAAATTTAGATTTGTCGATTTTCAGAAGTGTTTAGTCGACCAAAGAAAATCTCAGTCGGGGACAGCTTTATAGCTAGCAAGCCAACATTTGCAAGATAGGCTAGTTAAACAAGCTGATAAAAAAATCCTTAAACCCCAAGAACATGATATTCAGACATTTATTCCCAACTCTTTTATCACAGTAAAAACACAGCAACACCTAATAAAAACTCTAGGCACAGAAATTCCATCAATTGTGTTTGTATTTACAAATGACATGCTTTGGGCTTCTAATGCATAATAAACAAGTAAGTTACTTGTATTTAAAATACAATATTGTCAGTCATGCTCTTCAGATTGAGCAGGTCCAGTAATTTTTGGGGTCTTAAGACAGATTCCAGGGTTTTTCCTGGGTCAAAATGGGTCTTCGGTGCTCAAATTTTTTTTGGGATGTGTGTGATTATATATATATATATACACATACACACACACACACATATATATACACACACTTTTTTTTCTAATCACTGTATTTATTCCCAGGTGTTTTGCATCTCCACCCCCACCCCCCCCCCAGAAATTTAGCCATAGAGGAAACACTGCACTATATATTATCATTCCAGGTTAAGAATACCAATGAAGGCTGCGTTTAAATCGTAAATCAAACTTTTGTCAGCATTTGAGTGGATATTCGTGCATATCGGACTGGCCCTCGCAGCGGAACGACTTTACTGTACGAGTTTAGTGGCCACTCTGTCCATTCGCACACCTCACAGTTACGTATTGATCAGACAAGAAGACACGCTTATAAACTTTATAAACTGATTACTATTGATCAAAACAGAACAAGGGTTCGGCTGTAGCCTACTTGAAACATACTATTGAGAACATATTCGCTGACATGCATTGCACACGTGATAAACACAGCTTTTGTTTTGTTTTTTCATCGCAGACTTTTTTTGCCTTTGGCGCTCGGGATTTGTCATTGGCGCTCGGGAAAACAGCTTTGGCGCGCGCCAACATTTTCTCTATGCAGGAAAAACCCTGACATCACCCCACATCACTGGTTGTGGGGTATGTGACTGGAAATACATCTAACATGCTAACGCATAACGCATCTGGCGTGTGCTAAATGACTAAAAATATCCGACGCCATCACCCAGGTGTGCCAATCACTGGAACGAGACCAAAAAAAAATAATTCAGCTTTCCCTACAGTGCTTAAACAGCCATAAATACACATACAAATAGGGCCAAATAAATTACTGACGCAATTGGAATTGACATGTCATCTTCAATGCGCCGTATTCACTCGTAGAGGAACCTGGTTTGTTTTGCTTTTCCCTCCGTTGTACCGAACTCGTACCGAACCGTGATGTCTGAACCGCGGTATGAACCGATCCGTGACTTCAGTGTACCGTTCCACCCCTACTGTTTACATTAATCTCGGGCTGGATCTAGATGTTTTCAGCTTACTGAGGAGAAACTTGGCCAAGTGCAGCCAAGTAAAAACCTAGAACCACTGCACGCTGACTGTTTGATACTCCTCACCCCTTCTATAAACCTGGACCACTTTAAGTGAAGAGACTTCAAGCTTAAAATTGGTATAAAATTGGGTTTGAGATGTGTACTTGAAACCTTAAGGCCTGATCTTTAGTTTGTTTTTGTCCTTTTGAAAACTGGACATAATACCCAGATGGACATGTGCATGTATAACAGATGTGAATGCTTGGTTTACATCTCAAGTCCAAATCTGCAAGTCCCACACTTCCATTAATATTTTAACAAGTCTGCTTTCTCAATATCACCCTGCATGTCATCTGTATGTTGACAGCAGGTCCTCCCCCTTTTCAACAATGAATCACAGGCTATGAACTCATGTCACAGACACAAAAGTCGATCATACATTACATCAGTGCATTGCCAAAATTATTATCATCAGAAACTGTCTACAGCCAGTAGAGAGAGGCCTTAAACAAATCGTTATGAACAACGATCAAACTTATTCCTGACCACAATACCACAAAGTAATGACCCGGTGTCAGCATACCAAAGCTATTCGTCCATTCAAGTCATCTGGCTAGCCAACTAATCGCAAAGTAGATGTGGTGTAACAACTGGATCTTATGTCTATGAATTCAGTAAGTCCAGCATCTCCCCTGACATGCGCCAATATTTCTCGTTTAAGAAGAGTCATAATCAACATTATCCAATTGATCCCATGCTAACGCACACAATTTTTAGTGCTACCAATAACTAGCCCACTAACTAGCTATCACTAAGCGCCGTTAGCTTACTTGCCACACGGAACGGTGTTTTGCAGAAGCATGCAGTTACGACGTTAGCCTACTTGCTAAATTGAGTCAATCACGCCATGCATTTTCAGCCAATGTTAACCTTGCAGGTTGATATGAAAAAGCTACTTAGCATTGGTTTAGCGAACCAATCTGTAAATTCGGTAAGATGGAAGTGAAGTTACAAATGTACCACCTCAAAAGTTAGCTAGCCATCTAGCTAATTATGTTAACAAGCTAGCTCGCTAGCTGGGAGGGTTAAGCCCTGAACTACAGATGTTTAGAAATGATCAAATAACTTGTGATAACTTGCTATGACCTCTGCAATCCACACACCTGGTTTATCAGAGTGATCATTTATCGTCCTTTAACTAAAAATATTACCATGCTACCAGCCTACATGTTCGCTAAATTCCAGCATTTACACAGACCCCCATCAGCGTGGCCTACTATTCAGTTGGTTGTGTTGGTATCATTTTGCGTCTCGTATCATCCTGTCATCCCACGAAACGCACATCTGCAAAGCAACAGTTGCTGAAAATGTTTAAAATGAGCAATGGTAGCCAGCTAAAATTTTCAATTGCACGACAAGCCCTCGACGTGAGCTAGTTTCACTGTTTAGTTGCTTGGCTAATAGTATATAGCTAGCTAGCTAGCTTCGCCAACTCTTAGGGTAAACTGACTCCCATTGACCAGAATCCTCGGCTAAAGACAAGTAGCGTAGGCAGTTAGCTGGTAGCTAGCCTGCTTGCACAGTGTAAACTCACCTTTGTCGGTGCCTGTCACTCTTCCTATCCGAGAAACATATCCTCATTTATCCACCCCAATGCCTTACGGCGATTTAGTAAATCCAGTCTGTTCTCCTCCATGGAGCCCCCCTGATTTCCCAACGTACAGCCTTCACTCCTATGAGTTGGTGTCAATTCTGTTTCCAAATCAACAGCGCCTCTCCGTCAACTCGCCAGCACCGTCAACAGAAACTTATTCGATCCGAGCACAGGAAAAGCAACATTTCGATGCACGCTTGCACATCGTCAGCTGGCCAAGAATTCCATGTCAGCAATAGCGACATTGTTTACAACTCATGTCAAAAATTGTGTCCAAACATTGAAGCCCTTGTTTTCTTAAAAACAGATTTTTTTTTGTAAATTTCACAAAATGGCGCGCGTTCCAAACCTGCGCAGCGAACCGGCCCGGCAGACCATAGAAACTACAGTCTGCTAACGTACAGCCAACCAATATAACGTTAGATAGCTGGAGCTAGCTAGCTCGAGTCAGTTAGCGTCGCCTTAATACATACACCTCGGTATGATTAATTGATTTAATACAATGATACATTTTAATATGGCCGTTTTAATGTAACCAGCTAGCTAGTGTCATTACTCTGATGGCTATATAAAATTCCGGCGGGAAGGATGCTTTTTGAACTAAAAAAAGGAAAGGTTCTAACAAAATGGAGGGTAAGAGTGTTACCATGACGACTGTCAATCAAACAGAAAACCTTCCGTATGGACCAATGACGCAGAAAAAGACCGCGCAGTTGTCATAGAAACTGCCAATCAAATGTACGTTTGAAAGGGGAGGATCAGAAGAAGTAGAGTAGTTACTTGACATTTCTCCTCCAAAGTATTTTTCTCATGTTCACTTCAAACTAAGTGATATTTGATTTGAGACAAAATACTTGGGGAAGGTGCACAGGATTTGTATCTTGCTCACGTCATCGTAGAAGATTATCACAGAAGAGTCATGCGCCCACTAAATGATCCATCGATTTTACCCTGCAAGTCATTATTTAAAGAAATATTAAAAGGACATTGATTCCAACTGTAGCTTCTGTGGTGAGCATCCAGACTCTGTCTCACATTTGTTTTGGTGCTGCTCAAGTGTAAATAAATGTTGGCAAGATACTTGCAGATTTATGATGGACCATATTCTTGCTGATTTTGTATTGTTATGGGAGAATGTGCTGTTTGGTTTCCATGCTCATGATAAAAATAAGGATTTTTTTAAATCTTGTTAATTTTGTGTTATTGATGCCCAAATATCAAATTCATCTTTTTGATCTTTTACAAAGAATTAGAATTATACATTCAAACCATTTTGTATTCCTTAAATGAGAAAGCTGTACAAACAATTGATGTCTGTACTCTTTATAAGGCCTTTGTATGATTCGTGCTGTGCTGTACCCCCTTGCATTCTTATGCGTTTGTATACTCTGTAATTGATTTTATTTCTGCCTTTATGCAATAAAAGAATAAAAAGTCATGCGCCCACTTTTATACATCACACATTTAGTACGTTTTTCTATGAAGTATTGGCATTTAAACAATGAATTTATGCTTTATGTTTCAAGACAAGGGGCAATCCCATATACATAAATATATACGCTAGAGGGTGAATAAAGTGCTTAACAACATCTAAACAAACCTTACCATGCATGACAATGGAAAAGAGAGGATATGTCTGACCAGTGCTGATGTGCAGGTGTTTGTCCAGCAGGCTTCAGTCAGTTTGGATTTGTTGTCACGTGACAATTTGTCACATGATCGTAGAAAGGAAGTATCGTTGCTAGGGTAGAAGGAAAAGGATTGTCCTGTGATATCTAAACCTTAAAAATGAGTGCTAGTTTGGATATTAGACTGAAAAGAGCTAACAAAGTTTATCACGAGGGGGTAAGAGAGCATTGGATTGAAACTATTAACGTGAAAACATTTGAACTGATTATTCAGCTGTAAAAAAATAAAAATAAATTCGAGTTAGGAACCGCTTTCTCGCTGTGTTGCAGAGGCTAATGCTGCAGTAAAACCTAATACTATTGGTGTGCATGCTTGTTGTTGTCACACTCAGTCAGTGTCAGTGGCATTGTCTTCGGCGTTTAGCTAGCTAGCTGACCAAATAACTTGTGACGCATATGTTCATATTTTTCACTACGTAAGAATTAATCTAATATCGGATTGAAGACTTAAATAGTGTCCTTGCTAGCTCTACGTACAAGTAGCAAAAAAAAAAAAAAAAAACTGCTACAGTACCTAGAACTAGCCTAACGTTGAACAGCCTTCATGAATTGTCGCTCAAAACTGTCTCTGCATCTTTTTTTTTTTAGAAGGCTATTCATTATTTCCGACTTTCCGATTTTACTTATAAGGCAACACTTTCCACAAATGCGATGACAGTCCAGTTTGTCATTCTCTCAAGTATATCAGATTGGGTTTTTTACTCCCTCCTAGTGGGCATCTTCGGTGAATGCACCGCTGTCAGCCGCTGTCTCTCAAATAATGAGCAGGTCGTTTATTTCCCTCTAGTGGGTTTATTGGGGCAAATGCGTTGTAGCCAATCAAGTAACACATCACCATACAAAGAAATAGCTACATTTCATAACCATAGCTTCTCCATGTGTTGTGTGTCATCCTTGGCAGGAGGTCCTAGCAGGTGTTGTGGTGTTAGTGAGTAAAGAGGCAGTGCAGCACCATGGTATCTCTCTCACCATGGAGGGCCTGGTCAACTTACAGCTGAGCTCCAAGAGTGTAGGAGTCTTTGAGGCCTTCTATAACTCTGTCAAGGTAAGAACTTAATTGTATACTTTGCCACTGTTCACCAGTTGTAACTGTGCTCTTTCTTGTTGCAGTATTATTAAGTTGATCTAATTTATTATAAACCTGTCAAGTCCTTTTATTGGCCTTGCTCAAAGTTGTGCTATTAACAGGCAAACATGCTGCTTGTGTTGTTGGGTTGTATTACTGAGTGTTTCTATGTTGGTGGGGGTTGCTGCATAGAAGCACATAATACATGCTGTCACACTGACAGATGTTGTGTATTTATATAGCCCATTCAACTGATCACCAGCAACATTGAAGTGGTCAAACCAGGCAAGGTTCCAGGAGGCAAGACAGAGATTCCCTTTGAGTTCCCCCTCCACACAAAGGGCAACAAAGTTCTATATGAGACCTACCATGGTGTTTTTGTCAACATTCAGGTAAAGTCTGTGAGACCATAACCTTCAAGCTTTAATATACATTCTGTGTCATGTTTCTTTCTCTTTGGCTTTCTCCTCGGTTAGGCAAGGCCTGACAAATATTCTAACATTTACACACACACTGCTGTGGTGCACACCACACCATTTGGTTACATATGTTGGACAGGATGTTACACACACCACTGTTTTCTGTGTGTGTGTGTGCATGGACGAGACCTTCATCAGCTAATGTTATTTCCAAGGCTAAGTCTGAGAACTTAACAGAGCTATTTTGTTGTCATGCCATCTGGCGAACAATTAAACAGTGATTGTAACCCTTGCTTCATCTGTGGCTAAATTTAGCTAATAAGGGTGTAATTATAGAGAATTTTCCTGTGTTTCATTTGAGCTTTCTTTGGAGCACCTCAGAGAAATTGTAGGGAAAGTGGAGTCGACCATTTGGTGAAAATGAATACTCTAACACAACTTCAGTATTTCTGAAGAGATCTGTAATGTTTCTATCTTCTTCAAAGAAGGATTATTCCATGGTTGCCTTCCTACCAGTAGCTCCAAAAGGGAAAATGGACACCATCTTTTTGCCCCCAGAGTCAATATGAAGTAAAGGGACCTAGACAAATAAAATAAACCTAAACAGATGAGACCAGCGATATATTTTCATCCTTAAAATTAAAATGTCTAGGGGATTTGATCTGCCAAAAGAATAGCCATGCTCATGCATTACCATCCTGTTCTCCAGTATACCCTGCGCTGTGACATGAAGCGATCCTTGTTGGCCAAAGATCTTACCAAGACCTGTGAGTTTATGGTGCACTGTCAGGTAAGCTCAACCTGTTTGTCAGTATGCGAGTCAAATATGTTAATTGCAGTAGGCTTCAGTGTTCTCTTCTAATAAGTTACAGTATGTTATGTTTTACACAATACAGCAAACAATGTAGTTTGTAGGCAACATAATGTACTGTATAATCATAAAAATGCCATATTCCTAATTCCTTGCTTAAACAGTCCTTGTGTCGTTTCACTAGCCACAGAAAGCCAAGATAGTCCCCACACCTGTAGACTTCACCATCACTCCTGAGACTTTGCAGAATGTACGCGAGGTACCCAAGAATCCTCTCCAGTCATATCAACATCTTAAAAAACGGTGATGGCTTTAGCAAAGTCACATTAGCAGTTTCCCAACGTTTTGTCTCTTTTCCAGCGGAGTTCACTGCCTAAGTTCCTTATTCGGGGCAACCTCGACGCCACCAACTGTGTGATCACTCAGCCCCTGACTGGAGAGCTGCTGGTGGAGAGCTCAGACGTAGCCATCAAGAGCATGGAGCTCCAGCTGGTCCGGGTAGAGACCTGTGGTGAGCCCCATGCTGCCAACCTGGACACACTGCCTCCTGAATCTGTGGATGCACCCTCAATACCAGCACATTCTTTCTTTATAAAAAATTATTTTAAAGACACAGGTCCCAACGAAAGCAGCACTTTGAAACTGGGCAAAACAACCACCACTACTTTATTTAAACAACTATGTATTTAAGAAGAGCAAGACAATACGATACAAAATTCAAGTTACAAACATAACAAGATAGTGAGGTTATCGTTTTTTTTTCCCATCCACTACCAAAAAGCATGATAACTAGCTACTTGAACATCCAGCCAACTCCGTTTCGAATAAAGACTCAAGAGCAGGTAAGAAGCCCTGGTTGTACTAGTAGCTTCGTCCCCGGTCACTAGCCTGCTGCTTCGTTCTCGGTCACTCGCCTGCTGCTGGATTTGTAAATCGTATTGGTCTGAGATCCTTTATCCAATTTTTTTCTTCCAGCGAACGTCTTGTGGTAGGTTTTTTTTTGTAAATCAATGACAGAATTTGTTTTGACGCACCGCCACCGATTCACAAAACCAAACTTTCTGCTAGCTATGCTGCTCTCGTACATGCTTGTTCTGGTAACTAGGGGAATTTTAATGGTCGCTGATGGTCACCGAATCAGTCCAATCGCGTTGAAGTAAGAACGATAGGAAAGCATGTCATTGGTTAGGGCGCAAAGATTTGCGCCCCAGAATCGAACTTTCAATCCGCCAATGAAAAGCTGTTCCTGCTGAAATGACAGCAAAAAGTTAACTAGCTTCCATAGACTTTGCTGTTACTGGCGCCCTTCACCTGAAGGAGGGACTTTTCTCAGTAATGACGAATGGCAATATATTATGTTTGGTCACATTTAAGTTGTTGTTGTCGTCAGGGGCTTACGGTCTCCCACACACATTTAACGCGTAAACACGGTACATTTCTTATTTTTATTATTTGGTATTTAATGTTTTTTGTCATGTCTTTAGACATATTTTCATCTCAAAATTTTAAGTGGGGCGGCGCACTTGCGCCCACTATTGACGCACCGCCACTGGTTGTACTCTAGGCTGTGCCGAGGGTTACGCCAGGGACGCCACAGAGATCCAGAACATCCAGATAGCAGAAGGTGATGTCTGCCACGGTCTCCCCATCCCAATCTATATGGTGTTCCCCCGGCTCTTCACCTGCCCCACCCTGGAGACCACCAACTTCAAAGTTGGTGAGTACAAGCCTCCACCGGCAATTTCCAGAATTAGGGTCATATGAACATTTAATTGAGAAACAATGTGTTAATGACAACACAGGGTGTATTCTGAATAGACGTTAATACATTTAGTCATTTAGCAGACACTCTACTATCCAGAGCAACTTACAGTAAGTACAGGAACATTCCCCCAAGGCAAGTAGGGTGAAGTGTCTTGCCCAAGGACACAACGTCATCGCATGGCTGGGATTCGAACCGGCAACCTTCTGATTACTAGCCCGATTCCCTAACCGCTTAGCCACCTGACTAATACACACAACTATACTTTCAATAATTGGGTGTGCTTTGCCTTCGGCAAGGGCACAACCTTTGTTCTCTCACATATTTATTCTCTCACATATATATTATTATTCTTTTTGCCCCCCTAAAACTCAGTCAATATTTGGCCTACATAGACAACCTAGGTGTCAAAAGTTTCGTCTTGGTAGCGATTGAGTTGCTTCTATTGGGATTTACGTTCCGTTGCATGGTTTAGGCTCAAGTTACATTTTTGTGGCGAAAAGTGAAGCTAACGGTGGCTAATTTGCTAGCCACAGTCACTGACGTTACTAACGTCACGAAAACACGCGTGACTACCTTTGGCAGAACATTCGTTTCGCATCTGTTAACTTGGGGGATCGCTAGGCTAACTATAGCTTTACTGCAAGGCAGCTGCAGAAACGCCACAAGCAAAGAGGCCAGGGTGATAACTATTTACTTATTTTACTTTGTGATGTGAAACACAATTGTAAAATGTAATGTACAATATTAGCTGATATTATTAAGGAAGTGGGCCCACATCTACTTTCGGAAACGGTAGTCTACTATTTCACTGAGGCATTAGCATGACATTAGCCTCTGTTACCCGGGCAACACATACGTTCCTCACAAATACATTTTCGTTGTAGGATTTATTATGACATTACATTACAAGTAAACGATTTGTTGGTGAAATTATCATTACCTGTGGTTTCAAACCAGTGTTGCTCACTGCAACGCTGTAGCCTACGCGAGACACACTACAAAAACATCTAACTTACACAGCTGTTTAGGAAGTCAAACGGCGACAGAACATGTTCGGCACTCCGCTTACTTAAATCAAAAGTCTTTCAATAGGTGAAACTATCTGACTACTAACCTGAACTTCATTGCCACAGCCTAAACTTTGTCAATCTGTTCATGAAAATAATTTATTTCAGCCTAAACCGGAACGTTACATCGAATTCAACCAACGCAACCGCTACCAAGACGAACACAGCAGTAGTCTAGTACTGTACTGTAGTAGTAGAATTTACCGGGGCAGCTTCTCCACACAGGGCTATATCGCATTTTGCGTTGTTACTGACAATGATCGCTACCAGTGAGCTTTTTATGAATGAGCAATTTTCCACTAAATAAATGTCAAGCTTATTTACGTTTTTGGGGGCATATTTTCAGTTAGCAGATGGTACTGTTTGAATCGCGATTCTATCTTCTGCCGGTAACGTCGTAGAATAATCTTCAAAGGGGGTTCTTTATTAATGAATGAATGCAATATGAGTAGGCTAAATGCCTGAACATATCACGAGAAGGGAAAACTTAAAAGGACGTTTAAGTCATAGAGATTAGGTCCATTTTTACACCGGTCTGCCAAATTTATTTGTTTTGATTCAGCTATGAGGCTGCCTCCTGCAGGGGAAATGAGAAGACATCATATTTCGTTCTACGCTTCACTCGTATTTTGAGTTGTAAATGAGCAGCAAAAAAAAGATGCTTTTAAATCTATGTAATCTTTATAAATAATAAGTAGGCCCTATGCATTTTTATATAAAATATACAGAAATATCAGTTGTAAAAATGTCATTAAAAAACGGACCCCTGTGCAACCGACACAAGCAAGCACACCCTACAATTTCCCCAGAAATTGTACCCTCTCTAGTAGTATATATTCCACAATTTGTATGTCCTGTTTACTTTCCTTACACGTTAATGTATTCCTTTCCTCCTGTAGAGTTTGAGGTGAACGTGGTGATCGTGCTCCACGATGACCACCTGATCACAGAAAACTTCCCTCTCAAGCTGTGTCGGCTGTAAAACCATCCACAAGCTAAATGGAGTGGATAACACCGGAAACTTAACACAGGACAGTGCCTTCAGTGTGCTCAGATACAGATGGGACTACAGACTATAAACTAGAGACCACCGAGGTACTAGCTGGACGTCAACCATATCTGAAATGCAAAGCATACAGGGAGGAAACCGTCTTAAGGACCTGCACCATCACACCTTTGACATCAAGACCTACAGGGAGAGAGTCGGTCCCATTATGTGGAATGTTAAATGAATGTTTGGTGGACGAACTTGATACGGCAAATAATGTTTAACAGCTGCAACTAATCCAGTAAATATTATCAAAAAGGATTGATACCTGTATGTTTGTGTGTGTTATACATGTTACGCCTAAGCTGAATGCAGCAACAATGAAGAATAATATAATAATTTTGGGAAAATCCTGCTGGTGTACCCTACTTTGTGTTATAGCCTACGGCTCTGGGCTGCGTTTCCCAAAAGCGTCGTAAGCCTAAATTGATTGTAGAATCCATCGTACGACGAATCTTAGTTTTACGGGCCGTTCCCAAAAACATCGTAGCTTAAGTGTCTCTTAAATTCGAAAGCGCATAGATTAGCCTACTCCTTACGAGCATGTTTGGGAAACGCACATAAGAAATATTGATGGTTTAGTTTTTTGCTCGATCGTTGCTACGATCCATCGTTATCGGGAAACGCAGCCCTGGTGAACTTCACTTCTGAAACACAAAAGTTGAATCATACACAATTACGTTTTTAATTAAAAATTAATTAGAATTTAAATGTGAATATAAATCTGATTACAATGAGAGAGAAAAAAAAGGTAAAGCCAGCCCTAAACATTAATTGTCTAAAAGCCTACATTAGTCTGGTAGCAATTTGTCAAATACCCAAAACTTAGCACAAAGTAACTAGTCATAAAATGTTAATATTAAGACTTTGAAAGTTGGAACAAAACGATTAACTCAACCTTTAAGGTTAGCAAGTCCTATAAATTGTTAATACCATTGTTTCAAACAATCCCAAAATAAAATGTATTAAAGGTAAACCCAGGATGATGTGGCACCTAATGGGCAAAACAAGACCAAATTATGTGCGAAAGCGGAAAGCTTGATGAAAGGATAATAAACAATGCCTTTGGTCCAAATTTGTTTGTGTGCAACAAGCATGAGTTAAAAAAAAAAAAAGTACTGGCTGTTAGAAGGAACTCCAGAGCAAACAGAATGTTGAGAATAAGGATTTTCTGGATTAGTTCCAGTATTATAGAGCTTGGAGGGCAGAGGCAGAGCGGCTGGTTCACGAGAAGGGAGTGTGGCCTCTGCGGAGCTTGCCAGGAAGACTTGGGAAGTCTTCAGGCAGGAGGGCGTGCTCTCTGCAGGTGGGGCAGGTGCTCTGCTCCTTCAGCCAAGACTTGATACACTGGAGGGACAGAACATGAACCATGAGAAGGGTGAGGAAAGACCCTCAGCTTAGACACGAGCGTGACAGGCTTGAGGTGATCTAATGTGTGTTTGTGTTGAGGCTGAGCCTCCGAGCAGGCCTGAGAGATCCAGTCTGACCTGTCTGTGGAAGCTGTGTCTGCATTCCAGCACACACATGTTCTCCTGGGTCATGTCATCGTGACAGATGATACACGGGTCCTCCATGTTCAGCTGCACAGGAAACACCAACACACATCACTCAATACAAACAATTCCCTTCAACAAGGAGTTAAAAATCCATATTTCAGTCTCCTGTTGGAAAATTCTTAATTTGATGCACTATTCCCTAATTGACAAAATCATTAATTAAAATGTGGATAAGTGTCCTGCTGCCTAAACACATCAAATTGTTTCTTGTTAAAGAAAGGGATGTAACATGAATCAACGTTGACGTGTTAACGATGCCTGACAGGCTGTGCCAAGCATCTACCCACCGCCTTGGACTGCTGGTGTCCGTGTGAGCCCAGGCTCTTCCAGACGGGGGGAGAGGTGTCTGCGGAGCGGGCTGGCGCGGGGGAGGCTGAGCGCAGGGCCGTCACACCCAGGGCCTGCCCCCCGAGGAGGGTGCCCCCACCACCACTCACATCCTGGGCAGAGGGGTTAGAAACACAGCATGCTAAGCCGAATGCAGTGTGTGTACGTATCCAAACATACAAAGAAAAGGGAGGGTAGGGACAACATTTCAATCTAATGCTTGAGTCAGATGAACAGTTAGAGTGCGTGTGTGAAGCGTTTCCCACAGAATTGGATTTTATTTGTGGTGGTAGGCAGGGGCGGAGACAGACGTTGTAAACATTAGGGGCTTAGCCCAAACCTAGGTCCTAGTATGTTTTTGATGTGAGTGTAAACCTCAACAAGTAATGCGAGCTTGCGCAGCAAATTTTTTTTGCATTAATTTGAGCGCAAAAAAGCTTTATGTAATATAAACATTATGTTTGACACATATTTCCTGAATTTAACTATGAATATTATTATATTTAACTTGAATGTATCAGTTTTGGACAGATTTGTGCACAGAATTATGATACTAAGGCCCAATCCCAATGTCATCCCTAAACCCTAACAGACTGACTTGATGTCACCTAGTAAGTGATTGAGTGCAAGAGGCTGCGAGGGCTCAAAATGCTATAAATTGAAATGGGACAGCACTTTGCTGCATTATCTGCAAAATAGTTATGTTGTTGGATCATATCTGATGAAAGCATATTTATAATTTATCAAAGGACAAACTACACACAATAGCACACTGGCTATATCAACGATCAGTGAACTTTGTGTTTTAAACTAGTGGTGGGCATAGATTATTTTTTTAAATCTAGATTAATCTCACTGTAATCTTGGCATTAATCTAGATTAAAATGGCTCATTTGAATTCCGCCGAAGGCATTCAGAATATGTGTGCTACCCAAATAATGACTAAAAGTAAGTCTTTGAGAATGGGTTTCTCAAGCCAGGTGGCGCATTAGACCAGGAGCTCATCTCCTGTTTCCAAAATGCATCACAAACTGCTTGAGAAAGCTGTTCTACTATGATAATTGGTGATGAAAATAAATTATGTTCAATAAGATGTACTTGTGTTTATTAACTGTTTATTAGATTAGTTAGCTTGGCTGATAGAGCTGAGCTGACGGGCTTGCCTCGGTTGCACTCAAACATCGTAGTTTGACGACGACTCTTCCTCTGCGCTACATCAGTGCTTTGCCCGGCATCTTCCGCATTAGCTAAGGGATGCTTTGCGTTTAGGTGGTATTTGAGACTGGAAGAACTCCTACAGTAAACTAATTCCGCATAGCACAAGGTGCAAACAACCTTAGTCTTGTCGAGGTTTCCATTGGGAAGCTTCTTAAAAATACATTTTCCCTGAAGCAAACCAGGTGGCTTCATAGCCGCATCCATGTTAGCACGTCACGTTTGATGTGATAATTTCATACACAAGGCATACACACAGGTTCGAAGACTCGTTCTCGCCCCCTACAGTGCAATTCGGCTAGGTATACA
This sequence comes from Osmerus mordax, assembly GCF_038355195.1. Classification (NCBI taxonomy): domain Eukaryota; kingdom Metazoa; phylum Chordata; class Actinopteri; order Osmeriformes; family Osmeridae; genus Osmerus; species Osmerus mordax. The sequence continues at coordinate 4,347,458 of NC_090068.1, forward strand.
TCCGCGCTAAAATATCAAGGTGAAAGTCATCATAGCTTGCGTAGTATAGACCCAGCTCCCAACGGCCCATCACTAGTTTAAACCTACTTTTATTTCTAATTATGTTTACGTCAGGGTTGGTTGCTCCTTCCATACATGCTTGTTTACCGTTCTTTTTCTTATTTTATGATGCGGGTTTGCCGGGATTTTTCTCTTGCTTCCGGGCTTCCACTGGGAACCCTCGTGTTTCATGTCACAACGTTGTGAATTATGGGCAACTCCCTTAACTAAAGACTGTAAAAATGCGGAACAACGAAAAGGGCATAAAAGGGCTCAAAATGTCTGGGAAAGAGCTGTTGCGCACTTGCAATTTGACAGTGGGACAGCCCTAAGCCCTCGAAGACTTAGCGAGAACGTGCCTCAAAGTCCATAAGTCTGGACATTGGGATTCGGGGCCTAACCGTTCATAAACTCTGGATTGATTCTCCGGCTGTCTTTTCTGAGGGAAAAGGTTGTTCGTCCCGAGCACTAATTCAGAGCATGAACGGAGAGGGGGCTATTCACAGACAGTATGTATGTATGGGGGGGGGACGGGACAGAGAGAGAGACCGCGAGTGGGGCAAGAAGGGACTGAGAATCAATGCGCTGCGTGCAAATCTATAATTATTTTTTTATTTTGCCACAAATAAATATGTATTAAGTATGGGAAACACTGGTGTGTGTGTGAGAGATCGAGTCACCACAGGTCTTACCCGGCTGCTCTCCTGCTTGTCCAGGATGAGCTGAGCCACTCGGTTGACGACTTCCTGGTAGGACAGGAAGTTTAGGTCCCCTCCATTGGCTGTGCGCGTGTCCTGGACATACTTCATCAGAACCGGTCTGGAGCCAAGTCACATAACATTACTGACACGTGCACAGCCACACCATAAAAGGCTCTGTTTGAACTGAATTTAATTGTTTCTTATAACTAGATATTTCTTCAACATTTATAGCCTTAGTTCATTGTGTTTGTGAGTATATTACCTGCTGAAATGAGGGAACATGTTGCCAAGGCGCTCCAGGATCTTTTCAAACACATTGGGCTGAGGGGCTGGGTGCCGGGGTCCCTGGTTGGGCAGGCTGGCCTGGGCGTGGTGCTGGGGCTGGGTGTGGTGCTGGGCCGGCACGCTTTGGCTGCTGCTGCTGGCTAGAACTCCAGCTCCACCCGGCTGCTCCCCAGGAGCCGGGGACTCGACAGCAGGCGGTCTGGGGGGACCCTGATGGGGGTACATAGGGCCCCTGACGGGTACGGGCCCACCGTACCCGTCAGGATACGCTGGGATCAGCTGATGGGGAGGTAGCTGCTGGGTGGGATGCAGCAACTGTTGATAGAGTGACAAGGGAAAGGAAATGTGTGATTGAACTCAATTGAACGCCTGGTAAACCATGTTGATTTGAGTAACAGTTAGCTAGTGGATGGATTTAGGTCGGGGGGGTCTTGATCTTAAATATCAGTCACAAAAAAAAGGTTGATCATCACATCACACACCCTTCCCTGACATGACCCAGCCCTGGGCCCCTGCCTGCTCTACCTGCTCTGGTCTCCAGAGGCCTACTCTGACTGGACACCCTGCCTGGCTGTGTGCTCCTGGCCTGGGCAGAAAGCCTAGCCCCGGGGGAGGCCTGGTGGGCAGGATGAAGGGGAGGGTGGGGTAGCGAAGGTGCAGGAGCACAGGGAGGGGCAACTTTAGGAAGAGGTCATTGCGTATCTGAATAAGGTGAAAGCAGAGGGGTTACAATACACAGGCTGGATTTTTTTCCTGCTGACTCTTGACATCAGGGATGTACACCTGATTCAGTCAAACTCAAAAGCTTAAAGCTGTACCGTTGTACAAGTGTATCGTTAGCAAAAGTATGATTCTGTTGTTCAATAGGCTTCAGAGCTCTTGAGATAACCAGGCTCAGCACCAACATCCAACTGTGTTGCTATGTCCAGGGCTCCAGACTAAAGGCCGACTTCTGCGTTTTTACGGAGACGGAGACACGGAACGCCCTCTCCGTCAAGGAACTCCCTCTCCGAGCCCCTCGGAGAGCTCTACGTGCACCTCCTGATTTTCCTGACTGTCCGTCCGTCATTTTACGGATACCCCTTGGCTGTGATTGGTCCGTATTAAGAACCGCTTGCGTCAGGGGCGGGGGCTGGGTTGCCGTGACCAACAAGAGAACAAAATCCTTTGACCGCCATTGTTGTACGTTTTTACAATTCATATTTCAGCTAAACAGTACATGTAAATCAGCATCTGAATTGAAATGGGCAGTGTAGTTGCTGAAAATGTGCTTATTTTATTGATGAAACGGCTAATTTGTAAATTTGCTATAACTTTTCGATAACCTAGCTAGCATCGCAGTGCAGCGCCACCTGCTCTTCTGGCAGTGAATTGTTTTCAGCACCCACAGCCTTCGGAGTACTATAAATTCAACTAATCCGTCCGACTCCGTGCGTGCGTCTGTCCGTATCGGAGTCGGAGAAGTATAATTCGGCCTTAACTTTTTTTACTAGGAGCACAATAGCCCCTGACTGAAATTTTTTGGAGCGCAACCAGAAGATTTAGGGGCACACCTTATATTAACCTGCAATGTAAATATTAATGTAACTAGAGAGGGTACAATTCAGTGCGATTTTAGACCCTTTTTATGGGTGCTCAAGCACCCCTAAATTTCATCTCGGCACCCCTAAAAATAATAATAAAACAATAAAAAATATATTGTTCATTATCATTTGATGCTGGTAGTTCATGAAGAAAGGGACATCCTTAGTTTTTTCATTAATTCAATATTTTGCATAATAATACATAAATGTATTAATTGTTATCCAGTGAAATTAGGGATTTATATTAGCAATGGGGTTTAGAACTTTTGCAAGGCACTGTATTCATGTCACATTCTCATTGGGGTCTCTAAAGGTCTGATCCTAGAATCATTTTATGGGGAAATTGTGGGGTGTGCTTACGTCGGTTGCAGATGGGTCAGTTTTTAACTGACATTTTTACAACTGATATACAGCGACGCACCACATAAGCTTGAGTTTAAATACATTAATGTGACATTACGTACTGTACATGCAAGTCTTAGCTAAATGACTTAAATGTATGATGCGGTTTTCTATCAGTCCACCAACACCACGACACATGCAGAGTATAACAGCGCAAACACAGGCAGGGATACATTAACAACGCTAGTGCTAAATAAGTATTTAGTTGCTCGGCTCCATGACGCAGGGTAAGAAGGGCTCGTGAAACTGCTCACCAAAAGAACTAAAGGGAAACCCACTGACAGATTGACATGTTCGTAGGAACCTAACGAAAAATAGCCTCAACTTTCCTAGAGTTTTAGCTACGGTACTAATGCTGAGGGCTCGCTGTTATCGCTGTCTTACTAGAACGTCGTATATATGCGTCGTTGCTAACGTGTGCTGACGTTGTGCACACCCAATAAATTCCAAATTTGTAGGTCGCACATGCGTGAGTGCTTGTAAAAAATGCTCGCACTGTCTCAAAAACTGGTAGCAAAATGCGACCATTTGGTCGCAGTCTGGAGCCCTGATGTTGTTATCGTTGCTGAATAAGCTGCTTCAGTTTCTCCATTTGAAGAATCCGTCTGAAGGGAAGCTGCTTCAGCTGGATGAGGGAAACTGAGCGATAGAACCGTGTATCAACTGTACACTTTAAAACAAACCTTTATTTTAAGAAATAGTACAAAGTAGACTCCTTAGGGTTATTGTAGTAGACATATGCAACAGGGATCAGATGAAGAGTGTAATATAATTTTAGGTTTAATGTAAAATTTATGTGGTTTGGTTTTTAGGCTTCTGTGGAAGCTCTTGGAGGAAGGATGAGCTTGGAGACACCAGAGCCCTCTACTACTTTTTTATTTTACCTTTATTTTACCAGGAAGGTCCCATTGAGATTAAATCTCCTTTTCAAGACAGGCAGCAACATAATAATACATAGTTACAGACAGTAGAGACAGACAGAAGACCACAGAAAGAGACAAGTAAAAAAAAAGTTAGTCAGTTTTACATTTAAAAGCAGTAAGTGGTATCAGTTCAATGAGTTTTAAATCATTCTGCAACACATTCATGATAAGGGTGCAGAATAAAAGCCTTTTTTCCCATTTCCGTTCTGGCATTTGGGACAGCAAGCATAAAGAAGTCCTGAGAACACAAGGAGTATTACCCGGCACTTTTCTGCATGATGAAAACACACAGGTAGTTTGGGAGCAGACCAAGGATTGCCTTATAAATGAAGGTGTACCAATGACAGAGCCTACGGGTGTCCAAAGCTACGAAGCTGGATTTAGGGTTAGTGAGGTAACTTCAGGTTTAACTCAGGATTTTTCAGTGTCATGACGGTGGTTCACTTCTTAGCAGGATAGATCACCATGGTAACTAATGCTGCACACCTACCATATTTTTAGGAAAATAAGCCGCATTTTCTATAAGCCGCACTTTGTGTTTGTAAATCGGAGTACAGGCCGCGCCGGAATATAGGCCGCGCTTTAAACGGGGCCAACGATGCCGTAGCACTGACTAGCGTTGAGCAGAACAACGCTCACGACTGTTTGCTCAGGATCAGAATTCGGTTTATTCGCCATGAATGTTATACAAACACGGAATTTACTATGGCAGGGAGGTGCAAACACTAAACATATACGAATCTTAAATTAAGTAAAGGTACAGAAGTTTAACTATTCCTAAGAACTAAACAATCTCAGAATAAAACAATTTAAATATAAAATAAAATATGTATAAAAATAAGAATGAGCAGCATGAGTGGTCAACATAGCAATAGTGCAATCAGATACTGGGTTAAATAATGAATGAATGTCAATGGGAGTCCTTGGCCTTGTTGAATAGGCCAGTAGCAGATGGAAAGAAACTGTTCTTATGGCGTGAGGTTTTGTCCTGATGGACCGCAGCCTTCTGCCGGAGGGGAGTAGCTGGAACAGGGAGTGGCCAGGGTGGGAGGGGTCGGCCACAATCTTCCTCGCTCGCCTCAGGGTCCTCGAGGTGTGCAGGTCCTCGAGGGTAGGCAGATTGCAGCCGATCACCTTCTCAGCAGTGCTGATGATACGCTGCAGTCTGCTCTTGTCCTTGGCAGTGGCAGCAGCGTACCAGATGGTGATGGAAGAGGTGAGGATGGACTCAATGATGGCTGTGTAGAAGTGCACCATCATTGTCTTTGGCAGGTTGAATTTCTTCAGCTGCCGTAGGAAGTACATCCTCTGTTGTGCTTTCTTGGTGAGGGAGCTGATGTTCAGTTCCCACTTGAGGTCCTGGGAGAGGATGGTGCCCAGGAAGCGGAAGGACTCCACAGTGTTGACTGGGGAGTCGCACAGGGTGATGGGGGTGAGTGGGGCTGTATTCTTCCTGAAGTCCACAACCATCTCCACTGTCTTAAGAGCATTGAGCTCTAAGTTGTTCTGGCTGCACCAGGTTGTCAGCTTCCCACCTATAATCAGACTCGTCCCCGTCAGAGATGAGCCCAATGAGGGTGGTGTCGTCCGCAAACTGGAGGTGCAACTGTTGGTGTACAGGGAGAAGAGCAGAGGGGAAAGGACGCAGCCCTGATGGACCAGGAGTCAGAGACTTGTGTTCCCAGGTTAACGCACTGCTTCCTGTCAGACAGGAAGTCTGTGATCCACCTGCAGGTGGAGTCGGGCACGTTCAGCTGGGAGAGCTTGTCCTGCAGCAGGGTGGGGATGATGGTTTTGAAGGCAGAGCTGAAATCCACAAACAGGATCCTGGCGTAGGATGCTGGAGAGTCCAGGTGCTGTAGGGTGAAGTGGAGGGCCATGTTAACGGCGTCATCCACCGACCTGTTGGCTCTGTAGGCAAACTGCAGTGGGTCCAGGAAAGGGTCGGTGATGGATTTGAGGTGTGCCAGCACAAGGCGCTCAAAAGACTTCATAACCACAGAGGTCAGGGCGACAGGTCTGTAGTCATCGAGTCCTGTTGGCCTTGGCTTTTTGGGCACAGGGATGATGGTGGAGGACATGAGACAGGCTGGCACATGGCATGTCTCTAGGGAGGTGTTGGTAAACACCAGAGACAGCTGGTCAGCTCAGTGCTTGAGGGTGGCAGAAGAGAGAGTCCGGCCCAGCTGCTTTGCGGGGGTTCTGCCTCTTGAAAAGTCTGTTAACTTCACCCTCCTGAATGGAGAGAGTTGTCACTGTAGAGGGGGGGAGGCCACATGGGTGGGAGGGGGTAGATCAAGACAGTCCAATTGTTTTTCAAATCTACAGTAGAAATCGTTCAGGTCGTTGGCCAGGCGGGAGTCGTTAGTGGAGTGGGGGGCTCTGGGCTTGTAGTTGGTAATCTGCCTGAGCCCTCTCCAGACAGAAGCAGTCGTTAGCAGAGTCGTCATATACACTTTCCCATTGGACAGCTTGGATAGCCATCTAAATAGACAACATTCCCAATCAGGGTGAACACTCAAATTATCTTAACTACAGACCGTAGCATTACCCATATCAAAACAAAACGAACACAACAATATAACTCCAAACAATGTTTATCTAACTAAGCTAATGCCCTTAACTTCGTAGCTTTTCAGCTTGCCGTGGGGCATTCTGGGTACATTGTCGCTACAATACCAAGCAATGCACGAGTATAGGCGATCTTACATTTACATTTATAAATTTAGCAGACGCTTTTATCCAAAGCGACTTCCAAGAGAGAGCTTTACAAAAGTGCATAGGTCACTGATCATAACAACGAGATAGCCCCAAACATTGCGGGTAGGAAGGGGCTAGCAGGTGCTTCAGCACCCCCAAGAAAGACCAAAGCACCCCGATAGCACCCCCTAAAATATTTCTCATTTGGTAATAGTATTTGGTAATAGTATGCGAGCGCGCTATGCGCCCTTGATGTGAAGTTCCGATTTCAGCTTACATAAAACCTTGACTAGGTCCTAGGCAGGGGCGGATTAAGGTGGTCAGGGGCCCCTAGGCTGCTCTTTGTGTCAGAGAAGTCCTTAATGAGGCCGGTAAAATCCAATTTGCTCAGAACATCATTTTCAATGGACATCAGAGACAGGTGATTGAGTCGGTTTTGGTCCATCGTGGATCTGAGTATTTTTAATTAGTCCCAGTTTCGAAAAAGAGCGCTCCCCACTGGCGTTGGTTACAGGCAAAGTCATAAATAGCTGGAGTGCTATGTCAATGATAACGTGAACGATGTTAGCTGATGATGCTAGCTGGCAGTCCTGCTGTGGATCATGGTTTCGACTGGATGTTGATTGAGATTCAGCAGGCTTGAAGAATCCTGTCAATTTAGGGACGTGTTTTCGTATATCTTGGTCTTTTGTTCTTTTAATTTGTGTTTTGCGTTTTAGTGCTCCACTTAAATATTTTCTTTCAGTCATTCTGCACTATGCCATATAGCAGTGAGTGATGAAAATTATTGTTATTGTCTACAAATTTCTTTTTGATATAGTACAAGTTTAGCTAGCTTGCAAATCCCGAGGATAGCCTACTGTAGCAGACCTTTCTATGTTCAACGGACACGTGTGTTTTGTCCCTTGGGAGTTGCCGTAGGCATGATGCTGACGTAAGCATTACGTGAAGTCAGTGAGGGCTGTTCGAATACCGATGTCAAGAAGAGCAGTGGTAAATACAAGTTATGAAAAGAGACCGCGTCCGTGTCTTATTGTCCACACGACCATATCAAATTATATCTAAAAAGAAGCCTGTAGCCTATAACATTTCACTGGGTCTTGCAGCTGTTTGATTTACTGAAATTATTATGAAATGTTATGTTCAATCCATTAGCAAGTCACTGTATTTCCAAGTCCTGATAGTGCAGTGTTTCCTCTATGTTGATTTTGCCTTGGCGGCCCGTATAATTTATGTTGTCAGTTCATTTAAGCCTGTTATTGTATCAGTCTATAGTTCTTGCAAATTTAAATTAAGTTAACCGGTGATTTTCGTTGTTTGTATTCTTCCCCTGCTAGCTAAATTGCACATGGCTGTTGATTCAATAGCGATTGCTGCCCTTGCTCACGTTTGTATTTTAGGCGCATTATTATGCTTTAGTAGTTTTAATGAATAGTGGGTTTATTGTTATTTACATTAACATTTAGTCATTTAGCAGACGCTCTTATCCAGAGCGACTTACAGCGATTCGCGTCGCTGCAGTGGACACGCACCGTTACTGTAATGTCGAGCCTTGAATTGTTTTGTGTATTGTATAAACATGACGTCTCAGCTCTTCGATAATGTTTAATTTACATTTCTCTGCAGCCAAAACTAGCTAATTTCATGGCAGCCTGGAAATGGCAGAGCAAGTGAAACAACGTCTAAGCCAACATTCCAAACATTCCATATGCTGTTGAAATATGATATTCATATTAATATGCACATTTTATGAATTTTCATATTAAATCATACACATTAACTGTTGACACCATATTGAAGAACAGAACTAGGGGATTTTTATGATGTGAATAAATATATGATTACTTAAGGCAAATCATATTTTATCAAGGTGATTTCAGGCAGCCATTTTTTACAAAAACTTCTCCATCCACCATACCTCATCAGACAACTTCATTTTTAACCACTTTAATTACAAGATGGAGGAAAACTTTGAGCAGGTGGAATATCCACACATCTGTGGGCAATGTGGAACAGAAGACAGATTAGAAATATCATATTTTGATTAAAAGTTATGACCATTCTAGTGACTACATGGAAACACGTGGAAACATGGGGGAAACCTACATTTCTCTGCCCCAAAAGTAGCTAGCGCTATGGCTGGATACTCCTCTCGATAACTAAAAAACGTTGGAGTTTCTTCCACAATCGACCGAATTGGCCAAACAAGGCATGTACATTTAGCTTACAGTGTATATAATCTAGCTAGTTAATGTTGTTTTTCTAAGTTTTTTAGAAATCTGCTAAAATCGAGGCTAAACAGTGCTACTAACGTCATTACTGCCTGTCCTGCCGGACACGGCAGAAAGCGAGTTTTTTTCTGGAAAAAACTCGCATCACTCCCACAAACAAATTCTTCGTAAGTAAAAAGTTTAGACTTTTAATTGACAATATTGACAACACATATTAATAAACTTGTCTTTACTCAGAATATCGTCTCAAATTTCAATTCGAAGCTGTAAATCTAACACTGTAGGCAATCTCCCATGGTCTCCGCTCTGGCTCCGCCTCGAAAAACAATGGCTGCCGTTGCAGACGATACATTTATTTTCCCCTCCCAGTAACCCCTTAACCAATGATATGTACTTTGAGCTTAACTTGTCATGAGTATCTGGCAGTTTTCAGAAATAAAATCGGTGATTGGACGGCAAAGATATTAAGGCGGGTCTTATGGGTCTTTTTCGACCCATATTTGAATGGTCCGGCTGGATAGGGTTAATTGGTTCCACCTTTATTTACACGGGCGGTGTAATTCTCCCTTTCAAGCACATGGCTAAAATTCGAATGTGGTTTTGTGAAATCCATTGAATAGGGTTATAAGTGTTATAACTAGGGATGGGTATCGAGAACCGGTTTTTGTTCAGAACCGGTTCCCAGTGAATCGATTCCTTGGAATCGTTAGCAAAATTCCTTAACGATTCTCTGAGCCGTTAAACAATTGAAATGCTAAGTTTAATAATGGATTAAAAATCGATATGCTCAGTTTAATAATGGGACACGCAAAGGTCTGTCTGAATAAACTATAAAAGTTCACGCATAGACAGACTGTAGCAAACATGGCAACTAGGAAGAAGTGTTCTAAAGTTTGGTTGTATTTCACATGACAAAATGACAACAACGCCACTTGTAACGTGTGTAAAAAGTATATTTCGTCGAAGGGAGGAAATACTACAAATATGAAGAAGCATTTGAACACAGCATGAACTACTGGAACGTCATGTGTTGGATGCATGCAGCAAGCGCAGCTAACGTTCGCGCTTCATCTCTAACTATCTAAAGTAGAGCTAAACTGCTCAAAAGTGATCACAACCACTTGTTACTGTGTGAAGCAATTTGCCTTTGTCTGTAGTCGATCTAGTTATCTTCTGTCCCGTAGTTTGAAGCATACATTTTAGCTCCGGCATTCGTCTCCCATTAGTATTGATCTTATTGATCATTTCACGTTATCGGGGCGGCGTGTGTTATCAGCAAACGTTCGCGTGTCCCATTATTAAACTGAGCATATCGATTTTTAATCCATTATTAAACTGAGCATTTTAATTGTTTAACCTTTTAATAGTCCTTTAAATATGCCTGAAAACGCCTAAACAACATACCCAAAGTACATTGAAAGCTGTTGATGAACCATTTGGAGTACATGCATGTAAATGGTCTCTTTTGAAAGGTGACACTGAAGTTATTTCCCCTGTTGTTAGGACCCCTGTAAGTCCTACTGGTGTTGAGTAATAGAAACTTGAACACAAGGAAACTGAAAGTTTCTATCTCCGACTAGATTTAGTTTTGAAAACAGAGGCCTAGAGGTGGTAGGTTTTAGCTCATTTCAGAGCCAGTCAAAGCCAGTGTGTGTGGGGGTGCAGGACGCGCAGACCTATGGCTGTAGAGGGAAACATTGATAAGAGAATCGAATCGATAAGCAGGAATTGATAAGGAGTCGGAATCGTTAAAATCTTATCAATACGCATCCTTAGTTATAACCCCCTAAAGTGTTTCTGTTTTGTTCTAAAACAGGCTATAAGCCGCTTCGAAATATCAGCCGCACAACCACAAAACTGTAAAATCGCGGCTTTATTTCCGAAAAATATGGTAACTACGCCGTAGCAGGTTGTTTGAGATAACAGATTAACATGTACAAAAGCACCGCCTACGGACCAACCAAAACCGTCTTGGAAAATGGCATCACCATTGGTCGAAGATCCCGTGGATCTAATTGGATGGAAAACATTATTGAATTTAGAGTCAGATCTACTACTGCCTTAATGAGTGATAATGAGAGGGCCATTAACTTTCGCATACAGTCGGCAATTTTCTCCCAACATTCCTTTATTTTATTGGAAGCAACAACAATGTGGCTTTTCATTTAAATGATGCTCTTAAACTCGTTGTTTTTGTTTAAAATTAATGTTTGCTCCTCTTGTCTGAAGTATGGCGCTCTGGACTTGTTTCTATTTGCAAACACGCCCCTTTTTATGTGGACGTGCTCATCGCTCAAAAGTGGGGAATCCTGGGTGGAGAGTTGATAACCACCGTGGTGATACTGAACCTGTTGTTACAACTCTGTGCGCCACAGAATCAACACCGGCCGCCACATATTGCGTTTCGTTATTCTTTTTATTTTATTTTGTTAAGGCTATTTAAAACACGCAGCGTATTCGTTCAGCTACATTTCCTTTCCCTGCTCTCCCTCCGTCTCTCGGTCACTCACGCGTCTCTCTTAGTGATGGGAAGTTCGGATCATTTTACTGATTCGGTTCTTTGAATCTCGTTCAGTAAAATGAACGAATCTTTTTTCGAGTCATTCGTTCATTTCAACGGGGGGGGGCTATCTGTCCACAGCAAACACGTATCATATTCTCATGTAGGTTAGTGCATGACATGTGCACCAGCAGATACTATTTTAAAAGAAATACCTGCATTACATTAAAATAATGTATCATGACAGTTTGTATGATTTGGTAATTTATTATCACACTAGCATTTAATTATCACAGCAAACAACTACACTGCACTAAACTGTAAGTGTAAATGTAAAGTGAAAATAACAAAACCAGTCAGTATGATGACTTGAGCGAATATCATTCACGTCTTACTAAAACAGCGGCCACCCGAAAGGGAATGAGGAAACTGTTTCCTCTACTAGAAAATACAATGCAGGTCACGTGAAAAATGATCCAAAGACTCGTAGAAAGACCGAGTCGGGAAATGAACGAATCGTTCGTTTCCTCTAGCTGCCACTACAGAGCCTATGCAGGTCACTTGAAAAAGAAAGACCGAGTCGGGAAATGAACGAATCGTTCCCTCTAGCGTTTCCTCTAGCTACCACTACAGAGCCTATGCAGGTCACGTAAAAAATTATCCAAAGACTCAAAAAAGACCGAGTTGGGAAATGAACGAATCATTTCTGTTTACTTGGACAAGCCTATGCAACAGTCCCGATGCGCGGCCACGAGAAAATGAACGAATCACTCTGAGAGGACTCGTTACTCCCGAGTACTTGTAAGGATTCGTTCAAAATGAACGAATCGTTCACGAACGACACATCACTAGTCTCTCTCACATACAGACACAAAGTCACAACGTCAGCACACGTTAGCAACGACGCATAGATACGCCGTTCTAGACAGACAGCGATATCAGCGAGCCCTCAGCATTAGTACCATAGCTAAAAGTCGAGGAAAGTTGGTCTTAATCTGCTAGACAAAAGGGTTCCTCTTTGTTTTTGGTGAGAAATCTCACGTGCCCTACTTACCGGCATCATGGAGCTGACCAGCTAAATAGTTATTTAGCACTAGCGTTGCTACCTGCATATACCAGCTCAGTTTTTCTCCTAGATTCAGACCTAGCCCCGGTAAATTGGTAGAGCTAGCCAACTACTACACTTCTGTAGTAGTGCAGTAACTAGCCTACTACACCCCACAATTTCCCCAGAAATATTTTCAGGCTTCAACCAGTGCTGCTCAAGCAGAAAGACAGGGTCAGGGAGAGAAAGAGATAGATTAATTAGGCATTGAGAAAGAAAGAGTAGGAGAGGAGGACAGCATCCAACATGCTGCTGTGAGAGTCAGCTGAAGCAACAGGTGAGGTGGACAAATAGATGTAGAAACAGGCAGGTAAGAAAGCAGGTCTCAGGATAAGGGAACCCATTTATATTCTTCTGTTTCTGGCAGATAGGACTTGAATGGGGTATGAATTTTGTATAGGGTGTTAAATGTGTGTATTTTGGGTTGGGCGTGTGATTCATTTTTGATTTATATTACTTAATATAATAAAGTTCTGTGTAACGAATTATTAACGAAGGAATTATTTTGATCCCCCCCCCGGGCAGACATGGATCAACTTTGGTACTTTGGTGGAACTTGTCTGGTAGCATTGCAATCACTAGCCAAGTTCATTCCTAGCAGGAGCTTGGCGAGATCCTTTTGAATGCCTATCTATTTTCACTGGACTTGCAGTATCAATGGACTCAAGTGATTGTTCGTTAGGGATGGGTATCGAGAACCGGTTCTTGTTTAGTACCGGTTCCCAGTGAATCGATTCCTTGGAATTGTTAACAAAATTCCTTTAATAATGGATTAAAAATCGATATGCTCAGTTTAATAATGGGACACGTGAACGTCTGTCTGAATAAACTTTAAAAGTTCGCGCATAGACAGACTGCAGCAAACATGGCAACTAGGAAGAAGCGTTCTAAAGTTTGGTTGTATTTCACACGACAAAATGACAACAACGCCACTTGTAACGTGTGTAAAAAGTATATTTCGTCGAAGGGAGGAAATACTACAAATATGAAGAAGCATTTGAACACAGCATGAACTACTGGAACGTCATGTGTTGGATGCATGCAGCAAGCGCAGCTAACGTTCGCGCTTCATCTCTAACTATCTAAAGTAGAGCTAAACTGCTCAAAAGTGATCACAACCACTTGTTACTGTGTGAAGCAATTTGCCTTTATTGTGTGTAGTCGATCTAGTTATCTTCTGTCCCGTCGTTTTGAAGCATACATTTTAGCTCCGGCATTCGTCTCCCATTAGTATTGATCTTATTAATCATTTCACGTTATCAGGGCGGCGTGTGTTCTCAGCAAACGTTCGCGTGTCGCATTATTAAACTGAGCATATTAATTGTTTAACCTTTTAATAGTCCTTTAAATATGCCTGAAAACGCCTAAACAACATACCCAAAGTACATTGAAAGCGGTTGTTGAACCATTTGGAGTACATGCATGTAAATGGTCTCTTTTGAAAGGTGACACTGAAGTTATTTTCCCTGTTGTTAGGACCCCTGTAAATCCTACTGGTGTTGAGTAATAGAAGCTTGAACACAAGGAAACTGAAAGCTTCTATCTCCGACTAGATTTAGTTTTGAAAACAGAGGCCTGAAGAGGCCTAGAGGTGATAGGTATTAGCTCATTTCAGAGGCAGTCAAAGCCAGTTTGATAGGTCTGTGCAGGACCCCTGCCTTGATAGGTCCCCTCTACAGCCATAGGTCTGTGCAGGACGCACAGACCTATGGCTGTAGAGGGGAACATCGATAAGAGAATCGATAAGGAATCGAATCGATAAGCAGGAATTGATAAGGAGTTGGAATCGTTAAAATCTTATCAATACGCATCCCTATTGTTCGTTGTTGGTTTTTATACTTTGAATAAAAGGGAAGTGTCTTGATGCAGGTGAAACAGGTCATTGGTCAGTTCCTTGACTTGCATGTTTTCCCAGGTGGTTCCTAGATAAGTGTGAAATGGAATGTAACTTTAGGATTGTGGCCTTAAAATGTTCATACCTTGTATATACTTCATAATGTATCTACACAACACTACAAAATGGTTTTGTTAGTACATTACAATAAGTTGGATACCAAGCTTGACAGTCTCATCATAATGTGAAAGTGACATTAAAACATCAAATTAAATCAACACAGTATCAAAGGAAAGGTATGCATTATCACACATCAATAATCCAGGTAGCGTCCACAAACAGTGTAGTTCTTGAGAAATGTTTTGTACATCCATAAAGTTCAGTTTTGGATAGATCCCTTTGTTTGATCCCAAGTTTCTCTGGAGTAAGTAGAGGCTGAGGAAGGTGGGCCACTTGGCTGGTCCTTCTCCCCCCCCCCCCCCCCATGGGGACACCGGGGGAGACACCGGGTTTGGTATCAACCCTTTGAAGCTCATACAGAAAGATAGTGGCATTGTGTGAGACGTCATCATGTAATGTTGGGGGTTCTTGTGCTAATGTGGTCTGCAGTACTGTGTCTCACTGAGGTGATCAAGTTATCATCATGTTGAAGGTTTGACTGTGTTACAGTAGACAGTTAGGCTGCCAGCATTTGACATCGAATGCAATGAGCGGGTTAAAACATCACTAGCTACATGGGAGTCAGGTGGCTGAGCGGTTAGGGAATTGGGCTAGAAATCCGAAGGTTGCTGGTTCGATTCCCGGCTGTGCAAATTACGTTGTGTCCTTGGGCAAGGCACTTCACCATACTTGCCTCGGGGAGAATGTCCCTGTACTTACTGTAAGTCGCTCTGGATAAGAACGTCTGCTAAATGACTAAATGTAATGTAAATGTAGCTATGATGTGAACCCACATCATTCTAGGAAGACATATTTACTTCAGTTAGATCATAGCCATTTTCTGTTCTCTTACTCTTCTGACACAGTGTCAAAGACCAACACAGGAAAGCAAAAGTGCTAAGTTGTCGTCCGCTCACAATGCTGATTTAAAACAAATGCATCTTTCTAAAATATGTATTTTTTTTATAACCACTAGACCTAATTATTAAACTATTGATATGGTGCACAATAGGCTACTGTCTTTAAAGCCACCTCACAAGATTCTGCACAGCAATCTGGGATCCAGACTGCATTTGCAACAATATTTTGTAAGTGCGCAAGCAAAGCATTCCTGTGGTCGCATTCATGCGAGTCCATGATCAAGGCATCAGATTTATGTTGCTTGAAAGTGTTGAGTGTGGAAAAGGTTTAAAGTGTTAAACGCATTGAAAGTGTTGAGTGCTACCAGTGGAGCACTGAACAACACGTGACGTTTCACCAGAAGTTTAGGAGCATGTATGTAGCGAGTTGGTGGAACTTCTAACTTTAACTGAAGGTATCCTTCTGATAGTCAGTCAGTGCAGGCAGTGTGGATAAGGAGCAACCTACCGGTATGGGTGGAGGCTGGGGGGTGTATGGGATCGTGATGGGGGGCAGGGTGTTCAGCCTGGCCCCCTTCTTCACCTGCTCCAACTGCTCCTGATACTGAGCCTGTGGGGCACAACCATGAGGCTGGAGAATCACCCACACACCTTCACCTGTGTGTGTGTGCTCACCTCTGTTGTGGAGATCTTCTCCTCAGACTCACGCAAACAGGTGCTCCAGGCCTCAATGGCAGGCTGAAGCAGATGGGGAGGGTACCTGTGTGTGTGTGTGTGTGCATGTGTGGGGGGACGACCAATGACAGATGTTTCAACATGTTCCCCTATTATTAAACACTATCAAAGACTGCATGTTGCACTGCTTGTTCCAGGTACCATACCTTGCCTTTCAAAATGGTAAGATACTCCCATTTTATTAGTACCGGTACTTTATGAATAACAGTGATAACATCCTAACTGATGTTGACACTATTGAAACAAAAAATAATTCTACATTTGGTGTTCTGTCCTCTTTTATTCAGTTACTTTTCCTGATGTTTGAGGTTTTTGCCGTGGTATAGTTTCAGAATGGGTACTGAGACAGCAGGCAGTGCAGGCACTGTATCAATGTCATTATATTGGCATTGTGACAACACTAACTAGGAAATGTGACCAAGAGTTACTGAACAGATTAGTGTGCAATAACAGCCACAGCTAAACTGTGCTCATCATAACTGCCAACTCACCTGGGAGCAACTTCCTGGAGTTTAGCCAGGATGGCCCTGGCATCAGTCACTGATCGAAACAGACAGCGCAGCCCTCTGCCCTTCTGGCTTTCCAGGATGAAAACCTAAAAGGGGAAGGAAGGGGGCCAGGAGACTCAGTGTGTGTGTGTGTGCGCGTGTGTATGTAAAAATGAGGGTCTTGCATTGCTGAAAGTAACCCCAGGGCTCGACAATAACGATGGCCCGGGGCCAGTAAAAAGTAACGTTGGGACAGTTAAACTAGCAACTCACTGGCCCGTTCGGGCCACTGCAAATTATTGATTGAAAAAATGTGCATTGTAAAAGTTAATATCCTTCATACGTTTTGCTAAATGCATAAATAACTTTGCAGCTCGTGGGGCGCACAGTTGGCAAATCAAGAGTTGAGTAGTGAGTGACGAGTGGTTGTCAAATTGTAATTCTCTAATCTCGAAAAAAAAATTAACAACTGGCGCGAGACAATAAGGTGAAGATGGCAGCAAAGTAGAGCTACGAGCTCAAACGGAATCAATTTTTTTAATGGAACGAAGTCGTATGTTCCTGTCTAAAGCAGACAAAAGTGCATCTTTTTACACAGGCATCGACAATTTTCGAAAACAATCCCTGACCAGCCATATGCTAGCAGACAGCACCTGGTTTGCGTGACAGCTAAGTGGATGGTTGACAATACATCTTCCAGGCCGTTGACCATGCTGGTCAGGAATTTAAATGTAGATGCCCATCGTGTTATTGCACGACTTATAACAACGGCATATCACGTAATTAAGACGGGCCAGCCGTTCACCTCGTTCCCCCAGGCTATTGAACTGCAGCAGAAGAATGGTGTCGACTTGGGTACATAGTATCATACTGATGAAATGCTATGGAAGCTTTTATATATTAGCATTGAGGGACCAGAGGTTTCAGTCAGACAGAGTTGTGCAGAGATGGCTGTCAGCAGGGAAGAGAGCAGGTCATGTTTGAGGTTAAAAGTCAATTGTTTTGCTGACTATTACCTTTTTATTTGTTAGCACTAGAAATGTTATTTCATTTTTGTTCTTTTTATATCCAGGATGTGTTTAATAAATGATTAAACATGTTAACAGAATAACAACTTATAAGTCTGGTTTTGTTGTAACAATGATAAATTACAACTTTTGGAGGGGGGGCCAGTAAAAATGGTCTTGGGGCCAGTAAGTTTCAAACCCACTGGCCCGGTGGGGCCAGTGCCAACATTTTTTTATGTTGAGCCCTGAACCCAATGGTGAATCTAGATCTAGCTACCCATCTAGAGAAGCACAGACGAGCCCCAGGTAGTGATTGAACATGAGAAAGCACATTCCATTGACACGATAAACCCTGTTCAGGAATGTTCTTGTTCTCTCCATTGTACACATGTCCTCCTCCATCCCACACACACCCACAAACCTGTGATGTGTGAGATCTCAGGGCAGTGCTGGAACACAGGTCTCTGCATCTCTTGATCTCGTCCTCCAGGCTCATCTTCTCACCTGCTGATTGGTTGCTGTGGGAAATAAGGCGTCTGTTCATTAAAAACAGGACTAACTGTTACTATTCAAACCAATGACATTCATAAGTAACAGGACACAGAAACTTAAAGCGCTCGGGTTGGGCCCAAGACTTATCACTTGCCTCAACTCCAAGAAACTGTCCAGTTGTGTCTCATACTCCTTCTTCTTCTCTTTGATGGCTTTGGTTAAACTGGGAGACAAAAAGGTCAACACTCATAACCCCAGACACTTGTTCATTTGAAATTGGTGAAAAGGATCAGGGCACATGTGGAAGTTCCTGGAAAGTTCATGCGAAGGATTTCTCTGTCTTTTTTACTATTCTCCTTTTCTTGCCTATAATTTTTTTTGAAGAAGTCACTCAATATAATAACCAACATGTTTCGGATCACTACATACTAGGGTTGGGTATCGAGAACCAGTCATTTTTAGAACCAAATTTCTAAGAACCATGGATGCGATAAGACACGTGCATCTCAATTCCTCACTTTGGTTCTTAACTTGATTACGAAGGGTATTACGATCCCTTGGTGGTATTTTTCCGTAGATGAAATTGCTAATTTGCGAAGGTTTCTTCTGCACTGTTGCTTGTACTCCCCCGGTTAAGCCTTTCACATGGCTACAGGCTGATTGGTTGATTTTACAGCTCAAATATAAAGCCAAAAAGTTCACAGCGTTTCCACAACATAACCATGGGAAGCCTATTCAAAATACAGTCATCCATCAACTACCACTGGAAACATTGATATGATCCTGAACTCAGCCCTTTCAAATGGCAATATTATCAGTTTTGGTCAGTTCTGACAGCCTATTTGTTCATTCTCAGCATAAGGAAAATAGGAGAATGTTGAAATCATTTTCCAAAATCTTCCTTGACATTTGACTTTTTCCTCAAATCTTTCCATGTTGTCCATGACTGGAAAATTGGTGAACTGTGTTCCAGGATGCCTGGGAACCCATGGTTAATGCTTGACTAGTGCCATACCACTGGTGGACATGCACACATCTTCCAAAGTGACTACTCTGGTTTAACAGATGGGACAGACTAAAGCAGAAGTGCCGTCTGGTCCCATTTCCTGGGACATTCCAAGACGTATGAGCTACCTCTCCTGGGACTCCAGCAGCTCCTTCATCTCAGCCTTCATGGCCTTCAGGGTCTCCTGGTTGTCCCTCTTCTCCTGCTGATCTTTCTTCACCTCCTCCTCCAGCTGTTTCTGGAACAGGGCTAGCTCTCTGTTGGAGATCTGGCAGAGAGGTTCAGCTCATTAACCTACACGCTGGACTGCCTTTAGTGGTATTTGAAGGTTCTCTGTGGTTAGTGATGAGAAATGGAAAAGCAATCCTCACCTTTATGTTTTGGTTGATGTTGTCATATTCTTCTTTGAGGCCAGAGATTTCCTCTTGGCGTCTTAGCTTCACAAAGCTGTAGTTCTCTTTCATCTGGTGGATTTGTTTCTTGAACTCAGTGTTATCCTTCTCCTTCCTGCTCATCTCCCCCTGAGGAAAAAGATCAGTAAACAATTGTAAGAGGAACTTGTTGGGTTGTATTTCAGTTACATTTAAGAACTTTATGTGAGGAAGTTTACTTGAGTTATAGACATTTGTGGTTTATAGAGAACTTGACTATAACTGACATTATTTATCTCAAAAGGCTCATATGGTTCTGTATTAACTGCCACATCATTGTTGGAGTCACAGGTTGCCTAGAGAGGAAAAAAGAGATATATTAGCAGTGAGATACGCAACAGCCCACAAAATGCGGTGCATTTCAGCTCCGTCTTGATTTCTTCATATTGACCACGAGGTTCTCTGGCTAGAGCATACATTATATACCTGTACAGCTGCAGTTTTAACAGACAACTTCCTCGATGTACTTCCAGAAGAGATGAGGGTTTCCCACACACTGTTTTCATCCACCTCGCTAACAAACTGGTCCAAATCCCCACAGTCACTGACACGGTACTGTTCATGACCTGCTGTACAGGCATTAGTCCCAACATAAAGCATAGCTTCATCTACTCCTTGGGTACTGAACGCACCTGCTAAACTGCTGACATATGTGTTAGGCTGAGGTGGACATGGGTAAAACATATGAGGATTATAAGGAAGCCGGTGATAGCCTGTCAAAACTGGCTCATGCCTCACTGGGGTCGTCATCCCTTCGCCAAAGCTGACAGTCTCGCTAAAATCATCCATTCCCATATCCCCACTACAGGGGTGAAATTCCCCAGCTGAAGGGTTTAAGTCCAGCCTGTACGAGGGGTCTCCTATGTACTCCAGGTGGTTGAGTTGTTGATGTGCGGTGGCGGTGTACTGCAGGGTTACGGCATGCTTCATCAGGCCGATGAGGTCGCCGTTCATGACGAAGCGCAGTGAGCTGAGGAGGAAGGGCTGGAGGCCCCCGGCTTCCTGGATCTTCTGCTGGGCCTCAGGCGGGAAGCTGTCCAGCAGGCCCACCAGCAGGGGGTCTTGGGCCCCCAGAGGGCCATGCTGCTCCAGGATCTGGGCAAAGTAGCTGATGGGAATGAGGGGGAGACAAAGGGAGGAGGAAGAGACGGATGGGGGACAGAGGGGGGAGACAGAAAGAAAAGGAAGTGAGAGTGTCCGAATAATAAAAGATTTGGAGTATTTGAATACATCAGTGTGTACATGTTTCAATGGAGAGCCAGCTGAACGTACTCATATAAACTCTCTTTAGTAGGGTCAGGGTTGTTGTTGGTCAGTATCTGTTTATGAAGGGTACTGTGATTACTGCTGTTATACTGGTCCTCAAATGCTGCCACTCGATCTCGAAGGCGATTGGGTACACTAAATGGATCACTAGGGTCAAGGATCATTCTGTAGAGAAAGATGGACAGGTGAGAATAATTCCAACGGAGCCTCCAATAGGAATTCAGAATTTATATGTTCTTTGGACCGGGCACTCACAAAGAATTCTCATCGTCAAAGAAATCCTCCTCATCCTCTTCTCTAGTACTTCTGACTCCCATGTAAATGATGTTCTGATGAAGAAGGAGAGTGACTTAGTATGATATTCACAATGTAGAGGGCATACACAAACACACCAAAAGGCAGCCAAAAAAAAAACAGGCACACAAATGCTCACCTTAGGTTCTTTTTGTTTCCTTTTGCGGTTTCTGTTTTTATTCTTACTAGGAGAATTCTAAAGGACATAGGAAGTAGGATCGTAGCATCTGGAAAAGTACATTTTAAAAACTATACTTTTGAATGCTATTTAAGTAATACTCACATTTAGATTTTCATTCTCTGTCTTTCTAATGACTACACAAAGGCCATCTGAAATATGAACAGGGAAGTCAGAAATCATTTACTGGGAATAAATAAACACGTTAAATAATACAAATTGAGGATTAAGTCTTACCCATCATTTCAAAATATTCATCCAATACTGAGTGGCAGGATGTATATTGCTCTCTGTGCTCCTCCAGAGTCCAGATAAACAGTCTCATCTCTTGATGCGGGGCCTGCTTCAGGTACTCTGTCACAGTCAGGCCCCCACGGCTGAAAAATTCGGGCCTAGTGCCGAACTTCTCTATGAACATGTCCTGTAGCGGGGGGAACAACAGCAGGGGGGACAGGTCCAGCTGCTCTAGGTGTTCAGCATGTCGCTCGATGAACACGCATGCTGCTTTCATGCCTGCCGTGGGGATGGGAGGGTTAGCCGGTAAGAAAGCTCATACAGGTGTGATGTTGTGGATACGTCTAAAAAAGGGTTGCAACAAACGATTATTTTGATAGTCGACTAATCTAAGGATTATTAGAATGACGAATCGTTGAGATATTGTCATTCACCATTTAATAAACTGTATCAACAATTAACTGACTGATGCAGCATTCTGCCTAATATCTCCTTTTGTATGTCATATGAATATGGAACAAAACAAAGGTGAGTGATAAGACGTTTTATTTTTGGATAAACTATAAAGAATGTAATTGTTGGAATGCTGCTTCAGCTTGCGTCATAATATTATTCTATTTCTTCCGTCGCACCTTTCAGCTCCTTCAGATTTTCGGCTATTAAAACCTTTCAGCTATCAACAAATTCAGCAGTTTCAGGGGTTGCCCGCTATGACTTTTCAGCTTTCTACCTCCAGTGTTTCCTCTATGTTGATTTCTGCCACCACGGTATCAGAAATAGGGCTGTAAAAAAAATGGGTCCGTCTATCAGCAGTGATTGTTAAAGTGCATGTTGGAGAATAGCAGACACACTCTTCACACCGCAGTTGAGATTGCCTGTGTACGTCCTTGAGAACTGTAAGTTGTATAATTTATGTTGTCAGTTCATTTAAGCCTGTTATTGTATAAGTCAATAGTTCTTGCAAATTAAAATTAAGTTAACTGGTGATTTTCGTTGTTTGTATTCTTCCCCTGCTAGCTAAATTGCACGTCTGTTGATTCGATAGCGATTGCTGCCCTTGCTCACGTTTGTATTTTAGGTGCATTATTATGCTGAAATAGTTGTAATGAATTAATAGTGGGTTTATTGTTATTATTTGCTAAAGAATGCTTAGCCTATCAAGATCAAATGAAGCAGACAGTGTACATGCTTTCGAGTACCTTAATCGATAGGCTACTGACCATTTACAATAAGTTGTTACGTCAATTATTAATTGGCAGCATTTAGGCCATTTAGAACATACTGTATGAGCGGAAGGTGTCTTTAAGTAGCCTAACCTTATTGCTTTAGGGGAAATAAGACGAAAATATGTGCAATATTACATTAGCTATTAGACCATTACATTAACCTGCTCCGAAATATAGGGTTAGAACTTTGTTTCGGCAGGGGTGGGGGGGTGGGGGGATGGGTTTGGACAGACCTGCCCCCACTCCTAAAAAATAAATAAAAATCCTATCCTCTTATGCTTGAATTAATATAAATCAATATTCATAATATTTTTAACATTGTTTTCCAATGGAGGTTTTTTCCAAATCCTCTTAAACTTCTTTAACTTTCAAATTATTCTTCTTCCTCAATCTTTCAGCTACAGCCACCATTTAAAACTTTAAAATGTTGACAAGACCCTAAACTATTTTTTGCAGCTTTTTGATATCTATTCAACTTTTTTAATTATTAATCTCCTAAAAAAGGTTTGTAAACGTTATATGGGTCGAATATTCCTCCCCTTCAATAATACCAATTGGTATTGTATTTTATATCGTTGGAAAGCCTGACTAGTCACCTTTACCTGAAGAGCCGACTATTTTTAATAGATTAATATAGCCTATACAAATGTAATGATTATGAAATAATGGGTCTTTAAAATAATTGACTAATTCAAAGAACAAAAAAATACTTGTAGGCCCAAAGGAGCACATGATCATCCTCACATTCTGTTCCTGTCATTCATACACGTGGTGTCAACCAATTAGACTGCATGAGGGAGGGCCGAGCCAACTCACACACACTCAGTAGACGAGTAGTCGAAACACAGAGCAGAGCCATAACAAATCAATGCATTTTTAAAGACATTGTGGTTAAGTGAGTTAAATGAGTATGATTTAATTTAATAATTTAATTCAAATTGTTTTCATACCCATCATAGTCAAATTCATAGTTAAAACATAACATTTTTAAAGAGCCGTTTGGGAGCCAAATGAGCCGGCTCACGTAAAAGAGACGGAATGCCCATCACTAGTGGGATCAGCTTGGGCGTGCTGTACGTGCCAGAGTGACCAACGCAAACATGTTGGCTGAATTGCGACAAATCCTGGTTGAGGAATGGGATGCCATCCCACAGCAGTGTGTGACCAGGCTGGTGACCAGCATGAGGAGGAGGTGCCAAGCTGTTGTGGCTGCGTATGGATCTTCCACATGCTACTGAGGTCCCTGACAGTGTAAAATGAATAAAGCGCAAAAATGGCCAATATGTGTTGTTTTTTCCTTATAACTGTGGGAGAGTGCAATCATCCAATCCACCAAGCAACTCAAAACGAGAGTGAATACCAACAGAAGAATATTGCAGGGGATTTGGGCTAATTTTTTGGGGCCGCTACCCACACGGTTAGCTGTGTTGCTCATTCCACTAATGCACGATCCTTACAAGTTGCACCTCGTTGTAAAGGTGACTAATCAGGCTTTCCAACAATATAAAACACAATACCAATTGGTATTATTGAAGGGGAGGAATAATCGACAGAAATAACGTTTCCGAAAAAGATTTGTGGAGTTTATTTAAAAATTCATTTCAGCTTTCAGATTTTCTGCAGGAAAAGCACTTTTTAGTTTACAATATCTTATTTCAAACATGTTAAGAAAAGTCCCGACTCCTATGCTAGATCACTTTCATCTATGCAAACCAAACTATCACTTTACTGCAATAATGTATTTTACAATAGAAATACAAGAGGACACATACAAAACTGGGGCTGGGCGGTATGGCCTAAAATGTTTATCACGGTATAATTCGTAAGCATCGGTAACGGTATATATCACAATATATTAGTTAAATCTTAAAATGTCATGACAATGCAATCCGCACTGCAGCGGCTAATCTACCGCACTCAGACATATTTGGATTGGGTAACTCCGGTGTGTCGCATGAGTTGAATTTTCCAACTTTTGCAGTAGCCTACGTTTATGTGATCGCAAGAAAACGTAATTGTTTATAGCTAACTCACTACAAATATGTATTACATGGCTGAATACTCAATTATGTTGGCCTACAATAAAATTTCACAATTCAAACCAACCTGGCATTGGATTTGTTAAACGTATTCTGGTAGATTGTTCATATTCGCGCACATGCATGGCTTTCAGGTGGTGAAAAGGTTTGCTAGTGTTTCCACTTTTGGCTACCACAATTCGACGACACAACTTACTGAGTAGGTTTGTTGGTCGATGTTGGATACAAGTTGAAACCAAACAATTTCCAAACGACAGAAGAGGCCCCCTTTTTTTACCAATTCTTCTTCGTCCGGCAAATCAACCCCACTGCAGGGTTTTTCTTGGGTCAAAATGGGTCTTCGGTGCTCCAAAAAATATATATTATATTTCTTCTTTTTTCTAATCAATGTATTTATTCACAGGTGAATAAATACATTGAAATAAATCTCATCTAATAGCTAATGTAATATTGCACATATTTTTGTCCTATTTCCCCTAAAGCAATAAAGTTAGGCTACTTAGACACCTTACACTCATAAAGTATGTTCTAAATGACATAAATGCTGCCAATTAATAATTGACGTAACAACTTATTGTAAATGGTCAGTAGCCTAGCCAAGGTAGGCCACGCTGAAGCATGTACACTGCCTGCTTCATTTGATCTTGATAGGCTAAGCATTCTTTAGCAAATAATAACAATAAACGTCTTCAGCACCTAAAATACAAACGTGAGCAAGGGCAGCAATCGCTATTGAATCAACAGACGTGCAATTTAGCTAGCAGTGGAAGAATACAAAAGAAAATCACCAGTTAACTTGATTTAAATTTGCAAGAACTATAAACTTATACAATAACAGGCTTAAATGAACTGACAACAAGTTATACGACTTACCGTACTCAAGGACGCACACACGCAATCTCAACTGCGGTGTGAAGCGCGTGTCTGTGCTATTCTCCGACATGCACTCTAACAATCAGTGCTGATAGACGGCCTAAAATTTTGTACAGCCTGATTTCTGATACCGTGGCGGCAGAAATTTAGCCATAGAGGAAACACTGCACTATATATTATCATTCCCGGTTAAGAATACCAATGGAGGCTGCGTTGGAAATCGTTAATCAAACTTTTGTCAGCATTTTGAGTGGAAATTCCATTTGCATTTGTACAGGTGTATTCGTGCACGTCGGGCTGGCCCTCGCAGCCGTTCTGTCCATTCGCACACCTCACACTTGCGTCTTGATCAGACAAGAAGACACGCTTATCAACTTGATTACTATTGATCAAAACAGAACGAGGGTTCGGCTGTAGCCTACTTGAAACACTATAGAGAACATATTCGCTGACATGCATTTCACGCGTGATGAACCCAGCCTTTTTTTTCTTTTTTTTTTATATATATATATATATATATATCACAGACTTTTTTTTGCCTTTGGCGCTCAGGATTAGTCATTGGCGTTTGGGAAAACGGCTTTGGCGCGCACCGACATTTTCTCTATGCAGGAAAAACCCTGCACTGGCGTTATTTTCAGACCATTAACGCTTGCTTACACTTGTCAACAAAAGCAGTTTACTCCAATGAATGTTTGCTTCCTCTGGAGTTGCGCTAGCTTGTTTGTTGACTTTCTATGGCTGGCACGATGCGTGCTAGCCTGGCTCTGCCCTCCTACGTACTTCCGCTTAATTTTATTTTTGCTTCTGTACATAGGTCTGGCCATGAGGTACGTAAGTCAGATTATTATTTTTTTTTTCAAGTTTTGCTGAGTTTTGTTGGTGGCCATGATGTTGTGGCCCTCCTCCCCACGGGGTTCGGGAACGGTTTGATTTTCCAGCTACGGCAGCTAGATCTGTTACAGTAGTGGTGAAGGAATTGGCTAAGGCGAACACTAGCGATTGGTTATGGCAGATCAGAGTGGCTCTGGGCAGATCCAATAGTTTTAAACTTCAACAGAGTACCCGCCTACAAGGAAGTCAACGCTTGTCAATGGAGCGAGGCCAGACTCTCTGTACAAATGCAATGTACGAGAGTCTGGTTAGGACCATGCTAGATGCGTGCAGCGTCCATCCTTAAATGTTTTTTGTAAAAAGGTACAAATTTGAACTAACTCACTAGGCTGTATCACTCAGGGGCGTAGCCACGGGTAGGCACAGGCCTACCCAATTTGTTCTAAGGCCTACCCAAACACGAAAATATCTCTGAAAAATGATGCACCGGATGCATATCGCAAAGTAAATAAGTTAAAAAAAAAACTGAAAAGATGCCCATCCATGTTTTTCTAGGCCTACCCAAAAAGATTATTCTGGCTACGCCCCTGGTATCACTTGACTTATATTTTATACCAAACAAACACTTTACTTCATACATGCATTAAAATATCGTGATATTCATGATATTGCAAAATCCATATCATGGTTCAACGCCATACCGGCAGGGTTTTCCGCAGAAAATGTGTTAGTTAAGGTGTTAGGGTGTAAGGGCTGTCAACGAATATTCCATATTCAAATATGTATTCGAATAGTGGTTATAAAAAAAAGTTTGAATGTGAAAATTAATATTTGAATGTAAAAGAAATTCAAACACAACCGCGGTAGCAGTGGCGCGTCTGTCTGCTTTTCGGGTGGGCGCGCGCCTCAGCGTCACTGCTGACAGTTGACTTGTGTGGAAGATGGCAGAAAGTGCAGAATCCATCTTGACCGCAGCAAAGAAAGTGATTGTAACCAAAAAATCTAAAGAGTGATGTCTGGAAATATTTCGGATTTTGGTCAGTTGATGGTAAACTTATTGAGCCTACAGCTAAAGTAGTGTGTAAGCAATGTAAGCCAGAGTTAGCTTACCATTCAACAACTAGCAACTTGAGGCTACATCTCCACGTTTACCACAGCACAGCTCGCTCGGAGCGTTCAATGTAGGTTCTATACTGTAAAACTTCAATTAATGTTAATAATATTTGTTTCAATCACTGAATGAAGCCTGCCATATTTGGGACAGGAATCTCAACCTTAAATTGCTTGCACAAAACTCTTGATCAGAACTCAGCATTTGTTTATTGTTGTCGTTCATTTTACACCGCTATGCGCAGAGAGCGCAACGGTGCGGGAGAGAGAGAGAAAGAAAGAGTGTGTGTGTGCGAGCGAGCGAGAGGCCAAGGTCTGCGGTCTTGGCCATTAGTTAATTGACTTTTTGTGTAGGTAATATGTTGTTAAATATGTTTAAACTTGAATAAATTAGGCCTACCTACAAGTAGTTGTATCTCGTTGTATTAATTTGTCCTGTTATTGACGTGCCTAATGGCCAACCAGAAATTCGAATATATTCAAATATGTGTTTTTTTAAAGGGAATATTCGAACGTCATTTTTGAGAAATTTGAACGATTTTCGGAAAATAACAATCGCGATTAACTTGCAATTGCGATTTAATATGCGATTATTATATGATCGGCATATTATTAATATAGATATATACTAGCCTACTGATCTCCAGTCAGCAACATAAAAGTTCAGAAAAACTAAGGAGAACATAACGCCTGTAGCCTACCTCATAGAAAATATTTTAGTAAATCAAAGCTGAACTAGAAACATATACGCTTTAGCTGCAGTTTCTTAACTAAAGCTAGCTAGCTAACGTTTCGGAAAAATAACTTGCGCTGTGGAGACAGTCGGAAATATTTAGAACTCACGCATCTAAAGGTTAAATCTTAGAAGAAAAAGAAACACTGTCTGAACATTTCTGATCCAGTCAGTAGCCGTAGTAGTAACAGAAACAGTATGGCACGGTCAGCCATAGTGATACTATAGGTTCACGCCTCCGCATCGTCCATTATCAGGTGATATTGTACACCTCGTCGAGCATCATCCCTTACATGTATTACACACAACAGCATTTCTTGTTTGAAGTTTTGTAAAACGTTCCCACACACTAGTTCAGCTTGGTTTGCACTCCAACATTCTCATAAGCACTGTGTCTCATCTTCTATTGAATTGCATATGGGAGCGTTACAGTCTAGCGCTACAGCGCCACACTGATCAAATTGCGTTATTGCAGGCCCTTAAAATAGGTCATATTAGATCGACTTTCTGTTGTGGAAAGTATCCTACGTTTGAGCTGAACAGCTTGCGATGTGAACACATCAGCTGCAGTAACAAGTGGAGTTGTGCTTACCAGCGTTGTCCAGCTGAAGGGCCCAGTCGTGCAGCCTGGGGCTGGTGTTACGGCTGCCGCTGAGGGACTGGATAAACACACGGCCCCACACCCGGTTCTTCCTTTCCAGGAGCAGCTCTGCCACCTCCCACAGGCTCTCAGGCTTGAGCCTGTCTCTGGCCCCTGGCACCAGCGCGCTGCCCTTCTGGTGGTCCAGGTCTATCCATGGCTTCAGGCTCCTCAGTAGGGAAGCTACGTTGTGGCTGTTCTCGTCCTGGAGAAGCTTGCGGTTCTCATTGATCTGCAGGAGGATGTGGTCCCTGCATAGCAGCCATGTAGAGGAGGGAGCTAGGGAGGTGGAGGGATGAAGTTGTTTTAATTCTACTTTCAGTAAAAAGGCATTCAATAACTGCTGCACGTGGATGAAAGTGATCACAAGGGCGGAATGCAAAGACACCATCTGGCGAGCATTTTACAGGAGCTGGGTTTAAGTTACACATACCTTTCTCTTCAGGCTCCACTGCGGTATTGTCATTCTTCTCCGAAGGTGTTTGGTCATTCTGGTCTGGTTGAGTCTGAGAGTTTGCTTGTTTGTGTTGCTTCCTCCTGTGTTTACGATCCTCTTTGGACTTCAACTTCTTGAGACTGAGGAGTAACAAAAAAAACAATGATGGAGGACATGCCACAGTGTGAAACGACAAGTTTGGACAACAGCAACGTAATGACTCCACCCACCTAGTACATTTCTGATTTACTTTAACTTTTACCGGACCCATAGGTTTTGTGACAGGTGCCTCAAACTGGAATTAAAGGGAAGAGATTCACATGAATGCCTGTTTCACGACAATGACCAACAGTACACTATCCAGTCCAGAGGGATACCTTACCTTGCACTTCAAAATGCCTGTTGAACCATAGATTTGAATATTACAGATGACACCCCTGCAGTCAGGTGTAAAGCACATGTCCAGCAGGAATTCCTGTGGATGTTAAAACAATCCCAATGGTGAAAGATGTGCACCTGCAAGTGAGCTTACTCAATCTGAACTTCCTTGATTCCTGTTATATGTTTACAACTTCAAACAGGTAGTACCTTACCTTTTCATTCCTATCAGAGAAGGAGGTGGTTTTCACCGTCTTCCAACAGCTGATATGGTACTCAACAATGCAATTTTGGCAGCAAACGATACGAATAAAACCCTATGAAGTAAAGACAGATGTTAAGTGTTTATGGATTGTTGACTTGAAAACCTTTTTTCATGATTAGAAGTTGGATTGAGCTGTACTCTACTTGGTTAGCCCGTTTACCTTAAAATCTGGATCCGTAAAGAAGATTTCCAGTTTTGAATGGCCAGCACAATTGGAATACCGGCAAATTGCATCTGGTTTAGGGGGAAACTTGCACATCTCAATAGATGTCTCCAGACTACCCTGATGGATCAAACAAAGAAATCATCAAAATAAGTTTATTCTCAAATCTGTTTTTCCAGCTCCACTGTAATACAAGTTTTACATGAACTTTCAATCCTTGTACTGGATTTCATCCAATTATGACTTTGGGTCTCATTCACAACATTGCGTACACACAAATCTGTGCTTGAACCGTGCGAACATTTGCAAAATCAGGATTCAACAATATTGCCTAATCTGAATTTGTTCAACAACCTCAGACCACGAGTACACAGAAATGATAAAGGACTTTCATTTCAAAAACGTAAAGACACACCTTGTTACCTAAATACATAATATTAAAGCCACATTTATCAAAAGGCTTTAATCAACAATATAGAAAACAGTAAATGTATTCATGCATTGGCCATTTAAAATAAACATGAAATTGATGCACTTTTAGCCTATCAATTTTGGTCATCATTTAATCAACTAAAAACCAGTCCTAGCTTACAATGGAGTATGTGACAATGTCATCTCTGAAGTGTAATTGTTTGGTTTTCTACGGTTTTAGAGTGCTTTTACTGGCTTCCACCTTGGACACTAGTGTTTAAATTTCTTCAGTCATTAATTTTTGTTTGTAGATATTTTGCTTTAGCGGCATGCTTCTCTATTCCAAAAATGTTCCCTCTTTTTCAATGATACACTTGTAGGCAAACATATTTCCGTCTATGGAGAAATGGGGGCGTGGCAGTATGCTGATGGCAAATAAAAGTGTGCGTCTATCAACTTAGAACAATTCAGAATCATCAAGAAATGTCAGAGCAAAATTGGCGGTGTGCACCTGTCACAAATCCAACGGTACTTTAGAGTGGACTAACTTTGTGCGCTAAGTAAAAACATTTCTCTGGACCCATTAGTGAATGAGGCCCAATGTTAGCAGTTAATCACCAACCTTGAAATAGTCTGGTTGTGTATCTTTAACAATATCCTTTGTTGTGGGCCAAGACAGTTTACCAGGTGTTATCTGCTTTTTTACCATCTGCAAAGAATAAGAAAACTGTTCCAGAGCTTTTGGAAATCTGGGAGGGAAAAAACAGAGGGGTTCATGAATTACAACTCACTGCTCCAGCACACCAGTTAAGCTGCATAGTGTGTATATATTTAAATTACATTACATTTAGTCATTAGCAGACGCTTGTGTGTATGTGCAGGGTTTCCCAGAGAAAATGTGTTAGTTAAGGTGGTCTGGGTTGGGTTTGCCATCAGACCGGGGGGGGGGGGGGCTAGTTTGTATGATCGACTAATGCGACAAAAAAAAATTACGACGTAGTTAAGTCGGCAAGCGTGTGTTGCTTAGGAAAAGTGCTGCGGGAAACCCTGATGTGCATGTGTATGTATGAGGCCTGGTTACCTGTTCCACTTCAGATACATTTTTCCAATGCCAAAATACACCAGGCACTGAAACGTTCTCTCTTCAAACAATTTGATCTTCTCAAATTCCCTTTCAGCCTCAGCAAGTTCCTACATTAAACATATTGGTTGTTGATACAACGCCAGAACATAATTTCCAGAATTGGACATGCACTTTAAATATAATCCCTGAAAGAAAATGTATTTACCTCAGGTTGGCCAATCTCCACAAGGGCTAATGCACGGCCATAAATCAACAATATTTGGTCAATAGTTGACAAACCGAGATCCTGAGGTGGAGAAGGTATATATAGAAAGTATTTGGACATACATGACTCAAAGATGTGCAAAGTTACAATGTTGCTTGCCATATAAAACAAGCTACAGTATAGACAATATTGTTGTCCACAGGTTAATCATTGAGCAAACAAAAGTTACTGCACAAATGTGCATTGTGTCTCACAGACTTGGCTAGCTAGCAAAATACTATGCTAGTGAAGTTGTCCCGATAGATATCTTGTAAACTAGTTGCCTTGCATTGATGCCTTGCATTGATGAGCTCAATCTGATACGCAGAGTTTGTATGAGAGGCTTCTCTCCTTGATGTCAAGAGGTCATGCTGTGGAATTAACCCCAGTATACATTTAGACAAAGGTCCCAAGGGTAAGAGGAACAGGCTTCACTAAGTTACAAATGACAGTTATTTACATTTACATTTAGTCATTTAGCAGACGCTCTTATCCAGAGCGACTTACACTAAGTACAGGGACATTCCCCCGAGGCAAGTAGGGTGAAGTGCCTTGCCCAAGGACACAACGTCACTTGGCATGACCGGGAATCGAACTGGCAACCTTCGGATTACTAGTCCGACTCCCTCACCGCTCAGCCACCTGACTCCCAGCTACCTGACTCCCAGTTATACCCTTTAAAAGGACAAACTTGCTGACCACCTGTTGTACACTCTAAGGAAATACATACAATATTTCTACTTGTCTTTTTGTATAAAGGCTGTTTGTAACCCATGGCCTGCATTCATTTGACCACTCTGCCCTGAATGGTCATATGATCCGGCATCGTTCTAATAAACAAAGTCAAACCTTGTAATTGTTGTTCATCTTTCCGGCCACCAACTGAAATGATCCTATCACCATCTATCTACATAGATAACGAGTTGATTACTTAAATTCTTAAGCTAATCGACTGCCCAAATATAAGTGATATGCAATCACTTCCATTTGTTGGCAAACATTGACGTGTGAATTCACACAAAAAGTTGTGTAATTCATCCAGATCTATGACATACGATCTGGATGTAGCTAACTGATAAAATCTTTGTATCCAAGTCTGGTATGTGGAAACATGTCAAAGGTCAACAAGGAGATGGCTGAGACTCATTTGTGAAACCTATGCAAACCAAGCTTTTTAATAATGATCTGTTTCAGACCTTTTAATTGCATATATACCTACTTAGACTTACCTACTTATACTAAAGTCTTCCATACGAGTTTCATCACTACACTAATAAAAGCGGACTTGATAGGCAGCCAACAATTTTCTAGAGCAGTGGGTTTTATGCCAGTACAAATAAATCCTTTACGAACATGACCAAATAGTTCCATAGTTTGTCACAGGTTTTTGGCTGAGTGGCACCATGTTACAGCATATCATAGCCATGAACGAGCATGTCCTCCTTGTTGGCGTACCTTGGCTGTGCTGAGGGCCAGTACGCCCAGGGCTCTGGAGAAGGCCTGCTCAGCGTTGCGGCTGCGCTGGTCGGTCAGGGCAGCGCAGGCGTCCTGCACGGCAGACCGCACTGCCTCATACTGGCTGCTGCTGCTGCCAACCGCCTGAGGGGACAGCTGGAGGAACGGCCAGAAAGTTACTTGTGACTTTTAAATTGTTACTTTTACATCCACACAAACGTGTATATATATATACACACACACACACATACATATCAGAAATATTCAACCCACCAGATTTGATCAATTACAGTTTTTTTCAAAGAGCAAGATTCTGCTTCCGATGTCTTCTTTATGAGTTGAGTGATAGACAAATCAACACATAAAATGCAGGATTAGGGATGCGTATTGATAAGATTGTAACGATTCCGACTCCTTATCAATTCTCTTGTCGATGTTCCCCTCTACAGTCATAGGTCTGTGCGTCCTGCACCCCCACACACACTCGTTCTAAACGAATTTCTCCAACTGGCTTTGACTGGCTCTGAAATGAGCTAAAACCTACCACCTCTAGGCCTCTGTTTTCAAAACTAAATCTAGTCGGAGATAGAAACTTTCAGGCATGTTGAGCAATTTTAAATGACTGTTCTGCCAAGCAAAGTGTGCTACAGTTTGGGTCACACTCTGATCTGAAAGTTTGTGCTGGATCTGTGCAATAATACTTATTTCAGTGAATCCCCATTTTAGTCATGGTTATCTTTGCCTTTTATCTTAAAGCTCGGCATTTAGCTTATCAGTTAATAAATGTGTGTGGCAAAGTTATTTTGAAGTAATTTATTAATTATGTGAAGACAAAAACATTATTAGCCCACATCAAGTGCAATTAACCATGGCCTTCTTCAGTGTTTAAAATTTTATCCTACAATTTTCAATTGCTGCCACGTTCTTTTTTGGGCTATTATTTCTCAATCTCCTGTTGAGAATATTGGCCATAGGCTACTGTCAGAACCGTTTCAGACAGCTCATCAAATTACGCTAATTATCAGTAGGCCTAACTGCATATAGTTATGTTAAGTAGATTTGGTAGACCTACAATTTACGCAATATTACGGTCGTAATGGTTTGACAAGTTGTATCACTTACCGTGTTAATTGCGGCAACATTGTCCTTTTTGGGGACAACTCCCCCAAAAATCTATTTACGCTGCTGAAAATAACAACCCTCTGCTGGTTTACGCTTGGCTTTTTGCGACAGAACTCCTCTTTTTGACGATCGCCTGATCTGGGCTGCACAGTCTAAGCTTATTGAGGTCTAGCTTGAATTAGCGTTGCCTGTTAGTGCAACGGAACGTTAGTGTAACGGCTTGAGTCTTAAGTCTAAGTTACATTTACATTTAGTCATTTAACAGACGCTCTTATCCAGAGCGACTTACAGTAAGTACAGGGACATTCCCCCTAGGCAAGTAGGGTGAAGTGCCTTGCCCAAGGACACAACGTCATTTGGTTGGCATAGCCGGGAATCGAACTAGCAACCTTCTGATTACTAGCCCGATTCCCTAACCACTCAGCCATCTGACTCCCCGTAAATGAAAGGTAAATGTAAATGTAAGTCTAAGTTGACGTTTACCCAAGTGAGACATATTCGTCTTAGCGCAACTTGCATTAGCGATGTTGATGCAACACCCCCCTGAAGGGCCTAGGTATAAGATGTCCAAACATATTCCAAAATACACCATTGGGAGCATTATAAGGAAGTTTAAAACTTATGGAACAGATATAAATAATTTTTGTTGTTTAATAAGGTTTTTTGTCATTTGTCATTATCTTTCATCCACATCACTATAATGTCTTTTGAGGTGAGGGGATTGACTATTTGTTGGAATGCTGCTTCAGCATTCCAAGTATTGTTCTTTGAATATTTATTCAACTTCATATTCTTCTATTTCTTCCTTGACACCTTTCAGCGCCTTCAAATCTTCAGCTATTAAAACCGTTCAGCTATCAAAAAATTCAGCAGTTTCAGGCTATGACTGCTATGACTTTTCAGCTTTCTACCTCATGTTTGAATTAATATAAATCAATATTCATAATATTTTAACATGGTTTTCCGATGGAGTTTTTCAAATCCTCTCAAACTTCTTAAAACTTCTTCAACTTCCAAATCCTTCTTCTTCCTCAATCTTTCAGCTAGAGCCACCATTTAAACTCAAATGTTGACAAAACCCTAAACTATTTTTTTTTTTTTATCAGCTTTTTTATATCTATTCAACTTCTTTCAATATCACTGATTATGTTTCATGACTTTTTCAAGCCGTTTCTGAGATTTACATGAGTGTGTACGTGAAACCCTAGAATGCAGACTGAAAAGCTTAGCGTGGAGGGGAGCTTCGGATGTCGTAGAAAGAATATTTTTTCTAGTTTGCCAGCATTGCCACAATTTTCGCTCTTCATGCTTCATTTTTGGATCAATAGATAGCTAATTTTGTGCTGGTCGTAGACAGTTGTCTGTTGAATCCAACAGACGTACACATTTGTTCAGAGCCCCACGAAAGCGAGACAAAGTCCAACTCTCGCCCCATAGAGACCAATGCAAATCTGGTGACAAAATCGTCAGAGAAAGCAAAAAGAACAAGATTTTGAAACTGCCGGTAGAGTCGTATTTCTGACCGCACAGAAATAAAGGACATTTCTGGTTTCGGCAGAGTATTGGGTCTCGGAAAATATCCTTATTTTTTGGATTGGACGTATAGTTTTGCGTCTAAGTTAACTTGTTTGAGGTGTGGATTCTAGCTACATTTCTGTTATTCTCTGCCCTCAGCGCGTTAGCAATCATAGCTGCACCATCACCGTGGCAACGACAGACACACACCACTCAGTCTCTCACGCAGGTGATTGGTATTAGCTGATTAGTGGAGTCACAAGACAGAGTTTGATAGTATTTCAACCTAATACAATTTACAAGAGGTGACTCTGCAGGTGCTGCTAATATCTCTTTTACTACTATTGCTAATGGAACTGTTTTATTCTACTACGCCACTGAGTGCGTTTACTTGACCATGAGAAACCCGATTACTAGCAAATTGTCGGTTTATACCAATAATACGATTACTCCGTTTACATGTGTAATTAGTTATGCGATTACTCAATGAACGCGTCTACATGATTCTTTTTTATTAATCGTTGTATGCTCCACGGACAAAACTTGCACCATCATCCTTCTGCAACAAAGTGTCGCCGTGTCTTCCTGTATCGGCCCTACTGCTGTATGTTTCATTCAATCAACACATTGAATCCTACTAAGAAAGCCGAGTAAACACACTCAATGCACACATCTGCTACTGCTATTACTATCCCAACTATAATTTCAGCTGTTAAGACTATATTCTTTTTATTTACATTTAGTCATTTAGCAGACGCTCTTATCCAGAGCGACTTTTATGACTAGCTAGCCTAGGCCTACTTCTTCTGTTTAACAGTTCAGCTTTCAGCTTCTCCCGCATTGTATTTCAGCTCTTAGCGTTGTTAGATGATGCAGTTCAGTTTCCACACTGCCTCTTGTGTGACTCACACATTTTTGACATTCATTTCAGCTTGCGGGTATTTTCTCATTTCTGTATTTTCTGCAATTTAAGAAAAATAATTTCATCTTTCAGCATTCCAACGCATTTTCAGCAGGAAATGCCTTTCTAGTTCGGATTGCAAATGTATCAGGGAATATGCAGGAATCCTGAAGTTAATTTCAATACCTTAAGTATTTTTGAAGACCTTCTAAAAATATTTAAGAGTGGCTAGAAATTGATGTGTAAACCAAGCCCTGGGTATTCTTCTCCGCCTTTGAGAAAATGAAAGCTGAAACGCTCGGTTTTGAAAATGCTGGTTTTATGACATCATAAAACCGAAGGTTACCCCCCCTTTCTCTGCTTTGCCTGCCCAGAGATCTGGCAAGCCCATGAGAAACTGAGCTACTACGACCGTGCGAGTGCGATATCGTTTTTTACTCTAGTCTAGACATCATGGCTTGCAAACAAACGGAGTACACGAAAAGTTGCTCAGTGTTTTGATGTACAAATGAAAACCAAAATCGTTTTTTAGTTCCTTCATCTGAGCCTCTGAAGACCCAGTGTCTTAATTTAATTTTCTCTGGAAATGCGCCGACACAATTTCCCAAAGTTTTGTATGTCTGCGCCAAACATTTCAGCCACGACTGTTTCCTCAACTTGGGCCAATACAAAGCTGGCCTTGCTGACCGTCTGAAATTAAATTTTGTATCAGTACCAACTCTCCTTGGTCCAGCTACAAACCTCGGACAAATAAGTCAACTAACGCTATATCATTTTGTAGCTTTACTGTATATACAGTTAGGTCCGTAAGTATTTGGACTTTGACACAATTTATCATTTTGGCTCTGTATACCACCACAATGGATTTGAAATGAAACAATCAAGATGTGCTTTAAGTGCAGACTTTCAGCTTTAATTTCAGGGTATTTACATCCAAATCAGGTGAACGGTGTAGGAATTACAACACATTTTATATGTGGCCCCCCCCTTTTTAAGGGACCAAAAATAATTGGACAAACTAACAATCATAAATCTAATTGTCACTTTTAATACTTGGTTGCAAATCCTTTGCAGTCAATGACAGCCTGAAGTCTGGAACCCATAGACATCACCAGACGCTGGGTTTCGTCCCTGGTGATGCTCTGCCAGGCCTCTACTGCAACTGTCTTCAGTTCCTGCTTGTTCTTGGGGCATTTTCCCTTCAGTTTTGTCTTTAGCAAGTGAAATGCATGCTCAATTGGATTTAGGTCAGGTGATTGACTTGGCCATTGCAGAACATTCCACTTCTTTGTCTTAAAAAACTCTTTGGTTGCTTTCGCAGTATGCTTCGGGTCATTGTCCATCTGCACTGTGAAGCGCCGTCCTATGAGTTCTGAAGCATTTGGCTGAATCTGAGCAGATAATATTGCCCGAAACACTTCAGAATTCATCCTACTGCTTTTGTCAGCAGTCACATCATCGACAAATACAAGGGAACCAGTTCCATTGGCAGCCATACATGCCCACGCCATAACACTACCTCCACCATGCTTCACTGATGAGGTGGTATGCTTTGGATCATGAGCAGTTCCTTCCCTTCTCCATACTCTTCTCTTCCCATCATTCTGGTACAAGTTGATCTTGGTCTCATCTGTCCATAGGATGTTGTTCTAGAACTGTACAGGCTCTTTTAGATGTTTTTTGGCAAACTCTAATCTGGTCTTCCTGTTTTTGAGACTCACCAATGGTTTACATCTTGTGGTGAACCCTCTGTATTTACTCTGGTGAAGTCTTCTCTTAACCCTTGTGTTATCTTCGGGTCATTCTGACCCATCAGTCATTGTGACCCACCGTCGTATTGCGACACATTTACCTCATACAAAAACAAAATGAAGCATTTTCTTTTAACTGTCGGGCTGTCTCAGACCCCCCACATTGGAATGGTTAAAAGAAAATTATTTTTATTTGTTTTTGTATTGGGTAAAATTGGGTAAACACAACGATGGTTCGTTATGAACCTTTGGGTCATGTGACCCGAAGGCAGCACGAGGGTTAATTGTTGACTTTGACACAGATACGCCTACCTCCTGCAGAGTGTTCTTGATCTGGCCAACTGTTGTGAAGGGGTTTTTCTTCACCAGGGAAAGAATTCTTCTGTCATCCACCACAGTTGTTTTCCGTGGTCTTCCGGGTCTTTTGGTGTTGCTGAGCTCACCAGTGCGTTCTTTCTTTTTAGGAATGTACCAAACAGTTGATTTGGCCACACCTAATGTTTTTGCTATCTCTCTGATAGGTTTGTTTTAATATTTCAGCCTAGCGATGGCTTGCTTTACTGATGGTGACAGCTCTTTGGACTTCATATTGAGAGTTGACAGCAACAGATTCCAAACACAAATACCATACTTGAAATGAACTCTAGACCTTTTATCTGCTCCTTGTCAATGAAATAACGAACTCCCTTTATGAGGGAATAACATACACCTGGCCATGGAACAGCTGAGCAGCCAATTGTCCAATTACTTTTGGTCCCTTAAAAAGGGGGGGGCCACATATAAAATGTATTGTAATTCCTACACCGTTCACCTGATTTGGATGTAAATACCCTGAAATTAAAGCTGAAAGTCTGCACTTAAAGCACATCTTGATTGTTTCATTTCAAATCCATTGTGGTGGTATACAGAGCCAAAATGATGAAAATTGTGTCAATGTCCAAATACTTATGGACCTAACTGTAGTTACCTAGCTTGCTACCCTTAGAATGTGGCTGTAACGTTAGCTCTGCAGCTAACAGCTCAATTGCTGTCGCTAATGTAAAAGTAGATAGCATCAAGTATGTGTGTGAATACACACACTGTAACGCGAGTGTTGTACACTTGTTATTTGGATAACCATTCTGCTGTTGGTGTTATGGTGCTCGCGATATCCGCCTTTACCCTCATTGAAATGACTAAGAGTGTGCACCTCTGCAAACCAGGATGATCAGATGAGAATGGGCCATTTTGAGGCATCTTACAGCAACGGGGCTACGAGCCATTGCGAGACATCCACTGTAAACATTAGCGCATGATGCCACCTCTCTCCTCCTCATTAGCATTTAAAGCTACAGACACAAACAGCGCGTCCTGAGGAAAGCTCATTGAGGGCCTGCTCGTAGTGGCTGTAATTCTGCACCGAAGCTGAATTTCGGGAAAGAGACTTCAGATACAGTATCAGGGGACCACGAAGGCCTATATAAATGCATCCAAAAACAGCATGTCATAGGACCTTTAAGACTTTTTTTATACCTTTTAAGGGCCTCGATTTCCCCAAAATGGATTTATCAACTTTTAGTACTTTTTAAGACCCCGCGGATACCCTGTGTATATACAAACACAAGAAGAATTCTCTCATTAAAAACATTGAGTTTTTGTGTGAGAAGCTTCTCTCCTTCTGAGGTCGATAGGTCATGCTGTGGAGTTCATCCCAGTATACATATACAGGTGCATCTCAGTAATTAGAATATCGTGGAAAAGTTTGTTTATTTCGATAAGTAAATTCAGAAGGTGAAACTCATTATACAGAGGCATTACACAGTGAAACATTTCAAGCGTTTATTTGGGTTTGATGATTATGGCTTACATCTAATGAAAACCCCAAATTCAGTATCTCAGAAAATTTGAATATTACATAAATCAAATTTAAAAAAAAGGATTTTTAATACAGAAATGTCAGCATACTGAAAAGTATGTTCATATACATATGCACTCAATACTTGGTCAGGGCTCCTTTTGCATGAATTACTGCATCAATGCCGCATGGCATTGAGGCGATCAGCCTGTGGCACTGCTGAGGTGTTATGGAAGACCAGTTTGCTTGTTCCGGGAGTACAACGGCACTTAGGAATGCTTGGCTGGACCTGATGTTAGTTTCCTCCAGGATCACAATGACTCGTATTGAGAGACTTGTTGCTCTTGTTGGTTAGTTGTAACGGTTTCAAATTATTGTACTCGCTGTGAAATATTTTTACTGTTGATTGTTTTTTCTACAGGTACACTTTTGCACTTTTGTGGGGAGTTTTATGTTGTTCAATTGTAACTTGTTTAACTGCATGCTCTTATGGTTCTTCCCTTTAGCACTTATTTGGTTTTCCACAATGTATGCTTCATGTTTTGGCTGCTCGCAATGTTTGGGGCTATCTCGTTGTTATGATCAGTGACCTATGCTCTTTTGTAAAGCTCTCTCTTGGAAGTCGCTTTGGATAAAAGAGTCTGCTAAATGTGTAAATGTAAATAATGGCCATCAACTTGTCTGCATTGTTGGGTCTGGTGTCTCTCATCTTCCTCTTGACAATAATTCAAGCACAGTGACATCATGGTCATTAAACCAGGTTCTGGTACTTCTGGCAGTGTGGGCAGGTGTCAAGTCCTGCTGGAAAATGAAATCAGCATCTCCCCAAATTTCATCAGCAGATGGTAGATGGCTGCATTGACTTTGGACTTGATAAAACAGTGGACCTACACCAGCAGATGACATGGCTCCCCAAATCATCACTGACTGTGGAAACTTCACACTGGACTTCAAGCAACTTGGATTCTGTGCCTCTCCACCTTTTTTTCCCCAGACTCTGGGACCTTGATTTCCAAATGAAATGCAACATTCACTTTCATCTGAAAAGAGGACTTTGGACCACTGAGCAACAGTCCGGTTCTTTTTCTCCTTCGCCCAGGTAAGGACGCTTCTGACGTTGTCTCTGGCTTGACACGAGGAATGCGACAGTTGTAGCCCATGTCCTGGATACATCTGTGCGTGGTGGCTTTTGATGCAATGACTCCAGCCTCAGTCCACTCCTTCTGAATTTCCCCCAAATTCTTGAATGGCCGTTGCTCACAATCCTCTCAAGGCTGCGGTTATCCCTGTTGCTTGTGCACCTTTTTCTACCACACTTTTTCCTTCCACTCAATTTTCTATTAATATGCTTGGATACAGCACTGAGAACAGCTAGCATCTTTAGCAATGACCTTTTGTGGCTTACCTTCCTTGTGGAGGGTGTCAATGATTGTCTTCTGGACAACTGTCAGGTCAGCAGTCTTCCCCATGATTGTGTAGCCTACTGAACCAGCCTTAGAGACCATTTAAAGGCTCAGGAAACCTTTGCAGGTGTTTTGAGTTAATTAGCTGATTAAAGTGGGACATCATAAGTCTACAATATTGAACTTTTTCACAATATTCAAATTTTCTGAGATACTGAATTCATTAGATGTAAGCCATAATCATCTTAATTAAAATAAACACTTGAAATGTTTCACTCCGTGTAATGCCTCTGTATAATATATGAGTTTCACCTTTTGAATTTACGTATCGAAATAAACTAACTTTTCCATGATATTCGAATTCACTGAGATGCACCTGTAGACAAGGGTCTCAATTGTTGAGGATTAGGCTTCAGTGAGTTATGACAATGACAGGTATACCCTTTAAAAAGAGTACAAACATGCATATCACCTGCTGTGCCATGTAGGGAAATATTCTGTGGAAACTATATTTGAAATTGTTTAATCCAGTGAATATAAGGCTGTTTGTAACCCATGGCCTGCATTCATCTGACCACTCTGCCTTGAATGGTTCCATGATCTGGCGTCGTTCTAATAAACCAAGTCAACCCTGTTGTGCGTCTTTCCAGCCACCGACTGACAGAGACATGGTAGGTCACAATAGGTCATTTTGTGAACTTCCTCATATTATGTAAACACGTGACAAAATTGTAACTATGACATGAGGCCTCGAGACAGCAAGGAGACAGGAGGACCTTTCAGTACATGATCAGTTACAATTTTGTCACATATCTCTTTGAAAGATAGAAGACACTTCTACTTGTTTACTCCATTGTATGAAAGTCAGTCTGTAACTTAACCTCTTCACTCATTAGACTCATCTGTACCATGATTTTGTAAAGCAAGTTTAGGCTTTACATTTAGATTTCAGACTAACGGTATGATGCATGCTATGGTTAACTGGACAAAACAATCTGTACCTTCTCCTTTGGCTTCTGGCTTCTGCCCTTAGATTTGAGTTTCTCTGTGGTGTTGTGCTCCAATCTGTCACTCTTTTTATCAGCAGTATCCCTTAGAAAATACAAAAGATGAGACTTAAGACATCACAACTTTTTCTTACAAGCCAAACAAAATGTTGACAGTCAACACTCACGTTTTAGTTTTAAGCCCATTAGTTGTATCTGCTGAATATGTATCCCCTTCATTCTTCACTGTGGAGGAAAACAATGACTTTTGACATCCCTGTGGCAAAAGCATCCCGATCATTGACAGCTTGGTGGCCATATTTCAGCTTATTACTTAAGAATGTTCCTACTGGAGGCTCAAGTCAAATGAAATGAGGTTCTCAGTTTGCTCCTGCTTTACATTTAGTCATTTTAGCAGACGCTCTTATCCAGAGCGACTTACAGTAAGTACAGGGACATTCCCCCGAGGCAAGTAGGGTGAAGTGCCTTGCCCAAGGACACAACGTCATTTTGGCACGGCTGGGAATCGAACTGGCAACCTTTGGATTACTAGCCCGACTCCCTCACCGCTCAGCCACCTGACTCCCTCCTGCTTTATCTAGGCTGATGGTCACATTCCTGACGTCAGTCCCATAAGAGGGCAGGAAACCTGAGCTTTAACAGAAACCAGACGTGTGTCCTTGAACTTTAGGACTAACAGGTCTAATAACTGGAGAACCAATCAAATCACTTAACCCTTGTGTTATCTTCGGGTCATTCTGACCCATCAGTCACTGTGACCCACCGTCGTATTGCGACTACTTTACCACATACAAAAACAAAGTGAAGCATTTTCTTTTAACCGTCGGGCTGTCTCAGACCCCCCACATTGCAACGGTTAAAAGAAAATGCTTTTAATTTGTTTTTGTATCGGCTAAAGTTGTTGCAACACAACAATGGTTTGTTGTGAACCTTCGGGTCATGTGACTCGAAGGCAGCACAAGGGTTAAATACATAAGACACGTAGGTCCATTGGTTGCCAAACATGTTTTTCACTGACAAATCTTTACTGAAGCAGCTATCTTAAACAGTTAGAAACATTCTTGTGAAGCCATCCTAAGGCAAGTTGTTAACATTAGCTAGTAGGGGTGTAACGATACACTCAATTAACGATTCGATAAGCATCACGATACTGGGTTCACGATACGATATGTATCTAGATATGTTGAACCTCTAAAAGATTTACTGAAATTTAACAACTTCAAGAATGTGCAATATTTCAGGATTTTATTTAAACTTCTGTAAGTAACAACATTTGTGTTTTAATTTGTGTCACTGAACAACAAAACTGATGTTTTACATGAAATTAGTTATGGATTATAATTGAAGAAAAAAAACTTCTGTTCAAGTAAGTTAAACTCAACATAAACGGCTTTCAAATTTGGGTTTGTTTGTTTGGGTTACTTACTGGTTGTAGTCGCACCCATTGCAAGACTTTTTTGTTGTGGTACGGTTTTAAATGAGACAAAATGAGGTAGCCTGAAACATAAATAGAAGATGCCCCGTCCACTAATAAATCTGACGTCTGGCAGCATTTCGGCTTTCCAGTCACTCGAGAAGAGGACAGTAAAAAAACAAGACGTCAGAAGCCAGACTTATAAGTGGACAGGGCATCTTCTATGCTGCTAGGCTACTGCCCAGTTCAAGCTGTGAACGCTCAATGCTGTGAGCACACGTGACGCAGGTGCAAGAGGTTGCGTGTTGGTAGCTCAACCAATAGGATAAAACGGATGTCATATCTAAAAAAAAATCGCCATGACTCTCCA
Source organism: Osmerus mordax (assembly GCF_038355195.1). Classification (NCBI taxonomy): domain Eukaryota; kingdom Metazoa; phylum Chordata; class Actinopteri; order Osmeriformes; family Osmeridae; genus Osmerus; species Osmerus mordax. The sequence goes on from NC_090068.1 coordinate 4,392,119, forward strand.
TATCGTTACATTTTTGCACCGCGATGTATTGTTCCACGATATATTGGGAGTCAGGTGGCTGAGCGGTTAAGGAATCAGGCTAGTAATCAGAAGGTTTCTGGTTCGATCCCCGGCTCTGCCAATGACATTGTGTCCTTGGGCAAGGCACTTCACCCTACTTGCCTCGGGGAGAATGTCCCTGTACTTACTGTAAGTCGCTCTGGATAAGAGCGTCTGCTAAATGACTAAATGTAAATGTAAATATTGTTACACCCCTATTAGCTAGCAAATACTTTTACATGCAGAACTTTGACAAAATACTTATCAAGCTCTTTAAATATATACATTTGTTTGTTGACTAAATGTTTCTAAGACCATTTATATTAGGGATGCACCGATCCATCGGCATCGAACGATATTTAGCTTGTTAATGGGTGACATGCACCTGTTGTTTGACGTGTGTGAATTACTGCATTTCAACACCAATATCAATCCCAGAAAACCCTGACATTAAGACTTGCTTTTTTATGAAGCACTCAGACCAAATGGTCCAGATCAGGAGGTTAACACATCCCTCTCTAATCTCAATGTAAATGTATCCTTCCACAGGCCTCCTCACAAACAGATAGTACTAAGAAACCACTCACCTGTATGTGTCCGAGTGTCCCTCTCAACTCCCAGACTCTGAATTGGGAGATATGGGAGAGTGGCTGACAAATGAATGCATTATATGACAAATTCATAGACAAATACTCATTCCAAGCATCATAAATCAGATCCAGGTCGGAGATAGCCGTGGTAGTCTAACCTTTTTCTGAAGGGCTTTAGTGGTGCTCTGAGGTTCTGTCTTGCTTGTAGATTTCACACCCTGTGATTTATCTTCTTCCAAATATGTTCTGGTGGCACTATCTGGTCTACAAAAAAAACAAACACAATGAATGATTATCAGAATATTTTATTTAGGTTGACATGATGCACAAAATACAAAGTCAATACCTACCTGTTACTTGGGGACTTCTTGATTTGTTGTTTTTTCTCAGCTGAAAACAAGCACAGGGGGAAAATATGAACATAGTCAGATTGCACCAACCTGGTGAGATTGTAAAACAACAGGGAGAACACATTTACATTGTGGATAGGCAGTCCTGGTAATCAGTGCTTCTGACAGTGCCACGTGTCAGTTCCCTGCATGCTGTGATGCTAGTTAGTACCATGAAAACCAATAGTTCACAATTATTGCATATTTTTACGGACCTGTCACAAAATGGTGGGTGTAGCAAGATATACTCGTCATTTGTTACACATGAAAATAATGCTCATAATCATGATAATGGCGTCAGATTTATGTTGCTTGAAAATGCTGAGGCGCGTTACAAGTGACTAATCCCATGGTTTCCGCCCCCAAATTGTAATGTTACCCAAGTATGTTGACTTGCGCAAGTAGACATGAACTGGGTGTGTTAACCTGAGAGCGTGGCAGCTCTCTCCAAGCAGTCTCTCTCGCAAGGTGCCTTCTGTCTCTCCCTGTGTTTGTTTCTCGCTCAGGGCTGCCTGATAAACTTTCGGTTGTTTCATTTGTATACAAGGACTTCTATTGTGCGAGTTGCAGTTCATATCGGCGCATGTAAAATAAAACATGCTCCCCATAAGTCAAATGTATTATGACGTTTACGACTTTTGACAAATCTGACACCCTAGTCAATCTTCATCAATGTAATGTAGGGTATGCAAATTAAGACAACTATGCATCAGCATGCAAGGTCATTGATTAATACCATGTTGTACCACAACAAAAGGGTGCGACTAAATCAGGTACTGGTGCGACCAACTGTGAAAGTTTAAGATTAACAGGGTGATGAAGAGGTTAGGAAGAACATTCTCGAAGGAGGAAGGGGGGCCAGGGTGACTAATCTGTGACTTATGTATTCTTGTCTCAAAAGGGGTTGTTATGTGTCTGGGAGTGAACAACATCTTACCAAGAACAGAGGAAAGGGAAGCAGCCAAGGGGTAACGGCTGGGAAAGCTCAGATTTGAAGGCCCTGTGTTTGGGTTACTACTGTTCTGAGAAATTATGTAGCTCGTCTGGAGCCCTGCCTAGACATGACCATCCAACGCCGCAATTGCATGCAATTCAGTTAAAAGCAATACATTTGTCACACAAATCAAACACATGCTACTGTAAACAGGAAACCAACTTCAAAGATAGGCATTTGTTGATAAGCATCGAATGGTTGCGTCTGTCCAAGGTAGTCAGTAAGTTTACCTTTGATTTCTTCAATCTCAATGGAAAACTTGGCATATTGCTGTTGGAGGTCTCTCATCCCGTCGGTGTCCTCCCTACACAGGCTTTGGGCCAATATATTGCTGTCCAAGGCCCGTCTGTGCTCCTCAAGGTTGAACAGGGCCTCACAGAAGCGGTAGTGACCCTGAGACACACAGACCCAGAGTGATTCAGCGAGGAAGCTTGTAAAGACCATGTGTGACCCAGCGTAAACATGAGTGTTGTGAGTAGTGCAGGAGCAGACACGGCCGTGCACCGTGTCTGAGGTGTCTGCTGACAGATGTAATTCACTGGCGTGCACTACTATTATCTCACATTCATTATCATTATTATTATTCCCACCCTAACTAGCGTACTACAAATCTTTCACGAGTGCTAAGAATACACTGATCTAGTTGGTTTGATTTGGCTGTTAACTAGGACAAAAGTAGGGCCTTTGAGACACTATTTCGGTGAAGCTTTCCATGCGCCAGGCATGCGCTGGGCTTTGTGTATCTGTCGATAACCGATACCGATCCGATACCGTTGTTGAATTAATAATAAACTGTATATCTTCCACCTTATACCTTCCTTCCACCATGTGGAAGAGACTAAAGGCATCCGACTTTCCGAACTAAACATTACTTTTCCTAACTAAGACAAAAACAGAACTACAAAGTCCTTGTAAACATTTTCAATTATACATTTAGAAAGATATAGCCAAAGTTTTTAGCATGAGTGCAATGCCAGAACAGGTGAACCACTGTCTCTGGGTGCTCGTCACAGAAGGTACAATTAAAAAGTAAACCCTTTTTAAACTTCCTCATGTAATGACTTCCAGGATAGTATCTATGGATAATCTTAAAGGAAACCTCTTTAACTTTGTTAAATAATAAGTATGTTTGGGGTAACATCCAGACTTTTTTCCAACAAATATTCTCAACAAAACAATTCCAATAGGGAACTACAGAGGGTACAATTTCTGGGGAAATTGTGGGGTGTGCTTGCGTCGGTTGCAGATGGGTACGTTTCCAGGGTGTGAATATCAACACCCTGTATTTTTGTACACCCTTCGACTGGTTAGCTCCTGCAATTCCCACACAGTATTCACACACACGATTCCCAGTCTAGAAGTTAGCTAGCTCTACAATTTACCGGGGCTAGGTCTGAATCTAGGAGCAAAACGGAGCACAGCTGCAGGTATATGCCGGTAGCAACACTAGTGCTAAATAACCATTTAGCTGGTCGGCTCCATGACGCCGGGTAAGTAGGGCTTGTGAGACTGCTCACCAAAAGAACGAAGGGGAACCCACTTGTCTAGCAGATTAAGACATGTTCGTAGGTACCTAGCGAAAAGTAGCCTCAACTTTCCTAGAGAAAGGGCTCGCTGATATCGCTGTATGTCTTACTAGAACGTCGTATGTATGCATCGTTGCTAACGTGTGCTGATGTTGTGACGTTAGGCTAGCACTGAGTTCCCTTGTGCAACACAAGGCACTTTTTGCCACTAACACTTAATTCAAGCCTAAAAAAACATTTTGACACCTACGTTGTCTATGTAGTCAAAATATTGAGGGATCCTTAGGGGTGGGAAAACAATAATAAAGATATATGAGAGAGAACAATGACCCCAACGACACTGGAAGAAGATACAACATTATACAACTCTTCCAGCATGCGACACACGTGCTGCTGACGAATGACGTAGGATGTGCTGCGATGAAAAAAATCATTATCAGCCCGTGGATCTGTTAATTTTTCCGATCCCCGATCCAGCTATTTTGTTAATATCGGGGCCGATATCCAATCTTAATATCGGATCAGTGCACCCAGGGCCGGAGTGGGACTCATTTTCAGTCCTGGAGTTTCATGCCTTAGACCGGCCCACTTTAGTTCACGACTGACTATATTAAAATAATGTAATTAAAACCGTAGAATACAAGTATGCAATAGTGCACTGTTCTCTGCAGCATTGTAATTAATTGTTAACAATTGTAAACATTTATTTCTCACCACAAATCTCACCTTTTTACAAAGCTTTCAAATTAAGTCAACTCAGTTTCATTAATGTATTTCTGAATCATCAGGTATCATTAATTATCTCAGGGGATTTTTCATTGAGCAGGTGTACACACCATGCTCTTCATTACTATTAGTTCTTTTAATTCTTATATTTACTCAATGACAATCCTACCTGCCCATTCTGGTGTGTTGGGCTCATGACTGGAGCTTGATAACGTTACTGTACTGGGCCTGGGCCTGGCTCGTTACTGATAGCAGCAAACAGGACTAGAGGCTGCTGAAGAGCTACAAGAATAAGTTTGATACATGAACGGTGGTTTGCAGACGTTTTTTTTTGCACGGCCGCCAGCATCTTGCACTGCTCCTAACTACCTTAGTGTTATCTTTTGGTCGTCTCGTCGTCTTCATTTGTCGTTTTGAGAAAAATTTACTCAGCTTAGAACATTTGGCCGCGTCAGTTTCTAGATCTTTTTTTTATTCTGGCCTTTTCAGCGCCGCCTTTGCGCTTTCTGTTCTCTGACATTTTTTATTTTGAGCACGGTGCCCTTGTCAGGGGCGGGGCCACAGAATCAAAAGATAATCACGTAATCATTAACCTGCAGGCTCCACTCAGAGTGGGGCTGCGACAAAACAATAAATTTTTAAAAGTGTGGCCGTGGTAAAATAAAAATAAAAAAGTCTGGCCGCGGTAAAATAATAAATTAAAACAGAAGGGCTGCTGTGAGTGCAGGCAGCCTAGGGACAGCATCCATGTTTCAACCCAGTGCCATGACAACACCGGCCCTCGCGGCCCAAAAAAAAAAAACAGACGGGCCCGACGGGAGTGCTCCCGATTAGCCAATCCGGGCCTGGGTGCACCCCTAATTGTGACCATACTTAATTGTTAATTTTCTAATGTTAATTAGAAAATATCAATACAAACACATGGCTTTTTCCAATTATATCGTCTATGTTTGAAATGATCAATGATCTGCTTAGTGAATAATTCGACTGGACTCGATATTGTTAACTACTTCTCCTTTTCGGCCATTTTATCAGCCAGTACTGAATGGTTTCCAGAAAAACAGGCACTTGGGGTTGTTCATCTAAATGCACTGTGATTGTGCTTCTTTAAGTTTTCAATGATGCCAAAGTCAACCAGTCAAATATAGAGTTTTACCTTTGACCATCCCGGTTTAATCAATGTAGCCCTTTTCCCATCACCAACAGCCTTCCTGCAAAAAAAATACAAAAAAAGTTAATAAACCTACTATTACTACCTAAATCTTAAATAGGATTTGAACTTGTAGAACTTGCTGATCTTACAGGTATTTCTCACTGCGTATATAGCACAATGCTCTGTTTCCATAGATTATATGGTTTTCAGGGCTGTAGACAATAAGACAGTACAAGATTAGGAAGCCCATGTAAAACTGATGAAAGTTTAACATTTTTAACACGCAACAAAAACCTAACCCCTCTATTCAACTCAGGTTATATAAGATTTTGTCACACATGCTTATCAGATACACACTTACTGATATTTAAGGGCTTTGGTGTAATACTTGACAGCCGACTCATATTTCTTCTTTTGAAAGTGATCATTTCCTTTACTTTTCATGTCTTCACTTTTCTATAGAAGACATTTTGAAAGAAGTTATTAATCTCTCTGTCACGAATACAAGTGAGCACAGACAGTTTCTTACCTCAATAAACCATTGGCTTGGACCACTGCTAAGCTCCTTGATCATGCTCTTCTTATCAACCCCCATGGCTTGTGTATGGTGGGCATCTGATGTTTGGGAAAATAATAATAAAAAGATAAATCAATTTAAGATGTTTCCCAAATTCTGCTAGCCTGGTCCTAACCAGACTCTCGTACATTTCATTTGTAGAGAGTCTGGGCTCTCTCCATTGACAAGCGTTAACTTCCTTGAAGGCGGGTAATCTGTTGAAGTTTAAAACTATTTGATCTGCCCAGAGCCACTCTGAATCTGCCATAACCAATCGCTAGCGTTTGCCTTAGCCAACTCCTTCACGACTAACGGAGCTAGCTGGAAAATCAAACGAACCCCGTGGGGATCAAAGATTGTTCTTGCTCCGGCTTTATCTTCTGGATATTCGGCAGCATTGCCACAACGGACCGAATGGCTTCGCTCGCATCTTTCTCCGCCGCCATTACGGAACTACACCACAGCCTAGCGCACAACATCAACGTCATTGTTCTCAGCCACTCCCTCTGTTCGCTGATTGGACAGGTAGAAAGTTAACTGGAGACATCTGACTTACATACCTCAAGCCCAGACGCAGTACAGAACCAAAATCTAAATTGAGCGGAAGTACGTAGGAGGGCAGAGCCAGGCTAAAGTGCTGCAGCATTTTCAAATAAGTAACCGCTTGTGGTGACCTTTCAGTCACAACACAAGCACACTGCCCCTCCCATGTGCTGCCTTAAACAAGAGGGTGCTTGTGGAGTCATGCTCTATAAAGTATGTCAGTGGATGACAGACGAGTAGCCTACACGTGCTATTCAACAAGCTCAGATTTTACGTAAGTCCTTCATTTGGTGTGACTGCCGTGTCGTCTTACACTCTGAGAAGACCATCTGCAGGGCGGTGTAGACGATGCCTTGGTGGCCCAGCTCCAGGACTCTCTGGCGGATACGGGGCTCTCCCGTGCGCTCCAGCCATAACAGCGCGTCGTTAAGGACATCCGGAGAGTGCTGGTGGGTCAGTGGGATATTTCATCATGGCTTGGTAGACAACATAGCTGCTAGCATCTTATGTTCTCTATTGATTACAGTGGACTGGATGCATCAGGTCAACAGTGACTTTACGCCAGGGTTAGTACTGCTTGAGCAGGTTACCTAAAAGCCATCTTCTTTATCTTAACCCTTGTGTTATCTTTGGGTCATTCTGACCCATCAGTAATTGTGATCCACCGTCGTATTGCGACAACTTTACCGCATACAAAAATAAAGTGAAGCATTTTCTTTTAACCATTGGGCTGTCTCAGACCCCCCACATTGCAACGGTTAAAAGAAAATAATTTTTATTTGTATTGGGTAAAATTGGGTAAACACAACGATGGTTCGTTATGAACCTTTGGGTCATGTGACCCGAAGGCAACACAAGGGTTAAAGACTGATTTCTTTGTGGAATCCTTAAAGGCAGGGTAGGTAATGTTGAGAAGCACTTTTTGTCACATTTGTTGAAATAAATCCTGTCTGCCTGCCTGCCTTATGAAAGTATAAATGTCAGTTCATTATTTTTATATTGACAGGTAGAGGGGACAAGAAGTTGCTCAATATGTATGACATGTTTATAATAGAGGCTTGAATGACATGCAGAGTTCCTTCTTACCAAGTTGAACTTGTTGCTTATCCAGACCATGTGCCTTGTTTGGTCATCTCGTAGCTGGGAAGGCAAACATTTATTAATAACGATAACAATGCTTCTAATGTGAAATACATCGGTAGAAGAGCCTATTCTATTAATGACAAACACACATACAACAAAAAGGAATCGTTGGACATGCTAGCTTAATATTTAGATAACCATGTGTGTAAAAGGATAATCATGAACAACTCATGTGAATTTAAGAAGTACTTGTGTTATGCCCAGCACTACTTACAGATCCTTTCTCCATTGCTCTGAGGACTGCTTCCAATATCTCTATTTTATGCAATTTCTTCAGACTCAAGTCATTGCTGACACTGGAAAAATAACAAACTTCATTCTTCCATCTCAATACAAACTGTAAAGATTTGACAAATATAAAACATTGATTAAAATTGTTATTATTATTCTTACTTTGAGTCTATAAAGCCCACTTGCACAGCCCAACGGGTGATTCTGTTACATTCCTGGCGTGATAGTACAATATGGTACCAGAAAGCGGCCACATTCATCAACTCGGCAACTTTCTTCTTCACGCTGATGGGAATTTTATTCCACCTCTCATAAATGACATCTGTGAGAAACATATGACAATACACAAGCAAAGTACTGAATTTGTTCCTGCATTTGTACCACTAAATAAAACAATCAGAAAAACTATGAAATTCGTCGCTTTGCTCTTTACCTGGAGGCTGAAGCGCCACAAAGGGACCGTCTCTCTCGTAGATCTGATAAGGAAACGTGGTTACGCCATTAAAGAACATGTTAGCTACAGCAGCAATCACTACTTTGACACTTCATTACTGAGTAACTTGGTCTGCATAAAATATTTACTAAATACTGAATGACTAGCTACATCCATTACAATACCGACAGTCAAAATTGTTGGTGAATTTATTGACTTCAAAACAGGTTAACTAGGAATTAAGGCCACATCCTCGAACGTTCGCAGACAACTTACAAGTTTTGCCCCGCGCTGCATGTTCGTGCATTCCAAAATCTCCGAACCGGAATCCTCTGAATCTGACATTTTGTTAGAAAAGCCTGCAACAAATTTTAGAAGAGTTTTTAGTCAATAAAAGTATAATTTGTGAGTCGAAGTTATGAACGTAGCTGTTAGTTTCCTGGTTGAGCAACTTTCTACACATTCTTTAATAAGCTTTGTCATACAACATACTACCTGTAACTTTACCAACCTGACATTCATTTACCAGTAGCCAAATTCACTGCTACTTAGCGTTCTAAATAACGTTATCGTCTAGTAAATCTGGCTAATACGACGACGTAGCAACGTTATGTTAGCTTGCTAAGAAGTAGCGGGCTCGCTACCACTCCTCATGCTTTCCTCACTATGCTTTACATTAGAACACTATCCCATTAAAATGAAGCATATAGCTATCTAGCTGACCAGGTTGTTATCGAAAACCTTACGAACGAAGGAATCAAACTAGCAGCGAAGACACCCTGAAGCGCAAACAAATCACTCAAATTGCGGGCTTGAGGTAAAAACTATGACGTAGTGCAAACAAAACAAACCTAGTTGCTCACTTACACTTTTTTTGATGAGTTCCTAAAGAATCATTCAGTCGTAGAGTTCGGTACCATGCTCAATTGACCAGGGATCAGACGGACGAGTTGTGTCTTTGATGGCTAGTCTAAAAGCACGTAACTACACTACTAGCTAGAGCACACATTCAATAAGCTAGCCTTGTAAACCATGATAACAAACGTCTCTTCCATAAGTTATCCCGAACCGCCCCACGGTGTCTAAGGATACAAGCAGGGTAGTTTATTTTCAACGACTGAAAATGCACAAAGACTTGTTTTTAAAAGATAATAGTCTACTGATCTTTCGATATGAGTAGGCAGGCGACCACAACAAACAGACACGAGTGCGTCTGCAACATGCTTCGACATGTATAGTTCAATAAACCTAATAACCCACCCACCCTCTACCATTTCCGGAAACACGGCAAAAATTTGACACATCTACAAAAATTTCCACACTTGCACATGGTTAACAATACTTTGGAATCACATGGCATCTCAACAACCATTCGAAAAATAACCTAAATAAGAAAATACCAAAATGATAACTGCTAAGCAAACGATACAATTAAGAAAAAATCCAAAGCATTCCCATTCAACACAATAATATGATTTACATTCGGATGACAAAAAAGAATAATAATAGCTAGCTCTTGTTCATTTATTTATTTATTACCGTGTGTGGATGATAATTATGATGATAATATACCAGAGAATGTCACTCTCGGGAAACTTCCGGGGTCTGAACTGGTTGCAGTTCCACTCTGGTTCCATATGAGGGCGCTCACCAGTGAGTGCAGAATGAATGGAGGTCTATGGAGCTATACCCCTCTAAATCCACTTTTCTCAGGATATAATTTTTTGTCTAGTAATTTGAATGTTGCATTCTAAATGGAAGGCAAAGAAAATACACACTGCTGGGTGTTAGATTTTTTAGAAGTCGCTTTTTGTTCTAAAAAGCCTTTTAAAATGGAAATGACGTCATACAATCAGCATTCATTAGCAGAATGCTAGCTTGTTATGGGCAACAACGACTCACCCTGTAAGAAATAGAAAGGACATAAGTACTCGTTCATTCAACTTTCGACCTATAATCCATTTTGAACTTGCAAAAACTACAATCAAATCTGAGATTTCTCAACGACAATCAGGCAAAAGAGACAAATTTAGCCGTCTAGCTCCATTGACTCCCATTCATTTTGCACTCATTGCCTCATGCCGGCGATCGCCCCCAGTGGAACGTTTGTGGAACTGCAACCAAATCGGAAAAATGGGGCTTAAAGATCCTGTAAAGTAAATTCCATGTTTTGCTTCTAAGTACATTATATACATGTGAAATGAGTTCCTGAAAGCATGTGCAAAGCGCTAAAACTTTTTCACACTGAAATGTGGAGTTTAACCGAAGAACAGTTTCTTTTCCGTTTTCAGATCAGGTTTTAATGGGCGGAGCCCAAAAATGCCCTAACTACGTCAGATCACTGAATGGCTCCTCCTGCTGTACTGTTATTGTAGCCTACATCAGCTAGCTAGCTAGCTTCAGTATGTCTCCCACCACCCGCAACTGTATCTTCCCTGGATGCAAGAACTCCAGCTGCGCTGCAACGCCATTTAAGTTCCCTATTGATAATGAAAGGAAAAATAGGTGGATAGATTTTGTGAAGAGCCACGCTCAAGGAAAGCTTCGGATAAACTCCAACAGCAACAGCCGCTGCACTGACCATTTAACGGCGGACAGTTTTAACATGGACCAGAGACAGACGGGGTTCACCAACACACGGCTTCTCTTGCAGCGCGGAGCCGTACCGAGCATCGCCCCTCCGGCCGTTCATCCTCCGGTCGCACCTGGACCATCCACCGCCGCCAGCAGTTTATCACTCAGTTCTGTGTGCTTGTTATAATTATACTACATAACTTTTCCAGAGGTATCTCTGCTATGAGTTAGTGCAAACCGCTAAATTGATATTAGGCTATACTCGGTGTAGAATGATGGTATTTTGGTGAAATAGCTCATGTGTTAGAAGTAGCCTAGTTGGAGAGCTCACTGTCTGCTGTCTCTGGTGTCCATTGTTACTGTTACAGCTCCGGGGATTTCATTTATATGGATCTGTATGTTTCACTCATTGAACAAATACATTCTAATTCTATACGGTTCTGTCGGCTTGACATTGCGTCCATTATCTGGGTCGGAGGTAGGCACTAGGCAGCGAGGGGCGGAGCTTCAGCTCCTTCAGGCGACACGCCCCCCCAGTCTCAAGCAGAGAAGACTGCTGATTTTTTCACGATTTCAAAGTCTAATTTAACATACTTGTCGGTGTTATTTTTTCATTCGAATTTGGATGGGTAATAACACATTATTCTGTGGTGTGGTGAACTTAAAACTCGTTTCCAGGTCAACTTTACAGGATCTTTAAGAGGATTGAGAGGATTTGGAAAAAAAAAACTAAATAGGAAAACCATGTTAAAAATATTATGAATATTGATTTATACAAACTGTACAAAGCTGAAAATTCATAGCACCCATGGCCTGAAACGGCTGAATTTTTTAATAGCAGAACGGTTTTAATAGCTGAAGATTTGAAGGCGCAGAAAGGTGTCGCGGAAGAAATAGAAGAATAAGAATATGAAGAAGTTGAATAGATTCAAAGAACAATACTTGGAATGCTGAAGCAGCATTCCAACAATAATCATGGTTCACTATACTGTATCCCTTATGACACCACAGTGAGTTGTTTATAGTGATCTACGTCAGGGATTCCCAAAGTGCATCAATAAGTGCTAGTGACAATCCTTTAACCCTTGTGCTGCCTTCGGGTCACATGACCCAAAGGTTCAAAACGAACTACCGTTGTGTTTACCCAACGATTAAATGTTTATTTACTCGTCTTTATTGTGTGGGGAAAAACACTGTAATTGTAATTATCAGAACGCCATTAAATTTTTCATCTCGCGCACCCCCTAGCAAAACTCTTTGGGAATCCCTGAAGTAGATCACTATAAACAATTTATGGATGAAATGCTAGCTAGCTAACAGAACAACAATATAAAGTAGTTATACTTTAAGTATAAATCACTGAATTGTGTTACATAAATGTGTTTACTGATGTCAAACAAACTCTCAACTATAATCACCAGCATGCATTTACATTTAGTCATTTAGCAGACGCTCTTATCCAGAGCGACTTACAGTAAGTACAGGGACATTCCCCCCATGCATCACGGACATGGGCACTATTCCTACCACTTAAGCCTCCTTGGTCGGCAACTGTACATGCAAGCGCTGTATGGTGAATTAGGCTTAACCATTGTGCATGTAATGACTTAAATACAGATTGTATCTGTCAATGGAAAATAAATACAAACATTTCAAAACAACAACATTGTATTTGTATTTCTTTCTGTCAACTCTGTTTTGATAAATAGAACATTCGGTTGACTTCACTGATGGAGACATCCTTTAATCTGGGCAAACCCGTTTTCTGGCAATCATCCATATGCTGTCCTTTGGTGTAGATATCTGAGAAGAGTCAAGATAATTATAACCATCTCTTTAGGAGAGGATTTGCAAGGTAATAGTGGACCCCCAGAAATTTTATTCACATTTTTACAATTGAAATGTATTCCAATTGTATAAAGTGTCAGTTGGAAGCAGCCTGGGAGATGAAAGGACATGCATGCAATTTCATCATCTAATGCAATATTAAGAGTCTCTCTTTATAATTACACAGGGTATCCTGAGCAAAATACTTTATACTATATCCTCATATCAAATTAATGTGTTCTAATGTTAAATGTAGTCAGGAACTAGAAGAACCCCAATGCTAGGAAAAACTGAGCATTAGAAGTACATTGCTGGCAGGTCTGACTTGTCCAATAATGCTCAGTTGGGAAAAGCATCTTTACAAACATTTAGACCATTTTCTGTAGTCATGATAAGTGGCGGTCAGATAATCACCTTTAATGTTGTCCACTGAGTTGAGTGGAGCGGTATTGATCATGTTCACCCCAAACAACGTCACAATTGCAATAGTCAGGGCAACTAGCAGATAGATAGGCATAGCAAGGGCCCAATATCTATGAGAAGGGAACATCAAAACAATATTGGGCAAATTCAATATCATGGAAAGTCATTACGTTTATTATAGCTCTTTTCAATGAACAACACCAAACTATACCTCTTCACACTTACTTTTGAGGCCAGTATGTCAGCCCTACTGAATAAAGCCATTCATCAGGAATGTACGCCCATACCACATACAAAACTAAGGAAACAAGATAAAACAAGCAAACATGATGGCATCTTCAGTTAGTCATAATGTCTTCTCAAACATTACTAAAATAGCAATGATGCATATGTGAAGTGGCTTTCGGTCAACGTAGACGGATGAACTTCAGTGTATGTTTTGATCGTCTATGATTTTGGCAAACTTACAAAAGCCAAATTGTGATCCAAGAAAAAGAACAAAACCGTAGATGGCTCTCTCCGGCAGAGGTGAGGGAGAATTTACAACCATAATCTGAAACACGTTGAAAATACATATATATTCATATCACCAGCAGTAGGCTACTAGTAAGAAAAGCATTAGCATTGTAACCAGTCAACAACGGAAAATATTCACCAGAATAGATGGAGCACAACATTCGTCGGCAGGTTACAAAGCAAGGAAGACACTACTTTGGCAAATATCATAACTAGGGTTTGTAATTCCTCGCTGAAATAAAAATATTGTCAGCCAGTCACCTTTAGCATTTCCGGTTGATTAGTTCAAATTGTTTTCAAAATAAAAGTCACGAGACAAATTGACGTTTTCATCGCTTGACTAATATTCAGAACCCGTTTACGGAGATCCACTCCATAATTAAAAATCCTGTAAAGTGGACCTGGAAACAAGTTTTAAGTTCGCCACACCACAAAATAATGTGTTATTAACTACCCATCCAAATTCGAATGTTGTCTAATTTAACATTCGAATTCGAATGTTAAATTAAACTTTGAAATCGTGAAAAAATCTGCAGTCTTCTCTGCTTGAGACTGGGGGGGGCGTGTCGCCTGAAGGAGCTGAAGCTCCGCCCCTCGCTGCCTAGTGCCTACCTCCGACCCAGATAATGGACGCAATGTCAAGCCGACAGAACCGTATAGAATTAGAATGTATTTGTTCAATGAGTGAAACATACAGATCCATATAAATGAAATCCCCTGAGCTGTAACAGTAACAATGAACACCAGAGACAGCAGACAGTGAGCTCTCCAACTAGGCTACTTCTAACACACCAAAATACCATAATTCTACACCGAGTATAGCCTAATATCAATTTAGCGGTTTGCACTAACTCATAGCAGAGATACCTCTGGAAAAGTTATGTAGTATAATTATAACAAGCACACAGAACTGAGTGATGAACTGCTGGCGGCGGTGGATGGTCCAGGTGCAACCGGAGGAGGGGCCGGAGGGGCGATGCTCGGTACGGCTCCGCGCTGCAAGAGAAGCCGTGTGTTGGTGAACCCCGTCTGTCTCTGGTCCATGTTAAAACTGTCCGCCGTTAAATGGTCAGTGCAGCGGCTGTTGCTGTTGGAGTTTATCCGAAGCTTTCCTTGAGCGTGGCTCTTCACAAAATCTATCCACCTATTTTTCCTTTCATTATCAATAGGGAACTTAAATGGCGTTGCAGCGCAGCTGGAGTTCTTGCATCCAGGGAAGATACAGTTGCGGGTGGTGGGAGACATCCTGAAGCTGGCTAGCTAGCTGATGTAGGCTACAATAACAGTACAGCAGGAGGAGCCATTCAGTGATCTGACGTAGATAGGGCGAAATGACGTAGATAGGGCATTTTTGGGCTCCGCCCATTAAAACCTGATCTGAAAACGGAAAAGAAACGGTTCTTCGGTTAAAATCCACATTTCAGTGTGAAAAAGTTTTAGCGCTTTGCACATGCTTTCAGGAACTCATTTCACACGTATATAATGTACTTAGAAGCAAAACATGGAATTTACTTTACAGGATCTTTAAACTTCTTCAACTTTCAAATCCTTCTTCTTCCTCAATCCTTCAGCTACAGCCACCATTTAAACTTTAAAATGTTGAAAAAACCCTAAACTATTTTTTATAACATTCAGCTTTTTTATATCTATTCATCCATCCATCCATCATCTTCCGCTTGTCCGGGGGTCGGGTCGCGGGGGCAGCAACCTAAGCAGGGAGGCCCAGACTTTCCTCTCCCCGGCCACTTCCACCAGCTCTTCCTGGGGGACCCCGAGGCGTTCCCAGGCCAGCCGAGAGACATAGTCCCTCCAGCGTGTCCTGGGTCTTCCCCGGGGCCTCTTCCCAGTGGGACGTTCCCAGAACACCTCACCAGGGAGGCGTCCAGGAGGCATCCTTATCAGATGCCCGAGCCACCTCAACTGGCCACTCTCGACGCGGAGGAGCAGCGGTTCTACTCTGAGCCCCTCCCGGATGACCGAGCTTCTCACCCTATCTCTAAGGGAGAGCCCGGACACCCTGCGGAGAAAACTCATTTCGGCCGCTTGTATTCGCGATCTCGTTCTTTCGGTCACTACCCACAGTTCGTGACCATAGGTGAGGGTAGGAACGTAGATCGACTGGTAAATAGAGAGCTTCGCCTTTCGACTCAGCTCCTTCTTCACCACAACGGACCGATGCAGAGCCCGCATCACTGCGGACGCCGCACCGATCCGCCTGTCGATCTCGCGCTCCATCCTTCCCTCACTCGTGAACAAGACCCCGAGATACTTGAACTCCTCCGCTTGGGACAAGATCTCCCCGACCCGGAGATTGCACTCCACCTTTTTCCGGTCGATAACCATGGCCTCAGATTTGGAGGTGCTGATTCCCATCCCAGCCGCTTCGCATTCGGTTGCGAACCGCTCCAGTGAGAGCTGGAGGTCATGGCCCGATGAAGCCAACAGGACCACATCATCTGCAAAAAGCAGCGACCCGATCCTGAGGTCCCCAAACCGGACCCCCTCAACGCCCTGGCTGCGCCTAGAAATTCTGTCCATATAAGTTATGAACAGAATCGGTGACAAAGGGCAGCCCTGGCGGAGTCCAACCCTCACTGGGAACAAGTTCGACTTACTACCGGCAATGCGGACCAAACTCTGGCACCGGTCGTACAGGGACCGAACAGCCCCGATCAGGGAGTCCGGTACCCCGTACTCCCGGAGCACCCCCCACATGAGCCCCCGAGGGACACGGTCGAACGCCTTTTCCAAATCCACAAAACATGTGTAGACTGGTTGGGCGAACTCCCATGCACCCTCCAGAACCCTGCCGAGGGTATAGAGCTGGTCCACAGTTCCACGGCCAGGACGAAAACCACATTGCTCCTCCTGAATCCAAGGTTCGACAATCCGACGGACCCTCCTCTCCAGCACCCCTGAATAGACTTTGCCAGGGAGGCTGAGGAGTGTGATCCCCCTAAAGTTGGAGCACACCCTCCGGTCCCCCTTTTTAAAGAGGGGAACCACCACCCCGGTCTGCCAGTCCAGAGGCACTGTCCCTGATGTCCACACGATGTTGCAGAGTCGTGCCAACCAAGACAGCCCTACAACATCCAGAGCCTTAAGGAACTCCGGGCGGACCTCTTCCACCCCAGGGGCCTTGCCACCGCGGAGCTTTTCAACCACCTCGGCGACCTCAGCCCCAGAGATAGAAGGGCCCCCCCCAATGTCCCCAGACTCTGCCTCCACGTCGGAACGCGTGTTGGTGGGATTAAGGAGGTCTTCAAAGTATTCCTTCCACCGATCCAGGACGTCCCCCATCGAGGTCAGCAGCGCACCATCCCCACCATATACAGCGTTGACAGTGCACTGCTTCCCCCTCCTGAGTCGCCGGATGGTGGTCCAGAACCTTTTCGAAGCCGTTCGGAAGTCATTCTCCATGGCCTCGCCGAACTCCTCCCACGCCCGGGTTTTTGCCTCCGCGACCGCCAAAGCCACATTCCGCTTGGCCTGCCGGTACACATCAGCTGCCTCTGGAGTCCTACCAGCCAACAAAGTCCGATAGGCCTCCTTCTTCAGCTTGACGGCTTCCCTCACCTCCGGCGTCCACCACCGAGTCAGAGGGTTACCGCCGCGACATGCACCGACCGCCTTGCGTCCGCAGCTCCGGTCAGCCGCCTCAACAATGGAGGCCCGGAACATGGCCCATTCGGACTCAATGTCCCCGGCCTCCCCCGAGACATGGTCGAAGCTCTCCCGGAGGTGGGAGTTGAAGCTCCTTCTATTCAACTTTTTTAAATATCACTGATTATGTTTCAGGAGTTTTTCAAACCGTTTCTGAGATTTACAAGGGTGTGTATGTGAGAACCTAGACTGGTCCTAACCAGACTCTCGTACATTGCATTTGTACCAAGCCCCCACCCCTCGCCCCTCGGCTTGAAGCAACGGCCCCGGTGGATGTAGGTGGTATTGCATTTCGTGTTTGACTTCCGGCTCTTCCGGTCGTTTTTATTCTATTAACTCCAGTCAACATTTACAAAACTATCTCCCCCAATAATTTTTGTTCGATTCTCGAACCTGGCTCATACTACTAGCTTTTTCATAGAAGATTGATTTTTGCTAAGTTTGAAACCAATCCGAAAGGGTAAACTAGCACCCCATTTATTTGCTTACGTCAATAAAAGTTGCCTGCAAATGTGCTCGCGGATACTAACAGGGCACGAGCACAAAAGTTCACATTGGCCGATAGCCGATTTACCTGGAGCTGAAAGAAATGGCTTGAGTTGCCGGCCCTGTTGTAGCAAGTTTAGCAAATGGTTGTCACACATACATGAAATGTTGTTAATATAGTTTATTCCCGTTATTTTAAAATAGATTTGATTTTTCGTAAAAACGTTCATGACATGATGGCAAATATTATATTATGTTAAGCGTGAGCAGATTGTTGACATGTCTATCTGGAGCAAAGACGAAGATTAATAGTACTTTAACTGATAACCACAATAGGAAATTATATATATTTAAATAATATTAGTCTTGCCTTTATAAGCTTTTGTTAAACACACTCATTATTCTTTTTTTGATCGTGTCAAAGCCAGACTGCTTTTGTGGGACAATGAAGGTCCTCAGTGACTATACGTTTCACCCCCACTTATATCTGATGGAAACGTCTTGTATATAGTTCTGTTAATATGCCCCTTTCAAAGGCACGTTCAATAAAGTAGATTATATTTTAGACACACTTCTCAATTTATTACATTATTACCAAGTCTTGTTCGATCATGTTATAGGCCTATCCATTAATAGGCGTTTGGGTTAGGGTTAACCCTTGTGGGTTGAACATATAAAACACAAGCCACATTTCTACACTGATGTTAAATTGAAGGCAGTGTGATTTTCGTGGCATTTCGCAAAAATAAAATTGAGCGGAAGTACGTAGGAGGGCAGAGCCAGGCTAATACAAAGGGCCATGAACAATGAAATTGCTTGCAGCCAACAGGAATAAAAATTAGGCAAAGAAATGTTCTGTAAGGACCCGGTTCCAAATTTCTCAAAAACCGAAGATCAATAAGGTCCGAGCTTATCGATACCGCTATCGAGGCTAGGTAGGCTAATATAATGTAACTTATGTCTCGAGAGAGAAGTTATATGTCATTTAAATTTACATTTACATTTAGCAGATGCTTTTATCCAAAGCGACTTCCAAGAGAGAGCTTTACAAAGTGCATAGGTCACTGATCATAACAACAAGATAGCCACAAAACATTGCGAGTAGCCAAAACATGAATCACACATTGTGAACAACCAATGTAAGTGCCAAAGGGAAGAACCATGAGAGCATGTAGTTAATTACAATTAAACAACATGAGCCGCTATACGTGCAAGTGTACCTGTGGAAAAAAACAAGCAACAATAATAAAAACAATATATCAAATCAATCAAAATCAAAATAAATCAAAATGGGAGTCGGACTGGTTATCTGAAGGTTGCCAGTTCGATTCCCGGCCGTGCCAAATGACGTTGTGTCCTTGGGCAAGGCACTTCACCCTACTTGCCTCGGGGGAATGTCCCTGTACTTACTGTAAGTCGCTCTGGATAAGAGCGTCTGCTAAATGACTAAATTTAAATGTAAATCACTGGTGCACAAACATACATCGATTGTCTAATAAAATTACTAAATTCAATTGAATGGCCTGCCAACCGCCTTTAAACTAAAAGAAGAAGAATTTAATTTGCTCACGCCCTACTTCGCTTAAGCGTGTGAAGCGCGTATCCATGCTATTCTCCGACATGCACTCTAACAATCACATAGACGTCCTAATATTTTGTACAGCCCTATTTCTGATACCATGGCGGCAGAAATGTAGTCGTGGCGGGCCGCCACGGCAAAATAAACATAGGAAACACTAACGTGCAAGGTCCCACCCTCTATTTGACAACCATATCCATCCATGTTGACAAAAAGCAGCTACCTTATTAGTGTAGAAGGATCACGTGTCGAACCGTGCCACCAAAATCCTATTACGCTCTGAAGAAACTAGTTCTGCATAAAACATAGACGCATTGACAATCGACTGGAATTTCAGCGCCAAACTTTTTTTTGGTAGCTTAGCAGGACTCGTTCTTTTTTATGAGCTAAAGATGTGTAGATGCCAGACTGTGGAGCGGGTTGAAACGAGAACAGGGTTCACCTTACGGCCTATCTGCGCCACTGACCATTTCACGGCGGACAGTTTTAACATGGACCAGATACAGACGGGGTTCACCAACACACGGCTTCTCTTGCAGCGCGGAACCGTACCGAGCATCGCCCCCCCTGCCGTTCATCCTCCGGTCGCACCTGGACCATCCACCGCCGCCAGCAGTTCATCACTCAGTTCTGTGTGTTTGTTATAATTGTACTAGATAACTTTTCGAGAGGTATCTCTGCTATAATTAGTGCAAACCGCTAACTTGATGTTAGGCTACTCGGTGTAGAATGATGGTATTTTGGTGAAATGGTAGCGAATGTGCTAGAAGTAGTTAGAGAGCTCAGTGTCTGCTGTCTCTGCTGTAAATGTTTACTCCTGTGTTACAGCTCAGGGGAATATTTCATTTATATGCATCTGTATGTTTCACTCATTGAACAAATACATTCTAATTCTATACTGTTTTGTTCGGCTTGACGTAGCGTTCATTATCTGGGTCGTAGGTAGCTTACTTGAGAGAGGCGGCGCCTTCCAGCGAGGGGGCCGAGCTTCAGCTCCTTCAGGCGACACGCCCCCCCAGTCTCGAACAGAGAAGACTGCTGATTTTATTACGATTTCAAAGCCTAATTTAACATACTTGTTGGTGTTTTTTTTCATTCGAGTTTGGATGGGTAGTTAATAATACATTATTCTGTGGTGTGGTGAACTTGAAACTCGTTTTTAATTCCACCTTACAGGATCTTTAAGATGAGCCTATACATTTTTCCAAAACTTACGCATTTAGCTTATCGGCAATTTTTTGCCAAGCTGTCTTTCTCTGGCAGCGGTGGAGGTGTTTGACTTAGCCATAATAATATGCTTATTGTCTTCGTCGAGACTCATTATAATAGTTTGCTTGGATGGCGAGAATAGCCTATCACCGCTCTCTCTTTCGTCTTTTTCCGCCATCATACCGTTAGAAAATCACGGTTTTGGTGATCGACCTTTCCTGCCTTTTGAAGTAGGACGTGCACGTGCAATTTCCCTGATAAGTTTAGCCTGATTGAAATTAACCACATGATTTGGATGCGGATCAGCCGTTGAGGAACCGATATTTGCTGTTCTCAATCAGCTCGCTAATGTTAACGGGCTAAAGGGACAATTGATTAACTTAGCTTCAACCTTCTAGTGATCTGAAGGTTGCCAGTTCGATTCCCGGCCGTGCAAAATGACATTGTGTCCTTGGGCAAGGCACCTCACCCTACTTGCATCGGGGAGAATCAGAATTAGAATGGGATTTATTTGCCATGAAAGTTTGCACAGACAAGGAATTTGCTTTGGCAGGAAGGTGCATACAATAAACATATACCTAAAATTTAAATATGTGGACTATCTATACTAAGGGTACATAAACTAGCAGTACTAAGTGGGATTAGAATAGAATTAAATATACAATAAAATAAAATATAAGTTGCTGTAAATTACAATATAAAAATACAAATATTACAAAAAATACAAATGTCCCTGTACTAACTGTAAGTCGCTCTGGATAAGAGCGTCTGCTAAATGACTAAATGTAACCCTTACGATGAACGGGGCCCTGTAGTGGACAATTGTAGATTTAGCCAGAGCCAGGATCCATTGTGCAAATATGTGCTCCTTTTTTCCAGCCTCCACCTGAGAGCAACACATTCCCCATGTTGTTGGAATGCTGCTTCAGCATTCCAAGTATTGTTCTTTGAATCTTTATTCAAGCATCTTCTTCTTCTATTTCTTCCAAGACACCTTTCAGCGCCTTCAAATCTTCAGCTATTAAAACCGTTCAGCTATCATAAAATTCAGCAGTTTCAGGCCATGGGTGCTATGACTTTTCAGCTTTGTACCTCTTATGCTTGAATTAATATAAATCAATATTCATAATATTATTTACATGGTTTTCCAATGGAGTTTTCTTTCAAATCCTCTCAAACTTATTAAAACTTCTTCAACTTCCAAATCCTTCTTCTTCCTCAATCTTTCAGCTGGAGCCACCATTTAAACTTGAAAATGTTGACAAAATCCTTATTTATTTTTTTTTAATTCATCTTTTTGATATCTATTCAACTTTTTTCTATATCACTGATTATGTTTCATGAGTTTTTTAAACCGTTTCTGAGATTAACATGGGTTTCTATGTAGAGAGCTAGAGTGAGGCATTGGAATGTTGCGCAAATTCAGTGACAGCAGAGTCCGAAACCGTTTTTTTTTTTAAATGGCACTTTTGCCCTCACGGCCACAATATTAACTTTTCAAGGGCGGATCTACCGGGGTGGCATGGGGTGGCAAATGCCACCCTAAAAATAGCCACCCTCCCCACACCGCCCCCGAAGTTGCTTTCATTTGAACACAAGGAAGGCGCAAACTGACCATAGAAGGCTTCAACTCAAGGAAGAAATCGTCGGCACGGACAGCAGACCACACAGGAGGAATGATGTGTTAAACAATTATCTATTAATGACTACGAATAATTACAAAAGTGCAGGGCTATACGGAGTTGCAATGTTACTTTTCCAGTTGAATTGAGGTTAATTGAGGTTAATAACATTAACTCGTGAATTCTTTGGGCAACAAAGCAACAACAGAGATGACTGTGGTAAAGTTAGTTTGAAGTTCGATATTCAACAGATATTCGGACGCCCAGTATTGTGTTATTTTAACCGTGTTTAGCACTGCTACGACCGGCCGCGTAGCCAATGCTTTTGGCTGCCTAAACAACGCGTGCGTTTGCGTTTAGGGACCGTCAACAAATTACACATTTCAAAAGTCAATAGCTTTTCAACAACATGAACTAGGAGCGTCAAAATAATGTTAAACTGTTGAAGATGTATGCATTCATGCTGCAAATCCTTTATTTTTTTCATTTTCATCTCAGATTATTTTATTCAAAATAAATCTTTAAACTTCAATAGCTTTTTGGTCATGTGACCTATAATCCTCAAATTCATTTGTGTTCACTGACTATGCATACATGTTGCACAGCCTTTAGGTTACTCATTTTGATCTCACACACATTTGCCACGGGATGCCACCCCTCAAAATCTCCTGCCACCCTCTTGCCACCCCATTAATATTTTTCTAGATCCGCCCCTGCATATGGGTATGGAAACCCACAGTTATTTACTTTTTGCGTGAGGAGCCCGAGAGTGAGACAAAGTCTGCATCAAGCCCCATAGAGACTAATGCAAATGTTGGGACAAATTCGTCAGAGAAAGCAGAAAGTAGACGTTTTTAAAACTGCCGGTAGAATCGTATTTCTGACTGCACAGACATATAAAGGACATCTCTGGTTTCGGCAGAGTCTTGGGTCTCGGAAAATATCCTTATTTTGGGGTTTGGACACATAGTTTTGCGTCTAGGTTAACTTGTTTGAGGTGTGGATTCTAGCTACATTTCTGTTATTCTCTGCCCTCAGCGCGTTAGCGATCATAGCTGCACCATCACCGTGGCAACGACAGACACGCACCACTCAGTCTCACGCAGGTGATTGGTATTAGCTGATTAGTGGAGTCACAAGACAGAGTTTGATAGTATTTCAACCTAATACAATTTACAAGCGGTGACTGCAGGTGCTGCTAATATCTATTTTACTACTATTGCTAATGGAACTGTTTTATTCTACTACGCCACTGAGTGAGTTTACTTGACCATGAGAAACCCGATTACTAGCAATTGTTGGTTTATGCCACACGATTACTCCGTTTACATGTGTAATTAGTTATGCGATTACTCAATAAGCGCGTCTACATGATTATTTTTATTAATCGTTGTATGCTCCACGGACAAAACTTGCACCATCATCATTCAGCAACAAAGTGTCGCCGTGTCTTCCTGTATCGGCCCTACTGCTGTATGTTTCATTCAATCAACACATTGAATCCTACTAAGAAAGCCGAGTAAACGCACTCAATGCACACATCTGCTACTGCTATTACTATTCCAACTATAATTTCAGCTGTTAAGACTATAATATTCTTTTTATGACTAGCTAGCCTAGGCCTACTTCTTCTGTTTAACAGTTCAGCTTTCAGCTTCTCCCGCATTGTATTTCAGCTCATAGCGTTGTTAGATGATGCAGTTCAGTTTCCACACTGCCTCTTTTGTGTGACTCACACATTTTTGACATTCATTTCAGCTTGCGGGTATTTTCTCATTTCTGTATTTTCTGCAATTTAAGAAAAACTATTTCATCTTTCAGCATTCCAACGCATTTTCAGCAGGAAATGCCTGTCTAGTTCTATTTGACATCTGTTTTACTTAAGTTATTGTTATAAATGTTGTTCAGTAATCTTGTTTACATAAAGCATGTGGCGTGGGTTGTGTGGGTGCTGCTATATGTTTAACATTTGCCAAATTCATTCATTAAGATGGTGGTTAGCTCAAGCTCACCCCAGAAATATATCGATAGTGGTATCAATAAAGACTCGGATCGTTAAGCAGTCTCGAAAAATTTACGATCCCCATCCCTATTTGGAGGTACACTTTAGAGTTGTTTTTCCACTTGAAACACAGATGGTGAGAGTGTGTGAACGTGTGGCTGTGATTGAAGTGTCTGTAATGACTTGTTAATGGTGGTGGTCTGAACATGAGACACAAGTCCTTACAGTGCTAATTTCAAATATGACTCAATTGATTAAATTGCTATGGTGTTAAAGTCCGCAGGAAGAGGAACTTATTCCTCCCCCTGAGCCTAGGGCTTCCACTTCAAGGCCAAGACAAAAACACAAGGTATAAGCAATGAACCTTGAAACACAGTAGTCAAATGGACACCTTCAACTTTCTCCAAATGAGCCTTGCAAAGGGACAATGTTCTTTATTTGTTTCAGGTTGGATGTGAGGGCCCTGTATAAAAGAACCCTGGAGCTCAATATAGTAAGTAAGTAAGTAAGACTTTATTTATATAGCACATTTCATACAAGAATTGTAGCTCAAGGTGCTTTACATAAAATCAATAAAAACAATAATACAAGTGATAAATAATTCAAACAATAATAAAAATCCCAATAAGATCTCTGTTCAAGAGAGAAAACAACTTTAAAAAGTAGGAAAACCCTTTTGAGATAAAATTACTTAAATGCTTCGGTAAAAAGGTAGGTTTTAAGCTGTCTTTTAAAAATGTCTAGAGTGTTAGCTTCCCTAATATTTATGGGTAATTTGTTCCATAGTTTTGGGGCGTAATTGACAAAGGCCGAATCACCAATCTTCTTATGACTGCTTCTGGTGACCTCTAATAGGCCTGCATTTGATGGTCGCAGTGTTCTAGCTGGTGTGTAGTTTATAAAGGAGTTAGCAATGTAGCTAGGTCCTTGTCCGTGTAGAGCTTTGTATGTGAGGAAAAGGACCTTAAAGTCAATTCTGAAGGTAACAGGGAGCCAGTGTAAAGTAGCTAGGACAGGACTAATGTGTTCTCTCCTTTTAGTTTTGGTTAATAATCTAGCTGCAGAATTTTGAATGAGCTGTAGTCTTTCAGTGGTTTTCTTGGGAAGACCAGTGAAAAGTGCGTTACAGTAGTCCAGCCGGCTGGATATAAAAGCATGAATTAACTTCTCTGCATCATTTTGGTTTATGAATGGTCGTACCTTTACTATATTCCTCAGGTGAAAGAAAGCTGTTTTGGTCACTTTATTAATGTGAGAGTTGAAATTCAAATCTGAGTCCAGGATTACGCCGAGACTCGTCACCTCTGGTTTAAGACAGGGGGTTAAGCCTCTAAGATTCTTAATAAGCATCTCTCTTTTGGATTTGGGGCCACATAGTAGGACTTCGGTTTTGTCTTCATTTAATTTAAGAAAGTTATCGTTCATCCATTTGTTTATTGCCAACAGGCAGTTTGTAATGGAATTGATGGCCGTTGCATCGTTGGGTTCAGTGGATATATATAGTTGTGTGTCATCCGCATAGCTATGGAAATCTATGTTATGTTCTCTGATTATGTCGCCGAGTGGTAACATATAAAGAGAAAAAAGTAATGGACCTAAGCAGCTTCCTTGAGCAACCCCGTAGCAGTTCTCATGTTTCTTGGACCTATGGTCACCTAAACTAACATAAAACTTCCTTCCTGTGATAGATGATTTCAGCCAGTTCAATACATTATCTGTGAACCCAATAAGCTTTTCCAGTCTATTGATTAGGATGTCATGATCAATTGTATCAAATGCTGCACTGAGATCTAACAGGATAAGGATAGAGACTTTATTTGCATCAGAGTTTAGTCTGAGGTCGCTAATTATTTTGGTGAGAGCAGTTTCAGTACTGTGATATTTCCTGAAACCTGACTGCGAGACTTCCAGGATGTTATTTTCTTCAAGAAAAGAATTTAATTGGACTAAAACTATCTTTTCCAGTACTTTACTAATAAATGGGAGGTTTGATATTGGTCTGTAATTTGCAAGTAGACTGTTATCCAATTTGGGTTTCTTTAATAGGGGCTTTACAACAGCTGTTTTGAAGGCATCTGGGAAGACACCAGTTCTAAGGGATGTGTTTATAATCTCTAGCACCGGACCTGAGACACTATCAGACACTCGCTTAAAGAATGTTGTGGGTATAGGATCAATATCTGAGGTTGTGGGGTTAGATTCGCTGACAATTTTGGAAAGTTCACTAAGTGTGATACAGGTAAATGTGCTCATGGTTATGTTGCAGAATCTACTGATGTCAGTTTCGACCCCACTATTAATAATACTCGCTCTAATCAAAGTGATTTTGTTCTTGAAGAACAAAGCAAGCTCTTCACATTTAACTGCTGAGGATGGAGGTGGGGCAGGGACAGTGTTTAGCAGCTGGTCAATGGTGGAGAAAAGAACTCTGGAATTTCTGGCATTTTCTGTAATAATGTTGGAGAAATATTCTCTCCTTGCTAGACGGATGGTTTTGTTAAAGGTGGTTAGTGTATCTTTGTAGATATTGTAGTGGATAGTGATCTTTGTTTTCCTCCATTTTCTCTCTGCTGCACGGCATTTTCTTTTCGTTTCAACATTTTTATTTCTCAGCCATGGGGAGGTTCTGCTTGTGCACTTCTTTTTGGTTTTCAGTGGTGCAACAGAGTCTAACACAGATAATAGTGCATCATTGAGGTTCTCTACCATTTCATTCAGAGAGCAATCATGGTAAGTCGGCTCATATAGAGCAAATTGTTCAGAAAATGTCATCATAGCTGTATCGTCTAAATATCTTCTATGGACTAAGAATTCTTTTTTGGTTTTTGTTAGGATAATTTCCACATAAAAAAGTATATAATGATGGTCTGAGAGGGGTAGATCAGTTATTGAAATATTATTGATATTTAGTCCAGTTGTTATCACTAGATCTAGTGTGTTTCCGTGCCGGTGTGTTGGGTCTGTTATGTGTTGAGTTAGATTGAAACTGTCAAGGAGATTTAAGAGCTCAATAGTTCTTGGGTCTGCTTTTTTATTTACTTGGAAATTTAAGTCTCCGTTCAAAACTACTTTGTCATATCTAGTGACACATAGTGATAATAGTTCAGAGAATTCTTGTATGAATATTGGCGAGTGCTTGGGTGGCCGATATATAATAACAAAAAGTATTGATTCGGTTTTGAGCTCTATAGCAAGATATTCATATGATGTGAATTCACCTAGCTCAGTGATTTTGAACAACAGTTTAGAGGAGAAAATAGCTGCGACTCCTCCACCTTTTTTTGATGTCCTTGAAACTTGGTGAAAGCTGTAATCAGGCGGACACGCTTCTATCAAAGTTGCTGTTGCCGTGTCATTGTTTAGCCAGGTTTCTGTTAGACAGATGCAGTCTAAGTTGTTTTCTTTGACCAGATCATAACTAGAAATGTTTTGTTATTTAGTGATCTAACATTTAGAAGGGCCAGTTTCATCTGTGGGGTATTAACAGATAAAACAGGGGTAGATAAATCTGTTGGAAGAATATGGATAGTTCTGTGACTTCTAACACTAGTTTCAGGTTTGTAACCATGCATTTTACCATGCCATTTTCTGTTTGTGATGATGACCGGTATGTCCAATGAAATAGCATGGTGGCTGTCCTAGCGTAGCTTTTCTTTGGGAAAGTCTCTGTCACTGAGCTGTTCCATCACAAGGGAATTCATCCGGGGGGTGCAGATCTGTGCAGGGCCCATGTCCTTGCAGGAGGCTGTTTGAATGTTCTGTTCTGTTCCATGGGAGGTTGTTTGGGATGTGTCAGTCAGCTTAGACACAACAGGGATAGGGAAAGCTTGATTTGTGGTCAGGAGCACGTGATTGATGTTTGCTGTTAGTAGTCGAGGTCCTCTACGGTTTGGGTGGAGTCCGTCAGCTTGAAAACGGTCTGCACAGTTCCAGAACACATTGAAGTTATCGATAAATCTCAGTTTGTGTGTCAGACAGACAGATGCCAACCATGTGTTGAAAGATAGTAGTCGACTGAAGGCTTCTTTTCCTCTGCGAAAGCATGCAATCAGTCCACTGATGAATACATCTTGATATCTGTTAAGTGTGTTCAGTAGCTGGGTGAAATGTTTTTTAAGTATCTCAGTGCCAGTTTTCTTGTGTAGGATATCAAACGAGCCAGTGTGGATGATAATCTTAGGGTTGTTTGGTTTATTGTTGAGGATTGTTTGTACCTCTGAGGACAGTTCCTCAACAGATGTGTTGCTAAGACAAATATTTTCTGTCTTTGCCAGTTTAACATGTGCTGTCATGGCATCTCCAATCAAGATAGTGGCCATATGTGGTGTTGTGTTTGCATTTCTAACGTTTGCCTTATTAGTAGCTGCGGGGCCAGTTCTTATCTTATTTGGGTTAGCAATGATAGGACCTTGTGCTAGACCAAGGTTAGACACTGCGTCAGTGCTAGCAGTAGATTCTATAGTGCTAGCAGTGTTAGCTCCTCTAAGTGTTGATGGGCTGTGGGTAGTCTTAGCATACCTTGATAATCCTGTGATATTGTTGTCTGATTAGGCTTGATAGGGGGTCGAACAGCGCCCCGAGTGGTCCGAGAGGGGCTTGGAGTGAAATGGGGGACTCCCGGTCGCAGCAGACGATGATGTGTTGGATTTGCATGTGTGTAGTAGCTACCATCATGGTGTGTCGGCGATCTGGGCCCTTCATGTTTGTTAGCTGCGTGGCTAGCACTCCTGTGCCTCTTCGCCTTGGATTCCACACACAAGGGAGAGAAAGTTCCCAGTGGTTCAAAACTGTTTCTGAGTGTGACAGGAGGAGAGGTGATGCGGGAAGAGTTTCTGCCTCGCTTTTTTTGCTGTTTATCCTTGGTGACAGTCCCATCTCTGATGAAGGTAGAAGCGGCGCTAGGCCTCTTTGGTTTAGCGCCGAGAGCAGGCCATGACTCATCCGGTCCAACGGCCGGTGGAGAGAAAGCTGGTTCCAAGGGTGGCTCATTGGCAGGTAGCTTAGCCTCCGGGCTAGGTAGCATGGAATCTATGAAGTCTTCGGTCTCTCTGATATCTAAGAGGGTTCTGACTCTTAGCTCCAGTTCCATATAGAGTATAAGAGGCTCGATATAGATGTCAAGTTCTATCTTCGACATTGCTGGTCCACTTGGCAAGACCCAGGAAGAGACAGAGAGACGTGAGGCTCAACTCGGCTTAGTGCTTTTTATTGGACTTTTACTCCAGCAGAATAAGCAGGTTGAAAACCTTAAAGAAAGAAACATATTCTAAGCATTCCAAATAATAATTACTAGGGATGGGACGTACGGCACTGACGCATCGATGCTTGTGTCGCAAAACCAATACGCACAGTTTCGAAAAAGTGTTTTGGAGCTTGTATCAAATTACGAAACCACGTGATAGATGACGTTCAATGCTTCAAACGTCACAAACTGGTTCGAAGTTTTGCCGCTCTTCTGAACCAGAGCCATAGAGGGAACGAAGCCACCGCTTCTTGTTAAAGACAAATCTCACATTGCCAGAGAAGCAGCACCAGGCATCGCTCGAGTTTCTTCCATCAGTCATTATTATTTAGCCAAATCCGTATTGTAATAATTATAAATCCGTGCACTTGAGTGTTGTGTTATTTTATTGAAATGAAACGTAACATGATAGGACTAGGTAGGTCTATACAGTGCCCAGAAAACAAATGTTGATAATTCGTTAACAGTAATAATAATTTGTATAAAATAAAGTCCCCCCAGTTCACAATAGGCCTATCACAAATGTTAAGAATAAGAAAAAATCTGTGTAATCTAGTTTAATTGATATAAAAAACGTATCGTATAAAGTCCGTCCACCCGGATCGACAAATAACGGCTTTTTCGGTGGTGTAGCTGGTTAAAGCGTTGTACGACAACGTAGTAATAATGCGAGTCTAGATACCCGAGTTCACGCCCCAGTGCAGGGAACCTCGGAATATATACTTTTGTGTGCCACTTACTCCGTATGAATAGGTTGGGGCCTGACAGTTAGTACAATTTTTTCCAAAACTCGTTGACCTCTGCCAGAATAGCCTGGAGCCTTTTGTAGGTGTAGCCTTCATAGTTAAAGGTTGCAGGATCACCGTTTGGGCTGGCTCGTCCAAGCAAGAGACAGTTTGGGCTCACATAGCGGACACAGTCCTCTCTGCTTTGTATCCGGGGGACTATTGGTCTTCCATTAACCAAGTTTGCTGCCATGAACAGAAATATTTGGAACTCACTCCAGGTGAAGATGCCATCACCAGCCAGGTTGTTCAGGGCCCTTTTAACCAGACGAACCGCTGCCTCAGCCACCCCATTTCTGTGTGGAGTCTGCTGGGTGGATTATCCATGACCATTCTGTTCCGTTCTTGGTTGCTTTGTTCTCCAGTTCTGACTTGTTCAGCTTGCTGAGGTACCTGTATAACTCGTCGAATGCAGGCTTGGCTCCCACAAAGTTTGACCCAGGATCAGACCACTGCTTTTTGGGATGTCCTGAGTGAGGTGAACCTGTGGTAGGCTAGTAGGAAACCTTCAGAGGACTGGTCGCTGACCAGGTCAGTGTGAATCGCCCTTGATGCCATGCAGCAGAAAACAATGGCCCACACTTTGAGTTTAACTCTCTTCCTCACCTCATCCTTCACTAAGTACGGTCCAAACAAGTCTACAGTACTGTATTCGTATGGATTGGCAGGAGTTACTCTTTCAGGGGGCAAATCGCTCATGATCTGCTGGCATTGCGTTTCCTGCAGGTAACACAGCTGTCAACAGCGCGTTTCGGCCCTTAATCACCCACGCCTTTTCCCTCATCCTGAGAAGGGTTCGCATTGTGGGCCTCTCTGGCAAGCAAGGTGGAAATCCAGGGTTCAAAAGGCAGCAGTGGTACAGCAGCTTGTCCTTCAGTAAACATTTGGAACCTGCCTCCACATACCAACAGGCCTTTGCTGTCCCGATAGACAACGAGTCGATCTAGGGATGTGTCTGTAAACGTTGCACCTTCTTGAGCCACCAGAAAAAGGTATTTGAGGGCATCCTGATGCTCAACAGCTGTAAGCACAGGTAAGCATTTTGCATCTCTTCCTTCTTCATCCAGTTCGTAGAGCCCGCCAGGTCCATGCAACAACATCCACAAGCTTTTGTAAACTGCTGAACCTCTCCACAGTGACAAGTTTGTCAACCCAGCCAGCTGGAGCTCTTCTTCTCTGTTTACTTACAGGGTATTTTTCTTTGCCGTCTTGGTCAACTGTCTGTGGTGTTTGTTTGTCCTTGTATCGTTCCGTCTTGCTTCTGGTGATAGCAGCTGCAAAGGATTTTCTTTGGAGTCGGTCTACATTTTCTTTGGCCTGGGCTGTGACTTCCCCAGGTGATCTTATAGGCCATTCATCCACTGGCAGTTTCAGGAAATCTGGTCCCTCTTGCCATATAGATCCTTCATTCAGGTCTTCGGTTGTACTGCCTCTGGTGATTATGTCGGCAATGTTTAGGTCGCCAGGATTCCACCACCAATCTGTGACTGGTGCAGTCTTTTGGATTTCACCAACACGGTTCGCAAAGAATGTTTGGTACCCATAGCTTTCTCTTTGGATGGCTCCCAACACAGTTTGACTGTCAAACAGATGCACCCAGTGCTCTACTTGCATCCTTGAATGCCTCTCAAAGTACTTACGGAGGCGGGTGGCAAAGACTGCTCCACAGATCTCAGCTTTTACAGCTTCACCTTTCTGATCCAGTGGGGTTAGTTTCACTTTTGCTTCAACAAAGCGTATCTCAGCTCCATGTGCAGTGTCCCATCTCAGGTACATTACAGCGCCATATGTCTTATCGCTTCCGTCAGAGAAGGTGATCACCCAGGGCTTGCCTGTCCGGTCAGCCGGTGTGAGACTCCTCTGGAACTTGATCTGGCTTAACTCTGAGTATTCCTCAAAGATCTTAATGGCTTCCTCTCTGAGGCCTTCAGAGTGGCATGTCCCAGGTTTGACTCGTCATCTTTCCACCACCAGTTTCTTGGAAGGCCTACCTTACAAGGATGGCACCTTTCTGTTTCAGAGGTGTCATCAGGCGGATGGGGTCATAGAGTCCAGCTACTTGGCTTAATAACTCTCTCCTGCTTAGTGGATTAGGCGTCCCAGGCCTTACCTCTTCTTTGCAGAGATTATTCCGAAGTCTCATTTTCTTTCTCTTCTTGGAGAAGTTGACCGAGGCAAGCACGTACAGCTGGTCCTCTTCCGTCATATACCCAACTCCATGGGCTCTATTTTCCTCGTCCCTCATCTGGTTCGGAAGAATGACGGTTTTGCTTTGTGACTCCCTTTGAAGGGTTGTGTCCTTCGACTTGATGTCACCAGACTCCTTTTGCCTCCCACTTTGGCCAGACCACAACCAAGGTCTGAGAAAGAAACCTCCTGTCCCCCTCCTGTCCCCTTGATCCTATCCCCTCACCTCTCTTTCAAACCATCTCCCCCTCCATCATAACTTTTCTTCTCCATGTCTTAAACTCCTCTCTTACCTCTGGCACCTTCCCCTCTGCCTTCAAACAGGCTAGAGTTACCCCTCTACTCAAAAAACCCTCCCTTAACCCTGCCGTCCTCCAGAACTACAGACCGGTATCACTGTTACCCTTCTTTTCAAAAACAATTGAACTGTAGAGAATTGTATCTAACCAACTGTCTAACTTTCTCTCTCAGAACAACCTGCTTGACCCCAACCAATCGGGCTTCAAGACTGGCCACTCCACAGAGACTGCCCTCCTTTCAGTCACCACTGCCCTCCAGTCTGCCAGAGCGGCTTCCAGGTCATCCGTCATCATTCTGCTGGACCTTTCTGCAGCGTTTGATACGGTTAACCACCAGATCCTGCTCGCCAGACTTTCTGAGATGGGCATCACTGGCACTGCACTCCAGTGGATCTCATCCTACCTGTCGGGAAGATCCTACCAGGTTTCCTGGGGAGGCAAACTGTCAGGACCTCGCCAGCTCTCCACTGGCGTCCCACAGGGCTCCGTCCTTGGACCCCTCCTCTTCTCTCTGTACACCACCTCACTTGGACCAATCATCACCTCCCATGGCTTCTCCTACCACTGCTACGCTGACGACACGCAGCTGTACCTGTCGTTCCCCCCGACCGATCCGGGAATCTCAGCTAGGATTGAGGCCTGCCTCACAGACATCTCCGCCTGGATGACCGAGCACCACCTCCAGCTGAACCTCGCCAAAACAGAACTTCTCATCATCCCGGCTAAACCCTCCATCTCCCACGATCTCTCCATCACCCTGGGATCTGCGACGGTGACCCCTTCATCCTCTGCCAGGAACCTTGGGGTTACCATGGACGACGAGCTCTCCCTCACGGCCCACATTGCTGCGGTCTCCCGGTCGTGTAGATTCACCCTCTACAACATCTGACTGTCTCTCCACCTTCAAGAAAAGGCTCAAGACGCACTTGTTCCGGGAGTACAACGGTACTTAGGAATGGTTCGCTTGACCCGATGTTAGTTTCCTCAAGGATCACAATGACTCTTGCTTAGAGACTTGTTGCTCTTGTGGTTAGTGGTAACTGTTTTAAATTTTTGTTCTCGCTGTGATATATTGTTTTTATTACTGTTGCTTGCTTTTTTCCACAGGTACACTTGCACTTATAGAGGTTCATGTTGTTTAATTGTAACTTGTTTAACTACATGCTCTTATGGTTCTTCCCTTTGGCACTTTCTTTGGTTGTTCACAATGTGTGCTTCATGTTTTGGCTACTCGCGATGTTTTTTGGCTATCTTGTTGTTATGATCAGTGACATATGCACTTTGTAAAGCTCTCTCTTGGAAGTCGCTTTGGATAAAAGCGTCTGCTAAATGAATAAATGTAAATGTAAACCTCCCGCGTTAAGTATTCCCTCAACTCCTTGAGTTACTTTATTTGGTATTTGGTTTAGTCTTCTTCTAGGATTCTGCGATCTTCTTGAAGATGAGAAAAGGTAGGTAGCCTAGCTGTCGCTCTCATGGTCAGTTGAGCAATGCACCCTGCTGGTCTGTCACCCATGTTTACTCTGGTGATGGCGTATTCTTCAATGTCATCCTCAGAATGGTCTCTCCAGAGAAACCTATGCAGATGCATTTCGCGATCCTCCAGCCAGACAGAGTTGTACATTTTTCTGATGTCTCCTAAGGCAGCATGCACACCTTGCCTGAATCTCAGCAGGACGGCTCTGATGGGATTGAGAACATCTGGTCCTTTCAGAAGAATGTTGTTCATATTCAGCCCTTTGAATTTCTGACTTCTGTTCCACACCAAGCGAACTGGAGTCGTTACACAGTGAGGATTCGGGGCAACCAGGTGGCTTATGTACCAAACAGGGACTTTCCAATCTCTCCTCATCTCAGCTGTGAGTTTGATGGCTGCACGTCGTTCCACCAACTCATGGACTTGGGCAGTGTATGCTGTCTTCCACTCAGGCTCTCACTCCAGCTGTCTTTCTGTCCTCAAGAATGTGGCTTTGACTGCAATTCTGTTATCTGGGAGTGTAGCAGGATCTTGTGTCCATTAATACTTCGAATCCCAATGTGGTGAGTTTACATGACCATCTTCCTTCACATAGGTAAGTCCTTCTTTTATTATTTTGAGTTCCTTCTCCTCTGCCAGGGTCATTTCTTTGCTTCCAGGCTGACAGGTGCCACATCGACATCCTCCGCATCTTGGTTCGCAGGAAGCACCAATGCTCTCCCATCTCCACCATTCAAGAAAGTCAAGGGCCTTGGCAACTGTTAGCATCGTGCTGCCTGGCTTGTGTCGCAGAGTTTGCTTGAGCTCTGTGTGCTTGATCTGCTCATACTTGACTGCTGCCGTTCGCATGGATCGAGCCAAATGAGTTCTGGACTGGTGTGTTGCCATTTCAATGTGCTCAAACTGATCTGGGTGAGCTCCACCTACTGTGTTCCCAAAAGGGCTTTCCCACAAGACAAAATCCCCAGTTACTCTCACTCTTTGGGGAGTGTGAAGGGAACATTTTGGTGGCACTGTGTAGATCTGAATAGTCAAGAGATGGCGGTTTCAATACAATTTATTTAGCTTGTACAATAACATATGATTAAACAAAGTACTTTGTGATCAGTCATTACGAAGGACGTGCTAGCTACAGATCGTTCGCAAGAGTGATGAAGAACAACCATAAGCTTGTGCTTTATATACACTTAGAACAGATGTCCTAATAAATGCAATGCAGTGGTCTCTGTAATTGGCTAGCTCTAGTCAGTAACAATAAAACAATATAACCCCCCAGGCCAAATGTTCCAAGTACCTTGATGTAGCAAATACCTCTAAGTCAGGAGCTAATTAATAAAACAAACAGGATGTCTGACTTGGCCATCTGATGCTCAAAAAGGTCAGGACAGCTGGATCATTTGATCCATCTATGACTGATCCTTAGGTCACGGGAACTCAAGGGTCCCCCCAACCCCCAGACCTCTGGCTCTTAAGTTAGGTATCATAAAACAACATCATAAATACCTTAAGACCAACTGCTACATCCATTCTACAGAGCTTGCATCCTACAAAGCCCCAGTTCATTACATTATCTATCTATATAAAACACATACATTGTAACTATATTCTAAAATTCCAACACAGGAGCAAGTCTTCCCTTGCGGTGACTTATCAGTAGCTCGACTTCTGATGGTCTTTTCAGTTCCTCTAGTCTGGCTTCTGGGAAGAATGTGTGAAGCTTTGATGGTTCAACTTCTTTTTGAACTTTGGCGATTGTGTCCAGTCCATAACAAATCAGTTCATGTGCCTTCACCTTACCAGTGGCCGTTTTAATACGCACTGGGAGGAGGTATCTTTTTGTTCCAATGCTCATGGTCATCCCCCCGATGCCATACAGGACCAAGGTTACTTTCTCACTGCGCAGCCCAAGACAGTCAGCAGCCTGGTGGGTAATATAGTTGGTATCGGACACCAGGTCTATACGAGTCCCAATCTTCTGACCTGTGTTGGCTGTTACCTCTATCAGCATTAGAATGACTGGTAGCTCAGAAAGTCCATGCTTTTCCAGCAAGTGAGAGTTAGCATCAGTCGATCTGCTCGTTCGCATGTTCCCATAGGTGAAGGCCTTTTTGCACCTCTCTGCCATCTCAGGAGATAATTCAGACATAAACCCCTCCTGCTCAGCGGTCAGATAACCCCTACTCACACTGCTCCTCGGATAAACATCACTTTTCTTGGTAGAACAGAGGAGGTAGTGATGATCAGCAGAACCTCCCCTTCTGCACTCCTTGTTCCTGCAGAGGTATGCATCTCTGCAGTCTCCGGGCTCTGAATGCCAGCCAAGGCATCTTTTACATGCGCCAAGCCTTTTCAATGTGGCCATCTTCTCAGGGACACGTACCCCCAAGGTCCTTCTTCGTGGCCTTGGTGGAGGCAAACCTCTTCTCTGGCCTTTTTGCAGGGTAACTGGTCATTTTGTTCGGTACTTTGAGTTGCTCCAGCCTCTCCAGAAGGCCTTCCTGCTTCTTCAAAAAGGTGAGCAGCTTGTCAAAATGGTTGTCAGTAGTCACATTGTTGGCAGCTTCTAGCATATACGTGAGCCATTCCCTTTTCACGAAGTCCAGAAGCTTACTTTCTATTGTCTTTATGACGAGTGGATTCTTAATTGCACCAGTGTTCGCCAACTCTGTAAGGTCTGCGAGAGCCTTTTCGACAGCCTGGATCAAATCAATGACCTTCCTTGGCTCATTCCCTCTAACAGGTGGTATTTTGTCAAGGTCTTCCAGGATCTCAATGGCTATGAAAGTCTTATTGCCATACCTGTTCTCGAGTATTCTAAATATTTCCTCTGCAGAGGGGTATGTTGACAGTGTTAGACCTTTTAAAATCTCGCTCTCAATGCTGTCCAGGAGTTTAATCTTTTTTACCTCACTTGATCCAGTAGGTTTGCCTTGTCTCTGCAAACTCTCCCAGTCCTTCCTCCATCTGTGGAATTCCCTCCTGTTACCATTAAAGATCCTGTAAAGTAAATTCCATGTTTTGCTTCTAAGTACATTATATACGTGTGAAATTAGTTCCTGAAAGCATGTGCAAAGCGCAAAAACTTTGTCACACTGAAATGTGGAGTTAAACCGAAGAAGTTTGTCTTCCGTTTTAAGATCAGGTTTTAATGGGCGGAGCCAAAAAATGCCCTATCTACGTCATTTCGCCCTATCTACGTCAGATCACTGAATGGCTCCTCCTGCTGTACTGTTATTGTAGCCTACATCAGCTAGCTAGCTAGCTTCAGGATGTCTCCCACCACCCGCAACTGCATCTTCCCTGGATGCAATAACTCCAGCTGCGCTGCAACGCCATTTAAGTTCCCTATTGATAATGTAAGGAAAAATAGGTGGATAGATTTTGTGAAGAGCCTCGCTCATGGAAAGCTTCGGATAAACTCCAACAGCCGCCTCTGCACTGACCATTTCATGGCGGACAGTTTTAACATGGTCCAGAGACAGACGGGGTTCACCAACACACGGCTTCTCTTGCAGCGCTGAACCGTACCGAGCATCGCCCCTCCGGCCGTTCATTCTTCGGTCGCACCTGGACCATACACCGCCACCAGCAGTTCATCACTCAGTTCTGTGTGCTTGTTATAATTATACTAGATAACTTTTCCAGAGGTATCTCTGCTATGAGTTAGTGCAAACCGCTAAATTGATATTAGGCTATACTCGGTGTAGAATGATGGTATTTTGGTGAAATGGTAGCTAATGTGTTAGCTAAGCCTAGTTGGAGAGCTCACTGTCTGCTGTCTCTGGTGTCCATTTTTACTGTTACAGCTCAGGGGAACATTTCATTTATATGCATCTGTATGTTTCACTCATTGAACAAATCAATTCTAATTCTATACGGTTTTGTTCGGCTTGACATAGCGTCCATTATCTGGGTCGGAGATAGGCACTAGGCAGCGAGGGGCTGCTCCTTCAGGCGACACGCCCCCCCAGTCTCAAGCAGAGAAGACTGCTGATTTTTTCACGATTTCAAAGCCTAATTTAACATACTTGTCGGTGTTATTTTTACATTCGAATTTGGATGGGTAGTTAATAACACATTATTCTGTGTTGTGGCGAACTTAAAACTCGTTTTCCAGGTCCACTTTACAGGATCTTTAACCCTCGTGCTGCCTTCGGGTCACATGACCCAAAGGTTCATAACGAACCATCGTTGTGTTTACCCAATTTTACCCAATACAAAAACAAATACAAATAATTTTCTTTTAACCATTCCAATGTGGGGGGTCTGAGACAGCCCGACAGTTAAAAGAAAATGCTTCACTTTGTTTTTGTATGAGGTAAATTTGTCGCAATACGACGGTGGGTCACAATGACTGATGGGTCAGAATGACCCGAAGATAACACGGGTTAAACGTAGGGAGTGAGGTGGGTCTCATCCTCACAAGGGGATTAAATGGTCCAGGAGTCAGAGGTGCCCCATTCCTCCTGGTTTCTGCAGTCTCCTCTGCTCGCGGTGCAGTGACGAAGACAGCCTTTCTCAGTTCAAGTTTACTTTTCATTCTTTTTGTGTTTTGAATCCTGACATTAAGCTCCCTCCTCTCCTCTTCTGGCATCCAGCGCTCCGAAGACAACATTGTGTCTATGACTTCTTTAAGCCTTTTATCCAGAAGAGTCATGCGGACATCATAGCCTTCAACGTTGGTGCTCAACACAGGTAAGTCACTCGCAACTTGCCCAATGGCCTCAGCCTCCTCGATTGCTGCATCAACTTCCTGCCTGCCATACCTTAACCCTCGTGCTGCCTTCGGGTCACATGACCCAAAGGTTCATAACGAACCATTGTTGTGTTTACCCAATTTTACCCAATACAAAAACAAATAAAAATAATTTTCTTTTAACCATTCCAATGTGGGGGGTCTGAGACAGCCCGACAGTTAAAAGAAAATGCTTCACTTTGTTTTTGTATGAGGTAAATTTGTCGCAATACGACGGTGGGTCACAATGACTGATGGGTCAGAATGACCCGAAGATAACACAAGGGTTAACCACAAGTGATCCCGTACAGCCTCTCTTGCAAGTTTGAGTTTCTCCTCAGCCTCTCTGGCTGTTTTTTCAATCTCCTCTTGCTGTTTGAGATCTTGTGCCTCCTCCTCTTTTGTTGTTTCTGACAGCAGTCCTGCCAAATAATCATCATTGGTATCACATGGGCCTTTGAAACATTCAGACAGTTTGTTGAATCCGTCTTTTAAGTCTCATTGGACCATGTCTCTGTGTTTTCCATGAGCATGTTGTACTGTCGTGTGAAGAGGCGATTGTTCGCCCCTTTTTGAGCTGTTTAATGGTCTTTTCTTCAGCCATTTGTTGACCTTGCGCCCGCGCACTTGGATTTCTGAAAGCCGTTTATCTTTCCTTGTCCTGTTATTGTGGAGCACGTTTGGTTTTCAACTGTCAAGTTCTATCTTCGACAATGCTGGTCCACTTGGCAAGACCCAGGAAGAGACACAGAGAGACGCGAGGCTCAACTCGGCTTAGTGCTTTTTATTGGACTTTTACTCCAGCAGAATAAGCAGGTTGAAAACCTTAAAGAAAGAAACAGATTCTAAGCATTCAAAATAATAATTACAACTAAACCGTTCTACAACACAAATACAGGCTTGCAACTAAAATACAGGCAACTGAATACATGGTTCCAGCTAAGCTACTCACCAGTGGCATCTCAGTGGTCTTCCATGCATTGTCTGTGCATGGGAGCTACGCACCCATGCTACGCAAGATGATGTCATCTTGGATGTGTCATTTGATCTCGGATGTAATAAGCGACGTAAGGAGAACGAGCCCCTGGTTTCTTGAGCCATACGAAAACATATATAGCACCCAGCTACGGCAGCGCAATTAGCCCAAAAACAATTCCCTTAAAGATACAGGTGCCAATTACATCAATAAAATATCAATGAAGGTAAATAGCAATTATCAAATAAGAACCCAACACTAAATACAAATAAATCAACAATCATGGATTTAATTGCATTATATATTAAAATATTAAATAGGCATATACCTACATTACCGGCTTGTAATTGTTCTAATAATGCAGCAACTTAGAACAATTACCACTTTTCTGAAAACTTTCAAAGAATATCAAGAACAGACAATTCACATATCTAAACATTCAATGTTTAAGCACATGAAAGGAGTGCCTTTGATAGGCATACTAAATTAATGTCCTTCAGTCAAATTTACAAACAAAGGAAATGAAGTCCACTGGCAATCCATCTTCAAACGAAGCCTGAAAAAAGAAAGAAAGAGAAAGATAGAAAAAAGAGGAAATAGCCAGATAGAAAGAGCCAGAGGTTGCTAGCACATGGCTCATCGTGGGGGCTCAGTCTTTACCACTGGCCCGGTCGGACCCCAAAAGCAGACAGATATTTGTGATGGGTCTGTCCAAAACATTGGTCTTTGTCTATATCCGTACTCTGCGAACAAGACCTTTCTTGTCTGGAACTGTCTCAACGATCTTTCCCATAATCCATGAATTCCTTGGTGCACAGTAATCTACGCTGGCGCTCCTGGAGTTGAGGTAAGTATTCTTTTATCCATCTTTTCCAGAATTGATTGAACATATATTGCACCTGCTTCCATTTACGCCGTGTGTAGAGGTCATCCTGGTTGAACAATCCTGGAGGTAAGGTTGGCTTT
Organism: Osmerus mordax; assembly: GCF_038355195.1. Taxonomy (NCBI): domain Eukaryota; kingdom Metazoa; phylum Chordata; class Actinopteri; order Osmeriformes; family Osmeridae; genus Osmerus; species Osmerus mordax. The sequence continues at coordinate 4,433,010 of NC_090068.1, forward strand.
GTTTTCAGTAACAGGAGATGATTTGGCGTCAACGCCTCCAAATCATTCAGATCACTTGATGCTTTTGTGATAGGTCGGCTGTTGATGATCGACTCTGCCTCGCAAAAGACTGTATGAAGGCCTTCTTCTTAAAGGACTTGCTCTCTCACAGTGGAGTTCAGCACTTTCCTTATGGATCTTATGAGCCGTTCCCACGCTCCACAACCTGAGCTAAATCAGAGAATTTTTTAAGAAAATACACACTGCTGGGTGTTAGATTTGTAGCACAGTCCACAGACAAAGCACAGTACCATCTCACACCTTCTCCTACCCCCGACAAGGAGAGGGTCTTCCCCCTTTGTCCTTTTCCCAGAGCAGAAGCTTCAAAGCTTCTGGCCCAGCATGGGGTCAGAAACAGAGGCCACACGGCTCACAGTATCAGACAAAGGATTTATAAGGAAGAACTTTCTTATGTGGATTTACAAACATATTCTCAAGGACTACATGGCTCATGGACACTATTTCAATGACAGTAGTTGATGTGTTATAATGTGTGTTTTTTTCTCATTTACTTAGAACATTGTTTAATTGAGGTTTGATTATAACTTCCCTTCAAGGATAGTTAAGTCAGCCAATCTTGATATCAAAATGATTGTACCATACTAACAAAACCATTTATGAATGTTGTATTGTTATATTCTGAAGTTTAAGCATTCCATGGACAGTTTGAAATAACAGAACTCAAAAGGTACAGATACTTCACACCTAGGCAGATCTCAGGACGACGCCCAGGTGGGGGGGAACTGACCAATGAAAGAGGTCACCTTCACGGGGACCCCCCCTTGTTCTTTGGAGTATAAAACCCCCAAACGTACAATCACCCTCGCTTGTTCGTAGGATTAAACCGAGGTCAACCGGTCACTCTCTAACCTATTCCTCTCAATCGGCACATTCACTGAGCGCCCGGAACTTTGACGAGAGATTCCGCTTTCTATTCGTTGGACATAACGAACCTTTGACTCTTTCTTCAAACCGACAAAAGTAACTACGATTTGCAATATTTCTTACTTGTGATATATTGGCATGTTGTGATTAAATTGTTGATGTTTGTTTGTATTTTACAATTTAGCTAACTTAACCCTTGCTAAGTCAGTTACCCTTGCTCGTCCATTGTTACCCCAAAGGCCTACCTGTCCCTCTCTACCCCTCTCTCTCTCTCCCTCCCCCCTTCACACAGCCAGTGTTGCTCGCCCTCATTTGCATACAGCCACTGTACTACTCTGACTAACCCATAACTTACCTGGTATTTGTTCATTATAATTACATTCTCCTGAATAAATCATTGTGTATAATCCTCACGTATCACTCCCGTTATCTGATCTGCTCTACTTTCATAGAATTCACTACTTAAGATTTGATTGATTATTACGAAGGCTATTATTTCAATATTATTCAATAAGGTTTCCTCTATCCCTTTAACAATAAGAGGTGGTGCCCCCAAGAACTACATGCTTTATTATTAAATTAAGTATTGCTAATCTTAAACGAGCAAACCCCGCTACAGATTTTTTCACTTTCACTTTTTTGTTCTAAAAAGCCTTTTAAAATGTCAATGACATCATACAATCAGCATTCATTAGTAGGACCCAATTTGTTGTTGCCAAAACTATTCCCAGCTGGCACTAAAGTGCTTCATTTGCTAGCGTGTTATGGGCATCAATGATTCACCCTGTAAGAAATCGAAAGGAAGTAAGTACTCGTTCATTCAAATTTCGACCTAAAATCCATGTTGAACTTGCAAAAACTACAATCAAATCTGAGATTTCTAAACGACAATCAGGCGAAAGAGATAAATGTAGCCGTCTAGCTCCACAGACTCCCATTCATTTTGCACTCTTCCGCGATCACCCCCAGTGAAACTCTGGTGGAACTGCAACCAAATTCGGTACAATGGGGCTTAAAGATAGCCTGGTCCTAACCAGACTCTCATGCATTTCATTTGTACAGAGAGTCTTTTCCATTGAAAAGCGTTAACTTCCTTGAAGGCGGGTACTCTGTTGAAGTTTTAATCTGCCCAGAGCCACTCTGGATCTGCCATAACCAATCGCTAGCATTCGCCTTAGCCAACTCCTTCACGACTAACGGAGCAAGCTGGAACCTAGCTGGAATTTGATCCAGCTAGATTGTTCTTGCTCCGGCTTTAACTTCTGGATATTCGGCAGCGTTGCTACAACGGACCGAATGTCCGAATGTCTTCGCTCGCATCTTTCTCTGCCGCCATTACGGAACTACAACACAAACTAGCCACTCCCTCTGTTCGCTGATTGGACAGGTAGAAAATTAACCAGAGACATCTGACTTACGTACCTCAAACCCAGACCTAGTACAGAAGCAAAATCAAAATTGAGCGGAAGTACGAAGGAGGGCAAATTAGTTCCTGAAAGCATGTGCAAAGCACAAAAACGTTGTCGCACTGAAATGTGGAGTTAGACCGTTGAACAGTTTCTGTAGCGTATTCAGCTCAGGCTTTGTATAGGCGGAGCCAAAACCCGACCGATCTACGTCACAGCGACCTATCTACGTCAGATCACAGACGGTTGCATTCTGTTACTCAGCTGGTACGATGCAAAGACAAAGTAATTAATACATAAAACATTAAGAGACTGCAGGTAGGTCTGTTCTGATATCTGTAATTGATTTAGCTAGTGTTGATGTTGTTGCTAAATTCAATAAATGGGGGGGGGGGGGGGGGGGGTGCTGGTCGTGTATTGCATGCCGCACTGCCTGATCAAAATGACAGTTCTCGCTACAGTCAGAGCTCGTACAAGAAGGTGGAACTTAAGGGAGATACCCTTTCCAAAACTTGTAAGGGCGTTATAGTTTGTAAAAGACCCAGAGAAACAAACATTTCCGACGAGGCAAAATCCCGGACAATTTTGGAATCCCTGTCGAATGCATTTTTTAGGTCTCGAAAAGAGGACATGTCCGGGTAAAAGAGGACGTCTGTCACCGTAGGGAGTGGACAGGCTCTCCGTAGACGGGCTCTGGCTGAATGAGCACAAGGAGAAAGGGCTTGATCATTTACAGTTGTCTGCCCTGCTGTAGCCAGTTTTACAAATGGTTGCACACATACATGACGAGTTTATTTCGTTATTTTATAGCAGATTTAACAATTTTGTAATGAATGTTATTATGTTCATGGCATGACAAACGTAATTATAGCCTAATATAATTAGTGATATTGTGGCATGTTAAGGCATCATTATAGATTGTTGACATGTTCTTCTGGAGCAAAGACGAAGATTAATAAATCATGTCTGATAAGCACAACATTGTTATGGTGCTCTTGTACCATTTGTATTTTTTGTAATATTTGTATTTTTATATTGTAAATTACTGCAAATTATATTTTATATTTTATTGTATAGTTTATTTTAATCTAATTCCACTTAATATTGCTAGTTATGTACCCTTAGTATAGTTAGTCCTCATATTTAAATTTTAGATTCCTATATGTTTAATGTTTGCACCTTCCTGCCAAAGCAAATTCCTTGTCTGTGCAAACTTTCATGGCGAATAAAACCCATTCTGATTCTGATTCTGCAACGTTATGTCAATTAACACCACAATGATCATTAACAATAACTGTAAGATAGTAATAGTAAAGCAACACTCATCATCATTATAATCGTAACATATGCCTATTTAATTAAGCTTTCTTTGCCGAGCTAGAACAACAAAGGAGCCAGATTGTCCCGATCCAGCGCTCCTCTTCCCCTGAGTACTGAGGCTTTCAAATCTGGACCCCAAATTCCCCCCGTTTACTGTCTAGTTGGTTTGTTCCATTCTGTTTCTGCCTATCTGTTGTGCACACCCACATCTTGGATAGAGTTGAGAGTTGGCCACTTATCCCTACACACCTGTGTCTGGTTACCCATCAAGCTGGTCTGTATATATACCCCTGATTCTCTTGTGTTCCTTGCAAAGTCTTGTGTAGTTTACCGTCACATTCTGAACGTTGATCTGATTTCCTGTTTGGCCTCTTGTTGACAATCCTTGTTTGTTCCAGACCTCGTTCCCTCCTGTCTGATCCTTGTCGGTACCTTCGCTTCTCTACCTGCTCCTGGATTTTGACCTCCTGCCTGAATACTGGATACGACTAGCCTACTCCCTTGCCATAGTGAGCCGCCGGCACACTATGGCAAGCCGTTTTAACATTTATTTCTACAAATGTACAAGTCAGTAGGAGTCAGATGGCTGAGCGGTGAGGGAATCGGGCTAGTAATCCGAAGGTTGCCAGTTCGATTCCCGGTCATGCCAACTGACATTGTGTCCTTGGGCAAGGCACTTCACCCTACTTGCCTCGGGGAATGTGACTGTAAGTCGCTCTGGATAAGAGCGTCTGCTAAATGTAAATGTACTTGACGCATGGTCACCTAGGTTGTTTTTACTATCAGCTGATCCTGTTACGAACCATTCGATTAGCTAACAACGAGTTCTGGTTGGTTGGAGAGTTAGGTAGTTGAGACGATTGCCTGATAAAGTTGCTAACTTTGAACTAAGCTACAGAAAAAATGTGCAAGAATTGGATGTGCCTTTTTTAAGAAAAAAGCGACGTTGATAATATCAAAAATCCAGCTCCTCCATCGACGGGGACAGGTCATTTCAAAAACTAAAGCAGATATGCGGGCTCGGCCCACCACCTAAGATGGTTGGTAACCGAAAACGTCGATTGAAAAATAAATTGAAACGAATTAAAGAAACAAGGTAGCTTAAGAAACAAGGTAACTATGTCAAACTCCTCAACGTGTCCCTATATCACAATAAAAGCATCATGCAGAGTACTGTAGTGTGCATTTTATCTACATTTTAACTAGAAAGCTAGCTAGTTTACATGACTTTATAGCTAGCGAGCGAGCTAGGTAGCTAGGTGGTATTATTTTTAACTCACTGATTAACGTTACATGTGTTTGCCACAGGAAACAGATGAAACGATCTGCTGCAGCTACTCAAGGCCATAAGGGACTATATTTAAGTTCCTCAAAAGCTTAGCTACCTGATCAGTTTTACCAATGCACTAAGTAGCTAATGAATTCTCCTAATGATGTTAGGAATCCGATGATGATGTATGGATGGGAATATCAATTTATAAACACCTTTTTGAAGTGAGCTAATTTATCATTGTATTATACAATATGTTATGGATGTGAATGCTGCCTCAGTTTCTACTGGACCAGAGCAGGCAGAGCAGGAAAGAAACAATAGAAGGTGTGTGGCACTAGACACAAAAGACATGAGTGAAACACTGATATTTTGTGCTATATTAAGTTGAGTTTTCAGACAGCAAATGGCAACATAACTATTATTATTTTTAAATCAAACCTACTTTTTATACAAGATTGAGTAGTAATAATTGAATGCACAACTTTCAGGCAATCAACTCTGATGGCGGACCTTCCATCAACATCTGCTGGGCCAGATGACAGAGAGCAGCACAGAAACAAAACAAGGTTTGTCTGGCAGCAGACAGTTTCTGACAACATTTTGAATAGGGATTAGTTATAATCAGTTTAAGCTACAGTAAATAAAATAAAAATACATCTTAATTCTATAGGGAGAGTGAATGCTCTGAAAGTGGAAAGTGCAGGGCCAGTGACCACCTGCTCTGGGAATTGAGCCGTTCCAACCATCACAATTGCCAGTGGCAGGGAAAGGAGAAAGAACATTCCAAACCAAATGGTTTAAACTGTGGAACTGGCTACATTGGTGTCAGGAGACTAGCAAGCTGTTTTGCCACACCTGTAGAACAGCAAACAACCTAAACATGTTAAATCTTTCTAATTGTAAAAGTGAGGCTTTTATCAAGCAAGGTTTTTCAACTTGGAAGAATGCTACAGAAAGATTTAGAAAACATGAGGCCAGTTCATGTCATAGAGAAGCCACAGTCAAGTTGCTACACTATACAAATAATTTATCAGTAGCAAGTCAGCTTCAGTCTGCAAAACAGAAAGACCAGGCACAAGCAAGGGAAGCCTTTATCAAAGTAATGGAAACTATGCAACTTCTGGCAGAGCAGGGCCAGCCTTTCAGGCATAATGCAGATAAACAGAGCCTTTCTCTTTAAATTGTTGGAACTACGAGGAAGAGACAGTGCAGTCCTGGCATCTTGGATGCAGAGACGTGAAAAGTATTGCTCTCATGAGATTCATAATGAAATCCTCAACATAATGGCTACTGAAGTGTCAAGGGATCTGTCATCTGAAATTAGAGAAAACCAATGGTTTAGTCTAATTGTAGACAGTACAACAGATATCTCAACAAAAGAACAACATCCGATAGTTATACGTCATGTTTCACAAAACTTGGAAATCTTTGAAGACTTAAAGATCCTGTAAAGTGGACCTGGAAACGAGTTTTAAGTTAGCCACACCACAGAATAATGTGTTATTAACTACCCATCCAAATTCGAATGAAAAAATAACACCGACAAGTATGTTAAATTAGACTTTGAAATCGTGAAAAAATCAGCAGTCTTCTCTGCTTGAGACTGGGGGGGCGTGTCGCCTGAAGGAGCTGAAGCTCCGCCCCTCGCTGCCTAGTGCCTACCTCCGACCCAGATAATGGACGCTATGTCAAGCCGACAGAACCGTATAGAATTAGAATGTATTTGTTCAATGAGTGAAACATACAGATCCATATAAATGAAATCCCCGGAGCTGTAACAGTAACAATGGACACCAGAGACAGCAGACAGTGAGCTCTCCAACTAGGCTACTTCTAACACATGAGCTATTTCACCAAAATACCATCATTCTACACCGAGTATAGCCTAATATCAATTTAGCGGTTTGCACTAACTCATAGCAGAGATACCTCTGGAAAAGTTATGTAGTATAATTATAACAAGCACACAGAACTGAGTGATGAACTGCTGGCGGCGGTGGATGGTCCAGGTGCAACCGGAGGATGAACGGCCGGAGGGGCGATGCTCGGTACGGCTCCGCGCTGCAAGAGAAGCCGTGTGTTGGTGAACCCCGTCTGTCTCTGGTCAATGTTAAAACTGTCCGCCGTTAAATGGTCAGTGCAGCGGCTGTTGCTGTTGGAGTTTATCCGAAGCTTTCCTTGAGCGTGGCTCTTCACAAAATCTATCCACCTATTTTTCCTTTTATTATCAATAGGGAACTTAAATGGCGTTGCAGCGCAGCTGGAGTTCTTGCATCCAGGGAAGATACAGTTGCGGGTGGTGGGAGACATCCTGAAACTAGCTAGCTAGCTGATGTAGGCTACAATAACAGTACAGTAGGAGGAGCCATTCAGTGATCTGACGTAGATAGGGCGAAATGACGTAGTTAGGGCATTTTTGGGCATTAAAACCTGATCTGAAAACGGAAAAGAAACTGTTCTTCGGTTTAACTCCACATTTCAGTGTGAAAAAGTTTTAGCGCTTTGCACATGCTTTCAGGAACTCATTTCACACGTATATAATGTACTTAGAAGCAAAACATGGAATTTACTTTACAGGATCTTTAATTGGGTTTTATGAAAATCCTGCAAAAGATGCTGCCACCATTGTCACAATGATTAAAGATGGATTATTCCGCTTAAATTTAGACCTTGCAAACTTACGTGGCCAGTGCTATGATGGAGCTGCAAATATGGCTGGCCACATTAGTGGTGTGCAGGCACGGATATTCGCAGAGCAGCCCAAAGCAGTGTTTGTTCACTGTACAGCTCACTCCTTGAATCTTGCGTTACAGGCTGCTATACGCAGTGTTCGCCTAGGACGAGATGTAATTGATTACACAAAAGACATTACTGCATTTGTCATGGGGACAGCCAAAAGAAAGGAGGCCTTTGAAAGGGCTCAGAGAGACCTCATGTTTGAAAGTGGAGAAATGGGACCGGCGGCTACCCAGGGGAAACTCCGTAAGTTGTGCCCAACAAGGTGGGTGGTGCGAGGGAAGTCAGTCAAGGCATTATTGCACCATTATCAACCTGTGAAAAAAGCCCTTTACAACATTGGATCAACTGACACAACAGACTCTGGTTCAAAGGACCAAGGATTTTATGAAGTTATGTCAACATTCAAGTTTCTTTTTGGTCTAAGTTTGTGTCTGAAGATTCTGGAGCCAGTAGAGACACTGAGTGTCATCTTACAACAGCCTCAACTGTCTCTTGCAGAGGCAAAAACAGCAGCCTTTCGGACTAGAGGGATTTTATCTTCCCTGCAGTCCGAGACAGAGTTTGACAAACTTTGGCAAGAATGCTTGCAAAAACTGGAATGCCTTGATATCACTGAGCCTCGACTCCCAAGGGCCAGTCGTCCAACACAAAAAAACGATGCAGCATCCTACACAGCACACCACTTCTAAGCACCTGACGAGTACTTCAGAATGAGCTTTTACGAGATTATTGATGCTCTACTCTGTCAAATTGAATCAAGGTTTGACCAAAAATGCTTCAAGCTATACCAATCCATGGAGACATTGCTCCTTGCTGCGTCAAAGGGGGATACCCAGCCCTCAGAGGACCTTGCATTAGTGACTGCTCACTTTGGCACAGATGTAGATTCTGTCAGACTGTCAGAGAGGCAAGGATGTCACAACTGTAAATGACATCAAAGAAATAAGAGGCTTGGGGGTGGTTAGCCGGCTCTACTCTGAAGTAGTAAAACTCATTCAAATATTTCTAGTGATACCAGCCTCCTCTTCATCAGCTGAGAGATCTTTCTCCAACCTACGCCGATTAAAGAACTACTTGAGAACAACTACCAAAGCACAGAGGCTTAACAGTGTGGCTCTTCTTCACACTCACCAGAAGAGGTGTGCACCTCTCAACCTAAATAAAATAGGAGTACTCTTTATTCTTAAAAACAGCCAAAGGAAATACACTTTTGGGGAGTTTTAATTCATTGAAAATACTACTAAAACATATTTAAATATGTTAAATGCTTCTGAAGCGCTTAAAAACAGTGAAGTTGGTTTCTGTACTTCTCCGTATTAATTTAGATTTCTAAATCAAGGTAATGTGTTGTAATGTTCTTAACACTTACACCAATTTATCACTGCTATCTTACATACAAAAACACAATTAAGAGACTTTGTTTAATGGCTCTTTCAAACAACCACCTATTTTGTAGAAGAGAACTGTATGAAATGTATATATATTAAATCTTGACATTAAGTGTTATGAAATTAAAGCAAGTTTCTATGATATTCATGTCTTTGTCTATCAATTATTTTTTAAGTCCTCTGCTTTCAATACAGAGCTAAAATGAGTATATATCATCAGTGGTGCGGTTTTTCTAGTTTACTGTTTTAAACTACAGCGTTTTTTTGCAGTTGCTGTTTTTGGCTGTGATTATTTAGAATTAATTAATTTTTGAATCACATGACCCAAAGAGAAAAAAAATCAAATCATAAATCAAGCACGTACTTAACTGTACAATCATGTACTGTAACTATAATTTTTACATGCCTTGTTTGTAAGTGTCTACTAAGTTACTCAAATGTATGTGAATGTTTACCATTATCCATTGTCAATCAACAAAGAATACAAATAGGACTTAGAAGTTGACTTGTTCATTAGACTGGTCCCGAAGAAAGGCCCCCGATATGTCCCAAATTTTGCCACACCACTTTTGGACCTGTGGTGCCACCTCTGGCTTATATTACTAAAAACCAAGTGAAAGTAATACTATACAGTGATAGCATTGATTTTGATTGAGTTTGCATCATGTATCTGATTCTTAATTGGACTTTTACCCCATTCTGCAAGTTTTCTGACTCTACTGCAATGCCTAGCTCAAGCTCACATGCCCGCGACAGGTTGTCACAAAGTATGACGTGTACAGCTAGTTACAAGCGCACGACTCTCAGGGCTAGGCAAAATCTCACATTCACAAATGTAAATTTAGCAGTAGGAAACCACATTTTACATTTATGCATTTAGCAGACGCTTTTATCCAAAGCAACTTCCAAAAGAGTTTTACAAAAGTGCATAGGTCACTGATCATAACAACGAGATAGCCCCAAACATTATGGGTAGCCAATACATGAAGCATACATTGTGAAAACTAAATAAGTCCCAAAGGGAAGAACCATAAGAGCATGTATTTGAACAAGTTACAATTAAACAATTTAACAACATGAACCTCAAAAGTGCAAGGGTGTACCTGTGGGAAAAAAAGCAAGCAACAAAAATATATTACACAGCAAGTACAATTTTATACTTTTCCTCTGTGAGTTTGCAAATTACATAACTTTAATTTCTAAATCCAACAACAAAAAGGCTGTTTTTTTTGTTTTTTTTCACACTGTTCCTTAAGGTCTCCGAATAGGGTATGTAAAATGGCCCGGGTGCTGTTCTATGCCCCCTGATACTTCCAGTGAATTTGTCCCGGGAAAAAACGCTAGGTTTTCTCCTTTTATGGTATGCTCATGAATATATAGATAAGTTGCACGCTGATTGGTTGGTCAACAACGAGTGAAGCTGCGGAGCAAAGCAAGCCCCCACCCCTCGCCCCTCGGCTTGAAGCAACGGCCCCGGTGGATGTAGGTGGTATTGCATTTCTTGTTAGACTTCCGGCTCTAACATTTAGTCATTTAGCAGACGCTCTTATCCAGAGCGACTTACAGTAAGTACAGGGACATTCTCCCTGAGGCAAGTATGGTAAAGTGCCTTGCCCAAGGACACAATGTCATTTTTCGTGGCCGGGAATCGAACCAACAACCTTCGGATTAATAGCCCGACTCCCTAACCGCTCAGCCATCTGACCCCCGGCTCTTCCGGTCGTTTTTATTTAACTCCAGTCAACATTTACAAAACTATCTCCCCCAATAATTTGTGTTCGATTCTCGAACCTGGCTCATACTACTAGTTTTTTCATAGAATAATTTTTCCTGATTTTTGTTAAGTTTGAAACCAATCCGAAATGGGTAAACTAGCACCCCATTTATTTGCTTGCGTCAATAAAAGTTGCCTGCAAATGTGCTCGCGGATACTAACAGGGCACAAGCACAAAAGTTCACATTGGCCGATAGCCGATTTAGCTGGAGCTGAAATAAATGGCTTTAGTTGCCTGCCCTGTTGTAGCAAGTTTAGCAAACGGTTGTCACACATACATGAAACGTTGTTAATATAGTTTATTCCCATTATTTTAAAACAGATTTGATTTTTCGTAAAAACGTTCATGACATGATGGCAAATATTATATTATGTTAAGCATGAGCATAGCTTTTTGACATGTCTATCTGGAGCAAAGACGAAGATTAATACTTTAACTGATAACCACAATAGGAAATGATATATATTTAAATAATATTAGTCTTGCCTTCAGAAGCTTTTGTTAAACACACTCATTATTCTTTTTTGATCGTGTCATCAAGCCAGACTGCTTTTGTGGGACAATGAAGGTCCTCAGTGACTACGTTTCACCCCCACTTATATCTGATGGAAACATCTTGTATATAGTTCTGTTAATATGCCCCTTTCAAAGGCACGTTCAATAAATTAGACTATATTTTAGACACACTTCTCAATTTATTACATTATTACCAAGTCTTGTTAGATCACGTTATATCCATTAATAGGCGTTTGGTTTTGTAGGTTGAACATATATAACACAGGCCACATTTCTACACTGATGTTAAATTGAAGGCAGTGTGAATTTCGCAGCATTTCGTTTGAATATAAAGTTGACAGTAAGCTATGTTAAGTCTGCATTATGGAAGAATTCTGTTACAAAAATAACTATTAATCTTTCTTTGCCTGGCGAGAACAACGACGGAGCTAAGTGTTCATGTTAACAGTTTATTTAATCCGATACAATGCGTTGGAAATCATACTCATATCACAAAGAAAGAAAGCAACATATGTGACGAGTTCCATCTAGAATAGCCCTATATTTAGCCCTATAGCCTATTTCTAAAAACCAAGTGAAAGGAATATTATACAGTGACAGCATACATTTCCGTAAAGTTTGCATCATGTCTCTGATTCTTATCGGACTTGTACTCCATTCTGCCACTGCAATGCCTTAGCTCACACGTTCGCAACCATATAAATTTATGCTCGCGACTGGTTGTCGCAAAGTATGACGTGTACAGCTAGTTGCAAGCGTGCACGAGGTCTCGGTGCTAGGGAAAAAAATAGCTTCTGTTTAAAGCCAGACCGGAAGAGTCGGAAGTGGAAAGATGGCTCGGTCCAGTTTCGTGCTCTCGCTTGCCTCACTGCGCCACTGAGTACTTTTCATAGAAATGAATGGGGACGCAACTTGGAAGACAAAAGTTGCTTCCTCTAGTAATATTAACTCTATGGAGCAAAGACGCAACACGGCCTACACTCACTGAAACATCGAAGGTGGAGACTAGTGATGGGAAGTTCAGATCATTTTACTGATTCGGTTCTTTGAATCTCGTTCAGTAAAATGAACGAATCTTTTTTTAGACTCATTTCGGGGGGGGGGGGGGGGGGGGGTGTATCCGTCCACTGCAAACACGCATCATATTCTCATGTAGGTTAGTGCATGACATGTGCATCAGCAGATACTATTTTAAAAGAAATTTCTGCATTCAAATAATGTATCATGACAGTTTGTATGATTTGGTCATTTATTATCACACTAGCATTTAATTATCACGGCAAACAATTACACTGCACTAAACTGTAAGTGTAAATGTAAAGTGAAAATAACAAAACCAGTCAGACTTGAGCGAATATCATTCACGTCTTACTAAAACAGCGGCATGAGGAAACTGTTTCCTCAACTAAAAAATACAATGCGGGTCACGTGAAAAAAGGATCCAGAGACTCGAAGAAAGACCAAGTCGGGAAATGAACGAATCTATTGTTTCCTTCAGTACAGAGCCTATGCAGGTCACGTGAAAAATGATCCAAAGACTCGTAGAAAGACCGAGTCGGGAAATGAACGAATTTTTCGTTTCCTCAAGCTACCAGTACAGAGCCTATGCAGGTCACGTGAAAAATGATCCAAAGACTCGTAGAAAGACCAAGTCGGGAAATGAACGAATCGTTCGTTTCCTCTAGCTACCACTACAGAGCCTATGCAGGTCACGTGAAAAATGATCCAAAGACTCGTAGAAAGACCGAGTCGGGAAATGAACGAATCGTTCGTTTCCTCTAGCTACCACAACAGAGCCTTTGCAGGTCACGTGAAAAATGATCCAAAGACTCGTACCCTCTCTTTGAGAGGACTCGTTACTCCCGAGTCCTTGTAAGGATTCGTTCAAAATGAACGAATCGTTCACGAACGACACATCACTAGTGGAGACTTGAAATAAAAACGTACAAATAAATCTATTGTGTCTACACAACACTGTTTTCAATAGATTGATTAGATATAATTTGAAATTATTACGTTAGTTGTTTCCACTTCTGTTGTCGAAGCAAACAGGATCGACTTAGGTGGGTAACGTTAGCACTACATCTTAGCAAACAAACTATCGTGATTAAACTCAGCTTTAGTTAGCTCTAGCTATCTTGCTGAAAAATAGATCTGGACAAACATGCATCTTGAATTGTAGATTTACATGACAACACAGGTTATTTATTTGAATAAAACAGTCAGGAACATGAAATAAGGTTAGCCCCATTGCCAGTGAACTAAATCATCACACATTCTACCGATGCTAGATACAGGCAGGATACAGGGGTGGACTGGGACAAAAATCGGCCCTGGCATTTTTGTTTAAAGCTATTGGATCTGCCCAGAGCCACTCTGGATCTGGCATAACCAATCGCTAGCGTTCGCTTTAGCCAACTCCTTCACCACTAACGGAGCTAGCTGGAAAATCAAACAAACCACGATAGTTTGTTTGCTAAGCTGTAGTGCTAACGTTACCCACCTAAGTCGATCCTGTTTGCTTTGACAACAGAAGTGGAAACAAACAACGTAATAATTTTGAATGATATCTAGTCAATCTGTTGAAAACAGTGTTGTGTAGACACAATAGATTTACATTTACATTTATTCATTTAGCAGACGCTTTTATCCAAAGCGACTTCCAAGAGAGAGCTTTACAAAGTGCATAGGTCACTGATCATAACAACAAGATAGCCACAAAACATTGCGAGTAGCCAAAACATGAAGCACACATTGTGAACAACCAAAGTAAGTGCCAAAGGGAAGAACCATAAGAGCATGTAGTTAAACAAGTTACAATTAAACAACATGAACCGCTATACGTGCAAGTGTACCTGTGGAAAAAACAAGCAACAATAATAAAAACAATATATCACAGCGAGTACAAAAATTTTAAAACAGTTACCACTAACCACAAGAGCAACAAGTCTCTGAGCAAGAGTCATTGTGATCCTTGAGGAAACTAACATCGGGTCAAGCGAACCATTCCTAAGTACCGTTGTACTCCCGGAACAAGTGCGTCTTGAGCCTTTTCTTGAAGGTGGAGAGACAGTCAGTGTCTCTGATGGAGGTGGGGAGTTGATTCCACCACTGGGGGGCCAGACAGGAGAAGAGCTTGTGTTGGGACCGGGCGGTCTTGAGCGGTGGGACCACCAGGCGGTTGTCTGAGTTTTTTCCCGGGACAAATTCACAGGAAGCATCACGGGGCATAGAACAGCACCCGGCCATTTTCAGCCCAACCAATGTTACATAGCCTATTCGGAGACCTAAAGGAACAGTGTGAAATACCCAAAAAACCCAGTCAATGACCCCTTTAAAAGTTAAAATGCTGATCCAAACAACGTCAATCAAACTGCACTGCACTCAGTTAATTGGATTATAAAAAAGACACCTGCGAATTTTTCTCCAGATAATCATAAGAAACGAACGCTGTCACACACAGAGATTCCTGCTATTAGAGAGATAATACCTACTGTAAATTACTTTCATTAATTTATTCTTCAGCATACCTCTAAATAAAATAATCTGTATCCCATTGACCTTATTTGGATGATTAGGGCAAACAGAGGACAAAGTTGTCGCCATAACTGGCATCTCTCCACACAGTGGGAGTTTGCAGAGGTTTTAGATGCACCTATTCCATCACTTCTGTGTGACAGCACAAAGATTTGACTTGCAGATGAACCCTGGGCAGATGAGCACCTTGGCTTGCACATTTTCTACTCCTCAGCCCGTGGCCTTTACCCCTTACAGGTGGACATACCCAGTAGTGTTTCACCTGTGTTTGAGATGGGAAGAGAGGGTACATTATGCCATGTTGTATTGGTGATAAAGGTTACGTTTATGTTTTTGATGGTCAGCTAAAGAATAACCAGTTAACCAGTATTTTCTCTGATAAAATCTTCCAGGTAGGGCCAGGTGTGTAGATATTTGACCTGTTGAACCTGTCAGACGACAAGTGAAACGGTCACCATACCATCTCCTTATCTTCAGGGGTTCACCGAGACTCTTCAATCAGTCTACCGGCCACCTAAGTGACCATTAACCCCTCCCCTTCAAACAAGTCATCCACCCTGGCTGCCCAGTCATCCCATTCCTCAATATCCCCCTCCACCTTCCCCTCTTAGCTCTGGCCTGTCCCAGCCAGTCCTCCAGACAAGTCAGCCGTCCACTACAGCCACACACACACACACAGATAAACCATCATAAACAAACACAAGGTGAGATCAGATGGCTGTCCAGCGTTTAACCTTAGGCAGGCCAACAGGCCTTGCTGCCCTGCTTGTAAACCAAGCAGGACCTGATGATGGAGGACCCAGAACCATTCCCAGTTCCCAGTATGTGTTGAGGAAAGGGACTTGGGGGCAGGCGGCCAGCCATGCTGAGTTGTCCAGGGGCTAAACTTGCCCCCAGGCTCACCCTTCACCCCAAGCTTTGATCAGTGCTCTCAGAGTTAGAAGAGGTGGTAGCCTAGCAATCTATAAATTTTTAACTTACAATGACCTACGATGTGGAGAAATAGTAGTTAATTTATGCAATGTTATATTTTTTGAAGAAGAAGAAGACTGGCCTGAAGTCATCAATGTTTTAATAGATTTCTAGTTATTTTTCTGCCCTTGTCCAGTTGGTCCACAATATGTGGTTGATGGTTATGTTGTGCTGTGAGTCTGCCAAGGCACGTCAGTGTGGTCTTATGCTAAGATCCTTGGACCCTGATGGGTTCAAACAACCTCACTCCATTTAACCTGATGCAGTGGAAAGCTAGAAATATCGACATTAACATGTTTGACATGCTTCCTACATTTGAAATGTGTTCCACACTTCATTTGCATGAAGTCAGAGCAAGTACCACATCTGCAAATCCAATTGGTAATTTTGGTACTACTCCACTGCACATAGCACAAATGATCCAAGGTTTTTTTTTTAAGAAGAAATTGTAAAAAAGAGGTTCAAGTAACATATTTTTTTTTAATACAATTATTGCTTTTTATTAGTACAAAAAAGATGATAAACAATACAGAGTATGTTATTTACTGTAAAATTGTTGTAATATTGTTACATTTGAAGATGCACCCACTGACTTAAATAAATTACAATTCTTTCCCCATTAAAAACACCAACTGAAATAGGATAGTGTAGAACTTAAGAAAGTGCATATCATGCTTGATATACAGTTAAAAAAGGAAGTTGTTAAGACATAAAAGGTGAACAAAGCGATGTAGGTTCTCAAGACCGTGTCCAACTCAGGGCATTGTTGGGGAGAAGTGGCCATAGATCAAGGTTAAAGGTTTGTTGGCATTGTCCAGTAGTAAACATGATTACTTCAGAAGAGCCACATGTATGACTTGGGCAAAGCCCCTTCACAGCTCCATCCACCAGTCCATACTTCTTGTAACCAAATCAGCCAGGCTTCGAAGCTATCTTTCTGAACTAAGGGGATGAGATGGGTGTATCCTACGGTCCAGTCCATGCAAATACGTTTGGTGCTCTTCTATGTCTTCATCTTCTTCCTCAGAACTGGAGTCATCATTGTAGAAATGAAGAGTGGCTTGGACAGGGAAACTGGCCAGGACCTTCTTCCCTAAATGTGACATATATTCATTAGTCCTGGATTTGGGCATGTAGAGCCTGTAGATGACATGAATAAAGGTAGTATACATTTTAGTGGATTACACGAACACATCAAATGGAAATAATCTTTCCCTGTCCGCATTGCTACAAACCTGACTGGGTGCTGGAATCCATTGGCAACCTTGGGTATAGTTTTTGTCACCGTTGTCACTGAGTTAAACTTAAAATTTAAAAAAAGATTAGGGTCGGGTAACTGAGTTAAAATGATTACATTTTAGAGCAAGTTGATCGTAGAAAAAATGCTTACTTTTTCCTGGGGCGATTCAGTTTCTCTGAAAGCTGTCCATGGTCTCCAAACCGAGGAGCAACTACAATACAACCATGCAACCTAATTAAATAAAATGACAAATATATGTTCCCAAGCCAGAATCGAAAGAACTACTTCTCACCTAAGTGGTCCTTCAGGCTGCACACATCGTTGAAGTCTTCCTTCTTGCACCTTCGTTGTTAGCAGTGGGTAGTGATTGTCCTGAACGAGGGGGAGCATCTTCTGTCCTAAACTGACCCTCTGCCTACAAACTTTCAGACTGAAGAGGACAACGCGAGGTATGCTGCTTATCAAGGCCATTTGAACCATTCACTTGAACAAACAACAGTTGGGGAGTCAGTATGCTTTTTTTTCAGCTGTCAATTGACTGATCACCTCAAGGAAACGAAACTTCTTGACCTAAAATATGAATTTATTAAATAACCTTCTTATTCTTTGCTATTATGCATATCTAAATTATCAGCATCAAATATGTTAAAGAACAGTATAATCACAAATATATTGACAGATGCTATTTACTTACTGTAAACGTTATACATCACACGGAATTAGGTTTTATGCACACATTTTGTAATAGATCCGTGGTAAAAGATCTATAGCTAAACTAAATAAAATATATATTTTTTAAAGATCTGTCGCCCTCGTGCGGCGTCAAGTTTCACCTGGCCGAGCATGCGTGTTTGTCAGCCTGAGGAGCGGGAGGAGTTCTGTCAACAACAAGGAAGCGGCTAGTCGGCTGTGGATGTTCATTCACTCAAGAGGCCAAATTGGCTTGGAAACGGCTTTCCAAATGTAAAGAAAATGCTAATAACGTTGTGCTACGTCTACCTCTGGGTGCGCTTTCAGAAGTGCTATACGGTGGTTATTCGTAACACCTTGCGCAGATTGTGCGGGAGCAAAAGCACTAGCATTAGCAACAGTTTCACATTCTGTGCCTTGAATCCACCAGGAAAGTCGTCTGATCTGAAAGGACAACCTATCCTCCAACATAGTTTCAATAAGCAACTAAATCCACCTCTGCCCGAAGAGAAGGTTTTTCTGAAGTTGGGTGACAAGGCTATTTACATAACCGAGCCTCAGGTGACAAGCTTTTATCATTTATTGTCCTTTATTTAGCTATAGTAGCCAGGGTCTGTTAGGCCTTGTGAATGGGAAAGCCCACAATGCTTGCTAATTAGCCTACTTGCAGTCACTGCATGGCCGTAGCGTATGCAAAGATGAAAAGCTTGCTAAGTAACATAGCTATTTACAGTCTTATAGCTTATTGTCCACTGTCCACCTCGGAGTAATGTAACAGCCCCTTAATGTCGGCTATGCGGTTTCGTAGACGTTCTGTTTGACTAATGATCACTAACTGTCTAATATGAACTTCCATCTGTATGTAGACATCAGTGTGTATGTTGTTTGTATTGTTCCTAGGCATGCGATGACCTAAGCAAGTGGACTGTGTTGTTGGGGTCCTCTCTGGTTTGTGGGCCGCGGATAGAGAACATTTCTTTCATCATAGAGGCTACCTCTGGACAGAGAGTGAGCAGCCAGTCTCCTCTCAAGCTCAAAAAGAAAGTATGCAACAGAACAGCTACCCTACAACCCCTATCTGCTTTAGTGTAAAATTCAAGCATGCGACCGATCACCTTACCATGCTCAATATAAAAACTCCAGATCAGGAATTAATGTGTCAGTAGAAGAAATTTGTTGCAAAAAATTTGCTCCCCCCAGGTTCACAAAGCACCCATAACAACAAAACATTTTTCACAATTGTGAGCCAGGCCAAACCAAATGGAGAAAAGAGCCTTAAAGGACAGTCATATAAACCATTACAGTGCAGATTGGATATCTGATTTTATAAAAAGGGTAAAGGTGTGGGATTGCCCTTACAATGGAAAATTGTGTTTGAGAGAGAGAAACCAAGGTTGTCTATGAAGCATGGAGGGAGGAAGCTTTCATAAGATGAGTGGACACAGTTTGGGAACCTGAGTCGAGTGTCTGTTTCCTAGTGTTACCTCCGCTCTCTTGTTCTCTCTGTCTGGGTGTGACGATCCCAGACAGAAACCACTCTGGGCTCAGTGAGCCTGCGCTCCATGAGAAGGCTCAAAGAAAGAGAAATCATTTTTTGGAAGTCATGCTTTACAAAAGGAAGTATAGAATATTGCAGACTGTTGACTTTGACTGACTCCTCAGATACCATGTTAAGATTGTCAAGGGCCAAACATTTTAGTTGGACAGGAAGTAGGGAAACACCATCCTTCTTTTAGCTATTGTGAAGGAGTTTTCTCAACACAATCAATGCCATTTTAGGTTGTCAACATACAGCCTTTTTAAGAATTTGTATGGATTATACCAGGCTGAGTATACATGGCTAAGATATTAATGCAATATATTACAAACAATGTATGTTCATAGATTGTGTGTATGTTGGTTAGTGTGTAGTCTTCCTTCAAGGTGTTTAGTGCACCAACTGGTTTTACTGAACAAGTATCTGGTCATACTTGAGGCCAATATCTGTCTGCTTGACAGAGTTTCTTCAGCTGTGCTGGCCATCAGAAACTACAGCTAACCTGTGTCTCCATTCATTGTCCTGGTGTTTAGGTATTAAAGTGGTCCGACTACTGTCTCCCTCTGGCCTGTAGTCCAGGCCAGCCATTCAGGGCGGTGGCTCAGGCCAGCGTTGACAACTTCAGCCGCTTGGGGGTGGCCTTTATGGAAGACCGTCTTCAGCTGGACAATGGACTTGTGCCTTCTAAAATAGTTTGTGAGTTGACTATGGAAACCACCTGTCTGTGTGCTCAGTGTGATATATAATGTCCAATCCAGTTAGAGATGTAATTAGATTTTTCACTTGAGGAAGGATTCACAGACATGTCTTGTGACACAAGTGTGTGGGAAGTGGTGTATTAATGCTAAGGTTTAGATCAAGGGTCAGTCACTTTTAGATGGCTACTGTAAAGATGAAACACTTTGTTTCAAAATGCATTTCAGTTATAACGATTTGTTGTGAAATCACAAATTGCATGAAGCTGTGTGTGTGTGTGAGTGGATTTGGGTAATATTATGCAATACTTGGATCAACAATCCCCCATGTCATATTTTTTCAGCTGTCCTTCTCAGGGAATCTGCACTCAAAGAACTTCTAGAAAAGCGACAACCAGCAAGTGAGAAGCATTGCATTTCCCTGAACAACCCCCAGACAGAAAACGTCCACTCTCAACCCTCACCCTGCGGCTGCGACAAAGAGAAAGAAGACATCCAGCAAACACAAAGGAAAGGGAGCCTGCTCCTACCCCCGGAGATCCGGAGGTGCTTGAGTGAAAGACGAGGCTCTGAGCCCCTGAGAGGAACCCAGGACCTAGGCTCTGACAGCGGCCGCGAGGACAACCGCACCCTGGGAAACAACCACCACATGGAGACCCACGGCCACCACCTCCACTTGTCCAGTTGCCACGAGTGCCTGGAGCTGGAGAACAGCACCATCCAGTCGGTCAAGTATGCCTCGGCTGAGAACATCCCTGACCTGCCCGACGATTATGCCAGCGATCTGGACAGTGGTGATGAGACCCTGGACGAGTTGGAGGATGAAACCAAGACAAGTCAGTCGAAGAGAGCCAGCGCTAGCGGCAAGCCGCCCAACGTCCTAGTCTACACTGGCGGCTGCGAGTGGCGCTTTGGGAAGGTGTACTCTCTGTTAGCAGAGTGCATTGACATGGACAACTACGTGGTTTATCCTCTCCGGCCCCAGCAGGCCCTGAGCGAGCCCTGGCTGGAGAGCACCACCTTGCTCGTCCTGGCTGAGGAAGAGCCGCTGACTCCCCAGCTCCAGGCCCGCTTCTTGGCCTACCTGGGGCAGGGGGGCCGGGTCCTAGGCCTCTCCTCCTCCTTGTGCCCGGCTGGGCTGGTGCTGGTGTCCAGGGCGGACAGGAGAGGACAGATCTGCAGGCTCAGCTTCACGAGGGAGGACACCTCGGAGCTGGAGCTCAGCGCGCTGGCTAGCGGGAGTGCGTTTGCTCGGGATCCCCAGGGTGGTGGGGAGGTGGAGCTGTGGGGGGAGCTGACAGGACACGGTGGGGACAAGGACATGGTCATTGTGAGGATGACTCACGAGGGGGATGGAGGAGAGGCTGTCCTTTGCCAGGTAAATGGTTTTCCACTTGAAACGCAACTGTCAGTTTTTGGGGTCGTTAATGTCTTTATGTTGTTAGCGTTTAGTTTGCTTTTTTCACTGTAGTGTGCAGCAGAGAAACTCACCCCATCTGAACTCCCCATTTTGGCAATTACAGGTCCATCTGGAGACGGCCCCCGACTCTCAGGAAGTGACGTCACAAGGCTTTGACGAGCTGAAGATGAGCAATGCGCGGCGATACGAAGTCCTGACAGAGATCCTCACCTCGCTGGGCTTGAGCTGTGAGCTGACCCCCATCCCACCCCCCAGCCCCGTCTACATCCTGTCCACCTCTGAGGTACGCTCTCTCATCACATCTACCACACGCTTTTAGCCAGAATTCACACTGATTAGGAACTGTACCGAAAAATTGGATCCATTATGGAAACCTTTTCCTTCTATATATTTGTAAAGACACAACCTTCACATCTGGCTTAACCAATGCTAGCTTATCAGTGTGTCTCAGGTGGAGCTATCCGGATGAAGGCTGATTAAAGGCATGCTTTAACGCCAGTGTTATGGTTCGGGTGGAAAACTGCCGTTACGTGTTTTGACTGGCTGTCTGGACGTATAAACTGGGCCATAGCTTTGTTGCATATATTGGACTTACATTTGCATGTATTAGAAATCAGAATGGTTTCCACATGCCCACCTCCCCTCTCTGGGACGGCCCTGTTCATGGGCTGCCTCGTTAAACATTTACCCAGCCAATTATGGTGTGCGTGTGCGTGCATGACCACCTGCGTATGTGGTGTGTGTGCATGTGTATTCACACGAATCACCAATGGGAGGCTTGGCGTATGTGTGTATGGCCACACTTGGCATGAACGGCATTGGCAACTTACACACTTTGTTAGTCTTCTTCGGACTAGTCAGCATGCATTTTGCATGCATGCACTTTCCAAAGTGGCAGCATTGAAAACTTCCCCCAGATATACTGACGCTCTGTGAGTTTATCTGTGAGCTTGTGTGGATGTGAGGACGAGACCATGTGGAAGATGTTATATGGACCGCGTGTGTAGCCTGGCAGGCTGGCTTATTCCTCATTGTGTGTGGGTGTGTGTGTGTGTGTGCGCGCGCGATGATGAGGGCCCCCTGATTAAATATATAGAATATTTAATTGATATTCTAATAGCCCCACCAGTGTTGCGGTATGTGGGGAATTTGCACTTGGAGTTAATCAATGTTTGAGATGGATCACTGACAGTTTACTCACCCACTTCAGAGAGATCTCCAAAGGCCCCACAAGGATCCAATCCTCGTTGGTTCAATTGGCCTCTAAGGAGAGGAAGTGACATGCCTTAGGACCACACACAGTGAGAATGTTTCTGGAATGCCTCAGCTTTAGCTAGTATTTGTGGGTAATGTAGTTAAATCTCAAAGTGAAAAGCATCTATTGAATTTTCAACAGTAGAGAGTTGATAGTGAGAGACATTGGTATTGTCTCTAGCCATCAGTACAGAATGTACCTAAGGATTTTTATCCTAGTGTCTTATGTATTGGCTTTATCTGGGCTGCCGGTATGGATGTTGAAGTTTGACAGAGTTCGAAATAGCATTAAGTTTGAATGTAATGCCGTCAAGTACATAAACTACCACTAGGGTGCAGTAGATATCTACCGTCACTTAGGGACAAAGCTCGCTCCTTTTCATATCAGAAGACTTCTGTCCTTGCTCTGTTTAGTAATTGATCCATTCTAAGTATGATATTACGACATTAGGATAAGTGATTCATTTTCAATTTGAATGTGATCAACGTAGGCCAAGTAAAACCTTGTTTCAGTTGTAACCTGCCAGGTTACTTTCAGTTTGATCCAAAATTCCTGAACCAAAGATCCTTAGACTTGCATCATTCACCAGTCATCATATATCATTCGGTGTTGTGTCCCCCTGAATGATTCTGACAAGTTCAGTTACTTATATCTCCTTTCACTTGTGGGAATCAGCCTCTGTCTGATTCAGTTATAAAATAAATAAATGAAACCAAACTGTAGTATTACTATGACTGTGCTTTGTTTGGACTACAGTATGACCTTTTTGACCCCCCTGCCCCAGCCACTTTGTTACAACAAACACCAGGAGGATGAAAGCAGGGGAGTAGGTGGGATTGCTTCCAGATTGTTCTAGAAATGGTAGGTGCAGTGTGTGGGAGGAGATGGAGGGGGGTGGATACGGGGCAGTTTGTGCACCTTGCCTCGGCACAAGAGTGTGGAGGGACTGTGGAGCTTAAAGCAGCTGGGGAATTTCAAGTAGTGTGTGTACGTGTGTGCATTATCAGGTCTGTGTGTGTGTGTGCGTGTATACTTGGGTCTGTGTGTGTGTGTATACCTGGGTCTGTGTGTGTGTGTGCACGTTTGTCAGGTTCCCCTTCTCCATATTAGTCAAGTGAGGGGTTGGATTTCAGCAACTTCGTTGTTGACTGCTTCATCGAAGTTATGATTGTTGCTTATCCCCCCCTCCCAACAGCTATCCTGAAAACATGCTGTTTCTGCTCTCAGCCATCTTACCATATTACTCTTCACTCCTCACTACAGTTTAATTTAGTATAGGAAAGTAGAAAATATTTCCTGGAGTGAGAAGCGCCCTCAGCTATCCTTCCTGACAGTGGATGTCAGTCTTGTTAACTCAGGCTAATGGGTCTCCAGGGACTGCCCTCTCTCTTTTGTGATTGGCACAAAGCAGATAATTGAGTCATGCAGATTAGTGTCTCTAATTGATTAACCATCACCGTATTTCACTAAATATGGATCTGAGCTAGCTAATAAGGCCTTTCTCCCTGTTTTGTGCTGTCGTCTCTCAGAGGGGTGCTAATCACATGGCTTTGGGTGACAGATGGTGTCTTGAGAATTCCCCCCCACCCTTTCTTTCTTATTAAGACTTGATAGGGGAATAAAAGGACTAGAATTCACATATCTCCATGTCAGATTTTTTTTCCTCTTGAAAAGTGAAATCTCATGGGGTCACCCCATCCCAAGTTAGATTTTTTCCCCCCGCTTAATCCATCACCCCTCATAGTCAAGGGCCATTTTTCTCTACCCCTTTCCCTTCATCTATACACTCATTTTAGGTGTTCCCTTCAAAGAATGTCGGTGACACTTTTTCCTCTTCTCCTCTCTACCTCTTTGCCGTTAAATGAAGTGGCCCATCCACTCTCCCGGCACATGGCGATGTCATGCTCATTACATGGAAGTGGTGCTCCTTCAGTAGAGGGGGGCCTAGCAGGCTTTGTCTCTGAGTCTGCAGATACACACAGGCCTTAACCATGGAGTAGTCACCGTCTAATGACCTTATTTGCTCTCCGAGGTTCCTACGAGCGACGTGTTATGGTTAAACAAAATGATTGATAAGCTCAGTTTTTTTTAAACCATATGTGTCTTTGGGGGAAGCTGAGTCAATAGTACATTTTCATTTTGTTCATACATGGTTATGGTAGAGGCCCAAATAAAAGGCACTCTAAAACCCACTTTGATTTTTGATTTTTTTACATTGAACCCCCTCTCTCCTACTCCGTAAACAATTCACTAAATTGTATGATATATTCCAATCAGGAAAATATTTAGTCGTAGTTGATATAGGGATTTGAACTAATGTAACAGCCTATCCTTTTTAAAATACTTTTTTCTTGTAACATTTTCAAAGCAACAGATGAGACAATTTTCTTAATTCCCTGGAGGGAAGCTAGCCTAAACCAAAGCCTGCAAAGCCCAGTCTGCAAAGAATTCATCCTCTTCCTGTCGAAGTAGAACTTTCATACCGTATCGCATTAGCCCAGGAACATATCCAAGCTCTGCCTCAATTGAGAGAAGAGGCTCATGCTGACATGTTGAGCAACATGTTCAATGTTAGTCATCAACTGGAAACACAGGGCGGCAATGTGTTATAGCATGAGTCATTTATGTGTGTGTGTATTGTAGCCTGGTGATTAATGAGAAGTGACTGGAACAGAGTGGTTCTCTCAGCCCCACCACCCGCAAGAACGGCGAGTAATTAAACCGTGTCATTGATTAGCCATGGTCGTTGATTATCTAATTTAACGCAGGGATCTGTACTTTAACCCTGTACAGTAAATGTTAGTTGCTGTTAGTCGCATTGTTCCGTTTGTTGTCAGGAGGGTCGTCTGTTCAATAGCAGTCCTTTAAACCAGCGACCACCTGACCACAGTGACTAGACATTGTCTCTCTGTATTTCTAGCTGAAATATTGCTTTCTTACGTTGCTAGCTTGTCTGGACTCCAACTTTCTGTCAGTCAACTATAATGTCATCCCCCTCATCTACCCCTCCTTCCCTCAGGAACGCAGGGCCGGTTTCCTGAAGTGGCTCCACACCCAGGTGGACAAGGAGGGGAAGCTGAAGTCTTCCAAGGCCTCCCTAAAAGTGGTGTCCAGCTCAGATATCCAGTGTGGGAGCCAGGTCCCTGAGGGGACCCTGGCCCTGGTCACGGACTCCCCTCGAGAGCTGAACTCAGAACAGTTCAGCCTGCAGACCTACATCCAGCACCTGGGGACCACCAAGCTGGGACGCACCCTGCTGTACGCCGAGGTCACCCCCACTACCATGGACTTGCTGGAAGGGTAACACACACTGCTACACCAGCCCCTTAGGCATGGGGTTCCCATTGTTAGTGTAAATGGGATGTAGTGGGATACTTTTGTTCAGAAGATTTATTTCCATGTGTTGGATTTTTGTTTGTGGGTTAGACTTTCATTGAAAACAGTATTTGACCTTTCCACCCTCAAACATTTCAGGTCCTCTTAGTTTTGTCTACCTTACCAGGTGGGTAGGGTTTTGTATTTTTGCATTTGCTTTGCAAAATGCAGAGGAGCTGGGATAGGACTGTGATTCAGATTGGCTATTATTTCAATATCATACCACTCAGCGGGCTGGGTTATAGAGCAGGATAAGAGGAGTGTAAGAGTATCTGTGAAGGAAAACTGACACTTGATGAAACATGCACTGCAATGCACTCGTAGTTCACCACAAGGTGATGGCAGGGTTTACGAAAGTTCCTACGGAAGCAAAGTTGTCAGACACCCTGGTAGTGAGAGCACAACGATGGAAGATCAAGAGAGCGGTAAAGCGTTGTAAAAGCTAGAGTGGAAGATATTTTTTTTTTTAAGAGAGAGAGAGAATTTGACTGAGTGGTTGTCCATGATGTTATGGGGGGTTAGGGTGGTCGACAGTCCTCTGGGCTGGAACTAATTTAATGGCTGAGTGAGCTCACTGCAGCAGAGGCAGGCTGCACCTAATAGAGCTCTTTGTCTCCAGCCCCACATCTCACTGGGAACTTGCCAGTCAACAGGCGGGATGCCGGGAACAGGTGGAAGCTATTAGACCTGTCATAAAGTTTGAAAAATGGATTCTGGACCTGCGTTGAGGTGATTGGAACTGACAATGTTGTCATTAAGGTTGTAAGGTAACCAAAGTGGGGGGGAACAGGGCACCCCCTCCTCCCCTTGATTTGAGCAGTTTTTAATTTCCAGATGTCCTGCTGTTACAGTCTTGATTAAGTAGTATTATTCTTAAAGAAAAACTCTTGTAAAAAGAAATCTTCACCTCAAGCGAGTGGAGTATTGTCTGTGTTCACAGGCTGTTTAGGTAATAAATTCTAGATGGATTTTGAGGGTCATGTCAACCTCTACACACTTTGCTCTTCTCCACAGTCAGCACAGTCAGTATAAAGCATCACAATACTGTGTGACACCTTATCTGTCTTGAAGTGTATTTATTTTGGCATTAGGTTTTGCTGATGATAGCGAAAACAGGGTATCGTAAAAATGTATCGAAAAAATACATTTTCTGAATGGGTCTGGATGGCTTGTGCTTTTGTAACAGCTACTCAAGTGTAGCTTTTCAGTTTTCTTTGGAGGTTCTCCAGTTATCTGGACTTAATAAGCATTTCTTTCATTACCCTGTGTTTATTCAATTTGAACGGAACTGTTTTCAGTGCAGCAAGAGAGGAATGGACCCAAAGCCCAATGTACAGTAAGTGCAAGGGCAATAACAGTTATTCGTCCATTGTCAAATCTTTAGTCGAGGGAAGTGAAAATAATCTGAATAATTCATGGTGAGAATTGGACTGTCTTAAAACGGCAATTAAAAACACATTCTTACTTAAATGCTTATTACAGTTGCATTGTGCTAACTGCTGGCAAGCAAATTATAATATTAGGTTTCTTGCCTCAAGCTTGAAATGTTCTGACAATGTTATAAGATAAGTCAATTAGAAAAAAAACATTGTTGTAGTATTAATAGTAATATATTAACACAAATGATGGATTTATCACGATTTATAGTCGAACCTTTTTTCAGTGGTAGTGTCCCTAATATAATTTATTAATTTTCCTTAATTACTTACACAGCAAATCCACATCTAATTAAATAATCTACAAGTCAAAGTAAGGATTCATAGAATTCACTCAAAACATTTAAGGAATTCAACAATATGATGCCATAAATAATATTAATAATAAGGTAATACATTTTTACCTTGTGTGCCACAATACCACCATAAATAGCTGTACTGAAAACACTCTAAATTGAGGTCTCTAAATTATCATAATTACAAGAATAATGAAACCTTTATTGCTTCATTCTCCTAAACGCAGTTTTAATTACAGATTAATCTCTTATTAAAAGTCCCCCCTTCAGATGATTTCCTTTATGGGGGGAAGGGGGATGAATTGCAGACCATTGAGGTTGAGATTAATAAAAGGGGGCTTGGTTCGGGGGGGCTAAAGTGCCGAGATCATTGCTTTAGAGGTCTGATAAAGACTGGGCTATATTGACAACCAGCTTCTGGTGCTAAGCTCATTGGGGCTGGGCGAGGGTGGAGCGGTGGGTATGGAGGCCGTCTGTTTGTCCAGAGTATTAGTCCTTTGTTTGGCCAGAAGAAGCTAATAATAGGCCGGCCTCAAGACAGAGGATAGTGTTCTTACAAGGTCACAACCAAGCTTGAATCTCAATGCCCCTTCTGCCGAGGTCGCCTGGTCTGCTCCACACTCTGGTGTAACCGCTGGCCAATAGCATGCTCTCCGCTAGCGTGGGCAGTACCCACATTTAAAATGTACAAAAACTGAATTTCTATAATAGATGGGTAGTATTTGATCAAAGTCTAAGTAGTTTAAGTATTTCTTAATTCTGTTTCATGTCGTTGAGGAGTATGGCGTCAAGGCCTTTCAGTAGCAACACATCCAGACAGCCTCCCTCCTCAAGGTTACATGACAGGGGCACGTTTGCATCCGACAGACAGTTTAAATGGCCTGTTTTGTTAACGACAATTGAGACTCGGTTGTTAACGGTGTGGAAGTGTTTATTTGTGAACAAGGCAGGATGAGAGACCCCACGGTGTTCTTGAACGCTGTTCCACCGAGCCCAGAGCACCTATAATGATGCTTTTCCTGCTCTGGTGAACCTGATCCCAGCGCCTGGAGCCCCCACACTTTTCTTGCTACACATTTTGCTTTCTCTCCTGCTGTTCTCTTACTCCCCTCTTTTCCAGCCAAGGAATTAGATACGTACAGGAAAAAGGCCCACGTTTCCTCTCCACTAAGAACAGGTTGCATTCAGGTGAATACCAACTATGGTGGACATAAAATGCTAATTGGGATTTTTCACCAAACTGTTTTAAGGCCTCTAAATGCCATGTGAAATGTTGTGGTAGTTGTTGAAATTCATTTGACTCAAATTCTCTACCATTCTCTACTCTGCCCACAAAGTTGCTCTTAAATTGTAAAATTCTACAACTTCTAGCATTACCGAGCATATTGACTCTTATTTTTGTTTTGTGCTGTGAAAGTCTGTGAGTCATTTCTGAGGTGGGCACATAAACAGGACCCACTTTTAGCTAATGGGAGCATAACACTTTCCTCCTATGGAAGTGGAAATAAGACCAACAACCAGAACAAGAGGCTCTTCTGGTTCAGGCTACACCAGTTGACGGGGCTAAAGCCCTGGCAATCAGTGTTTGTTTTGACAGGGAATCCAAAATCCAAACTGACACTGTATGGAATTAGGGTCCTGTTTCCTGTGAAAAATACGAAGCCTTGTACGGTGAAAAGGGAACTGCAGTGAGGGAGGGAGAAAACAGACAGCCCCCGTAACTGCTGCTGCAGGTTTGTACATAAAAATCAAATTGGTCCAATTGACCTTGCATGCTCTACCTGCAATTATGTCAAATTGTAGGCAGATGCTTATAGTCCTCATTTCATATTCGGGGCAACATCTGGCTTGCAAGCCTGGCTTGCTGGGAGTTCAAGTTTACATATCTCCAGTGAAGGGCATGCTAAGGAGCTGGAGTGCTGGGTCACAATGAGAGGAGAGAGGGTCCTATGTGCACAAACTAGTGGGAAATAATCAAGTGGTGCAGGACAGACTCCCACACACTCTCCAACTGTGCTGACACGCTATAGTTTGTCAAATGAATTAGTATGTGAAACAACAAGCTTTCATGATCTAGTAAGGATTTTGTTGGAGCAAGATGAAATACATTTGATTCAGATGCCTTTATGTACAACATTTTTTATTTGCTTATGAGAACTGAAGGTGCTGTGGGGAAAGAACAAACAGAACGATGAGGCTTGCGTTGAGGAGGCATTTCAAACAGAGACGTCGCTTTTAGGCTCGCCAGTTAAAGAGAGACATCAGCTCCGACTTTTCAGCATTCTGATGACCGGTATCTCTTCTCCAATCGTTCTAGGCCATTATAGGAGCGGTCTAACCAGGCCTGTACCGCAGACTCAGGGAAAAAGAAAAGCGCCCTGGCCTCGACTGCTCTCAGTAATGGATGCCACCTCTCATTGATCACCTCCAAGGGTGCTATTTGGAAATGATAATTTTCACCGCTCTTCTGGAAACAGGATTATCTCAATTAATCACATTTACAGATTAGTTTTTCCTCTCCTATTGATCATCACTTTGATGCCAGCAGATGATCAATGCAAACACACTTATTCTAATAACAGAAAATCCAGTTTTGGAAATGAGCATTGACGGCAGACATAATCTTTGAATTTGTGATATTTTGATCTTGTGAACTTGATTGAAAGAGTGAGAGATTTGGGGGGAAATGCTATTGCAGGTTAAATGGCTTCCGGTAAAATGTCCCTCCAATCGGCTGCCACTCGTACTATAACTGGTTAGAATGATTTGATTCTTCAATTATAATTAAGGTGTCGTTACTCATAGTTTCCATGGCAGCAGATATCTTTTGTGGTCACCATTGGGTTGCCATTATTGGAGCAGACAAGTGACAACTGTTGGTTGTGACAGGCAGCATGGTGTTGGGAAACATCTTCATCTGACCTGTCAAAGAAGATTTGTCACCCTGGCTCACCACTCAGGGGGTGTAGAGGAGAACCCTTTGGGGTTGTTTGTCTGATCTAAAGCCCACCCTAACCAACCCCCCAAAGAACAAGGTGCAAGACTGGCTATGTGCTACTAATCTAGGTCTGGAAGAAACACAGACACACACACACAGTGGTGTGTGTTACCACTCCTCCCCACTTGTCCCACAGATGACTTGGCTGGTGGCCATTTATCCTCTGACCCTGAGGCCCTGGGTGGGTGACCCCTCTGACTCGGCTGCCCCCAAACAAAGACCCCTGAGCCGTGGGTGGAAGGGGTATCTCTACCCCCCACCCCATACAAAGACATGTCTTGACTTGAAAGCCCCTTGCTCCTCTACTGGGAGCTATGGCTCTGTCTTTCAGCCTTCACACATGCAACTTTGTCTGCCTTTGTTCTGGTCTTGTTGTAATTATCTAACGAACAATGAGACTTGGAACGGTTTGTGAAGATGAAATAGATGTCGATAGTGGCTATGGTAGTGGGGTCACTTACTAACACCGTTGTGGTAGCTTTCAAAGTCTTTTCCCCCCCTCTTCTACAGTTAGGTCACTCTGTCCTTTGTCCTTTTCCATTTGTCCTTGGACGCAGCTCCGGAAGTTGTAATTTCTTGTTAGTCGATCAGGAACAACCACTGTAGCACCACACAACAAGCTCACCATGGTACAGTCACAGGAGTCTCATGCAGGAGCTGTCTCTCTGGTTCTCCAGGTAAAATGATGGGCTTTAATCAGAGTTCCAAGCACAGAGACATTACAGGAGTTTCGTTTTTGTTTTTTTGACTGTCCCACGGTGGCTGCTGCAGGTTGAGGGAGTCCCCTTTGCATGCGGTCGCTGGTCCCAATCAGGCCCACTGCTGCTCATTTGAAGAGACCAACCTGGAGAAACACAGCTGGTTTCTGCTACAGGCCTTGGCCTCAGGGTGGGGGAGCGAGCGCAGGCCCCTAGCTCAGAACCACAGCCATCCTCCCAGATAAATTGTGGGGAGGAGTGCAATCCATCTTGCTTATGTCATTCAGGAATTTCTTTCATATTTCTAATGTAGCGTTTTATATATTTCCATATTTACTGTAGGCCCACTTGTTGCAGCCTTATTGCAGTGTCTGTAATTCTCAGAGCACACAGTGCTCGTATTGAAACTTAATTCTTAAATTATAGCCAGCCACTCTACTCGCCAATCTAGAAGACTTACTGATGAGTTAATGTCTTAAGTTGGACGTTGTTTTTGGATTTTACACCAATTTCAATTAAGCTGAAGGAGCACTCTGCTTGGACAAGGACGAGCCTGAACTTTAAACGCTGTCGTCTCACACTTCAACCTCACTTCTATACGCTACCCGGGAGGGAGTTGAGCAGAGTGCAGTTTCACTTGTCTATTTGTTTCACTTGCAGGTGAAAGTCCCCCCATTGTTGCTGTCTAATTGCTAATTGTGGGCCTTTTCTGTTCTCCTTTGTGAACGTTATTGAGAATTTTTCTAATGCGTTTGGGCTTTTCTCTGAGCCAGCGGCGACCTCTGTGAATGTGCTTTGAAAATGAGATTAGCTTTCTAGAGGAATGCATTAGCCCCCACAGCTTTTCAGCCCTGCACAGGCTGAGCTAGCCTGGATTGGAGATCCGACTCACTCACAAACACTTACGCCTCTCTCACACACACACACATACACTTATACACATGTGTATATACACTCATTGTGCACCCACAAGCATAGGCAAGGCATATACACACACACACACGCACAACTTCTCTCCCACCCCTCCACCTACTTCTTTATTGACAATCTCTCATTGAGCGTATAAGAGCATTACCATGTTTAGAAGTGAGATGTTTTGTTTGATCTGCGACTGATCTCATATTTGCGTTGAAGAAATTAATTTGACGCTGCTTTGCATGCTAAGCCAGGCACACTAAGAAAGAGGGGATTGATTTCAGAGAGGACAATGCCATGAAAAAGAGACATTTTGGGGGGTTTTTAACACCCTTCACATCAGAAACGGCTCATTTTTTGGTTCCCAGCTTTGGAACAATGCAGCTTTTCTCTGCTCTGCTGTGATTGGAGAGCGAGGCCTTACTGCAGAGAGTAGCGCTGTGGAAGGAGAAACTGTCCACTCTGGAGGGGGGATCTGGAAATGGTCTCTCTTATGTCCTCTATAATACTCTGAAACAGCAATTGCTCACATTCTCTGTAATAGTAAAAAATATAAATAGCATTTAGAGTAAACTTTGTATTATTTTTGCAGATTTCGTTTTGTCTTGAGGTACCCAAGTTTTCATCCGTGTCTAGCATTCTTTAGCTTTGTGGTAGTGAAGTTGTAAATGGTCTAATATTATCACATTACTTTAAGGTAATGCATCTTTTCCTTCTCATCCACTCACTTCACAATCCACCATAACAAATTTTTTCTCTCTATAGCTGTAAACATTGTGAAAATACACACCCAAATTGAAGGCCGCGCTCATACACCCGCGCACGCACTCACATCTCCAGCTGTATCCCGCACCCCCCACTTAGCTGCGACGGAGGTACATTGGGCAGGCCTGTGGAGGAGGTCAGCACCGGTCTTCCTTGCCTAGTTAGGCGCTGATGTTCTTATTAAAAGATCATTTCTGGGGCTGAAGGACTCCAGAGAGCCAGCTGGGCCCCCTGACCGCTCCCCCCCTGCTCTTGATTGGCAAGGGGGCCGCTGTTGTCACGAAGTGGAGAGCAGGGTGCTCTGGTGGTCCTGACGAATCGCGGCAGAGCCCAATTAGGCCCCCAGCGCCCAGCTCTGTGCCTGGCCGCCACCTAACAGGCCTCAACCATAGGGAGGTCATGCTCCAGCTAACGCTGCACACACTGAGCTCTCACACGACCATGGAGCACAGTAACACAGGGAGCAGCCAGATGCCCCCCCCCACACACACACACACACCTGGATTGTGTGTGTGTGCGCATTTGTGCTGAGTGTTAGTGTGCACGTGTGTGTTGTCAAGATGAGAGATTTTCAGATTTGGTGTGATCTATATCATGACAAGGCTATAGATCTAGAAAGCTAAAAGCACAATTAATACACTCAACATCTGGTCTTGGTTCACAGTCAAAATATATTTAAAAAGATTTATCATAAAACCATATTGCAAGCCTTTTCCTTTTTTTTGTACATTATGCACGGCTGCCATTCCATTAATATTAAAGTTATGTAAAACGTGTTTTCCTTGCGTCTAGGACTTAGAAGCCTCAAGGTTTTGAAATGGCAACCGCCCAGTTTGTTTTTATTGGTTTTTCCTTGTTGAGGTCATGATGGCAGTTTTTTGGCCGTGGAGCCTTTTCACCAAGTCAAATTTAATAACTATCATTGGAGTGGCCACATTTCTACAACTGTTATTTGACATTTGGCTATATTTAGAAATTATTTTCTTCTTTTTGGCTTCAGACGTTCTGGGCCTCTGACAAATTTGCATCAATCACAGGATTTGCTATTAACAATAATATTATGAAATGCCTGCAAAAATATGCTTCCAGGTTCTTGCAGTTAATTCATATATTTAAACTACATCCTTCCCTCATGTAGTTTTTGTTGTTGTAATAAACTATGAGAACTTATTTTGTAATATTACAATGATTGTTTCATTGTTCTATATCAAGTCACAAACTCCAGTGGGCGCACTGAGAATAAAAAAAAAACTGGTAATCTTGTAACTTTTTAGATTAAACAACCTTCTGGTTTTCCATGTAAGTGAGTCCCACCAGGGTCCAGACAGCATACGTCCAGGCCTAGATAGAGCCATCTCCCGCTATCCCTTTGATAAACACTGTGGTTCTTAAACACCACTGTTTGGCCAATGAGTTTCAGAGGATTAACACCCACCACCACCTAATCTTATTCGCTGACACCTTCTCTTTGCATCTAAATGAGCCCCTCTTTTAAGGTTGCCAGCTTCACAATCTTTGTTAACCAGCCAGGAGACTTTCTTTGCTAAACCCTACTGGGTTCATTTATTTTGTTCAGAGATTTCACCATTAAGATGCTGATTGGTGGTGTGTCATGTCCTTTATATCAGTCTGATATAAAGATCAAACACACCCCTGTTGTGGCAGAGTGTGTTTGTGTGTGACTCTCATGGTGTTTAGTAATCTAGTGTTTAGTGTCTGGAATGTAGGTAAGATGATCCATCTGCTACATCACATTACATAGCTGTTTGGGCTTTCCTCTAATGTATTTCTCAAAGACTGCACAGTGCATACATTAGTAAAGATTGTACATGCTGATTGGAACACATTAACACCAGCTCTATTGAGGACTTGAGTGCTAATGTTTAGGTGGGGTGTTGGGCATGGGGTGTGTGTGTGAGAGATATTATGGTGTGTGGGTGTTGGGGGTGAAAGCTAAGGTGCATAGTTAACACCTGAACAGGCTGAGTAGTTTATCTTTAACTCTGAGTTTGATTAATACCAGGTGCCCATCCGGCCCAACACTAGTTGCTCAGAGCAGACCAGAGAGTAAACATTAACTGCCTGATGCCTGCGGCGGAGCTGCTCTACTGAACGGAGGAAACTTTGGAAAATCATTGATTAAACAAGGCTGTTTCACTGTTATCAACGTCTGCGTCTTTGTGCGATTAATCACATGCATATTAGGTAGGCCTTGCCAAAGCTGTGATTTATCTAGGCCAAATTTGTTTTGAAAAATTAGCGTTGAATCCCTTGATTGGCACCTGCGTGCACTAGAGGGAGGGAAGAAAGTGGCAACAGTAAGGACGAGAGAGTGTGTAAGTGACATAGGGGTCAAGTGGATACTTGTTTACCTTGGAGGGGGGGTTATTTGACTGGTGCACCTGGGGGATGTGAACCCTGTGGTGAAAGGTCATGGGTTCAGCTCAAGTCCAGGAAGAATATAGGTCTGCTCAGTTCCACCCTCCCTGATACCTTATGGAAAATGAGTGATTGGATGACTGGGAAGGCAAGTCTTATGGATACAAATGTCCTATATTTTCCACATTGCTGGTGACTTTTTAGTACAAGCTTTGAGACGAGAAGATACCAGTGTTGGCTGTCTTGACAAGCCTACTACAAGCTCACTTTATCGACTTTATTCCCCTCTCCTCCTTTCTTGTCTGCTGTGAAGGTTGACGCTCCACTTGCCTGAGGAAATGGGGTTAATCGCTGTAGCTGCTCGCCAAACCCAGGGCAGAGGTCGGTGATTTTCCACCACACTGCGCGCACGCACACACACAAAAGTTTTATAACTTTTTATTTTCATCCCTCCTGGATAATAATAAAACATTTTAAAACATTGACCATGAGGTAAGCATTTCCTTATTTTAAACCTTCCAACACAGACTTCAGTTCCTTTTTCTGTCTTCTCGCTGTCCTCATGTCGCGTTCATGTCTTTTTTGTCCGTGTGGAAATGTGTCAGGACGAGGAGGGAACGCGTGGCTCAGTCCACCAGGCTGTGCCATGTTCACCCTGCATGTCCAGGTGGCGCTGAGCTCCAGGCTGGGCCAGAGCATACCCTTCCTACAGCATCTGGCCTCGCTGGCGGTGGTGGAGGCCGTTCGCACGCTGCCTGGTTATGAGGTGTGTTCAGCCAGTCCTCTCCAGAACCAGTCACAGATCACATACTACGGCACAGCTGGAGACCCAGGGGCACAATGCTACCAAAACATAGATGGTATATGCTAAGAAATTTGACTCTTGGTGTCTCGCTCAGTTTTATTTTACATGATGGACAGCATTTTTGGTGGGCATAGATAGCAGAAACCAAATGTCATCTATTGACACAAATACATGGATGTCCACATGGATGTGATATAAATATAAAGTAAAGGTTTGAGCCAGGATCAGGTCCAGTTCATCAGACCTTTCAGGTTGTTCTCTTCCTCTGGTTCCAATGAGCACACTGCTGTTCCTGTTGGAGGCTGTAGAAGTCAATGAGGCCTAACTCAATGATCAAAGGGCTTCTGTTAGAGGACCCCCTCCCAGCTATTAAGTCAATTGGAAAGGCAGTTTACCAGTAAAGCATCTTATTTTCACCATGTAATGGCCATATTTGGTTTTCACTGTGTTTTAGTTGCTTTTGGTCAGGTGTTTGGTGACTGGAAATATGCACAGCAGTGTCTGGGTCTTTGAGGTCATTTGTCACATTTCCCAGTTGTTGACTAACTCTACTGAACCCCACACGAGGCTCAGGAAGTATTACTGACACAAAACAAATTATGTTTTATGTTAATATCTGGATTCTAATGTAGACTAGAGTCTAGGATTTTGGCAGATTTAATGTTTTTTTCTATGTAAGTCCTGTCAAAGATATTGGGAGCCGTGAGTGATGGGTGAGCCATGAGTTCTGGGTAAAATAATAATAATAAAGAAGACACTGTGGTGGTTTTAGACGATGTGCAGCAGATGAGGCAGAACTTGTCCTTCAAAGTCAGTCAGAACTGCTTAGTTTGAGAGATCTACAGTATAACCTTTTCAACCTCGTAGAAACTTGGACAAGGATGCCATATGTTATACAGGTTAAATTGACAGACATGTTTGAAACCAAGACTTACTATGTTTTAAACTTTAAGTTTTGCGTACAAAACAGTCTCATGTATTGTAGCCTTTGTTGGCTAATGTACTGTAGTGTATTTTATTTTTCAGGACATCGATTTGAAGGTGAAGTGGCCCAACGATATCTACTACGGTAACTTAATGAAGCTAGGCGGTGTGCTGGTGACATCATCAGTCATGGGACCATCTTTCCATCTTCTCATTGGTAAGAGTCGCTACAATAAGAGAGTTGTTACAACACAACATTTCGCAATTTGGATAAGCAAAAAGTCTTGGGAAACAAAGTGGTCATATTTCAACTTTGGAACTTCATAGGATGTGGCATCAATGTCAGCAACAGCAACCCCACCATCTGCATCAACGACCTGGTGAGCAGGCACAACCACGAGTGTGGCTGCAGCCTGCAGGCCCTCAGCCCTGCTCAGGTCATAGGCTGCACCCTGACCTCCCTGGAGGGGCTCATCGCTGCCTTCCAGCAGGGAGGGCCCCAGGCGGTGCTGCCTATCTATTACAAGAGATGGATACACAGGTAACCCCTTGGAATACCGCTACTGTCATATGGGATAGAATAGTCCAGAATAGTCCTTTTGCATGCCAGGTTGATTAGTAGTTAAAGCAGTAGAACAGGAACAATCTATCATGGAACAAAAAGACTGTCTACCAATGTTTTTTGTCCAATCACTTTTTTCAAGTTTTACCTTATGAGCCATTCACCAAATAGAAGTTCCCACAACTCATCATATATATCCAGTATTACTGTACCCTGACCTGGCTTCTCCCTGCCCTCAGTGGGACCCAGGTGCGCCTGTGGAGTGAGGACGGTCCCGAGGCTGAGGTGGTGGGGCTGGACGACAACGGCTTCCTGCAGGTGCGCTCCAGGGAGCAGGGTGTGGTCTCTGTGCAGCCCGATGGCAACTCTTTCGACATGCTGAGGAACCTGGTGGTCACCAAGCAACGCTAATCTGCCTTCTGACCAAGCCCTCCCCTGAGAACGCTGCAGGGCATTTCAGACTGGCGTTGCAGAGGACCGCTATAGTGACTCTACGATATGGGGCTGGACTGGAGTGTGAGAGGCTGCCGACTATGATATTAACGAGAATAGAGTGAAATATTGAGTTAGTGTTATTTACGAGTTAACTAATCTGCTTGCAAAAGTTTTTTTTTTTTTTTATCTACCTTTTCTTTCTTCACCTTTTGTGATTAAATTGAGACAATATATGACCTGTTTGTTTTAGTTTTAATATGAGTATTGGATTACTTGAGTACATTTATATTAATTTATAATTGACAGCTACATTACACCATATATAACCATGTTGAAGAATTTAAAGCAAGTTATTCACATTTGAAATGTATTCAAGACCATCAATTTTCCATTTCACTTGAGGTTTGTATGCCAAATGGACAGAGCTGCATGTTTTATTTTGTTATAGAATATAATCTGTCATACAAAGTATCTTCAGTTGTACAGAACATTGGAATGCCCTCTCACTTAAATGCTAGCTGATACAGTATTTTTTCAGAAGTGTTGACATTAGGGCTATTAACTTGTTAAAACATGTATTTAAATTGTTGCTTGGAAGTGTACCAAACCTAATTTGCGTAAAAACATTGCAACGGCTATTGACACGCGAGTTCGCACTTTGATGCAAATGCATTGAATAAATGCAAGCACATTACCCTGGAGAGACTGGTTGGAGGCTGTATATCTCTGTAATGACTGACGACTGGTACAAACCAAGACTTTTGCACTTTCGTACCGCAAATTATCCAAGGTTACCGTAGAATTCCATGCAGTGAGATTATTTCGTTAAGCCTTAACTTCTCTTTTTGGTCTGGGTAAAATGGAAACAATATATATTTTTCTTTAAACAAGTCTGTGGATTTGGTGTACTGAGTCTTTTGGCTTATTTGTAGTTTAAATACTATATTCTCAATGTTAACAGAGGGTCAATATTTGTAAAAGAAAAAAGAAAAGTGATTTGTATATTTGATAAGACAATTGATATTACACAACTATATCCTTAAATGTGATAAATGAGTATTACAGTTTATAATATTAAAGCTGTTTGGTGATCTTTTAAATATTATTAACTTGTCATTCCGATAAGATCTAATAAAACATACAAAAGTATTTAAAAGTGTGAAATGTGTGATCATCATGAATAACCCCACAGTTGGGTTTAACTGTCAGGTGGTTTAACTGTTGTACATTTTGTACTGCACCCAAACAGGCCAACTTAAACTACAAACAAACAGGCCTGACAAACTGTCCCAGTATTTGCTTCTTGTTTACCAGCACAGAATATTCCATTTACGTAGAAGAACCCAAATGCTCTTTTTCTCTTCTCTGCTCTCCCTCCGGTATCCAAAGCTATGAGCAGCCACACTGCAGCAAAATACACTGTTGACTAGCACAGTGGACTGACAGTGAGTTATTGGTTGAGGAGGCGGATTCTCTCCTCTCTGTGGGAGTGATGAGGTGTGGGAGAGCTCCTGGTGCAGGTGGCCAGGGGCTGGGGGGCTGTGGGGGTGTTAGCGCTGGGATTTGGAAAAGGTTGCGCTCGGCTTCTCCCCAAGCTCCTAAATGACACTTCATTTGTCTTCAGCACCTCAGCCCTTTGCCTCATCCTGGCTAGATGAAGTGAAAATATGGAAGTATGCACGCAAGCCTCCCAATCTGGACACAGCCCTCACCTCATTACAAGCTTGCTCCCTCTTTTTAGAGACTTCCAATATGGAATCACAAGTAAGCTGTACTCTTACAGAGTGGTTCAGTGGTTACATGTAGCTTTGTTATAATGCTCCTGTTTGAATGAGTACTGTGAAAGGGTTGGGAGCAGGAAAACAAATATTTTTGGGATATGGTCCTGGATCCAAAGAGCATTACGTCCCTTCTATTTCCTCTGCTGTCATATAACTCAATTACTGTGCATGTGTGTGACTGTAATAACCAGGGATCCTCAAACCTACAGCAGTTTCCAAGTTCATTAAGCAAATAGCTTACCCCTGGATCCATAAGACGTTTTCTTCTCAATATCCTATTAAATCATTTCAGTGGCAGGTCTAGGGAGGTCATAAGAGATCTATCCTCTCTTTAATATTGGCTGCATAATACCACAACTCAATCCAGCTTCCCCTGGGACCCACAAGAGCCCCTTGGCTCACCTTCAAATATGATCTCTTATCTTTAAGAATCTGGGTCCTAAAGGGCATATGTTATAATATATATATTATAGATTTATATGAATCCCCACCACCAATGTTTAATCTTTATGAAAGTCCTATATGTGGTTACCTTAAAAAGATGTGAGGCATGAAAAAGCCTAACATTTGTCAGATTAAAACGATAAAGCTGTCGTGTTATCTATGGTTAGGCTGCACTTTCACTGAATATGTGGAAGAGGAAGTCAAATGAGTTACACCAGGAGCAGTTGGCTATTTGTGTTCCCTCTTGTGGTGAGAGGAGTGGAGACAGAGCCCATGAAAAGCATACATATTGAACATGGCTTTCTGTATTTGCATACTGTGTAAACATTTTCAAGATACAAATCACTTTACCACTTTGAATATGTTCAGGCTACATTTAGCATGCAAATGACCAGTTGCCAGTGTCATGTAAAAAAGTGCTTTTGTGTTCTATGGTAAAAATGTCCATGAATCAAATGAGACCTTTTCAAATGGTCTGCTTTCTCATCTCTTTGGTCTGCAGTTTATCACTGAGCTACTGATCATCTGGATGAATTTAAATGTTGAGAAGTCTGCTGTGATCATGGCCTGTCATCAGGGGGTCTCCAAGATTGAGCTACTGGTCCCTCAACTGGTCCCTCTGTCTACTGGTCCCTCTGTCTACTGGTCCCTCTGTGTACTGGTGTCTCTGTCTACTGGTCCCTCTGTCTACTGGTCTCTGTATACTGGTGTCTCTGTCTACTAGTGTGTCTGTTTACTGGTGTCTCTGTCTACTGGTCTGTCTGTCCACTGGTGTTTCTGTCTACTGGTCTCTCTGTCTACTGGTGTATCTGTCTACTGGTGTTTCTGTCTACTGGTCTCTCTGTCTACTAATGTCTCTGTCTACTGATGTCCTTGTCACTAACAGCACACATAGTTAGAAAGTTTCTCAGGGAGCACAGAGATAAAGTAATTGCATGAAATTGACACACACAAACAGACACACACAAAATCCCACTTCTGTAGACATTTAGAAGACCCTTGTGACCAGATGATGGGATTCAGAACAAGTAGCTCATGTCAAACAGACTCTTAAAGCTTGCAATTTGTCAACACAGCGACATTGCATAATTCATTATATTATGCTACAGTTTGTCCACATGCTGGCCTGTGGCAAAAAATATATAATAATTGCAAATATTCTACCACTGACACATATCAGTAAGTAGAGTGTAGTTCTCTACTTACTCTACTTTTGTTGAAAACTACTGTTGAATAATGCTGAAAATTACTATACCAGAGAAGAAGGCTCTGTACACATGTTGGTTATCTAGACACTTAATTTAATTTTTGATTTGTCTAGACCTATCTGCTAGACACAAAAAAAAAATATAGACAGTCTTGCAGGAAACATAATTTTAATAGTTTATTTAGATTGAAAGCGAACTACCATGTCTTTATTACATTTTTTCATTGCAGTTGATATTTTCACTTTTACACAAGATAGACCCTGTTTTTTTTTTTACATAAATAAGCAAGCTGCTGTGTTTGCATGAGAATAAATAAACTTTTTTAACTTATCCATTGTAAAGAAATATTGAATAAAATCATGATTCCTTTGAGACAGGGAGGTACAAACTCCATCTTAGCTATTGTGCATCAGTAATTTCCAGTTCAATTAATCCAAATAAGAAAAGCACTTGTCGCTTGTTAATGACGTTTCTAAATGTAATATATTTTAATTTCATTTGAAGAGAAGCATAAAGCGCCTTGGGACTAATTTATCAATTGCAATTGGCATTGGGGATTGCACTTTGAACAGGCTTGAGAATACGTGTAGAATCACAACATGCTACCTTCAATCTAACATTTGACTAAATCTCTTGCATTGTCTTAAGCATTCGTGTCAATGGAAATACAGCTTCATTTTCAACAAAAATCCAAGTTCATTATAAACAGTGTTGAATGCTAACATGAAATCTGTGTAGGATGTCCCGTAACACAAATCTATAATCAACATCATTGCATAATTCCTTTCAAAATGTAATT
Source organism: Osmerus mordax (assembly GCF_038355195.1). NCBI lineage: Eukaryota > Metazoa > Chordata > Actinopteri > Osmeriformes > Osmeridae > Osmerus > Osmerus mordax. The sequence continues at coordinate 4,475,517 of NC_090068.1, forward strand.
TATCATTTAAAGTGTGTACAGTATTACATGTCAGAATTGACCCTGTATGGAGGAAAGGTGCGTGACATTTTATCAAAAGAAATGGCTTTAAACTAGAGTGTCACAATGCATTACATACACTAATAGTTAAACTGTATGCAAAAATATATCATATTATTCAAGAAACCTGAAATTACTTGCTAATCCTTGATAGGAGTCTGGCATTGGTTATTCAGTGTACAAAACACCTCTCGATATGGATCCATTTGAAAATTCAGGAGATGTCAAGATTAGCACATCGAGAAAGTCACTGATATTGTAGCCACTGATACTTCTAGTAAAGTTCTGTCATTGTGACCTTTCCTATACCTGACAGTCACAGTGACCCACAGATGTAGGTCTGAGCATGAATGTTTGGCAGTCCATGACCTTTGACCCAGGGGCCGTGTCACCTCTCATTGGTAATGATGACGGATGTGCCAATGTAATGCGGGATCTCCCTGTGTGTCTCAGGAGATGAGCTAGAGGCGGGGCTTTGGCCCTTGTAGCCGTACGAGACCATCTCTTCAGCGCGGTAACCGTAGCTGTCTGTCAAGTGACTAAGTGCAGCGGTGTAAGGCGGGGCCTGAAAGGGGCTGTGTTTGGCCAGGACATGGTGAAGGTTCAACGACACGTAAGGCGCCTGGGCTGGAAGGCCAACTCCAACGCCCACACCCACCCCCATCCCAACCCCCATCCACATCCGTCTGTCCTCCTCCCCCACCTCAGGCTCCTGGAGCTTGGGGGTCCCCCTCTCCCCGTTGCAGTCCAAATTATCTGGGAGTCCACCGGCAGTGTTGGCATAAGGTGCCTCCATCATACACAGTCTCCTCCTCTGCTCCAGCACCACCTGCATAGGAAAGGGCTGTCCCAAGCCGTGGAGAGACCGGGGATGCTCGCAGCTTCCCTTCCCCACCACAGAGCCACTCAGCAGGGGGCAAGACAGCGGCTTCTCCCCCATTGAACAACCACCACCTCTGGAGGCTTTGTGGAGAGGGTCTCGGCTGAACGGTAGCTTGGTGTCCTCTTTTATGACCTGTGGCTGGGGCTGCACCAGGGGATGGGCCTCGGTGGAAGCCTTGCTCTGGCAGAGTGTGTGGTGTTCGTAAGGCTCTTCTTTAAACCTGCTGCTAGGACGTGATGTGGGGCAGCTGGAGAAGCTGTCCTGGTGTGTCTCGCCAGGGTACCTCCTGCTAGACATCACCATTGACGTTGCTGATGGGGCGCCCACTGTGGAGTAAGGACACATTACATTGAGAGCCATGCTAAAAACCTTCACTAGAAGGTTTTTGTTTTGTTTCAAATTCAGAATGTAAAGTTTGAGATTGAAGCTAACATTTTAAAACAAGCTCATGCAAGAACTCAAGGTTGAGATATATTCCAGAACACAAGTTTTAGCAGTCATGCTCAAATGTTTAAAGTCATGCTCAACTATTTAAACGCTTAGTTGAGGTTCAAGCCAAAAGGCATGGCTGGAATTGATGCTTAAATGCCAGAATTGGGGCTAAAAGGCTACATTGACAGTGAGTCAGTGACATCAGGGGAGCAGGAACATGAGTGATACAACAGACATCAGTCTTCTACATTCAATCCATTTAGCTTGTTCTAAAATGATATATTTGACCTGAGGTGAAGTGGGATAAGTGTATTTTGGGTGGTTTTGCAACTGTACTGAAGTCGTTGCTTTCAGGATATTCTTTATAGCAAGTTTCTTATTTTCACTAAAAGTTTGATCTAATTACTGTCAATACAATACTTAGTACTGCTGTCCTAAACAAATATCTGATTTTCCCCCATACTGGTGTTACGTCTCCGGCCTGATCCGGGACGGATTTTCTGTTTGTTCTTGTGTTGACTCAGGTGTTGACTCCAGGCTCCGGTTCTCCTGCCCACATACTCCATCCCTCCTGTGTAATGGTCACACCTGCATCTCATCCCCTAATCAGCACCAAAGTATTTCGATTTACTCTACATACATCTGGTCTTCCCCTACATACATTTAAATCCTGCTTAAGACCAGTTTCCTTGGCTTCTGAGTCTTTAGAAGGCATTGCCATTGTTGTCCTGTCAGGTCGTTTGCTATATAATGTGTATGCGGGTTGTAGTGCAGTGCTCTGTCGTGCTCTGTTTCCACTGTACAGCCCCATTGGTTGACATTTAGTTTAGTTTTTATTGTTTTTTAAATTAAAGAAATTTTTTAGATCTGCTATCTAAATAAATAGGACTGATTGATTGACAAAGTACCATTCAATTCAGTTCAGTTTGGTTCCAAGAGTCCCTGTTTACCTGGGTAAATTGCGCTGGCTGTGCAGGACACATCAGAGGATGGACTCAGGCGGAGGCCGTGATTTGTCTTGGATTGGCCACTCCAGTGGCCCTCACCCCCCGCGCGGGCATGCAGCGAGCTGAGCAGCTGATGCGCAGCCTGGCCGGGTGAGGGCGAGGGTGAAGGCGAGGTGGCGGTCGTTCGTATCCTCCTCTGGGGCTCGTGGTGCAGGTGTCCGTAGGAGTAGGGTAAGGACAGGCCATACGGGGCTCCACAGGGGACCTCCCCAGACTCGGGGGCAGGACTTTGCTCCTGGCAGGGGGTTAGGGAGTAGGGAGGGCTTTCTTTCCACCCTCCACCTTGAGGGGAGCAGTCCAGCTTGTCTGTGTGGTATGAGCTGTTGGGCTGGAGATTTAGTTTTTAAATTGATTTAGGATAAATGGGTGAGTCTCAAACCTTGAATGTATGTACGGTACTGTGTAGAACTGGGTAAAGCCTAATACCTGAGGGTAGGGCACCATCTTGACTTTGGTTTTGATCTTGACTGCTTTGGTCTTGAGCTGTTTGCGTGAGTCCTGAGAGGAGGCCAGGCCAGCCTTGTAGGAGAGAGACGGCTTTGTGGCTCTACTCTGCTCCTGAGACATCTGCAGCTCCTTGTATTCTATCTCCCTGTGGACACAGCACAGAGATGTGCTGATTAGTATCCCCGCATGTACAGGTTCATGCTCAAGCATACACGCACCACTTTCACAGGTCGTTTGGAGACAAACCACCTTTAAATCGGTGAAAGGTGAGAAGTGCCGACTCACGTCAGGACGTAGTTAACGCTCACGATGCAGTGCGGACGCGACGAGCGGCTGTTGTGGACGATGGTGGCGTAGCTCTGCACCCACACCCAGCCCCCATGCTTGGACAGCATACGGTAGTACTTAGTGGTGACCTGCCCTTTCACAAGCACTGCAGAAAAGGATGAGAGATGAAAAGAAAAGAGAAATTTGGTTCTGCTCTATGCCATGAAAAAGGGCAGGGAGAGAGAAGTGCATACACAGTCAACATTGTGCAACGCTGTGAATGGAAATTATATTCCATGACTAAGTTACTCATGAATATCTTGCTCCATGAATACTTAATAACACACACATAAAGGAAACTGAATTCTGAATGAATGATTGGCACATCCTCAAATTGATTCACTGTACGGAGGAAATGTGTAATATCTAATATGTGAAATAATAAAGCCATTTAGGCCATTTTATTAAAGGTCTGGCCAATGTCAGACCAGACTTTATCAAATGAAGGATTATCCTGACACATGTTTCTCATCATCAGTTACCAAGCTTGTCAGCAGAATGTCAAACCTGAATTTGTATTGGTACATAGGGTCTTAAAAAAAAAAAATCACAGAAAGGTGATCAAATCAAATAGGACTCACTGCAAAGTAAATGATCCTTGAAAATCTGCTTTTGTTTTCCAGAAAAGATGAGCTAGAGTATTCAGAGAAAAACACCCAATAGCTGGAAAGACGGCAAATATATGAGACTGTTTCTCAGTTACCCTACTACTACACAAGACCATGCCAAAATAAATTATTTACAGAGAAAACCTCTTTTCTCTAAATTGGGCTTAATTTGCACCCTGGAAAGAGTTTCTGTTATTATGTGACCAGAATGATCACAGGACAGTTGTTGAACGTTTCCATGGAGGAAGACACTCACGTAGATGGTGAGCGTAGCGCAGATGAAACACGTCACAGCCGTGGACGTGATGGTAGAGAGTCTTCTCTATCAAGTCCTGGGGTTCGTACCCTGTCAGCTCAGCCACCCTGCAAAACACGCGGTCAGGTCAAACACTGTCGAACAAGTCAAACAGAAAGTTTAGATTCAATGAAAGTAATGGGATGATATGGGTGTTAAGAGGTATAAATCTAAAGTGGGTGTAGGACCCAGGTCAGGTCCCGGAACTGTTCCCCTACCTGGAATCCAGGAAGATGAGTTTGAGGTCCAGGCTGGCCCGGAACATGAACATGTTGCTGTGGAGCTTGATCTCTGTGATGCCGCTGGGGGGAAGGGAGTGGCCCACCGCCACCAGCCCCACGATCTGGTAGCAGGAGTCGTACATCGCCACATCCATCAAGTACTGTCGGATCTTCAGGTAGCCGCTACAGTGGATCACCTGCAGAGGAGGGGAGGAAGGATGAGAATACTCCCAAACCGTCTCTGATTGTTTATCTTTTCACTCATCTCATCCAAGAAAATGTTAATGAAGCTTAAAATCACACAGCGCCCGACCAGAACAGTGTCTCTCTCCACAGGCAGTCAGGGTGATGAGCAGCTGATGCATGCAAATGCATTTCACGTTACTGTTTGTGTACTGTTTATTGTGTATATAAGTAAACAGATGAGTATGTTGGGTACTGAACATAGTCTAGGTATGCAGTGTTGTAGTGATGTGTCCATTGTGTTAAGGCAGGGAGAGCCAGCGCGCAAGTATTTTGTTGTATTTATAATACACATGACAATAAAGTTGAACTTGAAAAAAAATCTCTGATTAAAAACTAAAGTGATCAGTTCCTCTGGCTAGTGTTTTACCAGTGAATCTGTAAATGCATTAAAAGATAATGGGTGTCTACCTGGAATCCGATCCTTCTCTAAGTCTTCTTCCCTCTCTTTCCCCACTAGACCCCCCACTTCCTTCATACAGCCCCACACCTTGATACTGAAGGCACAGTTTACCTTCTGCACTTCCTGTCACCTAATCAGCCTGAGCCATGCGCCCTGGATGTTTTGAAGAGCTCTCTGAGTTTACATGTGGAATTTATCCTCAACTTATAACATAAACAATATCCTGCCTGCTGGGTCATAATAGTTGTGAGGGAGGGGTGGAGGGTTGCATGGAGAGCATACTATGAAGAATACAAGAGAGGCTGAATATGTGTCGAAGGATATAATAACAAGCTTCTTCAAGTAGATGTAATTCTGTGGGGACTGAAAGCAGGTACCCTTGAAGAGACCGATGAAAATAATAATGTATATCCAGTGCATGTGTTTATGCGTGTGTATGTACAGTATTGAATTTTTTAATTCTACAAACCTTATATCCACCACACGTCAGTCCTGCATTACGCTTGGCCAGAACACACTTCATCCTGAGGAAAAAGGAACGCTCCATTTCGTATTCTGTAACACAGACAAACACATGACTGAAAGACACAACCATACATAAAGACAAAAACACATGCAAAGACCATGTGCTACATTTCATACACGTATGTGTATGCGGATGTCCCGCAGACATCCCCCCCAAAAAACTGTGTGTGTGAGGGAGAAAGAGAGAATGTGTTTGTGTTTGAATGTGTGTTAGTGCCTTAGTATGTTCCTGTGTGTATCAGGTTGATCCCAGGGTTTTATTAAACTCTCCTAGAAGGAAGTGCTCCACTCGTCTGCTGATTTCACATAAGAAGGTGTTACCCAGCAGGGCTTAAGAAAACCTGTCTGTAGTCCACTGTTATGAGCAGAGAGACTGACTGTCTGGCTGTTCTGAAGAGCTCTGTCTGGGAGTGTAGCTGCTTTGAGAAGAAAAGAGAAAAGGAAGAAAGCAATATAAAGACAGAGTGCAGTGTTAGGATACCTTGAAGAAAGTGATGGGGGACAGGTTGGTGGGCGCTGAGGACTGCAGTCATCTCATCATGGTCTGACGGGTGAATGTACTCAAATATACTGTTTCCTGTCAACTCCACCTGAGAAACATGCACACACACAAATAAAATCGTCATGTCAGTACTGTAAGGGTACATCCTTTCATGTTTCAAAATAACCCCAATAGAAAAGGATAAGCAACGCAAATTAAATTATTTGGGCTGATTTGAGCATACAAACATGCACACACACACACACACACACACACACACACACACACACACACACACACAAAAGGGTTTCTTTTGATAATTTGACACTTTCATTTCAGTAGATTACATCCTCGCAGACAAATGTCTTTTGTAGGATGTGTGCATTTGTGTGTGCATGTACTGTATCTGGATATATCACAAGCCCCTGACATCGATCTGCACATTCATTCATGGCACCTTCAGATGAAGCAATGTCAGAAGAGGCAATGAGGTTAATTTAGGCAAGAGCGGATCATTTCCATGTGAAGGCAGGACTACAGCCATGCTCGTCTTTGATCTATTTTACCTCCCAAATTTGGGGGCGTCTTAAGTCAGGGAGTGGGTCACTGCTTGCCACTTCAATGACAAATTGGTTTCTTCACAGTATGGAGTTAGGCTGGAGTAATCCAGGCTTTGTAGTTGTAGAAAGCGTATAGGGGCAGAATGTTGGCTTGCGAGAGAGAAAATGGGAAAAGAGCATTGATATTCAAGAGTAGCAAGTGAACTGAGTTGGTAGGAATTTTGAATGTCTTGTTTTTGTTACGTTTTGTGCCAGTCCTTGAATGGTTATGTGTACTTTTTATTTAGTTTCATCTAGTTTTAGTTTTCATTTGGAGGGGAAAAAATGTTGGTGTTGAATGAACAGGCCGTGTGGTAATGGGTGACGCTCACTGACTTCAATGTTGCAACTGTCTCAAAGTTAATGTTAGAATGACAGCGACCTTAGCCCTCTTTCTTTCTCTTTAACGTTCACACATGCAGTACAACACGGCATTCAAACACATATTTAGATGTCAACAAAAGCAGACAGAGAGCATTTGAATAAACCTTGGCACACACAGATGTTTAACACAACGGAAGCAGTGATCGGCAGTTTGGGGAGCATGAGGGAGCCAGGCACTCCAAGTGGTGGCTGGTGAAGTTGATCATGGACAGACTGATTGCTGTTACTCAGCCTGCTCACACCACCGCCACCCCCACCACAACCACCATACACTTCCTGAGGGGAGAGCAGCCGGCAGTGTGTCTGTCAGGTGAGCTTTTAAACGCATCAGCATTTCTACTGGCCATCCACTTCACTGCTTCTTACTACACCAGCCTTTAACCTTGCATGAGTGGCTTTGATGACTTTAAGAACTGGTATGTTCTGAATATAAAACTAGATAGAGTAGGGACTAGTGAAAGGACAAAAGGTTTAATCTGGTTTATCTGTCAAAATACTTTTGTTACCTTAAAATGTAAGCACTGACCGTGACAAAGAGTGTGTTTCTAAACCACTCACCCCAGCATGAAAGAAAATACAAGTTGACAAAACATTGACAGCCTCGTACATTTTTCAAAAATGGTGTTCCCATTCCTTCTGACATGATTTTACAGCCACTCATTGAATTCCCATGAATGAATGTGATTACAGATCACAAATATACCACTATCTTCCGTGATACCACACAGACTAGTGAAAGGACAAAAGGATTTGGATTCTACAGACATAAGTTCACACACTTTTAGACTTTTAGATTTAGGACTGCCAGACCAGCAATGTCATTAAATGCACTTCCCACTATCCTTTACTGCTGAAATCTTGACTGATAAACAGGATTTGTAATATCCACTCATTTAACTCACTAGATCAGTTTATCTTGTTTATCAATGGACAGGATTTGTCCAACTATGCATCCCAGAGGGTTGACTCAAATTGCAGCTACAATGTCTGCCTATTTTGGAGTGAGGCAGCCGGCTCCATGCGGCTTGACATTCTCAGGCTCTGCATGGGAATAATGAGATGATTCTGTGTGAGTGCACGTGCAGCAACAGGGCTAGACAGGCCGAGCACCTCTCTCTAGCTATGGAGAGGAGGGGAGAGGCATGCTTGGAGAGGGGGAGTTTGCAGAAGGGGGAGGTCTAACAACGCAACTGATGAAGAGAATTCAGCAGGCAGTGAACACCCCTCCAGAGCCACTATCGCACTTCATCCAGCCACTCAGATCAGTGGCGGCCATGCAGAGACGCTTCCTAGGCTGTCTGGACCCAATATGCAGAGGCCTACAAGGATTCTAATTTTGCACACTGTTCACTGGTCTAGCTGTGGTGTTGGAAAGAGTCTGTAAGGATGTGGGACACACTCACATACCCTCATAGGCGGCGGAACCAGTGTATGTACTTACACACGGACAGTACACACACACACTGTACAGATACAGTGAATGTACTGAAACTCAAAATTTCAGCTAGACTTTCTGTAATAACTATCAGTGCTCAGTTTTATCATATTACCCAGTGAGGGCAACCTGTCAAGTTAATCTTAGCTTCAATATTAGCACGAGTTAAGCTACCGATTTCACTGTCCTACACCAACTCTACATTCACATCAGGATTATCTTGATCCTTTTGCAAGTCCCAAATTATGAAATGAAGTGCTTTCACACAAAGACCTTCAACAACACCTTGAATAGACAGAAAGATAATGCTTGGTGACCACCCAATGCCCTCTCACTTATCTGTGTGAGCTGAACTTAGTCAACCTTTACTTAGCAATCGGCAGCCTCTTTTTATTATTTTTTTACAGATTGCCAAATAAATGTTTGAACAGGCATATTCGAAGGCAAGTGTCCCTTAAGTGACCTTGGTTGCATCGGAGGAGGGAGGCAGGGAGACATGCAGTTGACATCTTATGCACCAACTGTCGAAGAACCAGGATGGATGATTGTGGATGAAGAATGTTCTTACCTGGGACAGGCCAAGGTGGACCGACGCGGTCTCAGAGATATACATGATTTTCCCATCAGAGGCAACAACAAATACAAAGCCGTCTAGAGTCTGGCAAAGAGAGATGTGACAGTTGTTAGGTAATGGGGAAAAAAAACTGTCTTTTTACTAATGAAATTTGGGTCCAAATAAAATAAGAAATACATTACAAATTTTGGGCAAAGCCTACACATGATTTTCATTATGTTTTAACTTATTAATATATATTCTTTATTAATTATGTTCTGTCCAACAATACTATGTGCATGAGTTTACATTTACATTTAGCAGACACTCTTATCCACAGTAGGTCAGTAAGTACAGGGACATTCCCCCCGAGGCAAGTAGGGTGAAGTGCCTTGCCCAAGAACACAACGTCATTTTGCACGGGCTGGAATCGAACCAGCAACATTTTGATAAATAGCCCGATTCCCTAACCGCTGAGCCATCTGACACCCATGAGTTGTAAGATTACAGATAAATCTGTCATTTTTAAATGTGTTCTATTGAGGAAAAGTTCCAGTTTGTGACAAGTATGTAAAATGACTGCATGTATTAGGCATTACTTGCCTTTAAGCCTGAGTTTGTGAAGTACACAATTAATTTATACAGAAATTGAACAAAAGCTGGAGTTTAATTTTGGGTGTCAATTTTGTTTCAACACACAATTACACAGCGGTCCAAATTATATTGCTAATTTGGGAAAACATGACAAAAGGGTTGTCAATATTTTGGGGTGTGATTTGATTTGCCATTGTCTAACCTGTAACAGATGGGATCCCAGCTCTTTAGCCATGCTATCTAGAGAGCTGAGTCTTGATGGTTGACCCCAAGCCTCCCCGAGACCTGTGAAGCAGCACACACACACAGGACAATCTAGTTTATCTGTGAAAATACTTTTGTTACCTTAAAATGTAGGCACTGACCGTGACAAAGAGTGTGTTTCTAAACCACTCACCCAGCATCAAAGAAAATACAAGTTGATAAAACATTAACAGCCTTGTACATTTTTCTAAAATTGTGTCCCCACTCTTTCTGACAGCTACTGCCATTACTCTTTGAGTTCCCATAAATGAATGTGATTACAGCTCACAAATATACTGTTGTATACAATTCTATTTTAGTGTTAAACACACAGATGGCTACAGGCCAATATTTAAGGGGAGATTCACTCAAGATGTGTCCCTTGAGATTTCACTTTGATCGTTGAAGATCTAGTTCAACAAATTAGATCACTAACTATACTTAACATCTGAAAAAATAGTTTTGAATCAAAAATATCAATGGAATTAGAAAAGGTCTTCAAACTGTAAAATACTTAACACTTATGTAATTATATGTAGTAAAAGGGAGCAAATCATCAAGTTGATAAAAATCTGCAGCCTTTGTCTAGAGATGTAGGCTAACCCACAGTGTGTCAAGCTGTTTTTTAAGGAAATCCACATTGTAGAAGCAATGAAAGCTTTTTATTTTGTTTGTATATTATCTTGTCGTTTTTGTATTAGGCTACCATTTTACAATAAGTTTAACATTTTACTTAAAAGGCATTTTAACTTCGTAACTGTTTACCAAATATCAACAAGGCATGCTGTCAATTTTCGAGAAAAAGTCAAAAGGTCAATTGGAATAATTGATTATTTCTTTTATATATATATATATATATATATATAGTGCATGAGTTCAGTCAACATATGGTACGCTATGCTAGCTCACATAAGACATTACAATACTTGGACGGTTTAGAGTTGTTCACATATTTTCCTATTTCCAGTCTGAAAAGTCTCTATCTTTGCGCTTATCAAAAGCATGCAAGAGTTGTTTGAAGTTCTCATAAACACTGGGTGACTACTTAATGTTTGGATCTTTACAGTTTTGGCGTATTTCACAAAATAGTCCGATTGCTGTAGGACTTGATGGATTCCAATTTGAATCAACTTCGCCTTCGCGTCATGACACCGCAGTTTACAATGTATTTATTTATTTATTTATTTATTTATAATAGTAACTTAAACTAAGTAATCTCCTAGTTTGCTTCAATGTTTCACATTTAGCGGGATAGCATTACGTTTCAGTTGAAATTATTGTTCGGGCCTACAGTTTGTGATTGTAGACAAATATGAAATTAAGGATTCATGACCTAGGGGCCACAGGCCAGAAAAAAAAAAGAGACAAACTTTCAGTACAAGTCTGAGGTGGGCTACGCGGTCAAGTGATTTATTCAAATGCGTTCAACAAAACAGCAGTGTAAACGTAGAAAAGACTACTATCATAATGTTAGGCTACTACACTCTTGAATTTAAGATATTTTCAAAGCGTTATGCCGCATGGAGTCCGAAGGATTTTATTCGAGTTATGATCATTTGTCAACTAAACTTCCGGATATTTTAAATTTATTTTTATAGGACATATTGAAAGGCGTGGCTGTTCCAACCAAGACGGTTTTGTTTGGTGATTTAAATGGAGTTCTAATGGAGCCTGAATAATGAATTTGAATTCTATTTTGTATTTACATAAGTATTTGTTAAATAGCATAGTTAGCGGAATGCAATCTAAGTTATTATTTGATACGTTTCTTAAAGTGTGTCCTATCAAATGACAATTGATGAATAGGCCTACAATATCGGCATGATTTAAAGCAATCCCTTGCGTTTAATGTTTTTGATGAAATATAGGCTTTGGTGCAGGTTTACATTGTAAAGGATGAGTGATGTCAAAGGATTTTATATTTTTCCAAGGAAGGTCTACAACTACTTAAATGGGACAATAATGCTTGGTCTAACATAACCGGGTCCTGCAAGTCCGTGCGCAAGGTTCATGTGACTTATGAGTGATGACAGGCCAATTCAGGGAAGGAAAATACTGTTTTCATGAGGTTCAGCGAGTCGAAGTGTTGGTTTTATTGGACATAATTGGACAATTTATCTTAATTTATAATCTAAAGGCACTTGTGTAAAACAAGCTCGAAAACATCACTCATGTCAAATATAAACAACCAGAGAAGTTTATACTTGGCTAAATGAATGATTACACATGCCTAAAAAACACACACACCTAAAGTTGCCTTCTCCACGAATATAGGTAAACGAAAAGTACACTAGAACTGCATTAGGACTTGTGCCACATCATCACTGTTCGTACTGATAACGAACTTAAAATAGGGTAAGCTAAACATAGCCACTAGTACAAATATGCAGGCGGCATTAAACACTTTTCCCGAATCGTAGGTCCAACTTTTCATACCAAAAAACAAATAACTCGGCTAAGAGGTTTTAAGACTCACCATCTGGAAACACTGCTCTCATCTTCAGGTAACTGGTGGTAAGCCGAATGATTGAAGCCTTATCCAGTTGTGAGGTGATGGCAGAGGGCAGAGGCAATAATTTCGCCAGTTCATAAAATTCTCCATTTTCTTTCTCTCGTCTAGTCTTCGCAGCATTCTTAGACTTTTCCTTCATCTCTGACTGAAGAAATGTAAATCCTCTTGCATAACAGTTTACCTTCCTCCTCCCCCTGCAGATTTTGCCTTTCGTTGTTTTTGTCAATCAAAATGCCCATGGAGTTTGCATTGTGCAGGTGTTCTGAATAAATCAAAAGGGAAAATATGTCCTCAGTGAATTCCAGATATGAGGATATTTTACGGAACAGTCTTGCATTAAATTGAGATGACTGAAGGGAACTGTGCCATGTAATATTATTAAAACGTTTATAACCTAAAACAATAAAAAAGGTCAGTCAATGCTGTTTGAATTAACATAATTAATTAGATGATAGATACAGGTTTTTCTTAAATTACTTATTTATTCGTTCCAAACGCACAGCTTCTTTGACTTCCTAAGTGAAGGGATAACAGGTTGCTCACTGTTTAAGGCACAGACTCCGGAATACGTCGACTTTGTCAAACATCCCACTGATGAACGCCCCGTTTCGACAGGAAAGACCGTTGTTAATTTCAAACACTTGCCTGGTTCATAAAGCATTACAAAGAGCTAACTCAATTCATCCCTACATTCATTTGTATAGTAGAATTAGTGTGAAAACGTTTTGCCTATATTATGAATTTAACTCTAGCAAGTGGAACAATTCAGATTACGTGGGACGTTGTAATGTTACTATACAGCGTTTAAAAAATGCATCCCAAACTGTATATTCCATCAGGAAACAAATTTAATTTAATGCTTAAAAAGTCAGCGAGAACATGCTGCATAAAGATGTCGATGATGTAGAGAGGGTATTTACCTTGGCAATTTGAAGTATCTGCTTTTGGTGTGTTAGGCTATTTCTCACTCTTCTTTCATGTTCATAACCATTCATAACCACCAGAAACATGTCCACAATGACGCATTGCAGTTAAGATGATATTTCTGAATAGGCCTGTGTCCTTCCAATGCAACGTCCACTTCAGTTTCATGGATATATGAGGAGTTCTTCATTTCAACGTTTGTTGTTCTATAGCCAGCACCATGCATTTCACTTGAAGTAAGGATATAGCCTACAATACACTACCGTTACCTATTCTTCATGCTTTCATCTTTAAGTTCGCTTTGTTAGAGTTAAGCAGCCTAAACCCCGAAGATAGTGCTATCGACATCCTACAACAGGCTATCCGTTCATTCCTTATGCTGAACCAAAGCAAGACTGAAAGGTCGGCGGTGCGCGGAAGAGACGGCAAAATTCCAAACTGTTACGTCACGGAGTGTCCACTGTTTCAGCGTACGAAGGTATAGCGCGTTTTCAAGAAGCATCAGTATAGACGGAGTCTGACTGTTTAATGTTGTGTTGAGTGTCTGTTTGATGATAAATGTACGGTCTTGGCACAAAAAATAAATCAGTGAAAAATGATGAATAACTTTTTTTTTTATTGTTAAGTAAAACTAGCCTGGGTCTGTAAAAATTATTTAAATTTAAGAAATGATGAATGAATTCCGTAGTCATTCATTATCACACATGCATCATTCGTTTTCATGGTTCTGTTTTTTATCCCACATGCAAAAATAAAAACAGAAACCTAGTTGGAAAATACTGTGATCATATCCCAAATGTATACATAACAATATTTAAGAGAATAGTAATACCATTTATTTCAAATTAAGTAAACATATAGCAGTAAGATCTTCAATGATTCTTTGCTAAATGATCGTACGAAGTTGCATGTACAAATGCGTTATGAGATAAACCTTTGTTTTATACATTAAAAACAAATTATAATAATGAACACATAAATGATTAAAGTAACAAATATACAATTATGTTAAACAATTCAATTGCATTATCCTGTCAGCAACTTTGTAATTGTATTTCATATTTTTATTTTCGCTTATAGGTCTTTGTTTAAATAAAAATGCTGTGAGGTATTAAACTGAAATAATTTGAAGACTTTTGACAATAAAACTTAAATATCATTAAAGTAAAACCCACCAAGTTTATGTTTATGAATAGGCCTACATACAAGCATATAGTCTTTTAGTCTAGTTCTACTAATATATACAATATCCACATATAACTTCTAAATACTGTAACTAATCAAATCAAATACCATGAAGGGCTCTATCACTGGTCAAAAGTTTACCTTAATTATTTCATTGAGTATCCCAGACATACATACTTTTGTAATAAGTTATAATTCGATAACAGGAACTGTTAGTTTACAACCCCAAATCCAAAACAGTTGGGACGTTGTGTAAAATAAAATAAAAAACAGAATACAATGATTTGCAAATCTCATAAACCCATGTGTTATTCACAACAGAACATAGAAAACATATCAAATGTTTAAACTGATGAAATGTAAAATTTTAAGGAAAAAATAAGGTAATTTTGAATTTGATTGCAGCAACACATCTAAAAAATGTTATGTTCACCACTGTGTAGCAGCCCCTCTTCTTTTAACAACAGTCTGTATCTGTCTGGGAACTGAGGAGACCAGTTGCTGGAGTTGTGGGAGAGGAATGTTGTCCCTTTCGTGTCTGATACAGGATTCTTGCTGCTCAACGGTCCTGGGTCTTTGTCATATTTTTTGTTTCATGATCCACCAAATGTTTTTAACTGGTGAAAGGTCAGGACGGCAGGCAGGCCAGTTCAGTACATGGACTCTTCTATACGGGGCCATGCTGTTACAGATGCAGTATGTGGATTAGCATTGTCTTGCTGAAATATGCAAAGCCTTCCCTGAAAAAGACATTGTCTGGATGGAAGCAAATGTTGCTCTAAAACCTGTATATACCTTTCAGTATTGATGGTGCCTTTCCAGATGTGCAAGATGACCATTCTATATGCAGTAATGCATCCTCATACCATCAAAAATGCACACTTTTGAAGTGAGCACTGATAACAAGCCAGATGGTCCCCCTCCTCTTTAGTCCGGAGGACGCAGAATCCATGGTTTCCAAAAATAATTTCTCCTTTCAATTTGTCTGATCACAGAACAGTTTTCCCACTTTGCCTCAGTCCGTTTTTAATTAGCTTTAGCCCAAAGAAGATGGCAGTGTTTCTGGATTATGTTCACATATGGCTTCATCTTTGCATGACAGAGCTTTAACCTGCATTTGTGGATGGCCGGGCAAACTGTGTTCACAGACAATGAGTTCTGGAGGTGTTTCTGAGCCCATGTAATGATTTCCTTTACCGAATCATGCCTGTTTTTTATGCAGTGCTGCCTGAGTTCCTGAAGATCACAGGCATGCAGTATTTATTTTCCTCCTTGTACCTTACACACAGAGATTTCTACAGATTATCAGAATAATTGTATTATATTGTAGCTGATGAGATATTCAAAGTCTTTGCAATTTTACGTTGAGGAACATTATTTTGAAATGGCTCCACAATATGTAGATGCAGATTTTCACAGATTGGTGAACCTCTGCCCATCTTTACTTCTGAGAGACTGCCTGTGTAAGATACTCTTTTTATACCAAATCATATTACTGACCTGTTTTCAATTAACCTAGTTAGTTGCAAAATGTTCCTCTAGCTGTTTATTTTTTTTAACACTTGCCTTTTCCAGCCTTTTATTGCCCAAATTCCAAATGACAATTTTTTTGCCTTAAGATTTTACATTTCCTAAGTTTAAACATTTGATATGTTTTCAATGATCTATTGTGAATGACCCAACTTTTGGGGAATTGGGGTTGTACATAAAGATAGTTTGTGTTTGTGCAGGATGTATGTGTGTGTTTGTGTGTGGTTATGGACACAAGCATACCCCCACCGTCTCATTCCCCTACCAATGGGATCTTACCTCTTTCACAGATGGCCAGTGTACAAACAGTAGGGGTCCCATATGCAAAGACCTAACTTTGTACTGAGCATGCATTTTCAAATGAAAACAGCACGACTTTTCATCTTTTCCTACCTGAACTTGTTGGACTTGATTATCACCCCGTGTGGTGTCTAATACACAAGACAGATAATTGTTTCTTGTGAACAGTGGCCTTTTAAAAATGGTCCTCATCAGCTAATTTCTTTACATTCCAGAAGCGTTGGCTGTGATACTTGGGCTATCGCTTTCTGCATAGCTGTCACCGTTGATGGATTAACACAGCTCCAGTCCGATATGGAAAATTATGTATGAGGACTTCTATTCCCTTCAGGCCAAAGCCTGATTGACTGTGAGTACTCCCACACACATACTCCCACCTCCTCAACTGCACACCTATTTCTTGCCTCGTACAAGACATCAATCTGTGGCCAGGCAAGTGTGGATGCCCTTAGAACACATGAATGGTGGTTTACTGTCTGGGACTACCTGGGTAGATTGAGGTTTGTCAAAGACAACAAATGACCCAAATAATGGACCAGCTGGGGTGTGTTTAAATGGAGAACATTCAATTAAAACTCAACAATTATTTTTGGTTGGGGTTTTGAGTGTTTGCATGTTCATATACTGTATATATGTAGAGAGACAGACAGACAGAGATAAAGAGAAAGTGAACAGAGGCAAGGAATAGCTTAACCCCTTGTTAACCTCTATGTGGTCAATTTACACACTCATTGAACTTTCACACTTCCAGGTGTGCTGCTCTTGCCCATGTCAGTATGTTCCCAGTGGCCTCTGGACTTAAAACCCACCTCACACTGAGAGCAACCTGATAAAATGAAGCTGGATCTTGTGTCGGGAAAAAGGACGAACATTCAAATACATGCTATGCTCTACTACCACTCAAATCCAAAATGGTAGCTAGAGGAGAGTATTATTTAGTGCTGTGCCACAATGATACATAGATAGCTTATACAAGGATTCTTAAAAACTTAGCATTTTGACCAGATGTGTTTTAGCAGCAGTAAAGTTTGGACACATTCAAGTTTGTAAAGTACAGAAATGCATTACTATATAGTTTGAAATACCTGACCATGGAAAGCTATTTATGAAAATGCAATCTATTTCAACAGAGTTTGTATTGTTTTGAATGTGAGTGTTTTTCAGTGTCTTTGTTGTTGATGTTTGTCTTGTTGGCATTTAGATTAATTGAGTTGGAACACATTTGTTTGATATTTAATTTATTCTCGTGGGTGAATAACATGAAAAATCTATCATGAAAATATGTACTGCATGAAAATAAACAGCTGAGGTAGGATGAGTGATGAGGATCCAAAGTGGAGGGAAATCCTTAAAGGAATTAGTATGTTGCTTTATTGCCAGTCCCTCTCTCAAAAGCTTCTAGGCTGCATGGGTTGAGTGTAATGCAATAGGCTAAAGGGTCGTTTATCCTCAGTAACTAAAGCCAAATCAAATTTAGGAAAATATGCACTCTAAAGACTTGTTTCATAGATCATTGAGTTCTGGGCATAGTAATTTCTCTGGAAACTGTTACAGTTGGTTAAAGGAATAAAGACACTTACGAAGTGTAACTACCTAAGCTCAAACATTTTAAACAGTCATTGTTAGCGAATTTCACAGGAGTGAGTGTTTGAGGGTGAATTGTAAGTGAGCTATTTACAGCACAGCATGTGGTTGCTTTGCATGTTTGTAAAAGTAAAAATGGTGTACAATATTTTGTACTTTGTGTTGACCACAGCAACGTCACTTTAATTTTTGGGCAAAACAAGTACTGGTTCAGCTAAGCTAACATATGCCTAGTTAAATAGTTGGATCAAAGAAGTATGTTTACTTTTCAGCAATTTCTTTGAAAAATAAAAAATAAAAAAGACATCAAGTAAAGTAATGATTAATGACTGGGTTTGATTCCCAAATGAACGTCCAAAGATCTGACTCCTCTTATAAACGTTTGCTTATTATTATCCTAGTCCATATGCACCATTGAGGCTGAGCACTGGAGTTATTAATGTAGAGGATTGTTGTGATCTCTCAAGGTAATTGTTTTAGAATCATGCAGATTTAGACTTGAATAGGGCAGACTGTATTCATTTATTGAAGCCTTTGCCTAATGGAGAAAGGTTCAATCAACTGACTGTGGTTGATTTCATAATTTAGGTGTATGATAACTACTACAGCAAGGGGTGGGATGAACTACAGTTGATAATGTAACCAAAGCCCAAATCTAAATTATCTTTTGAAACTACGACTCCTTTGCTAAGTAAAGGGGTTGCTGTGACAGCTTGCTTGACTTACAGACCAATCATTTTTCTGCAGTGCAACAGGTTAGGTGACACAATAGATATGATAGATTTCAGGTTATACTCCCTGGCCGAAATAAATAATGAAGTTCAGCATCTGAGCTTGGACTAATGATGAGCACTAATGATATATATAGAGCTAGGCATTGTGGGTATCTCCTGTTTTGTCTAGAATTTAGCATCACTCATGTCATGTCAACCACACAAGTCAACATATATCATGCTGTTTAGACTTGTTTAAGTGTTATTGTATATAAATATAATATATTATAATTTAATTTTCAAGAATTAATGAAGGCCTTCTAAAAATGCACCATAGTATTGTGTAGTAGTATAACTAACCCCAAAAACATGGTTGTCCAGAGAGATAGATTGTCAACTGTCCAATGTCTAGTCATGAGATTTATGAGATATATATGAGAATTATTATTATTTATTATTATTTTAAATAAACTTTAGTTTTCTCATTCCCATTAAATCATTGGACACAAGGGCCACACCAGGATGTGTTTCTACTAGCAACATTTGAGATGTGTACAGTGACGAAAGGTCTCAAGAGAGCATCACAGTTGCAGACAACACTAACACAAATCTATAAACACGTTCTCACATCTGTACAGCGGTAGCTAAAGGAGCTTAGGACTACCTCTAAAGACAAATTCTGTTTCAATTCCTCATCTTTAACGAACTGTTTTAAGTTCACTTTTGACAAATATTGTTTTTGAGGAGTTTTGGTAATTCCTTGCTCCCTCAATTGTGCTTCTGACATTTAGCAGTCGCACAATAATAGCGTCGGAGTACATATGCCAGTGGAAAACTGCACCAGCCGAGAAAACGACTTCACTTACTCTCCCCACCAATGGACTAGGTCCATTCAGAAAGAATCCTAGTGGTTATTTGTCTTGAAACTGAACTTGAAGAAGAAGCATGAAGCAGAATGATCCTGAAAGTCTAGTAACATGTAAACAGTAAATATGATCATACACGTTTCCTACATTTGTCTTGAGGGCCATCTCATTTATAGTTTTAGTGTCTGTTTAATACATTGCATAGTGCTTTTTGGAGATCTTAAAATAGGGTTAGTTTCCAAGTTGTGGGTCAGTCAAGTCCAAGAGACTGGGCCAAGTGAAGATGTCAACACAAGAGAGCTCAAAGTAAAACAATGTTGGCCTATTAGGTTAGTGTTCTCGAGATGTTTGCCCTTTCTTTCAGGTTGAAAGAAACATTTATAATGCCCGATTTACAATTGTCCAGTCATCTGAGAGGCTCAGCTTGAGTGTATCAGACACCTGCACCTTACATATATATAATCAATACTTTGATTTAGTCTTGAACTTGTATATTTGGCAACGATTTAATTGACTTGGTACTTTGACAGCAATAGGGTAAACATAATAGACTTCTTACATTTACATTTAGTAAATGTTTAATATAAAGCTAAGGTTAGTAAATAAATAAATGAATAAATGAATTTCCACTAATATAAAACAACCATAATTATACACACACACAAACACACACTGTGCTCACCAAGTTGCTGAATTAAAACCACACACACACACCCTGTGTTCACCAGGTTGCTGCATTAAAACCACACACACACCCTGTGCTTACCAAGTTGCTGTATTAAAACCACACACACACACTGTGCTCTCCAGGTTGCTGTTTTAAAACCACACACACACCCTGTGCTCACCAAGTTCCTGTATTAAAACTGAAGGAAACATAGCTGCAGTCCGATCAAGGGAAATTCCTTCATAATGGAGCTCACAACATATTAAAGTGCACAGAAAACTAAAATGTCATGCAAACATCAATATTGGACGGGTGATAATCACGTCTTTTCACGGTAAAAGGCTCTACGCGCCTCAGTAATGCAAAGGCATGCATATGGACGTATCCAGATCAAATGCTTTCGTTATTTGAATTTATTTTCAGTCATTGATAGGCCTAGATGAGCATGATTTAGATCACTTGAGATGTTTGCTGACTTGTATTTTTGGGGGTAAACGTTTGCACCTTTTCATTCCAGGTTACGACCAGTGTTTTTTTTACGAGCATGAAAAGTATATTGCCGTTTTAATTAGAAAGTTGTGTCTATAGAATTATACAATAGCAGCAAAGAAACCTGTTGAACTCTGTGAAAATGTTAGTATCATTTTTTAATGAAAAGCATTCACTGAGTTTTTACATTGTAGTACGCAGACCTAGTAGCCTGTCCCATAAAATTAGAAGATAGCTTTTTAATATGAACTTTGGCACATAATTAACCAACTTAAGTTTTATGAAATTTGTCACTTACTAAAAATGTGCTCTTCTTTATATTATGTGCTATTTGTGTATTTGACATCCTTGTTTTGTTTACAGTTTTTTAGTCGTAAAATCATTTTGTTTAGTCACCTATATTGGCCTAAATGTATGCTGGCTAAATAGTGTTCTAATCAGTCCTTGCACACCTGCACAGCCCTTTTACATGACCTCTTAGGAAAAGACACATGTGCAGTTGCATGTAATGTGCAGTTGGCCCAGAAGTGTGGTCACATTGGGGGATTGAAAGATGTTCCCAATGGATGACCAATGATAAATGAGATGACCAATGAGAAAGTGAATCATATTCATAGTTAGTAGGTTCACTTCAGAGGATTTGCCTCTTAAATTAAAATAATCTGTCACAGCCTATGGATTAAAACTCAAATTAGTTTAGGCTCCAGTGTGATTAATAATTGTTCAATCTGTGACTGGTCAGCAAACTTCTGACATGTAAAAAGACCATTAAACCCAAGAAAATACACATTTGCAGAAATAATTTAATGCTGCCCCCTAGTGGGAAGACCAATACAGTCTTTCCCCCCAAAAAGGCCTTTACATCTGCTACTACATGAATAAACTTATGTTTTTCTTTTTTTATCCAAGCCCCAACTGCAGCAAGTTGTGTACAGTGTCTCACCTTAGGGTCCCATCACATTAAGAATCACTTTACTCTTCGTAAAAGCCTTATGAGTCCTTAATGGTTTTGTCGTTCTGGCATTCGACATGTTGCTTTTGCTCTCCAGCAGACTTGCCAGCACATGGCTGTTGTAGAATAAGCAAAACATGACTAGTCAAAGTGGTTAATCACAAGTCCCGTTAGCCTTGCTTTTATCCATCTATTAATCTTAATGGGTTTCTAATAGACAGTGTCATTTTTTCCAGGTCCTTAGTGTTAAAGAGCCGGTCTGTCTGTTTATGCAGCCACACAAATGGTCATGGTTTGTTTTTGAACATTTAAACTGTTCATTTAGGGGCCTAGTGGTTTTGAGTGAATGTTGCCGTTATGCAACATACAGGTGAGCAATAGATGGTCTCTTGGCTTATTTCATCTTTAGAGAAGGTAATTAATTGAAGTCATTAATTCTGGAGAAAAAGGGGGAAAGACTGTGAATGTATGGCTGGTCAGGTTCTCCACCTGTTTCACATTATTGGTGCTTCCATGTGTGTGTTGAGTCACGGTTGCAGCTTGTAGTTAGGGTTGGGTTTGATTTGGTCGGCCAGCTGGCTTGTGTGGGGTGTCGATGGGTGCAACTCTCCTTTCACCCAGAGGTGGAAGAGCAGAAGGGGGGAAATTCAGTCTGTTAGTGCTTCTCACTCTCTCTTGTTCACACACAGACACACTCAAACACTCTCACCTTAGGCCTTAATATTCCTCGAATAGGTAGCAGTACTTTTACTGGTCTGCCCCTATGAGCACCATTGCTCCCCCTGCCATGTGGAACACATTTAGGGCTCAGGCCTGGAAATCCTGTGTGAATCCAGAACCATGCCTCTGCCTCTGACCCATTCCCTGTGCGAAGCCCTGCCTAATTAGCCTTACTTAACCTTGCAGACAGGCAGTGTGTTTTCACAGACAACAGTCTACTAAAACACACACACGCTGCGTTCAAATGACTCCATGGACAGAAGACAAGGGCAATAAGAGCTGAAGAAATTGTTCCTCTCATGGAATTACCAGAAAGAAATAAGAAAAAATGAAAATACCGATCCCTAAAATGAAAGAACGCTTTCATTAGCTTTTACCACACACACACACACACACACACACACCAGATGACTGATTCCAGGAGAAAACAATAGCTAATTGTCGCTGGTATATTATTCAACAAGTGCACCATTCTCTGCAGAGAGCTGAGGTAACACTTCTGATGAAATCCAGACCTTCTATCAATACTCAAAAGGACTGAATACTTGCTCTGGAAAATGTAACTTTGCATCTTTAATATTGCAGCCTCTTTTATCCTGGGGCCCAGACCCCTGGGGACAAATACTTCTTAGTCAGTTAGGAGGCCCCTAGACCTCTCTCTAGTCCCGATGTCAGACATATGGCTTCCGGCTTTGTGTGCGTTGTTCAACAGATGTCATCACTGGGTAAGGCAACCCCAAATTGTGCACACACACACAGATGTGCACACATGCATTGGCACACATGCATGTGCGCACAATCACACATTGGTGCACGTACACACGCCTCATGTAAGAAACCCAGTCACATAAACAAACCCACACACTACATAAAACTGTTAATTTGTCTGAAGTAATCAATCAAAAAATAGTTTGAACTTGACTGCATGATTTTGACAGAAAAGCTCTCTCAAATGACTTTTTACCCATACCCATCAAATTACACACATTTGTGTAAGTGCCTTCATTAACAAATGAGTGTTTAAAGTTTAGGTAGACAAAAGAAAGTGTGCAGATCTGACAGCTCTGCCATAATGACTTGAATCCTGTGACTCTCTGTACTATAGTTAGGTTTACATCCAGGAAAATTGCATTGCCTGTTACTGTAAATATGTCCAATAAATGGTCCAAGTAAATCTCAAATAACTTGTTACAACATTGTGGTGTCTGGATACACTGGATATATATATAAAGGGAGTCAGGTGGCTGAGCGGTTAGGGAATTGGGCTAGTAATCAGAAGGTTGCCGGTTTGATTCTGGTTGGGAAAAATGACGTTGTGTCCTTGGGCAAGGCACTTCACCCTACTTGCCTCGGGGTTGACTTCCAACAGGTAAAGATAACAATAAATGGTTTATTCCACTAGTTCAACCTTACACTCCCCTCCCTCTGCTGGACTACCTCTAACTCTAATTTCCTCCATCTCACCCACTTTCAATAAACAGACAGCACCTGTTGCCCTCCCTCAAACCCAGAAAACAACCATCACCATTGAGATTTATTATGGTTCAGATACACAGATAATTAAACTACACCAGATCTGTTTCCTATGTTTGTAAGTGAGGGGAATATATCTGTCAGGATCATTTTCTGGTTCCTATTAATAAATGTGGGTCCAATTACATGGTGAAACCGACATTCAGGTTTTTTTCTTTCAGTTTTGTCGCTCATGCTTTATTTCAACAAATGTCTGTAAGAAATTATACTGATTACCCGCATTGAGTCTGTGTAGTATAAGCCCTTTTTGTTTAAGCAAATCTTTGGTGGAAAAACGAAAACAAAAGTCAGGTAGACAGTCTTAAAGTAATAATTTGTTTTTAATGAATGCTATTGTTACATGTTCAAGGAATAGTCTACGTATACAATTGAAATGGGATTATATTATTGGGATAACTGTAGACAGCTGTCATGCTCGTCTGCTTCACACCTACAACAAAAATCTTTATCCAATCAAAAATTATTAAGACCCCAGATTGAGCTTGTCTCTGTCTAGGTGTAGGGACTCATAACAAACACCTAATTTAAAAAGTTAAAGCATAGGATTATTGGCAACAATACTCCAGGGAACTACGAACGGCACCAAAGAGAAAAGAAACCCCAACCTCCCAACCAAACAAATCTAAATACATGTGGTGGCACTCGTTCCTAACCAGGGGGGTATTCTAGAAAGCAGGTTATGCAACATAACCGGGTAAGTTAACCCACCAGCTGATTCACAATGTTGCAGCAACCTACTGGCAATGTTGCTACAACGCTGGGTGTCAGCTGGGGAGTCAACTTACCCAGGTATGTCACATAACCTGCTTTCTGGAATACCCCCCTGGTGTGTTACAGTTTCTCATAATTGCTAAAACAAATTTCTTGAAACAGTCACCCATTTTCTCAAAACTGTAAACACAAAACCTCTTCAAGCACTATTTACAAAACCTCTGAATCCTCTTGCAAAATGAAACTTTCGCCTCAAAACTGTTTTACCTGTGCTCAAAATCAAACTTTCGCCTCAAAACAGATTTACCTGTGTTTAAAATCAAACACTGCTCTCAAATCATAAACAAAGTGATCAAAATAATATACACTATCAGGCAGTCAGTAAACAATACACCAAAAAATAGAAAACACATTGTTCAAAACATGTAGTTCTCAGGGGGAAGTACATTTTTAATCTCAAAACAAATTTCATATTTATCCATCATTGTCTTTTGATGAACGAAAACATGTTAAATTTACATTTAGTCATTTAGCAGACGCTCTTATCCAGAGCGACTTACAGTAAGTACAGGGACATTCTCCCTGAGGCAAGTAGGGTGAAGTGCCTTGCCCAAGGACACAACGTCATTTCGCACGGCCGGGAATCGAACCAACAACCTTCTGATTAATAGCCCGACTCCCTAACCGCTCAGCCATCTGACCTCCTGTTCTATTATAGTAGCTCAAAATTTATCCGAAATTACTACTCTGCTTTGCTCTTTGCAATTTATTTTGTTCTTTCTCCTCCTTGTACCCATATACAGTACTGTACCCTGCATCTCACGACTCACAACTCACTCTTGTTCTTTGTTGATATGAACTTGCAACCAGTCAAAATCTATTGAGCAGTCAGTACTGTTACTGTAACAAATGGAAAGCACAATGTTCAGGGCCATACAATTTGTTCATTGTACAGTATACAGCCTCCAATGCAGTATTCAATAATAAAAGGGACACAAATCAGAGGAGTAAACATGTGACCCCATGTGCTTCTTCTTGTCTTTGGGCTGGGTCAGGCCAGAGCACTTCGTCGACATCACAAGCAATATTTTTCCACCTTCAACAACCTGTTTGCTCTCCGAACTGGCTTATATTGGTTGTGTCACATCATTGTGACACAACCAATATGTGAAATCAATTTTGAGTGGTTGTGTTTTGTCAATGACATTTTTTCTCTATTTGTATTTGATTTGTGTTTACCAGGATGACATGTGCATTAGAGTGCAGAATGTGTTTTGAGAATGAGAATGTGTTTAGAGTTTTGCTGAAAAGTCTAAGTGAGATCTGCAAATTGTGTTTTACCATGTGAAAGGGTTTAAGGTATTGACAACAGACTGCCCAATTAGTTACATGAGTTCAGGCAACTGAGAACTGTTAAGCCAATGAGTTTTAGTGTTTTAGCAATTGAGAAAAACTGTAACAGAGACCAGTCGATACATGCCATGGGAAGATAACCTACCCCTCGTCCCTGTACGAATAAACAAAAAGTACTATACTGAGTATATTCGACTAAATTAGTAGTAAAGAAAATATATATACACAAGGACAGAAGTATAGCAAACTAGACAGAAATTAAGATTCACAAGTACACACAGGACAGCCGACTTTAGTGTTAACAAAAAAAGAGTAACAGGTAAGATGTTGACTGACAAATGGAAAACAGGTGAAGTTTAAATCGGAGACAGATGAATATCCGAATGGATGGGGACAGTTGCACTGATGATGAAGAATGGAGCTGATCAACCAATTACAAAGGGACACCTAAAGTATGAATGAGAGGGAGGGAGAAACAAGAGGGAGACAAAACTACAACACACAACAATATGGACTATATGGACAGACTACAAATACAGATATAGAAACAAGTGTCCATAACACAGATGGATGACATTATCCGTCCTATTGGTATCTTAAAGATCCTGTAAAGTAAATTCCATGTTTTGCTTCAAAGTACATTATATACGTGTGAAATGAGTTCCTGAAAGCATGTGCAAAGCTAAAACTTTGTTGCACTGAAATGTGGAGTTAAACCGAAGAACAGTTTCTCTTCCGTTTACAGATCAGGTTTTAATGGACGGAGCCAAAAAATGCCATATCTACGTCATTTCGCCCCATCTACGTCAGATCACTGAATGGCTCCTCCTGCTGTACTGTTATTGTAGTTTACATCAGCTAGCTAGCTAGCTTCAGGATGTCTCCCACGACCCACAACTGCATCTTCCCTGTATGCAAGAACTCCAGCTGCGCTGCAACACCATTTAAGTTCCCTGTTGAAGCTACCTACGACCCATTATCTGGGTCGTAGGTAGCTTACTTGAGAGAGGCGGCGCCTTCCAGTGAGGGGGCCGAGCTTCAGCTCCTTCAGGCGACACGCCCCCCCAGTCTCGAACAGAGAAGACTGATGATTTTCTTACGATTTCAAAGCCTAATTTAACATACTTGTCTGTTTTTTTTTTTTTCATTCGAATTTGGATGGGTAGTTAATAACACATTATTCTGTGGTGTGGTGAACTTGAAACTCGTTTTTAATTCCACTTTACAGGATCTTTAAACAACAGATTGCTTAAAAATGTTTCAAAGTATGGTACTCTTCGAAACACGGAAAAGCACACAGGGCTGTCTTGCACGGCTCACACTGGTACTTTGTAACATGCCTTCGCTGTTTTCGGCGTGTGCTTGTCTGGCAGACTTTGCACTGGCGTCTCGTCTTCCTGCCCTGGTTAGCTGTTTGAGGGATCTCGGATGGGAAGTGCCTGGCTTTAAGTCGAAGGGGAGTGTCAATACTAGGCCGGCCTCCAACAGAACGACAACGTGCTACGTGGTGATCCATCAGCAGCTCTTTCATCAGTTGAATCCTGAAGTCCCTGTAAGGGATCACCTTCCCTATGGATCAACGAGTAGATAGAGTGAGTGAAGCAGGTCAATGAGAAGTGTGTAGGTCAATAGAGTGTGTCTCTAGTCACAGTGTACAACACTGTGACTAGAGATGCTCCGATCAGGTTTTTTGGTGCCGATCACCGATCACTGAAATCAGTATCGGCCAATCCGATAATACCGATCACCGATCACGGTGGCGATTGAAGCATTCTATTCATTATGTAGCATTATTTATGAAATTAAATATTCTTAACAACATTGGTATTGTATTTTAAGTATTTAAATTACGAGACGAGAGAGTATCATGAATTGACAACCATCCGTTCTATTGCAGGGAACGTGCAACATTCCAGTGTCGAAGCTCTCTCGCTTACTATAAAATGTGTAAATAATAATAAATATTAAAATAATAATACAAATATAAATCTTTAAATAAAAATCACAACAATAGAATCACATGTGCAACATTCCACTCTCTAG
Source organism: Osmerus mordax (assembly GCF_038355195.1). NCBI lineage: Eukaryota > Metazoa > Chordata > Actinopteri > Osmeriformes > Osmeridae > Osmerus > Osmerus mordax. The sequence goes on from NC_090068.1 coordinate 4,503,318, forward strand.
AGGCTCTCAAGAGAACTTGGAGCTTATACAGTAGCTTTCCTGTGGAAAAATAATACAAACTTAACTGTAACATAAACAGGCTATAGCCAAATATCCAATATGTTTCAAGTTAGTCAGTTTCAAATCAATTTGTCTGCATTTAGGAGGAGATAACAGACAGAATAAAAATAAAAGGTGCACAGGAAGTCAGCAATTAAACAAAAAAACAACATGTATATCTATCTGTAGTGTCTCACTCACTCACTCTCACATCCTTTACTCACTCTCTCACTTCACTCACTTCACGCACACACTCACTCGGAGAGGGGGCATACTAGAGTTTTCAAACCTTACTTCTGATTAAGCAGCATCACTGGAAGATTTGCCTTGATAAATATAAGCATATCAGCATTTTTAGGAGTCAACCTGTTCCTCTTCTCATCTAAAATATGTCCTGCTGTGCTGAAAAGTCGCTCGCTATCTACACTTGTACAAGGTGCGGAGAGGAAGACTCGTTCTGATTGTGCGAGAGCAGGAAATAGGTCTTTATTGGCCTTCCAAAAAGCAGTGGCTGTCCGTGACTGTTTTCGTTCTCACAGAGTAACGTCGCACGTGTGATTCTGAAAATTCCAACCGACTATTTTCAGATAGGCAAAAACTATGACAAACGCTATAGTATGGCTTCAAAATGTACAATTAGAGGCTAACAAGTAACACTAGCAGATAGTAGCATTGCTACGAGTATTATGCTAGGTAACTGAAGCTAACTAAAGCTAGCTAGCTTCCGTTTTGGAAAACAAACTCTGGTGGAAGCGTCGGAAATATTTAGAACTCACGCATCTAAAGGTTAAAGAATCATTTCTTACCATTGGCGGCCTGAAATGCCTATCTAACGTTTTATTGAAACGTTTCTGATAGTAGTTCTCGCAGATTTTATGTCATCTGATCGGCCATGTTTGATTGGCCGTTTTGAGAACGCCGATCAAAACCGATAATGGGAATATCGGCCGATATGGATCGGCGCCGATCAGATTGGAGCATCCCTAACTGTGACTTTTATGTTGTGTATTATTGTACAGTTTCACACCCGGCACCGAGATGTTCTGCACCTCCAAGGCTTGTTTATTTGTTGCCTTCACAATATAATTATTTTGCTGTATCTTGTTATATGTTACTATGTACCAGGGGTGCAAACTCATCAGGGATGAAAAAGGTGACAAGGATCCGAACCCCCTCGGGGGGTCCGGGGCATGCTCCTCGGGGAATATATATTTTTAAATATATATATATATTATATATGCATAGTCAGTGAACACTCTGAAATGAATTTGAGGATTATAGGTCACATGACCAAAAAGCTATTGAAGTTTGAAGGTTTATTTTGAATTAAGAATTCATTTTTAATAACTTGAGGTGAAAATGAAAAAAATAAAGGCTGTGCAGCATGAATGCATACATCTTCAACAATTTAACATTATTTTGACGCTCTTAGGTCATGTTGTTGAGAAGCTATTGACTTTTGAAACGTGTAATTTGTTGATGGTCCCTAAACATACGCTTTGTTTAGGCAGCCAAAAGCATTGGCTAAGCGGACGGTCGTAGCGGTGCTAACACCGGTTAAAATAACACAATACTGGGTGTCCGAATATCTGTTGAATATCCAACTTCAAACCAACTTTACCACGGTCATTCACCAGCCTAAAATACAATACAATCAAATCATCTCTGTCCATGACTGCACCTTTAGCTTGCTCTGGGTATGTGCCCCACACAGGTATAGCAGAACTGCCCGCAATATAATTAAACTACGTTGTTATCCCCAAAATAGCACGAATTAGCATTTCGTGGGCACGAATTCTTTTTTTTTTCGGAAGTCATGTCTGGGGCTCCGTCAATTAGACCCGAAGACTCGAAATAAAAAGCGTGCGTGTCATGATAACATTGGTTGGCCAAACGAACAAGCTGGAAAAAATATTCATGACAGCTTGCGTTGGCAGATTACTTGGAGAAAGTTAATATTGTGAATACTATTGTTATAAATGTTCATTCGATGTTATTAATGTACATTAATTCTCTCACCTGACAGTTTGCGATGGACAATGTAGCTATTGAGGACAGCGGTGTCGATCAGATGGAAAAATATCTTCTTATACCACTTGGTGGTTTTTCTGATACACTCCACAAAACTATTGAGCATGTCAGACTTGTCTACAGCTCCCATCTTTTTATTATACTCCACAACACAGGTTGGCTTAATCCTCTTCTCCCCTGTGGTATAATCCCTCTTTTTTGTGGGTGACATTGTGGATTTGTGGATGGTGGAAAGAAGGTGTACTTCCCTCTTGTCATGCCACTTGACTGCCAGCTGATTCCCATTTTCTTTGAACTCCACATCTCCTTTGCTCATCTTGCTAGTGAAGGCTGGCATCCCCTTCCTGTTTGCCCGCACGGTCCCACATGCCCCCGTGCCAAGAGAAAGAAGGTGCTGGAAAAGTGTCGGATTGGTGTACCAATTGTCCACATATAGGCAATGGCCCTTTCCCAGGTGTGGAGTCAGTAAGGTCATGACCACAGACCCAGCAATCCCAAGCCCTTCATGATACTTGACATCACTGGTCAAACCCGTATAGATAATCAGGTCCTGAACATAACCAGTGAGCACATCACACAGCAAAAAAAACTTCACCCCGATCCTGTGCTTTTTTCTTGGTATATATTGTTTGAAAGCCAACCTTCCCTTCCACAGCATCAGGGATTCATCAATGCACAGATCTCTGTATGGCACAAACACTCTATTAAAGGCAGAGATGAGACCACTCTGTACATCCCTGATTTTATACAGGGGGTCGCTGACATTTTCTATTTCTTCATCTACAAAATGTAGGCAACGGAGGAGAACTAGGAAGCGGTCCTGGGAGAACAGAGATGTAAAGAAAGGGGTCATGACCATGGGGTCAGTGCTCCAGTAGTCTCTCAGGGCTGACTTCTTCACAATGCCCATTAATAGAATTACCACCAGGAAAGAGTACATTTCATCGACAGTGGTTGGCTGCCACTTTGCCAGTTTCCCCTTCACTCCTGGAGCCACGTTCTTTTTCAGCTGCAAGGCATAATTATTTGTTGCCTTCACAATATGCTGAACCAGTTCCTCAGTTAGAAGCATTTTGAAGCACTGTGCCTCAGTTTGAGATTCAGGGTGGATTTGCACCCCGCAATGTTGCTTCTCAAACACAACTTCTGGTCCAGGGGGGGTGAAATTTCTGGCAGGTCTCCAGCTTCTGGAGCTCACCTGTTCAACTCCACCTGAAGCTACAGGCTCTCTGCCTCCATCATCATCAGGAACATCACAGGCATCCTCAGGCTCAGTTTTTACAATGGCTGCAAGATTGTCGGGCAGACCATCGTCATCACTTTCACTGCAGCTTGATTCATTCTTAAAATCACCCTCATTATCAGAATCCAAAAATATTTGTTTAATCTCATCGTCTGTCAGTTGCTTTCTTTTTCGAGGGTTAACAGACATTTTAGCTTTAGTTCGCTAGATGTATTACACGTGACTATAGCTCTCTGATATCTTTCAATATCACCGTTAGAGTGAGTATTAGGCTATTAGCTATTAGCTAAATCCTATAGGTAGTAGGCTACACTGCGACAACAGTGTAATATGCTCATAGAGCTCAACCAAAACGGACAAGGTACACGCGATACTTGAAACGCCAAAACAAGGAATGCAATACATAATATAGGCTATAGCCTACCTACTTAGCAAGTCAACAACAACAGCTGTAGTCAAACTGCATGCGATTTTCCAATAGAATATGCTCAGAATTCACAGGAGATATTATTATGTAGACGGTATCACGACGTTTGTTTAGATACGCGAGACGCTTAATCGAGACGTTCTGGTTTTCTACGCCATTATCAGCGCAATACAATCCATTGTGGATTTAAACTGTACAGCCAGAGAATGTCTAATATAGGCTCTGGTACAGCGAATAGGACAGAATGTACACACGAGGGTCATCGTATCTTGGAGGAAGCAGAAAGGCATGCATGCATAAAAAAAGGCATGGATGCAGGAAGTAGTCATGGTCGTATAAGCACGGTATTTTTGGACGGAAAATATCCACAAGACAACTAATACAACATGTTATTTGTGGGGGAAACCAGGTATAGCCTGCGTGTTGTCTGTGGGTTCTGGGATCAGAAATCTGTCCTTTGTCATTTAAAAATAAAGTTATAGAAAAATATGTTATATCTGGGATCTTGCATGAATCAGCCTAATGCTAGGTCACAATTTTGATAATCATGGTAGGCTATAGAAAGAAACAAAGATGTTAAAACGACTGGCGAGAGTTGCCGCTTGCAGAGGAGTTAAAGGGTCATTGGCTACAAAACCGAGTTTACCTTGTCAAAGTTGAATAACGACAGTTCAGTGGTTAAAATGGACATACAGTGAACCTCAAAGTCCATTAACACCTCTTTCCTATGCAAATCTCACAATTAAAAAATCTATCTGTAAAATGGTCGGTTTCGAAAAAGGCTCCACCTTTTTTGGCTCTGGTCTATGGGTGCCAGGTAATGTTAACAAAGCTAGCGACCGTTGCTACGCCTATGGGGGTGATTAGTGCCATGCAATGTTAACAAAGCTAGCAACCGTCACTATGGGGGGTGATTAGTGCCATGCAATGTTAACAAAGCTAGCAACCGTCACTACCCCTGACAATGACTGCCACCGCTACGCCAAGCATCTGCAATCTCTATGGAAGGCCTAGTGGGCAAGTATTAAGACGCCCCAGTGTGTCAACCACGCGTAATTAACACCGACTTGGCATGCAAGTCGGCGTCTTTTGCGCCTTGCTTGAGGCGGCCCCGTCTCAACCACACGTAAAAAACGCCTTTTTTATGGAGGGTGACAAGTGCCCTCGCACGCCCGAACAGCATACAATGTATACTAGCTTTGCCCACAATGTGCGTGTCGTCTCAGCCTTTTTATCATTGGTTCCCAAAGGGGGTGATGGCAGCGACGTGGCGACGTAGTACGTGAGGGAACTTTGATAGCGGCGACGTAGCGGCGACGCTAGCTTTGTAAACATTGCATTTGAGCGTGTGATGTGTAGCCCGTCTGCTATCTCTGCCACCGCTACGCCAAGCGTCTGCAATCACTGCCACCGCTACGCCAAGCGTCTGCAATGTCTGCCTCCGCTACGCCAAGCGTCTGCATTGTCTGCCTCCGCTACGCCAAGCATCTGCAATTATGTGGATAGCTAGGTAGATAAGCAGCTAGCTCACCACAGAGCCATAGAAAAAGAGAGTTGCGACACACTTTGATCTCACCGACACGTGATCACGTGGTTCAAGTAGCTCGCTGTAATTCCAAAAAACCCCACTGCTGTCAACCTGTTTGAATGGTTTTCAATGAAGCTGGCCAACGGAAGTCGCTTTCTCAGGCAAATGACGAATGAAACAGGCTCGGTTAAAGAAATCCGATATTCTGGCTATCTTCAGCAGACTCGTATCTACAAAAGGCAGTCCTCCCTGACACTTTTGGTGTAGAAGGGAGTGAAATACAACATTGTGAACACTCACTGCCAGTGAAACTCAGGAAATAAGCTAGAACTTTTTTGTCACGTGTTCCGGTAGCTCGCTGTAATAAAAACAAAAAACCCACTGCTGTCAACCTGTTTGAATGGTTTTCGGCGGGACAGACAGCGATTCAAGGACATTTTCGGTATATTTACACATAATGTCAATTGGTTACTGGTGTGTTGTATCATGTATGTCTGATACTTTATTAACATTTATGTATTACATTAACTTATAATACATAAAGCAATATTGTGAAGCAAAGCTAGAGATGGCTATGCTAGCTACCATACTGTACCAACTGTACTGTACCATACTGTATATACAGTACCAAACAGTAACCTAATGAGGACTATATTGTTCCACTTAACGTTTAACTTTCGACTGTTGAAGTAATGGGACTTGTTAAACGTTTTTTTTTTATTCATCAGCCCACTTACAATTTACCACATTAACGAATTTTTTATTTATTTTTTAAATAAATTTATTGACAGAGTGCAATAGCTTACTATTGTTGAAGAAAGTGTTTTAGTCCGCCTCTTCACTCACGGAAAGACTAAGTTTAGTTGAGTTTTGGTTGTATTATCAATCTGCAGATTGGAGAGAGAGTTCAGTGCACTGGTTCGTGCAAGTTTAAATGCAAAAACAATTACATTTGCGACCATGCAGTAGGTCAACGATAAAGTAAGCAAACAGCGCTTGATCGGCCATGACTGATGTCAAAGCGAGAAGCAGGAATGTCCGACTTTACAGAGCCGTTTTTAAAGGGGTCATTAACTGATTTTATAGGGTATTTCACACTGTTCCTTAAGGTCTCTGAATAGGGTATGTAACATTGCTTTGGCTGAAAATGGCCCGGGTGCTGTTCTATGCGCCCTGATGCACCCTGTGAAATAGCCCTCTTATAAAACGAGAGGTTTTCTCCCTTTTATGGTATGCTCATGAATATATAGATGAGCTGCGCACTGATTGGTTGGTTTACAATGAGCGAAGCTGCCAAGCAAAGATGCAACATAGCCAAACATGCATTGTGAATTGTAGATTTACATGACAACACGGGTTCCAATGAAACACAGTCAGGAAAATGAAATTCGCCCCATTGCAAATAAGCTAAATCATCACGCATTCTATCTATGCTAGAGATACAGGAGACGTTAGCATTGCTAATAACTGTTAGCGACTAAAATCATAGCCTACTTATCGCTTGCAGTTGTGATGAACATACGGTCGGAACAGCACCTTTCTTGATCGACACCGCTATTCCTCAGCAACAGCAGCTTAGCAAATCCTGCTTTAAATTGTCCAAGGTTTTCAAAACTGTCTTTGGTGAAATGTTTCGGGTAAATGAATAATTGAGTGTCGAAACTTCACAGGGATCTTCTTATAGACAAACATCAGCCTTGCCCGTCAAGTGTTTGGTTCCTTGGGAAGACTATGAAAAGTGTCAGCATTCCCTGTACAGCCTGGAACACTGCATTTACGACAGTGGTTCATTTTCAATATCCTTGAAAAACTTCCAACCTTTCTTATTTGTAATTCCCGTGGAAGTACACAGAGCAGTGCGCAGCTAAACTAGTGTTTGAGATCTACATTTTGGGGCGTGACAAAGGTACAGACCAGTATGGGGGGTGACAAGTTCCCTCGCACGACCGAACAGCATACAATGTAGACAAGCTTTGCCCACAATGTGCGTGTAATCTCAGCTTTTTCATCATTAGTTCCCAATGGGGGTGATGGCGGCAACGTGGCGACATAGTACTTGAGGAAACTTTGATAGTGGTGACGTTATGGGGGGTGACAAGTGCTCTTGCACGCCCAAACAGCATACAATGTATACTAGCTTTGCCCACAATGTGCGTGTCGTCTCAGCCTGTTTATCATTGGTTCCCAACGGGGGTGATGGCGGCGACGTAGTACGTGAGGGAACTTTGATAGCGGCAACGTAGCGGCGACGCTAGCTTTGTAAACATTGCATTTGAGTGCGTGTGACGTGTAGCCCGTCTGCTATGTCTGCCACCGCTACACCAAGCGTCTGCAATCACTGCCACCGCTACGCCAAGCGTCTGCAATCTCTGCCACCGCTACGCCATGTGTCCGCCATTGGTATGTTAGCTATAACCCGTCTCAAGTTGGCAACTGTAGGCTAAGTGGCTAGCTAACTATCAATGGGAGAAAAAAGTGAAAGTACATGATCAAGTGTGGCTATTTCAGCTAGCCATTTGAATTTGTATGTGTCAGGCAATTGTTCTTTCATGTAGCCGGCGTCGCTATTTTAGTATGCAGGATGGGTTTACAAAAGGAGAAGCAAAACCGATCACTGAGTTTGATTGGCCTCCTATACTTGCTCAGGTGCGTTCGGTGAGCTAGGTTTATTGGGTGTGCTTTGCCTTCGGCAAGGGCACAACCTTTGTTCTCTCACATATATATTATTGGGTGTGCTTTGCCTTCGGCAAGGGCACAACCTTTGTTCTCTCACATATATATTATTATTATTTTTATTATTCTTTTTGCCCCCCTAAAACTCAGTCAATATTTGGCCTACATAGACAAAGTAGGTGTCAAACGTTTCGTCTTGGTAGCGATTGAGTTGCTTCTATTGGAATTTACGTTCCGTTGCATGGTTTAGGCTGAAGTTAAGTTTTTGTGGCGAAAAGTAAAGCTAACGGTGGCTAATTTGCTAGCCACAGTCACTGACGTTACTAACGTCACTACGTCACTAACGTCACGAAAACCCGCGTGACTACCTTTGGCAGAACATTCGTTTCGCATCTGTTAACTTGGGGGATAGCTAGGCTAACTGTAGCTTTACTGCAAGGCAGTTGCAGAAACGCCACAAGAAGAGGCCAGGGTGATAACTATTTACTCATTTTACTTTGTGATATGACACACAATTGTGATGTGTAATGTACAATATAAGCTGATATTATTAAGGAAGTACATCTACTTTCGGAAATGGTAGTCTACTATTTCACTGAAGTATTAGCATCATGACATTAGCCTGTGTTGCCCGGGCAACACATACTACAGTGGTCTATGATGTAGCGGTATCTGTTTTCAATCGTTAAAATAAACATTCCTCACATATACATTTTCGTTGTAGGATTTATTCTGACATTAGAAAACGATTTGTTGGTGAAATTACCATTACCTGTGGTTTCAAACCAGTGTAGCTCACTGCAACGCTGTAGCTTACGCGAGACACACTACTGTACAAAAACATCTACACTACACAGCTGTTTAGGAAGTCAAACGGCGACAGAACATGTTCGGCACTCCCCTTACTTAAATCAAAAGTCTATCTAACTACTAACCTGAACTTCATTGCCACAGCCTAAACGTTGTCAATCTGTTCATGAAAATAATAAATTTCAGCTTAAACCGTAAAACGGAACGTTAAATCCAATTCAACCAACGCAATCGCTACCAAGACGAACACAGCAGTAGTCTAGTACTGTACCGTAGTAGTACAATTTACCGGGGCAGCTTCTCCACACAGGGCTATATCGCATTTTGCGTTGTTACTGACAATGATCGCTACCAGTGAGCTTTTTATGAATGAGCGATTTTCCACTAAATAAATGTCAAGCTTATTTACGTTTTGGGGGGCATATTTTCAGTTAGCAGATGGTACTGTTTGAATCGCGATTCCATCTTCTACTGCCGGTAACGTCGTAGAATAATCTTCAAAGGGGGTTCTTTATTAATGAATGAATGCAATGAGTAGGCTAAATGCCTGAAAATATCATGAGAAGGGAAAAACTTAAAATGACGTTTAATTCATAGAGATTAGGTCAATTTTTACACCGGTCTGCCAAATGTATTCGTTTTGATTCAACGATGAGGGTGCCTCTTGCAGGGGAAATGAGAAGACATCATATTTCATTCTACACTTCACTCGTATTTTGAGTTGTAAACGAGCAGCAAAAAATGCTTTTAAATATATGTAATCTTTATGAATAATAAGTGCATTTTTATATAAAATATATAGAAATATCAGTTGTAAAAATGTCATCCAAAAACGGACCCCTGTGCAACCGACGCAAGCAGGCACACCCTACAATTTCCCCAGAAATTGTACCCTCTCTAGTTATTATTCTTTTTGCCCCCCTAAAACTCAGTCAATATTTGGCCTACATAGACAAAGTAGGTGTCAAAAGTTTCGTCTTCGTAGCGATTGAGTTGCTTCTATTGGAATTTACGTTCCGTTGCATGGTTTAGGCTGAAGTTAAGTTTTTGTGGCGAAAAGTGAAGCTAACGGTGGCTAATTTGCTAGCCACAGTCACTGACGTTACTAACGTAACGAAAACACGCGTGACTACCTTTGGCAGAACATTCGTTTCGCATCTGTTAACTTGGGGGATAGCTAGGCTAACTATAGCTTTACTGCAAGGCAGCTGCAGGAACGCCACAAGCAAAGAGGCCAGGGTGATAACTATTTACTAATTTTACTTTGTGATATGACACACAATTGTGACGTGTAATGTACAGTATAAGCTGATATTATTAAGGAAGTACATCTACTTTCGGAAACAGTAGTCTACTATTTCACTGAAGTATTAGCATCATGACATTAGCCTGTGTTGCCCGGGCAACACATACTACAGTGGTCTATGATGTATCTGTTTTCAATCGTTAAAATAAACATTCCTCACATATACATTTTCGTTGTAGGACTTATTCTGACATTAGTTAACGATTTGTTGGTGAAATTACCATTACCTGTGGTTTCAAACCAGTGTAGCTCACTGCAACGCTGTAGCTTACGCGAGACACACTACAAAAACATCTACAGTACACAGCTGTTTAGGAACTCCCCTTACTTAAATCAAAAGTCTATCTAACTACTAACCTGAACTTCATTGCCACAGCCTAAACGTTGTCAATCTGTTCATGAAAATAATTAATTTCAGCCTAAACCGTACAACGGAACGTTAAATCCAATTCAACCAACGCAATCGCTACCAAGACGAACACAGCAGTAGTCTACTACTGTACCGTAGTAGTACAATTTACTGGGGCAGCTTCTCCACACAGGGCTATATCGCACTTGGCGTTGTTACTGACAATGATCGCTACCAGTGAGCTTTTTATGAAAGCGATTTTCCACTAAATAAATGTCAAGCTTATTTACGTTTTTGGGGGCATATTTTCAGTCAGCAGATGGTACTGTTTGAATCGCGATTCCATCTTCTACTGCCGGTAACGTCGTAGAATAATCTTCAAAGGGGGTTCTTTATTAATGAATGGATGCAATATGAGTAGGCTAAATGCCTTAAAATATCACGAGAAGGGAAAAACTTAAAAGGACGTTTAAGTCATAGAGATTATGTCAATTTTTACACCAGTCTGCCAAATGTATTCGTTTTGATTCAACGATGAGGCTGCCTCTTGCAGGGGAAATGAGAAGACATCTATTTCATTCTACACTTCACTGGTATTTTCAGTTGTAAATGAGCAGCAAAAAAAACCTTTTAAATCTATGTAATCTTTATAAATAATAAGTATGCATTTTTATATAAAATATACAGAAATATCAGTTGTAAAAATGTCATCCAAAAACGGACCCCTGTGCAACCGACGCAAGCAAGCACACCCTACAATTTCTCCAGAAATTGTACCCTCTCTAGTTATTATTTATTTTCCCACCCCTAAATCTTCGTCAATATTTGGACTAAATAGACAACCTAGGTGTCAAAAGTTTCGTCTTGGTAGCGATTGAGTTGCTTGTATTTTTATTTACTTTCCGTTGCATGGTTTAGGCTCAAGTTAAGTTTTTGTGGCGAAAAGTGAAGCTAACGGTGGCTAATTTGCTAGTCACAGTCACTGACGTTACTAACGTCACTACGTCACTAACGTCACAAAAACACGCGTGACTACCTGTAGCAGAATATTCGTTTCGCATCTGTTAACTTGGGGGATAGCTAGGCTAACTATAGCTTTACTGCAAGGCAGCTGCAGAAACGCCACAAGCAAAGAGGCCAGGGCCCCGTTCGTCGTAAGGGTTGAAGCTAAGTTAATCAATTGTCCCTTTAGCCCGTTAACATTAGCGAGATGAGTGAGAATAGCAAATATCGGTTCGTCAACGGCTGATCCGTATCCAAATCATGTGGTTAATTTCAATCAGGCTAAACTTATCAGGGAAATTGCACGTGCACGTCCTACTTCAAAAGGCAGGAAAGGTCGATCACCAAAACCGTGATTTTCTAACGGTATGATGGCGGAAAATACAAAAGAGAGAGCGGTGATAGGCTATTCTCGCCATCCGAGCAAACTATTATAATGAGTCTCTATAAGACAATAAGCATAAATTATCATGGCTAAGTCAAACACCGCCACCGCTGCCAGAGCAAGACAAGCAGCTTGGCAAAAAATTGCCACTAAGCTAAGTGCGAAGGTTTTGGGGAAATGTATAGGCTCATTTTAAGTGCCTCATTACCCCAATCAATCAGATCACATTTCTTTAAATGTGCCTGCTGGTATAGGCTTAATGGAAATTAATAATCGAATGAGATCTTGCTAGCGAAAATAATGATCTCAACTCTTCTCAGAATAAGTAGGCTAGATAAAAACAAGGCCAAAGAGTATCTAATTGATACGAATTCATAGACAATTATGAGGATATACTGCGCTTATATCATGTAGGCCTACTATATATGTGCATGTAGGCCTATGTGTAAATCCCTCTTTGATTTAATTGACTGGGACATGGCCAGGGAATATGATGAATTGATTCATCAGCTGGTTAAGCACCAAGTACACTTTTCTTACAGCAACGCATGCTGCGGCTTTGCCAATGTTTTCTGCATCGCCTATACTGTATAAAAATGTAGCCTATAGCCTACCTGACGCAAAAAACCTCAAGGCTATGCAGTCTGAAGAACAGTTAAAGTTTCAAGTAGCTTTATTGTCTTCACATGTCAAGACATAAAAAGGAATCGATATGACGTTTCCCACTCTCCCACAGTGAAACATATAAAAAGCACAGGCACAACAGATAAGACAAGACATTTCGTAAAACATAGCGTTACATATTCACATACAGCAGCATAACCTCATAATAAAGCATAAAGTTTGCTGCGGCGTGTGATATTTGCAATGTACGGCCCGAGAAGGTCTTGCAAATAAATGAGTCCTTGTCGGCTGAATCGATATCGCTCAAACAAGAACTCATCCGTGTGAAATAAAGGATCTTGGCAATCGCGAAGAACTCTATTGGTATGGAAAGCTAATCGAACTAAAATATAGCTCCTTGGTCAACTGGGTCTCTCAATAAGGGAGCTGCCATGTTATTTTCCGGGGGTGTGGCAAGCTTATCCAGCTACACTTACGTTAGCCTGCTCTGGAGCAGGTTAGTGCTAATTGATATGTTACTATGGTGATTTATCAAAAGTTGCTTCCACGAACCAAAAAGAGGGGCGTTTTTTATCTTAGCCTGAAAATTAGCTCGCTAAACTGCTTAGCGAGCTACGACGAATACCCCCCTGGGTGATAACTATTTACTCATTTTACTTTGTGATGTGAAACACAATTGTGAAATGTAATGTACATTATTAGCTGATATTATTAAGGAAGTAGGCCCACATCTACTTTCGGAGAGAGGTAGACGGTAGTATACTATTTCACTGAAGCATTAGCATGAAATTAGCCTCTGTTGCCCGGGCAACAGAGGCTAATTTTCAATCGTTAAAATAAACATTCCTCACAAATACATTTTCGTTGTAGGATTTATTATCACATTACATTACAAGTAAACGATTTGTTGGTGAAATTATCATTACCTGTGGTTTCAAACCAGTGTTGCTCATTGCAACACTGTAGCCTACGCGAGACACACTACAAAAACATCTAACTTACACAGCTGTTTAGGAAGTCAAACGGCGACAGAACATGTTCGGCACTCCCCTTACTTAATCAAAAGTCTTTCAATAGGTGAAACTATCTGACTACTAACCTGAACTTCATTGCCACAGCCTAAACTTTGTCAATCTGTTCATGAAAATAATTAATTTCAGCCTAAACCGTACAACGGAACGTTTAATCGAATTCAATCAACGCAATCGCTACCAAGACGAACACAGCAGTAGTCTAGTACTGTACTGTAGTAGTAGAATTTACCGGGGCAGCTTCTCCGCACAGGGCTATATCGCATTTTGCGTTGTTACTGACAATGATCGCTACTGTACCAGTGAGCTTTTTATGAATGAGCGATTTTCCACTAAATAAATGTCAAGCCTATTTACGTTTTTGGGGGCATATTTTCAGTTAGTAGATGGTACTGTTTGAATCGCGATTCCATCTTCTACTGCCGGTAACGTCGTAGAATAATCTTTAAAGGGGGTTCTTTATTAATGAATGAATGCAATATGAGTAGGCTAAATGCCTGAAAATATCTCGAGAAGGGAAAACTTAAAAGGACGTTTAAGTCATAGAGATTAGGTCAATTTTTACACTGGTCTGCCAAATGTATTCGTTTTGATTTAGCTATGAGGCTGCCTCTTGCAGGGGAAATGAGAAGACATCATATTTCATTCTACACTTCACTCGTATTTTCAGTTGTAAATGAGCAGCAAAAAAAAAAATGCTTTTAAATCTATGTAATCTTTATAAATAATAAGTAGGCCCTATGCATTTTTATATAAAATATACAGAAATATCAGTTGTAAAAATGTCATTAAAAAACGGACCCCTGTGCAACTGACGCAAGCAAGCACACCCTACAATTTCCCCAGAAATTGTACCCTCTCTAGTTTGCATATACAATACCTTTGTTATTGGTTGCTATGAATGTAGCGTTTGTTTCTGTATTGATTTTGTTACATTGTCATTATGTAGGACTATTGATTATCTTACTATTTCGATAATAAACAATGTTTTTGCATTTAAAGTTACTTGTCCTTGTGCCTGCTTTCAATTGTTGGACAATATAATTTGCTGAACTCCTAAGTCATTCTATCAAGAGAGAGCCTTTTTATGTGTATCTGACAGTTACAAAGTAAAAACGAATGGGTGAAACTTCTTGGTTAGTTACAACTTTTAATTTACAAAATTGACAACAGATGTTAAGAAACTTGACTTTAATTGAAGGATCACCTCACATGGTCCCTTCTGGTTCACTTCCGGTCTCACTAGATGATAATACCGGCATGGCATAATGGTTAGCCAGAGCCATAGAAAAAGAGCTTAATTGGCTGCTGGTATGCCCCTCTCAATTTCCTCACAGTCTAAACCTTCAATAGTCTCTCTTCCCTCACTTTCCCTTCTCTGACTTCCCTCAGTATCTGAAATGATGACATGGCATTGTTAGTGTCATGGGGTGGGGAGGGTGTGCAATTATAAATGTTAGATTCATTGAAGGTTCACATTGTTCATACCAAAGTTCATCATGTGACAGTAGGTGTGGTCACTGGCCACTGAATGAACATGTACTGGAGGCTTTTTGGTGGTTCTCTCACTAGGACCCTTCCTCCTCTTGGGCTCAGGACGATACAGAAATATGCTGGGAACAGCATCAGCCTTCAATTTCAGTTGGCCTTTTTTTGTTTTTGTGAATTGGTCTCCCTCAAAATGTGCCTGCGATGATATTGGAACAATGGCTTGAGTTTAATTTCCACATGCATTCCAGACTCACCCCATAATTGTCAATCCCAATTTCATTATAGTTATGTACATATTACAGTAAACACTTTGGTCCTTGATCCACAAGTGAAATGTATAAAGACAACTTAAACTCACACCACACAGTTTTCTATTATTGAACTTCCTTGCGATGGTCATGTGCCTTCTGCAAACTTGGGCCATCCATTTTTTTCTCCTGTTTGTCTCTTTTGGAAAACCATACATCCGGATCCCTTTCTCAGACCGATTGGAGCATCCAAATGCTGCACAGCCAACCATAATCTCCTTGTCTTCAAGGATCAAATGAAGTGCAGGAGCTCATTAATTTGACATTTTATACTGCATTTTAACCACTATAATGATTGTTGTGTGTGTGTGTGCCTAGTCTGAGGTTTGTGAACAGCAGACATTTAGATCACCGGATCACTACAAACAAAAGGAGTGGAAGAACACTGGACATATTGTACAATAAAATGTTTTATTGAATGCAGTTGGTTGCCTTGTATATTCTGTTCTATTTACCAAACTCCTTTCTTGTCTTAAATTGAGCAGTTGCTGGTGATAATGGTTAGATTCAACTTGCATCAAGTACTACAAATATAAGTGTTGTTAAAGGGGTCATTGATTGCAGAACCGAATTTACCGTGTCACAGTTGAATAACGACAGTTCAGTGGGTAAAATTAACATACAGTGAACCCCAAAGTCCATTGACACGTCTTTCCTATGCAAATCTCACAATTAAAAAATGTAGCTGTAGAACGGTAGGTTTTGAAAAAGCCCCACCTCTGGTCTGTACCTCTGTCACGCCCCCAAATTTGCTGCGTGCTGCTCTGTGTACTTTCACGGAATTACAAAGAAGAACGTTTTTCAAGGATATTGAAAATGGACTATGGTCGTAAATGCAGTGTTCCAGCCCTTTACAGGGAATGCTGACAATTTTCCCAAGGAATCAAACACTTGACGGGCTGTGATGTTTGTCTATGAGAAGATTCCTGTGCAGTTCAACCCTCAATTACACATTCACAGTTTTGAAAACCTGGGACAATGTAAAGCAGGATTTGCTATGAAGCTGCTGAAAAGAGGTGCTGTTTCGACCTTATGTTCATCACAGCCGCAAGCTGTAGTATGATGTTGCCGCTAACAGTTATTAGCAATGCTAACTTTTGCTAGCTTTACTGGCAATGGGGCTAACGTTATTTCATGTCCCTGACTGTGTTTCATTCAAATAAATAACCTGTGTTGTCATGTAAATCTACAATTCAAGATGCATGTTTGTCCAGATCTATTTTTCAGCAGCTAGAAATAACTGAAGCTGAGTTAAATCAGATAGTTTGTTTGCTAAGCTGTAGTGCTACCGTTACCCACCTAAGTCGATCCTGTTTGCTTCAACAGAAGTGGAAACAACTAACGTAATCATTTCAAATGATATCTAGTCAACTGTTGAAAACAGTGTTGTGTAGACACAATAGATTTATTTGTACGTTTTTATTTCAAGTCAGTGCTGTTGGCCGTGTTGCATCTTTGCTCTGCAGCTTCACTCGTTGTAGACAAAACCTAGTGTTTTTTCCCAGGACAAATTCACTGGAAGCATCAGGGGGCATAGAGCAGCACACGGGCCATTTTCAGCCCAACCAATGTTACATACCCTATTCGGAGACCTTAAGGAACAGTGTGAAATACCCAAAAAACCCAGTCAATCACCCCTTTAAATGGTACTGTTTGATCCGGATGTGAGCATTGGCGAAATCAGAGCCCGTCTTCGGAGAGCCTGTCCACTCCCAATTAAGCCGCATTGTACCGAATTTGATTGCAGTTCCACCAGAGTTCCACTGGGGGTGATCGCCTGCATAAGGCAATGAGTACAAAATGAATGGGAGTCTATGAAGCTAGACGGCTAAATTTGTCTCTTTTGCCTGATTGTCGTTGAGAAATCTTAGATTTGATTGTAGTTTTTGCAAGTTCAACATGGATTTTAGGTTGAAAGTTGAATGAACGAGTACTTATGTCCTTTCGATTTCTTACAGGGTGAGTCGTTATTGCCCATAACACGCTAGCATTCTGCTAATGAATGCTGATTGTGTGATGTCATTGACATTTTAAAAGGCTTTTTAGAAGAAAAAAATCTAACAACCATGAGTGTGTATTTTCTTTGCCTCCCCTTTCAAAGTCAAAGTCAACTTTATTGTCAATCAGACCATGCAACAAGTAGTTACACAGACGATCAAAATTTCAAAAGTGTAAGTCATACAACATTTATAACTTTTGACAAAGGTGTAAACCGACAACAGGATAAAAACAACATATATGATAAGAACAACATATGAGTAAAGTGCTCAAATAGCAGCATGAATACTATATGTTATTGTGCATATGAAGTGCATAGTGCAGAAATTGAATTTACAGAGTAAAAAATAAATAAATATATATATTGCAGTGCTTTTCACAGACTCCACAGCACTGCCATTTATAGTTTATTGTTTATTAAGGATCCCCATTAGTCTACACCGTAGTGGAGACTATTTTTCCTGGGGTCCAGGCAAAAAAACATTACTATATAAATCATAAAATGCAGTACAGCATGATCAATGTTGGTGAACAAAAACGACATTTACAGTAAAAGTAAACTAATAAAATAAAAAGCAAAAACAAACAATTAAAAACAAAACATTTCTGTCTGTCCGAAAATACCCAAAAATATAGCTACAAGCAGCGATGCGGGTTCCTCCGCAAAATAGGAAAATATTATAAACATGTACACTGTTGAATATGAAGAGTTGGACAACAAGAGAGCAAAACTACTTTATGTTTGGCCAACAACAATAGGCTGAATGGGGATTTGAACTCATGAGCATAAGGTCACAAGTCAGTCTCTCTATCCTCTCTGCTACACACCAACTGTTGAGATTGTATGAGTAGAAAATGCGGTAACACTTTAGAATAATGGTCCGTTGTTAATGAGTAGCTATGCAGGAAGTAATAGGTAGTTCTACATTAACACTGAATTTAATACTATTAACTAATATGTAACCAAGATTACCTAAGCAGTAAGTAATAGCGAATGTTGTACAAAGGTAGTTCCTTGGTAGGTATTTGATTATTACTAAATAAATATATCCTCATTGAGAACTACTTGTGAACTATGACCAATTAAGAAAGAATAACCAATGAATTACTAATCACAAAAGTAATGTCTAAAAAGTGAACAATAGTTTTTATACTCTTAACATGGTCATAACATTTCAGAAGCTTGTGCCTGAAATTAGTTCTTTGTGGAAACCAGTTTATGAATATTAACGTTATAACACGCCCCCCACCCTCCCAATATTTGATCATACTGTATGATTATGCAACCCGTTCTCATTCCCAAGTCGTCAAATACCGACGCTTTGTCACGGCCCTAGGCGTCGGATGCGGACGCAGGTACCCTTTTGCGTCAGTATGAGACGTACTGGGGTTTCAACTGACTCCAATGTAAACCCATTCGCGGCAATATTGGACGCTTTGAGCATAATTCCCATTGGATAAAAGAAGGGTGGGATGCAGTTGTATACGGAAGAATTTTATTATATCCTTAAATATTGTTCAACCCCAAAACACGAAAGTATCATTGATAATTCACCAATAAGATGGGTTAATGTTATGTCCATCCAGTTTTAGAAATTCTGCATCGATTCTGAAAAAAAATGAAAAAAGTTTCGAATTTGTAGCGGAAAATCTTCAGTCACCGCTAGACGATCTATGATTTATGTATTTATTAAATATAATTTCCTTGTATTTATTTATACTTGTACACTGTTGATATGAAGAATTTGTATCTCAAAATGAACCTGAACCTAGTACAGGGACATTCCCCCGAGGCAAGTAGGGTGAAGTGCCTTGCCCAAGGACACAACGTCATCTGCATGGGAGGAATCGAACCGGCAACCTTCTAATTACGAGACCGATTCCCTAACCGCTCAGCCACCTGACTCCCCAGTAGCTAAAAATAACAAAATACTTAATCAAAGGTTATTTCTCAATAGAAGGAAATAGTCCTCAAGCTCCAGGGTGTGCATTGATGTGCATTGCCACAATGCACATCAATCTCTTCAAACAGTAAAAAAATTGACAGATGGTCAGGACAAACTTATTTAGTGGCCAGCAGAACAGACTGTAGTTGTTCTGGGTAGTATTGTATGTGTCTGCATGTGTCTTAACATATGCAAGTGAGGGCATTTATGCAAAAGACTTACCTGAAAAAGTTCAACTTAATTTTAGAATAGAATTCAAAACTTGAAAACATCCACATTTACTACATTAACCTGTCAAAGGAAAAATCAAACTTCTTCTGCAAGTGAAACTACCCACTGCTGTTTCACCATCTATGATTTCTATCATTGAGACGATTATACATTGAAAGATTGTGACCAAATGCCCATCACGATTTCTCAAATCCTTACTTGAAGTTGATAAATTGCTTGTTTTGTTTGACAAAAATCTAAATGCCAAAGGTAACATGTTTGCAAGGATGTAAAACAAAGAGATGTTTCAAATAATCACAATGGAAGAGTGGTCACTAATGAATGTGCTTGACAAATCACTAAATGAAATCATTGTTCAATAATGAAAATAATCGCTGATTGCATTGAAGTAAAGCTTTAAAAAAATATATGCCTTTAGGTTTGAAAACAACTATTTTAGGATTGCATCAAACATGTTTGTTCATGATCTGTTAATTCCTGAGAAACACATGTCAGATACAATTCTTAGCCTTTGACATGTGCAAAGCTAAGTAAACAATTAGCCTAATGTATCATTAGTTGTCAAATAAGTTATGTTATAGCTCTTGCGTTGGGGCTGTTAACTTGGCTTATACATTTACATTTAGTCATTTAGCAGAAGCTCTTATCCAGAGCGACTTACAGTAAGTACAGGGACATTCCCCCCGAAGCAACTAGGGTGAAGTGCCTTGCCCAAGGACACAACGTCAATTGACACAGCCGGGAATCGAAACTGGCACCCTTCAGATTACTAGCCCGACTCCCTCACCGCTCAGCCATCTGACTCCCTATACACCTGTCATATAGCCTACTGTGCCATCATCTCCTGTAATGCAAATTTGTCAAACCAGATTGTGACTGCATATATTTTCCCCATTGTTTTTTTTTGCAGGTTTTAAAACTAAATGCTTTGGGGTGCAAGCCCATCCTTTTTCTGGCCCATCAAGATCAAAAGAACCAGATCATTGGGGACATGATCCATCATGTTGAGCCAGCAGAAGGTGTTGTCCAGGAAATCCTTTCCAAGATGAGGAAGCTTTATGAGCACCTACTGAGAAGTAAGATGTCTGTTGTTTAACATGAATATGGGAGCTGTGTCTTGGGCTCAGTGTCACTGCATTTATAAAAATGTATTTGTACATACAGAGTATGTGAACATGACACAGTCAACCATATTCTGGTATTCATATGTAAATACATTTAAGTGCCGTTAATAAAAACTGTTAACAACTTATTGCACAACTTTCAAACAACATTGTGTAACCTATGGAGGACTAAAAGTGCCACAATGAATTAAATAAATACACCATTAAATAAATAAATACACCATTAAATAATTACTTAAATGTGTCATTAATTAATTAAAATAGACATTAAACACATAAATGTGTTCTTAAATGTGTCATGAATTAATTAAAATACCAATGCATTTAATGTAAAATACATATATAATTATTTCACTATTTAAGTATTTCATGCTACATTTCATGCTACATTTCATGCTACATTTCATGCTACATTTCACAACGAGTTGTGTTGCAGTGCTTCATTAATTGTGTTATCTGTCAAACTCGCCCATCAAAGTCAGTGGGTGGGGCTAGCGCGAATCTAGTCTGATCCATTGCGTTGGTCTGAAGTAGAGTGCCTAGATAGAGACGATGGAGGATCTTCATGAACTTTCTAGGGAGTTGGTGAGAGACATTTTAGACTTAGCTGACGATGTGGAAGCAGGACCTGCTGACCCAGGAGCATGTAGCGAGTAAAGCAGAGGAACTTCTTGAAGTTATTGGGTGTGCTCACGCCTTCGGCGAGCACAACCATTGTTCTCTCACATATATATTATTGTTTATTTTCGCCCCCCTAAGGATCAGTCAATATTTGGACTACATAGACAACGCCTGTGTCAAAATGATGTCTTGGTCTCGATTGCGTTGCTTGTATTTTTATTTACGTTCCGTTGCACGGTTTAGGAGGTTACAACGTTTTTGTGGCAAAAAGTTCCTTTAGTCAACGAAGGGTAATCAGTGCTAGCTACGTCAGCACACGTTAGCAACGACGCATGGATTGATGTGCAGTTGCACAGCGAGTATCGTATTGTGCCGTGGTGTACTACTACTAGCAGCTTACATGTACATTTAAGCAAATCAAGACTTGCATGTACAGTAAGTAATGTCACATTAAAGAATGTATTTAAACTCAAGCTTTGTGGTGCGTCGCTGGCTTCAGTGCCACAGCCTAAACTTTATGTCAAAAGACACATTCTCATTTCCGGCGCTTAAAAACAATCCCCTCACTCAGTCAAGTTTGGCTAGCCTTCTTTTGAATTAGCCATTTCTCCCTAAATAGATGTAAATCTTATTTACGTTTTTGGGGGCATATTTTCAGTTAGCAGATGGTACTGTTTGAATCGCGATTCCATCGGAAATACTGCCGGTGACAACGTTGTTACAGTAGCTTGTTACAAAGGGGGTTCTTGAGTAGGCTAAATGCTTGAAAATATCACTAGATGGGAAAAACTTAAGGGGACGGACCCACCTGCAACCGACGCAAGCGAGCACACCCTACAATTTCCCCAGAAATTGTACCCTCTCTAGTTGGAGTTATTTCCGCACTTTGCAATGCTACGGCTAATATTAATCGAGGGGAAGACTCGGTCCTGCTAGTCCCCATGTTGAGACAGCGTTGTCTCTGTCCAATCTAAATATATTGTAACTTTGAATTGAAACAGCTGCATCCTCTATGGCTTCTTCCAAGTGAGTCTCTGACACCCATAATATGCATATCATTTTTGTGTAAAATAGTACATAGCTCTTGAACCTTGTTCTTTAAACTACAGACGTTTAAATGAGCAAACCTGAAACCTTTTTTCGGTAGTTTAATAGACATTAAAGAAAAAATAATAAAAACAGAAGGTCCTCATCTCTGAGTCCTAAATACCAGTCTTCAATCAGGATGGTGTGGAGGACAAGTGCTGGGGCGACACAGCCCCTCGCTCCCTAGGTGGGTGGTTCACAAGGCGATCATATCTTAAGTAGGCAATGTCCCCTCTATCCCATGCCTCCCTAAGTTTAGGCAGAACATCTCTTTGTCTGCTGTACAGCCTCGGAAAAGTCCTCATTGATGTAAATCCCAGGGGCGGTCTTCTTCAGTTCTTTATAGTAAGTGGAGTGTGTGGCATGTGATTTTTCCTGATGTTCCTTTATTTTATTTACATTTAGTCATTTAGCAGACGCTCTTATCCAGAGCGACTTACAGAAAGTACAGGGACATTCTCCCTGAGGCAAGTAGGGTGAAGTGCCTTGCCCAAGGACACACGTCATTTTGCACGGCCGGGAATCAAACCAACAACCTTCTGATTAATAGCCAGACTCCCTAACCGCTCAGCCATCTAACTCCCCAAGTTTATTTACATTCAGTTGTAAGTTATTGTTGTCAAACCAGTTAATAAATTGATGCACCTCCTTTCTGTAGGCTGAGTCGTCAGCACCACGGATGAGGCGCACCACTGTTGTGTCATCTGCAAACTTGATGATATGGTTCAAAGTGTTTTTTTGCACAGCAGTCATGGGTCATCAGCGTGAACAGCAGAGGGCTCAGCACACAGCCCTGGGGAACCCCAGTGTTCATGATGGTGGTCTCTGAAGAGTTTTGACCAACTCTTACTGTCTGTGGTCTATCGGTGAGGAAGTCCAGTAACCAGTTGCATAGTGGGGTGCTGATGCCTATTGGGCCAAGTTTATTTACCAGCTGTTGGGGGATGACTGTATCGAAGGCAGAGCTGAAGTCAATAAACAGCATCTGTATGTAACTGTCTTTGTTTTCCAGATGAGCCAGGCATAGGTGGAGTGCCGTTGCTATGGCATCATTGGTGGAGTGTTTGGGACGATATGCAAATTGGAATGGGTCAAGTGTAGTGGGGAGACTGGATGTTATATGGCCCTTGACCAACCTTTCAAAGCACTTCATCATGATGGGGGTGAGTGCTATGGGCCAGTAGTCGATTTTTCGATATTCAATATTCGAATGCAACATTCAAATTACTTTAATTAAATATGATATCCTGAGAAAGGGATTTTGAGGGGTATAGCTCCATAGACCTCCATTCATTCTGCACTCACTGGTGAGCGGCCTCATATGGAACCAGAGTGGAACTGCAACCAGTTCAGAAGCCGGAAGTTTATCGTGGCAGTTCTCCCCATATTAGACATTCTTTTTTTATTTTTTTTCATTTTTTATTTCCATATCAAAGATATACAACCAAACACATCAGAGAACATGTTATATAGATACAGATATACCCAACCCACCCAGCACCCCGCCCCCCCATCTCCTCCACCACCACCCTCCCGCACCACCCAACCCTGGATATCAAATTCTCCCACATTGCTAGTGTATGTGGCTGAGCATTATTCACTCTTGCAGATGACAGTTCCATGTAAAATATGTCCAAAAATGACCGCAGCCAGCGGACAGTAGAAATGTCATGGGGGGATTTCCAGCGCTGGACTACAATCGGCCTTACAGGCCGATCTTATTCTAAAACAAAAGAAAAGAGAACGTTTATCAATTTTATATTGAGATACCAACTGTACTAGCCCCATTAATGTCCAGCAGTGTGTTGATGCCCTTAACTTCCCAATGTTTGTTAATGAAAGGTTTCCCCCCAGACAAAAGGTGACTATTATTCCATAATGGGAATGATTTACAACCATATATTTTTGAAGTTAATGAATTTTTCTGCTGCCCTGAACACCTGAATCATGTATGTCAAAATTGGACCATAATGTAGAGTTAATCTCTTGATACGCACGCCTGTGAGAGGAAAGTATTTTAATCTAATAGGTGCTATTAGTTCTTCTTCTATATTTTTCCATGAGGAAGTGTAGGCCTCATCTATCCAGTACCTAAAACTTCTTCGTACAAATGCCAAGTGGTATAACTTAAAATTAGGACAAGCCAGTCCCCCATCCATTCTACTAGCCTGAAGAGCTGACCATTTTAACTGTGGTCGTTTACCGTTCCACACATAACCTCTTTGTAAGGACTCCAATTCTTTCCAGTATCCCATTGGAGGTGCAAGTGGGATCATTGAGCTTACAAAGTTAATGCGGGGCAAAATGTTCATTTTGATGACATGTAATACGGGCAGGTACTGAGCTTGGCAAATGTTTCCATCTCTTTATATCCACCTCAATTTTTTTCAAAATGGTTGAGTAATTTAGTTTCGCCACAGACATAGGGGAAGTATATATTTTAACACCCAGGTATAGGACCTCATTTATGACATTCATCTTGGCTGGGAGAGATACCTTATCTTTATCTGTATTAATAAGCATAAGGGCAGATTTTGAAAGATTGACCTTATATCCTGAAAGGTATCCAAAATGCTCCAGTGTCGTTAAGACACATGGGAGCGTTCGCTGGACATTTGCCAAATAAACCAATGTATCGTCAGCATAAAGTGATATTGAATGTGATGTTGAACCAATTGTAATAGGGGAGATTGTGGAAGAGTTTCTGATCAAGTGTGCGAGGGGTTCTATGGACAATGTAAAAAGTAAGGGAGACAGGGGGTCCCCGTGTCTCGTGCCCGTTTTATGTCAAATAACTCTGACATACCTCCCTCGACACACACTCGGGCTGAAGGATTGGCGTAAAGTGTTTGAACCATTTTCATGAATTTATCACCAAATTTGAATTCTTTCATTGTCCTCCAAAGGAATAGCCATTTCAGGCGATTTTCAGCATCTAGAAAAAGCAGGCCACTGTCCGGTGGTAATTTATGGGATGCACTAAGTATGTGTAATAGCCGACGGATATTATCAGACGCTAAGCGACCCTTGATTAAACCAGTTTGATCCGGGCTAATAATGTCCCCTATAACGTTCTCAAGTCTTCTGGACAAGACTTTAGAAAATATTTTGAAATCAGCATTTATCAAAGATATTGGGCGGTGATTGTCACACTCCAAGGGGTCCCTACCGGGTTTAGGAATGACTGTGATCAGGGCTGTGTTCAAGTCCCTGTGAAAGGCACCCTTTTCAACAGCATAATTCAAAGTGTCCATCCATATTGCTCCAAGAATGTCCCAGAGTTCAAGATATAGTTCAACCGGTATCCCATCTATGCCGGGTGTTTTGCCTCTATTTGTAGCTTTTACTGCTTTAAGTAATTCCTCTAATGTAATGGCAGAATCTAGTTCCCCGCTATCTTTTGCTGTCAACGTAGGAAGCTGTAGTCCACTAAAGAAGTCGCAAAAGTCATTTTCGGAAGGTGTTGGTCCAACTGTATACAGGTCTTGATAGAAATCTTTAAAGTATCAATTACTTCCTCTGTTGATGTCTCCACACCCTTCCTGGCACATCTGATAGCTGGTATCGCTCTTTTTGCTTCCTGCTGCTTGAGTGTCAATGCCAGCAAATGACTTGGCCTGCTGCCTTCTGTGTAATACTTATGTGTTGTAATGTGTATCATATATTCTGCCCTACGTCTTAGTAAGTCATTCAACTCTGACTGTTTTATTTTAAGCAGATTTTCTGTTGTTATATTGTAATCGTCCTTAAGATCATTCTCCAAGAGCATACATTCTTCCTCTAGGGTGTTTATCTTTTTTCCCATCCCAGCTCCCATCTACTTTTACGTAGATGGGAGCTGAACCGTATTGCATTATTCCGTATGAACCCCTTGATAGAGGCCCAAATCACCGTCCTATCTGATATACTATCCTTGTTGAAATATATAAATTCCTCTAGGCCTGATTTTAATTGTGTCATAAACGTAACTGTATCACTGACTTAACCTCTGTAACCCCACTGCATATTTCTGATCTCTACTTTATCCAATTCTCTATCTCTCTCCCTCCAACTCCTTCTACCTCCCCTCCCCTTGTAACTTTCCGGCGCAACCTCCGCTCCCTATCCCCCTCCCATTTCTCCTCTATTGTAACATCCTCCCTCCCCCCCATTGACGAGTTCTCGTCCCACCCCACCAACACTGCCACCGACACCTTGTTAACCACTTTAACTGCATCACTTGACTCTCTCTGTCCCCTGTCAACCAGGCCTGCACGATCTTCTCCCTCCTGCCCGTGGCTTACGGATGTTATTCGTGAAGAACGGTCCACCCTTCGGGCAGCCGAGAGGAGATGGCGCAAGTCCAAAGGCGGTCTGGACCTTGATAAGTATCACTCCCTCCTCAAATCCTTCTCTTCTCACATAACTGGTGCTAAAACCCTCTACTTTCTGAACAAAATTAACTCTGCTTCAAACCCCCACAAACTTTTCTCTACCTTCTCCACCCTTCTTAACCCACCTCCCCCACCCCCTCCCTCCACCCTGACAGCAGACGACTTCTCCTCCTTCTTTGAGAAAAAAGTCGCCGACATTAGCAGTCGGTTCCCTAAACCCACCCTTCCTACCCTCTCACCCTCCATGACTGACCCAACTAAATGTCTAAACTCTTTTTCTCCCCTGTCTGAGGCAGAGATCTCTGACCTCATTCTCTCTCATCGCCCCACCTCCTGTCCCCTTGATCCTATACCCTCCCCTCTCTTTCAAACCATCTCCCCCTCCATCATAACTTTTCTTCTCCATGTCCTAAACTCCTCTCTCACCTCTGGCACCTTCCCCTCTGCCTTCAAACAGGCTAGAGTTACCCCTCTACTCAAAAAACCCTCCCTTAACCCTGCCGTTCTCCAGAACTACAGACCGGTATCACTGTTACCCTTCCTTTCAAAAACAATTGAACGTGCTGTATCTAACCAACTGTCTAACTTTCTCTCTCAGAACAACCTGCTTGACCCCAACCAATCGGGCTTCAAGACTGGCCACTCCACAGAGACTGCCCTCCTTTCAGTCACCACTGCCCTCCAGTCTGCCAGAGCGGCTTCCAGGTCATCCGTTATCATTCTGCTGGACCTTTCTGCAGCGTTTGATACGGTTAACCACCAGATCCTGCTCGCCAGACTTTCTGAGATGGGCATCACTGGCACCGCACTCCAGTGGATCTCATCCTACCTGTCGGGAAGATCCTACCAGGTTTCCTGGGGAGGCAAACTGTCGGGCCCTCGCCAGCTCTCCACTGGTGTCCCACAGGGCTCCGTCCTTGGACCCCTCCTCTTCTCTCTGTACACCACCTCACTTGGACCAATCATCACCTCCCATGGCTTCTCCTACCACTGCTACGCTGACGACACGCAGCTGTACCTGTCGTTCCCCCCGACCGATCCGGGGATCTCAGCTAGGATTGAGGCCTGCCTCACAGACATCTCCGCCTGGATGACCGAGCACCACCTCCAGCTGAACCTCGCCAAAACAGAACTTCTCATCATCCCGGCTAAACCCTCCATCTCCCACAATCTCTCAATCACCCTGGGATCTGCGACGGTGACCCCTTCATCCTCTGCCAGGAACCTTGGGGTTACCATGGACGACGAGCTCTCCCTCACGGCCCACATTGCTGCGGTCTCCCGGTCGTGTAGATTCACCCTCTACAACATCCGGAAGATCAGGAGATACCTGTCTGAGCACTCCACCCAGCTGCTAGTCCAAGCACTCGTCCTCTCCAAGTTGGACTATTGCAACTCGCTGCTCGCTGGTCTCCCAGCATGTGCAACCCGCCCTCTTCAGAGGATTCAGAACGCAGCGGCCCGCCTGGTCTACAATCTACCCAGACGCTCCCATGTTACCCCGCTCCTCATCTCTCTCCACTGGCTACCTATCATGGCCCGTATCAGATTCAAGACCCTGGTATTGACCTTCCGAGCAGTGAACGGGACTGCACCCGTCTACATCAAGTCTCTCCTGCAGCCTTACACCCCCACCCGCCACCTACGGTCTTCTTCAGACAACCGCCTGGTGGTCCCACCGCTCAAGACCGCCCGGTCCCAACACAAGCTTTTCTCCTGTCTGGCCCCCCAGTGGTGGAATCAACTCCCCACCTCCATCAGAGACACTGACTGTCTCTCCACCTTCAAGAAAAGGCTCAAGACGCACTTGTTCCGGGAGTACAACAGTACTTAGGAACGGTTCGCTTGACCCGATGTTAGTTTCCTCAAGGATCACAATGACTCTTGATTAGAGACTTGTTGCTCTTGTGGTTAGTGGTAACTGATTTAAATTTTTGTTCTCGCTGTGATATATTGTTTTATTACTGTTGCTTGCTTTTTTCCACAGGTACACTTGCACTTATAGCTGTTCATGTTGTTTAATTGTAACTTGTTTAACTACATGCTCTTATGGTTCTTCCCTTTGGCACTTACTTTGGTTGTTCACAATGTGTGCTTTATGTTTTGGCTACTCGCAATGTTTTTTGGCTATCTTGTTGTTATGATCAGCGACCTATGCACTTTGTAAAGCTCTCTCTTGGAAGTCGCTTTGGATAAAAGCGTCTGCTAAATGAATAAATGTAATGTAAATGTAATGTAAATAAATTGCTCGTTTTTAACAGGGAAGCATTAAACCTCCACCTACTGAACCTATTCTTGATTCCTCCATAATGAAAGGTGGACATTACAGGGTTGTGATCAGATAGGTGTCTGGGTAATAGTTCTATAGTTACTAGGTGCGAGAAGGTCTTATGTCTCGTGGAGAAGAAAGTATAGTCTTTAACAGAAGGATTTTGTGCTCTCCACACATCAGTTAGATTCAAGTCGGATATAAAAAGGTTAAGTGCTTTAGAGGCAGAATCTTGGGAGCTTGATACAGCTGAGGAGGATTTATCAAGATTGCAATCTATAACGGCGTTCATGTCTGACCCAACGTACAGTTGATAATCATCCAACTTCAGTAATTGTGAAGTGATTGAGGGAAGAAATTCGGGTTCAAAAGTAGCTGGGGCATACAGACTTATAAAAGCAACCTTTTTACCCTGAATGGACGTACGGCAAAATGCCATTCGTCCTGCATTGTCAGAGCCAGTCTTTTCAATTGCAGGGTTTTTCCTGCATAGAGAAAATGTTAGCGCGCGCCAAAGCCGTTTTCCCGAGTGCCAATGACAAATCCCGAGTGCCAGAGGCAAAAGAAAGTCTGCGATGAAGAAAATAAAAAAGCTGTGTTCATCACGCGTGCAATGCATGTCAGCGAATATGTTCTCAAGTACGCTACAGCCAAAACCCTCGTTCTGTTTTGATCAATAGTAATCGAGTTGATAAGCGTGTCTTCTTGTCTGATCAATACGCAACTGTGAGGTGCGCGAATGGACAGTGGCCACTATACTGTCGTTCCTCTGCGAGGGCCAGCCTGACGTGCACAAATACACCTGTACAAATGCAAATGAAATTTCCACTCAAATGCTGACAAAAGTTTGATTCACGATTTCCAACGCAGCCTCCATTGGTATTCTTAACCTGGAATGATAATATATAGTGCTGTGTGTTTCCTCTATGGCTACATTTCTGCCACCACGGTATCAGAAATCAGGCTGTACAACATTTTAGGCCGTCTATCAGCAGTGATTGTAAAGGCCGAAATATGCTTCTGCGTCTCCGTTTACGGATGGGCTTGCGCACGGATACGCACGGATACGGACGGATAGACTTTGTTTATGGTTCTCCGTAGGCTGTGGGTGCTGAAAACAATTCAACGCCAGAAGAGCAGGTGGCGCAACGGTTTTTTGTAAGTCGTCGTGGAGTGTTTATTTACCTTTTATCATTCATTTGTGTTTTGCTAATTATTTGCCTCTTTGACAGAGGGTAAGGGTATAGCAGCTAAATTGGTCAATAGGTAGCTAGCTAGAGATCGAGTTTCAGGGTACTTGCCGCCGAGTGAGACCCTGGCTTTGTTTACATAATTAGGGCCATTGTAGAATTTGGTTAAATCAGCCCTGACTTCTGTAATCAGATTCAGAGCTAATAGTGTCTTACTGAGTGTACTTCGTGACTGCCATCTGACTGTAAGTAACCAGAGTTTGTTTCATTCATTTGTGTTTTGCTAATTATTTGCCTCTTTGACAGAGGGTAAGGGTATAGCAGCTAAATTGGTCAATAGGTAGCTAGCTAGAGATCGAGTTTCAGGGTACTTGCCGCCGAGTGAGACCCTGGCTTTGTTTACATAATTAGGGCCATTGTAGAATTTGGTTAAATCAGCCCTGACTTCTGTAATCAGATTCAGAGCTAATAGTGTCTTACTGAGTGTACTTCGTGACTGCCATCTGACTGTAAGTAACCAGAGTTTGTTTCATTCATTTGTGTTTTGCTAATTATTTGCCTCTTTGACAGAGGGTAAGGGTATAGCAGCTAAATTGGTCAATAGTTAGCTAGCTAGAGATCGAGTTTCAGGGTACTTGCCGCCGAGTGAGACCCTGGCTTTGTTTACATAATTAGGGCCATTGTCAGCTGCGCCTTTAGCATATTTAGGCGAGTAGCACTGCAGAGGCAGCCTCGTCTGGCAGCCTCGGTGCACGAAGACTCGGTCGAACAAAGACAGGGAGTCTACCTGCGGGAGTCCACCGAGGATGGGCGACGTGGTGGATCACCTCTTCTGATAAGTATCACCCTATTTGTATTCTAATCCACCTACAACATATTCATAGCTAGCATGTGTTTCTTCAGCATTCCCGTTCATTACACTACCCGTAGACGTAGATATATCACAAAGTATATACGGTCAACTTCTAACCTTCGCTACCTATCCAGATCTTCTCCACCTGCCCTCTCTCTTTCTATAGGGCTCTGGAACTGCCAGTCCGCTGTGAACAAGGCAGACTTCATCCCAGCGTTTGCATCTCATGCTTCTCTTCATGCCCTTGCGCTGACAGAGACATGGATCTGCCCAGAGAACACTGCAACTCCAGCTGCTCTCTCCGTCAACCACTCCTTCACTCACTCACCCCGCTCAACCGGGCGGGGTGGTGGGACAGGGTTGCTTCTTTCCCCACATATTAAATACACATCCACACCACTCCCTGTTACTGCCAAATCATTTGAACACCATTATGCGATGCTAACTGATCCTATCAAAGCATACTTAATTGTTCTTTATCGCCCACCAGGCCCGCTAGCCGACTTTGTGGAGGAGCTGGACATGCTCCTCAGCGTCCTCCCGGATGATGGAACCCCCCTGATAGTCCTTGGGGACTTCAACATCCACCTCCAAGGAACTCAGGCCGTCGACTTCTTGTCTCTCCTGACCTCCTTCGACCTGACGCTGCTGAGCACACCGGCGACCCACAAGGCAGGCAAACAGCTAGACCTCATCCTGACACGTAACTGTATCACTGACTTAACCTCTGTAACCCCACTGCATATTTCTGATCACTACTTTATCCAATTCTCTATCTCTCTCCCTCCAACTCCTTCTACCTCCCCTCCCCTTGTAACTTTCCGGCGCAACCTCCGCTCCCTATCCCCCTCCCATTTCTCCTCTATTGTAACATCCTCCCTCCCCCCCATTGACGAGTTCTCGTCCCACCCCACTAACACTGCCACCGACACCTTGTTAACCACTTTAACTGCATCACTTGACTCTCTCTGTCCCCTGTCAACCAGGCCTGCACGATCTTCTCCCTCCTGCCCGTGGCTTACGGATGTTATTCGTGAAGAACGGTCCACCCTTCGGGCAGCCGAGAGGAGATGGCGCAAGTCCAAAGGCGGTCTGGACCTTGATAAGTATCACTCCCTCCTCAAATCCTTCTCTTCTCACATAACTGGTGCTAAAACCCTCTACTTTCTGAACAAAATTAACTCTGCTTCAAACCCCCACAAACTTTTCTCTACCTTCTCCACCCTTCTTAACCCACCTCCCCCACCCCCTCCCTCCACCCTGACAGCAGACGACTTCTCCTCCTTCTTTGAGAAAAAAGTCGCCGACATTAGCAGTCGGTTCCCTAAACCCACCTTTCCTACCCTCTCACCCTCCATGACTGACCCAACTAAATGTCTAAACTCTTTTTCTCCCCTGTCTGAGGCAGAGATCTCTGACCTCATTCTCTCTCATCGCCCCACCTCCTGTCCCCTTGATCCTATACCCTCCCCTCTCTTTCAAACCATCTCCCCCTCCATCATAACTTTTCTTCTCCATGTCCTAAACTCCTCTCTCACCTCTGGCACCTTCCCCTCTGCCTTCAAACAGGCTAGAGTTACCCCTCTACTCAAAAAACCCTCCCTTAACCCTGCCGTTCTCCAGAACTACAGACCGGTATCACTGTTACCCTTCCTTTCAAAAACAATTGAACGTGCTGTATCTAACCAACTGTCTAACTTTCTCTCTCAGAACAACCTGCTTGACCCCAACCAATCGGGCTTCAAGACTGGCCACTCCACAGAGACTGCCCTCCTTTCAGTCACCACTGCCCTCCAGTCTGCCAGAGCGGCTTCCAGGTCATCCGTTATCATTCTGCTGGACCTTTCTGCAGCGTTTGATACGGTTAACCACCAGATCCTGCTCGCCAGACTTTCTGAGATGGGCATCACTGGCACCGCACTCCAGTGGATCTCATCCTACCTGTCGGGAAGATCCTACCAGGTTTCCTGGGGAGGCAAACTGTCGGGCCCTCGCCAGCTCTCCACTGGTGTCCCACAGGGCTCCGTCCTTGGACCCCTCCTCTTCTCTCTGTACACCACCTCACTTGGACCAATCATCACCTCCCATGGCTTCTCCTACCACTGCTACGCTGACGACACGCAGCTGTACCTGTCGTTCCCCCCGACCGATCCGGGGATCTCAGCTAGGATTGAGGCCTGCCTCACAGACATCTCCGCCTGGATGACCGAGCACCACCTCCAGCTGAACCTCGCCAAAACAGAACTTCTCATCATCCCGGCTAAACCCTCCATCTCCCACGATCTCTCAATCACCCTGGGATCTGCGACGGTGACCCCTTCATCCTCTGCCAGGAACCTTGGGGTTACCATGGACGACGAGCTCTCCCTCACGGCCCACATTGCTGCGGTCTCCCGGTCGTGTAGATTCACCCTCTACAACATCCGGAAGATCAGGAGATACCTGTCTGAGCACTCCACCCAGCTGCTAGTCCAAGCACTCGTCCTCTCCAAGTTGGACTATTGCAACTCTCTGCTCGCTGGTCTCCCAGCATGTGCAACCCGCCCTCTTCAGAGGATTCAGAACGCGGCGGCCCGCCTGGTCTACAATCTACCCAGACGCTCCCATGTTACCCCGCTCCTCATCTCTCTCCACTGGCTACCTATCATGGCCCGTATCAGATTCAAGACCCTGGTATTGACCTTCCGAGCAGTGAACGGGACTGCACCCGTCTACATCAAGTCTCTCCTGCAGCCTTACACCCCCACCCGCCACCTACGGTCTTCTTCAGACAACCGCCTGGTGGTCCCACCGCTCAAGACCGCCCGGTCCCAACACAAGCTCTTCTCCTGTCTGGCCCCCCAGTGGTGGAATCAACTCCCCACCTCCATCAGAGACACTGACTGTCTCTCCACCTTCAAGAAAAGGCTCAAGACGCACTTGTTCCGGGAGTACAACGGTACTTAGGAACGGTTCGCTTGACCCGATGTTAGTTTCCTCAAGGATCACAATGACTCTTGCTTAGAGACTTGTTGCTCTTGTGGTTAGTGGTAACTGATTAAAAATTTTTGGTTCTCGCTGTGATATATTGTTTTATTACTGTTGCTTGCTTTTTCCCACAGGTACACTTGCACTTATAGCTGTTCATGTTGTTTGGTTGTGACTTGTTTAACTACATGCTCTTATGGTTCTTCCCTTTGGCACTTACTTTGGTTGTTCACAATGTGTGCTTCATGTTTTGGCTACTCGCGATGTTTTTTTGGCTATCTTGTTGTTATGATCAGTGACCTATGCACTTTGTAAAGCTCTCTCTTGGAAGTCGCTTTGGATAAAAGCGTCTGCTAAATGAATAAATGTAAATGTAAATGTACCTAGGTTATCGAGAAGTCAGAGCAAATTTACAAATTAGCCGTTTCATCAATAAAATACGCACATTTTCAGCAACTACTCTGCCCATTTCTCGTCACATTTTTATTCAGATGCTGATTTACATGTACTGTTTAGCTGAAATTTGAATTGTGAAAACTTACAGCAATGGCGTTCAAACGATTCTGTTCGTCCTGTTTATCACGGCAACCCCCCCCCCCGCCCCTGACGCAAGCGGTTCTTAATACTGACCAATCACAGCCTCCGTAGCTCTCCGTCGCTCGAAATTACGACGGATAGTTAGAAAATTCAGGAGGTGCACGTCGCTCTCCGTCAGCCCGAGAAATGGGCAGTGTAGTTGCTGAAAATGTGCGTATTTTATTGATGAAACGGCTAATTTGTACATTTGCTCCGACTTCTCGATAACCTAGGTAAATAAACACTCCACGACGACTTACAAAAAAACGTTATCGTTAATGTGCATCACCACCACTGCTTCCCCCTCTGAGTGTTTCTGGGCCTCCTCTGTGACCGGTTCAGCAAGCTCCTCCAGGCCCAGATCTTCAGATTCCCCTGGCCCACATGGTCGCAGCTCCATCCTGTGAATATTCTTTGGGGCCTGAGACGCATCCAGAGGGACAACAGTATAAACAGGTTTGTTAGTGTCTGGGTGACCTACCACCCGGAAAGGCACTGCCATCCATAGATCCTGGATCTTATGTCTTCCCTTGAAGTTGTGGTTCCGCCGGTATACCAACTGGCCCACTTCCAAAGCACAATGTCTGGTTGCAGGGCCACAATATATTTTGCGAGCCTCCGCGGCCTGTTCCATCTGCTGTAGCGCTGCCTGATGGGCTGCTTGCAGGCGCCTCTGATGCTCTTCAACCCAGTCATCCACTGTCCCTGAAAAATCGTTGTCCTCCACTCCAAGCAGAATATCAATGGGCAGATTGGAAGACTACCCAAACATTAAAAAATATGGCGTAAAACCTGTACTGGCATGTTCTGTGGTATTATAGGCGAATATTACCTCTGGCAGATGCTCTACCCATCTCATTTTCTTGTTTGGAGGGAGGGTCCTCAGTAGGTCATGGAGAGTAAGGTTAAATCTCTCACATTGCCCGTTACCCTGAGGATGATAGGGAGTGGTGCGACTCTGTTTGATTCCATATAGTTTGCACAGTTGGTGAACGACATCCGCCTTGAAGCACTTGCCCTGGTCTGAATGGATACGCTGTGGCACGCCATACCTCTGAATCCACTCCCGCACCAGGGATTTAGCAACCGTCCCCGCCTTCTGATCTTTTGTTGGAATTGCCACTGTAAATTTTTACAAAATATCAGTGAAGATCAGGACATTTTCACGACCATCACTGGACGGCTCCAAGACTGTGAAGTCCATGGCCACCACCTCAAAGGGTCTGGATGCCAGTAGACTTCCTAGCTCCGTCACCACCTTTGGCACTGGTGCCTTCGAAACCATGCACCTTCTGCAATAGGCCTCAATGTCTTGGTACATACCTGACCAGTAACATCGAGCTCTTATCAGCCTGAATGTCCTCTCAACCCCCTGGTGTCCGTGTTCCTCATGCATCCTTCGTAGGACCTCCCCTTGCAGACTGCATGGCAAAACCACCTACTTGGTGGGACCCCGCCGAGTGTCGTGGAACTGCCGAAATAAGACGCCACCTTCCTCCATCACCCTCTCCCATTGGCGCAACAGTTCCTGTGTTCGGCCAGCTTCTCTGGCTCTCTCTCCAGGCCCCGGCTTCTGGCCCTGGGACCAGTACTTCAAGAAGGCCATAATAACAGGATCTGCTTGTTGTTGGGATGACAGGACCTCATCGGAGTACACTGGAAAACTGGATGAAGAACTCACTTCATTAACTGTAACGGAACAGCCCACCTCACTTGGCGCTGACTGGACCGCAGGGGTCTCTTCTGCTACTGGCTCAGGTGAAGGTGCCAATATCCGTTCAGGGGCCCTGGACTGTCTGGAGAGAGCGTCCGCGTTCCCATTCTGCTTCCCTGGCCGGTACTGGATGTCAAAATCGAATCTGGCCAGGTCAGAGGCCCACCTCTGCTCAATGGCTCCCAGCTTTGCAGTCTGCAGATGACTAAGGGGATTGTTATCTGTAAAGATGGTAAACTTGCGCCCCAACAAGTACTCACGGAATTTAACTGTTACCGCCCATTTTAATGCCAGCAGTTCTAACTGTAGTTTTCCATATTTCTCTCTGAAGATCGCAGACCTCGACTTGCATAGGCGATTGGTCTTCTCCCCTTTTCCCCATCCTGCGACAAGACGGCTCCCAGGCACTGATGGCTAGCGTCAACCTCCTTTTTTTGAAAAGTCTGCATATGCGAGCACAGGAACTGAAATTAACTTCCGTTTTAAATGCTGGAATGCTAACTCGCACTGGGGACTCCAAAATTCCAAAAATTGAGACACCCTCAACATTGACCCCTGTCCCTTTGGAGAGGCAAGAGTGGACAAACCATGTAATGGACTAGCCAGTTGAGAGAAGTTCTTCACAAAGCGCCTATAATAGCCAGCAAATCCAAGGAACAACTTGAGCTCTGTGTAGTTTTGCGGATGTTGCCACTCTGCTACGGCCTTAATCTTTCCCGGGTTGGTAGACACCCCATCTTGAGAGATGACATGACCCAAGTAGTGCACTTCTCGCTGGAATAAGCTGCACTTGCTCCACTTCAGCTTCAATCCATGCTTTCTAAACCGGGACAATACCACCTGTAGACGAGCTAGGTGTTGCTCAAAGCAGGGTGAAAAGATGACCACATCATCTAAATATAGCAAGAGGGACTGAAAATGCTGATCTCCTAAAATCCTTTCCATGAGCCTTTGAAATGTCCTCGGAGCATTACATAGACCAAATGGCATACGATTAAATTCATACAGGCCAAATGGAGTACAAAAAGCAGTCTTATGTCGGTCCTTCTCTACCACTGCAACTTGATTGTATCCGCTGGCCAGATCTAAAGTTGAGAACCACTTGGCTCCGTGCATGGCATCCAGGGACTCCTCTATTCTTGGTAGGGGGTATGCATCCTTCTCGGTCTTCCAATTTAATGGTCGGTAATCCACACACATCCTTATGCTGCCATCTTTCTTCTTTACAACGACCAGGGGTGAGGAATATGGGCTACTACTCTCCCTTATCACTCCCATCTCCAACAGCTGTTTAATGTGTGCCTTCACTTCCTCATACTGACTAGGGGGTAATCTCCGATACCTCTGACGCACTGGTGTCTCATCTGTCACTGGAATCTCATGTTGTATGACTTCCGTACAGCCCAAATCATTGTCACTAAAAGCAAAGACATCTGCATACTCAGACAGTAAAGCCCTGGCCTGCCCTACCTGCTGCTCAGACAGACCAGGACACGTAAACTGCTGCAGATGAGAGTTTTCTGCTCCCTGAATGCTTACTGAAGCCTCACTGAAACCGACTGAGACCTGCACTTCCTGTGGACCCACGTCTTGAAAATGTACTGTCCCTGCTCCTACTACAACCTTAGCTGCATAAATATGAGCTATGCGTGTGTATGGCCGTAAACAAGTGTCCATAGTTCCAACATTTAGGACTGGAATCAGAATCTGACCACTCTGCATCTTTACATATGCTGTGGAAACCAATAAGTTACCTGGTAGTACCCCTTCATCCAACTCTAATGCCTCAACCAAAACTGCCTGCCCACAAGCAGTGTTACATTGGGGCCCTGTGGCTGGTACTAAACACATACACCCTGCAGGCACCACAACATCAGATGGAGCCAATACTTTTGCGTACCCTTATTTCAGTTCTACAGGTTGTTTTGTTGCCCACAGCCCCGAATGACATGATACAATTTCTCTGCAATCTTTCAGTATGTTCATGCCAACTAGGCAGGGGCGCCGTATAGGGGGGAAAAGTTAGGACGAAAATAGGCAAAAATTAATATAAAATTATATTATATAAACCATCATCGAGTATATAATACATTTAAAATATAATAATACAATGAATGATCTCTTTGTTTTTACTTGTGTTTGGCAATAAAGGTTAAATATCCCTATTGACCAAAAAGTAAACATCCATATTGACCGACCGTCCCCCTGTATCTGCATGAAATGGTTTGATCCTGCCTTAGCGCACTTATCGGTGACGGTGTTTAGTTGCAGTCATAGATGCGCTAGTCGCTAGAATGTCGGGCCGTAAACACAAATCAGGGTTTCGGAAAAGATCAGAGAAAAAAGAAAGAGAGGATACACAAAAGAGAGGGTTTCAATCAGTAACCCATTTTTTTTTACCAAGAAAGGTGGGTAGCCAATCTGTGAGTGGTATTAACCTGTTGGTTTAATGTCCTAAGCTATCTAGCTACCCAGCTAACAAGGGACGTCCTGGGGCCTGTACTACGAATCAAGATCAACATGCTCTGGATCACTTTCAGTTACCTAGCTACGCGAAGCGTAACAATCGCAATCACGATAAGTGGTATCACGACGGCGGTTATCAACTCTCTAACTCAACCCAGATATTTCCAATCTAGAGACGTGCGCGTTCACATAAAGGGGCGGTGTTTGCACCGTATGTCCAATCGCAAACATGGACAAAACAAGAGCCGCACATTTCACGCAGGAGGAGCCGACAATAATCTTCCAAACTTTGTCTACTCCTCCTGCGTGAAATATTGTAATACAAACATATCAGGAATATAGACATATAATACAGACAAAAATCAACAAAGTCCCTGCTGCCAAGCTGGCAGAAAATAGCAGACGCTGTAAATGCGTAAGCTACATGACTTATTGATATATTTTGCCCCAGGCACAATATGTGACCATAATTACACGTGTGCATTCCATAACGTTAAACTTTTGTTGCTGTATTATTTTAGTTGCAACCCTGGCAGTGGCAAACGATAGTGGGAGCAAATAAAAAAGAAATATAAAACCATAATTCAAAACGGTAAGTAGCAGTAGGCAATACCTACTTGCACATACTTTAAGGCTAACAAGTGCAAGGCTGAATTGCCTGAGTCAGTCCCTTTTGTAGGATATTGGTATAGCTACAAAGGGCCTATAGAACAATGAAATTGCTTGCAGCCATCAGGAAGAAAAATAAGGCAAAGAAAACTGGGGGGGTCCTTCTCCACAGGACTTCACTCCTGCTGAGGAGCTGGCCCTCTCCAGCTATCAGGGTCGCCCCATGATGGAAGGAGTGGAAGGGGGCATTTCTTCAGACCCTGGTGGCAGCAGCACGGAAACCCAAGCATATGTATGTTTCAAGTAATCTATGTGACCATGTTCATTCAACAATTATTTATGAATATTGTAGGAGTGAAATGTATTACTGTTCTCTGCAGTGACAGGAAATACAGTGGTGTTGCTGCCACCACCCACTGTTGTCCCACTGTGCCATACAGAGGTAACAGTGAAACTAATAGTCATACGCCAGTATGTATGCCATATGTGGTTGCTGAATATTGATCAAATATGCCATTTACTTTCTCAAGTGGAGGTCCTAGATGATCAGGAAACTGCTCAGAGAGCATTTTGGGGGTACACAGTTTTATTTACCACTTGCAACACAGATGGTGAGTGTGTGAAGGTGTGGCTGTGATTGAAGTGTCTGTAATGACTTGCTAATGGTGGTGGTCTGAACATGAGACACAAGTCCTTACAGTGTTCATTTCAAATATGACTCAATTGATTAAATTGCTATGGTGTTAAACTCAGCAGGAAGAGGAACGTCTTCCTCTAGGAGCCTAGGGCCTCCACTTCAAGGCCAAGACAAAGACACAAATTATAAGCAATGAATCTTGAAACACAGTAGTCAAATGGACACCTTCAACTTTCTCCAAGTGTGCCTTGCAAAGGGACAATGTTCTTTATTTGTTTCAGGTTGGAGCAGACAATGTGAGGGCCCTGTATAAAAGAACCCTGGAGCTCGATATAGAGTATAAGAGGCTCGATATAGAGTATAAGAGGCTCAATATAGAGTATAAGAGGCTTTTAATTAAAAAAACAAGGCTGGCTTTTCCGTGTTCCTAGGGAAGGGAGAACACATAAGGATGTATTTGTTAAACTTTTTTGTGGGGGTTTTCACCATTTCTATCTTTCAATGTCCTATTTATTCTTTTTGAAAAATGCTATAAAAGTGAATGAAACATCCAAATTCAATGAAAGTAGTGAAATGATCATTTATTTAACTTGTGAAGAGCATTGTATGGTACCATACACATTGTTCTTTTTGGTTTGAAATGTTTTGGTTGAAAGAAACACACATTTCTGATATGGAAATGATTAGAAAAAGGCACAAAGCAACCCAAGGACAACAGAATGGGTTAAGGGGAGACACCCCAGTGAATAGGGATAACATATCAACATGAAACCTCCCCAGTTGATAACTAATATTAGGTCAAATATTGTTTTCATTACTAGTTTCCTGTAAATGTATGTTTAAATGAGCTAATTATGCATTAAGTTGTAAAATGTGATATAATGTGCATACAATTCCAGAACGGAAATCAGAACATTGCATGAAGACAATGAAAATCCTTGTTTCATTTTGTCAACATATTAGAGTCGAAAGTTTTTACAAAGGGCACTTTGGATATCTCGTTTTCATCACTCCATTAATCAGAATATGGTGGCAACAGCCATTGAAGAAAATCATTTGCAAATTGCGCGGCAGACCGTGTTCTTGCTCAGGTTCTCCGCATCACCCACACTATAAAGTTAGGTAGCGAAATAACGAAACGGTATATATAGTCTGTGGGACTGTGAGCGCACGGCTTCGATGTGTCGCATTGGCAACATACGGCTCAAGAAGCTGGCAAAGATACGTAATTCCCTCCGCTGAGAATCTATATATTTCATAAAGATACTGATGAGGGAATGCGAAAGGGTTTTGTCGGTCTCTAAATGTTCTGGCTCTTCTGAGCGCACCTCTCACTATCCGCGCACCAAGCTCCACAGGATTTTCTATGAACGGTGACGGCATTATCCTCAAGAATGAGTTAGTGGGCGGGGCTTTTATACCGGTTGATCTCTGATCTCCAACTTAACCTGCCCCCGACCAGGTAAGCCGTTCAGCATGTGTTACCATGGCGATCTACCCCGGTAACAAGTGATCCTCCGTCGTAGTACAGAAAACCCTGGGTTGAACCTGAAGTTACCTCGCTAACGCCAAATCTTGATTCGTAGTACAGGCTCCTAATGCGCACAACTGCTTTGGTTAGTTTTATGGGTCCACATTTGGAAACGTTTTTCACATAGTATACTGACCTTGGTATTTCCTGACTCTAAGAAATATGTGCAACTATGTAAACAATTCTTATTTGGATCTTCTTGTACAAAAGTGACAACATTATGTAATTGTATTGAATCCACCAATACCATTTTCCGTGTCCTTACCAAAGAGTAATATTCAGAAAAAATAAGGTCTGTGTTAAAACAGACGGTTGCAACGTTTTCTATATGGCGGCCTGTGGCAAACCGGTCGGATTTCGCGGCACTCATTGTTGGCTATAAGCCATAAAAGATCGAAAAGCGTTTTCTGTCAAAATTTTGATTTTTAATGTTGTGTATAGTTAGCACCCTAAATTTCATTTTAATGTACAAAAATTATATGATTACTTATGAAAAACAGTTAATTTCAACGGGTTTTGGACATGTTAGCTAGCAAGATTTTCAAGCCATGTCAAATCGAATTATGAAAAGGAGTGGAATCTTTGAATGCCGTATTCTCCCTTATCGCTTTTTGACCCAGGTCAACTTTAAAATGATGTAACCTCAGTTGTGCTAAAGATAAATGAGTGACTTAAAAAGGTTTGTATTCAGGCGAGTTTGTAGTTTCCAAATATGTATAATACCCCGAAAAGTCAAATTATCACCATGTGAAGGGTTTCCGCAGGCAGCCACACATTAGCTAGGGAACATTCATTTTGATGCCATAGTAAAAAAAAATATATAATAATGTAGAAAACTGAAAAATATCTCTTAGCACAATGTGTACATTCTTCCGAAATCTATTAAAAACAGATTGTATTTCAAAATGTACAGTTTAAACAGATGACAAGGCTCTTATTTACACTGCTAGCAGATAAGAGAGATGAAATATATGTCTTTAACAGTAGAGGGAGCTGTTCTCAAAAAATCATGTTACCAGTCAAAACCAAACCTTTGAGTGGTAGGGTTTGATTCTGGTGTAAGCCTTCAAAATGGGAATACTGATTGAGCCAATCTCTGACAAGACTCTGACAAGTGAATCATGCATCGTGTAAAATTACGTTTTGTGAAATGGTTGATAGTGTGCTGTACAAATGTATGTGCTGTGTGAACTTTCTGAGAGAATGCTGCAAGCTGTTCTCTATTGAATTATGTGTCCTATATTCTGT
Organism: Osmerus mordax; assembly: GCF_038355195.1. Lineage (NCBI taxonomy): Eukaryota > Metazoa > Chordata > Actinopteri > Osmeriformes > Osmeridae > Osmerus > Osmerus mordax. Next base: position 4,546,004 of record NC_090068.1, read on the forward strand.
CTTGTCCCTGGATCTTGCCACTCAAAGAGTCTGCTTGACATCACTTTACCCTGTAGGTTGCACATTATGTAATTGTGCCATATCACCATCTTTATAGATAGGATTTATATCATATTACATGATAAACCTGAAACAAACCAGTAATGTTTGACTCAAACCGAGGACCAAATATCAAGATAAATATACAGTACATACTGTATATAGACAGAATATGTATATATCTAGATATACAGTATATATAACAAACAGTGGCTTCAGAAAGTATTTAGGCCCCTTTTAGCAAATTGTATTGTGGTGTAGATTTAATTGTTAATAGTTCCCAATTCATTTACACTCCCTTAAAGCCATTGCACACTGAGTCCGAAATTCGTGTCCGAAATGTTCGCACGTTAAAAAATAAATACGACCTCACGTTATGTCAATCGCGCTTACACACTGCCTCCGAAACTTTCGTCCGTCAAAAAAAAGTTCGGATCGGGTTCGATTTTCTGCGTGTTTCGCATCCATAGCCAGCATTAATTTTGGGAGTTTTTTTTCGACAATTCAGAGGCCCCGAATGTTGAGGCTGACGATTGCGAAAAAATCCATACAAAAATTTCGCACTCAGTGTGCAAAGGCTCATGCCATAGTGAAAACATGTTTTTTGGCATTTTTGCTAAATCATGAGAAATCTGTCTTGTCAGGTGCATCCTGTTTTTGTTTAACTACTCCTATCCTTGACATGTGTCTGAAACGTGATTGGACCCCACCAGTGACAAAATGAATGGATTGGACGGAGGAACACACCTGTGTGTATAAGGTGACACAATTCAAATTGCATGGCAGGACAAAAACCAAGCCATGAATCCAATAAACTGTCTGTAGACCTCCACATGAAAATTGTGGCAAGCAATAGGTCAGGGAAATGGTATAAAACCATTTATAAAGCTTTGAGTGTTCCCAGGCCTCAATAATTGTGAAATGGAACAAGTTTAAAACCACCAGGACTCTTCCTTGATGTGGCTGCCCGGCCAAATCGATTAACTGGGCAAGAAGGGCCTTGGTCAGGGAAGTGACCAATAACCCAAGGTTCACTCTAAGAGAGCTTTGGAAGTCCTCTACTGAGATGGGGGGACCTGTTGGAAAATACGACCATCTCACCGGCACTCCATCAATCAGGCCTTCATGGTAGAGTGGCAAGACTGAAGCCACTCTAGAGTGGCTTCATTGGTGGCTATCTTCATCCCAACCAGTCTACGGCAACAATTAAATCTATGATGTCACAGCTCACATTAACCTTACCCCAGCCCAGTCTGAGGTCCCTTGCTCTCTGTCCCTTGCTTTCTATAAGGACCTGTCTGTATTTGGATGCAGTTGTCCTTCCCTCAATTCTGACAAGTCTCCCTATCCCTGCTGCTGAGAAGCACCACCATAGATGTCATTGGGTGTCTTGCAGCTTTTGTTTACTGTCGTGTAACTGCCCCACGGCAATTTTAGAATAGGAGAACAGGCTATAAACTTTTATTTAAAAAAATAAGTTAAACTGTTCGTGCTAACAGACTCCAAACCATACTTTTGATGTCTCACTACAAGCTCACCATACAAAGTAGTCGATTTAAACATTATATTGCATATAGTGTAATTGTGTGACTGTAATGTAAAGCAGACTTGTACACACGTAATGAATTAGTAACAAATTATTTTACTCAGAGTAACTGAATTTAAGCGTGCACATGAGCCACCGTTGTAGACTCTCGTCTCTAATGCACATCGTTGTGTTGTTATCAGCGCCTCCTAGTGGCGTATATCATTAATTGTAATAACTGAAGTCAATATAGGTAGCCTACATTTGCATAGAGTCGACCTGTGTCAAAAAGTGATATGGGAGAAAATCCTTTTGTTCGTAATGACGTTGTGAATGTAAATGTCAGTTTAAGTATAGGCTACATTAATAACTTCTCAGCAAGTTATTTCATTGATCGGTTGTTATGGGCTGCTGCTGCAGCACTAAAAGAGCAGGCAAATTAAGCATTTGATTTGACATGGCTTGAAAATCTTGCTAGCTGACATGTCCAAAAACCGTTGAAATTAATAGTTTTTCATAAGTAATCATATACTTTTTGTACATTACAATGAAGTTTAGGGTGTTAACGATACAAAACATCCAAAATCTCAATTTGGACAGAAAACGATTTTCGATCTTTTATGGCTTATAGCCAACAATGAGCGGCCGCGACATCCACGGGTTTCCGCAGGCCGCCACACATATTTACACAATTCTATTCTAAAATGGCCGCGGGGCAGTTACACGACAGTAAACAAAAGCCGCAAGACACCCAATGCAACTGACACTTGCATACCACTATCAACAGAACAGTAACTGTCATGTACCAGTGGAGGCGCTGTCACGTACCACTAGCTAGTACTGTCATGTACCAGCGGAGGCACTGGCATGTACCACTAGCTACTGTCACGTACCAGTAGCTCCACTGGCACGTACCACTAGGTGCCAGTAGAGGCACTGGCATGTACCACTTGCTACTGTCACGTACCAGTGGAGGCACTGGCACGCCACTAGCCACTGTCACGTGCCAGTGGAGCCACTGGCATGTACCCCTAGCTACTGTCACGTACCACTCGCTCCACTGGCACGTACCACTAGCCACTGTCACGTACCACTCGCTCCACTGGCAGGTACCACTAGCTACAGTACAGTACAGTTTCGGTTCTAACTGCCTCTCCATCTTCAGCACCACCTGTCATTCCTACTTCTATGACGAAAATGATTAGGCTACTTGAATATGGCTATAGCTCCTCCCCTATTTCCCAGTGCCTCTTCTGCCGTCTGAGCCTCTGTAGTCAGGGCTGCCGGACACTGCAGAATTATGCCAAAACCTGTACGATACAGGACTGAATTGAACAATCTCATGTATTTACATTGAATAGGTTTACATGGAATATGTTCAATTCCCTGTCCTAATGCGCTTCGTTTTTGTGTCGTTATGTCAAACATTAGGAGACAAACTTCATGGCAGGAGGATATAGCCCGAAACTTTTCCAGACTGTTTCTGAGAAGTAAATCTCAGGATCACGAGAAAACAGACGAGGAGGATATCAGGTAAGAAACTATCATTAAAAATCATAACATCAACAAGGTTTTCTAAACGTTTTATGTATTTTCTCACGGGAGGCTACAGCTTTTTGCGACAATGTATTAAACAACTTTCGGTGTGAAATTAGACGACGATAGATCTTGGCATAAGACGCAAGTAGCCTTAGCAGTTAATGCACAGTGTGCTACTTCCTACATCTGAATCATATTGAAGACGTATATGTATTCAGTATTAACTATGTTTATTATCTTCATTTCCAAAATAATAATTCAAGCTAAAGTAAACAGCATCCTGATTATTAACGTGACAATCAAGCAGCGGCTGCGTCAACTGGCACAAATTCTGACCATCTGTCACCCTAAAGAAACAAATGTGTTGTTGTAACCCCCTCCACAGTCACAATGGCCCCATGCAAAACACAGCTTCCACTGGCTGTGATACAGGCTAGATAAAAGAGTATTTTAAATCAATTTGTATTGCAAGCCCAAGGCACAGAGAATGTCTCAAATAGAAATATCACACAACTGCGGCTCTGAAATGTATTTTACAAGCACAGGTACGGCTACAGTACCATTCACGTACAGTAGGAGGGCCAGAACTGTCTCTGATTGCTACACCTGCCTCAGGTACCACCTTTTGAGAACTGCAGCCCCCAGAGACTTGTGCAAACACAATACATCCCAAACAGGTTTATTCAGGTATTGTGGTTCTGCAAGGAGTTATGTCCAGCTGTCAAAGCTGTAGACAATGCACACTATCACAGTTTACAGTGGAAGTCCTATGCAAAAAAACAAGCTGCATAATATGGGATTGTGCAGGATCCAAAAATGACAAGAATGGCAATTACTCTGTTATTTTAGATAGTACTGCCAAGAGGATTGCATTTTATGGTGTAGCCAATGATCTATTGTTTTGGTTTTTATCCAGTCCCAATGGCCAGGAGAACGGAGTCTGCAACCTAAGCAGTGGGCCAAGTGATAGAGACCCATCTCTGCTACAGGAGCACCTACCCAAGGTACAAAACATACCCTACAGTAGCACCCCACTTCACTGCACAATAACACACAGAGGCCAAACCACTAAACCAGGCAGAAGTGGTCAGTATAGCTGTCCTAGATGTAGCTTCTGTGCCGTATGAGGAGAGAATGTAAACACAGACAGAAGCTGTAACATCAGCGTTACTGGAGCGGGGTGTCGAAGACAACAGGGAAATGCACGTGGCATCTGCTGAAATTTGTATGAGGGTTGCATAAGATGTGGCTCTAGGGCTGTCTTGAAGCTCTCAAACCCTGAGGCAGTGTGTGTTTTTGTGTGTGCCACTTTTTTGCCTATGTCTGAGTGAGCTGGTGAGTGTGTGCAAGTGTGTGTGCGTGTACAGTATGATAAAAAGTGAGCGTGCACGTATGATTCCAGAAGCTTTACATGGAATTTGACCAGGATACTGCCAAGTGTGGTTTTGCATGCAGAACTCATAATTACTACACTTTTTTGACTAATTATGGACACAGGCTCTGTCAATAGAATGTACAAAAGTTGTCAGCTTTCATAACCCCCCCTTTTGCACTTTTCTACTATTAAAATCAATGCCTTCCATTGAGCAGATTTACGAAGTAAGTCTTTGCTATGAAACTGGGTAAGGTAACAGGTAGCTATTTTGTCTATGTTGAATACAGTGTTATCTCTCAGCTCCTAAATTTGCTTGTAGGAGAACTGGCAGTCGGTGCTCCTGTGGGTTTGGTGCTCTCAACGTCATCGTTCAGACTGGTAGCTCTGTCACAGAATGAGCTCTTGCTCTACTCTATATACTCAGCCACTCAGCAGAGAGAGATGTGGTTATACTGTATAAGAGATCAAATGTCATCCCTGCTAAATCAGGCCAGCTCCCCCTTTGATGGGGGATATTAACCACAAGCAAGGCATTGACCTGGGAGAAAGTTGCAAATGAGTGTGGTGCCCTTTCTTATTTTATTATGGCCTTCCAATAGTGTTGTGTGTGACTACAAGATAGTCCATTTGCACCAAGCTCACGTCAACATCTCATGTGACTAGTTGAGATGCATGTGTATATGTGTGTGTGTGTGCACGTGTGGGAGGGTGGGTATACTGCACTCTCATGACCAGGAGGAGCTATATTAGGAGCACTTAAAGACTCCAGAGTTTGGGAATGCTGCAGAGTCACAACTGCATGCATAACAACATCCATAACTTACATGAGTACTATTTCATTCCCATTCCCCTGAAATCCTCCAGCTCTTTTTCACACGGCCGTCCATCATGTCACTCAGCCTAAACATGTGGAAGTGGACCACTTTGTCATACGCTGATTTTGTCATATTTTCTCGTGTCACACTGTGCATATTTACAGTGGAAACAGCAGGCATTTACTGTGAAGACTGGAAAAATGTATAGTTTCTGGAACCTTTAAGAAATTGTGACCCATGATAACAAGAAATTATGAAACTCTGTCTCAGAGTGGCAAATCAGAAGCTAAAGTCAGGCATACTCTGCTCATTTTGCATGATTCTGTGTGCATTTCTTAGTGTGGTGTGATTTTGTATTTTTGGGGGGCTTGTGACCCTTTTCTGCTGGTAGAAAGATTGTTCTTGGAAAAATAGAAAAGTAGGTCAACAGCAACATTGAAAGGAGGCTGTTTTCCCCCTCAGTTTGTTGGCTTTGTCAGAAGGCCAAACAAGCAGAGAATGGGTTCATCAAAACACACAGTTCTTTCCCCCTCCTCTGACTTGCGGCTGGTACTCTAAGCGGTGAGAGCTAGGGAGAGAGTTAGAAGTAGCAAGGGACAGAGAGACTACAGTAGGCAGAGAGTGAGATGAAGGAAGAGAGGATGTGAACGAGGGCGTCTGTCTTATGGCGTGAATGTTTTCATTAGGCTGACTAGGTCTCAGTTTTGTACCTTCTTTTCTGAGGTGTGTCTTTGTTCTCCCGTTTTCAATACACAATAGATAGTGTTTTCTTTAAATATCAAGTACTAAAGTCGTGGCCAAAAGTATTGGCAGTGACATAATTTTCGCCCAAAAAAGCTTTTAAAACCTATTCAATGTGCATTATTGTTTTCCAGTATTCAATAGAAACGTGAAAACATTTTCCTCAAATACTGAACCAGCAAACTTTGCAAAACACAAAATTTGTCACTGACAAAACGTAAAGGGGTCATTGATTGCGAAACCGATTTTACCTTGTCATAGTTGAATAACGACAGTTCGGTGGGTGAAATGGGCATACAGTGAACCTCAAAGTCCATTGACACCTCTTTCCTATCTAAATCTCACAACTTGAAACTGCAGCTGTAAAACGATCGGTTTTGAAAAAGCTGTATTTGTGACGTCACAAATATAGCATCACCTTTGTCACGCCCCAACATTTACATACAGACCAGCCCTCTGGTGT